>NC_092518.1:27447233-28130983 GCF_047511675.1 Marmota flaviventris | reverse complement strand
AATTACCCCCCAAAGGTCCCACAGCAATACATAGGGGTGGGGGGGGGGGTAGAATTTCCATGTAAGAATTTTGGGGGGATACAAACATTCAACCCATTGCATTCCAACCTTCCTCCTATTCATATCCATTTCACATGCAAATTACATTCATTCCATCCCAATAGCCCCTAAAGTCTTAACTCATTCCAGCATCAACTCTAAAGTCCAAAGTCTCATTTAAACATCTAAATCAGATGTAGGTAAAGCACAAGATAAATATAAATATATCATCTTGCTATTTTTCAACTTGTCAAGAATTTTTGACAATTGACTCAATCATTTATCTTATCTGATTTTTCCATTTCTGTATCTTTCACACATTTAACAGACATAGATTTCCATTAATTCATCCAACTCACTTATTAAAATTTCAAACAGGACATATTCAAACCCAAGTATAAGCCTGTGCTACCAGCATCTTATCTGAAGGTGGACATCATTCTGTTTATAAGTCTGTCTTCCATTCCATCATTAGAGCCATGGCCCTGAATTGAAATGGGTATGATGTCACCAGTCCAGGCATGGAGTACTTGAGACTATTGTGGCAGGAAGAAATACTAACAGAAGGGAGAGAGCTGCTATTTTTCACACAGATCTATAAAGAGGCCTCATGGGAAAGGTAGTAGAGAAAGACAGCATATAAATTGAATTAAATCTCATAAAATAAGATGCCCTTAATTTATTTTTTCCTGAGTATCAGTGTAATGAATAATTAAAAATGCCCATTCTCTTTTTAGATTTGCAAAAAAAAAAAATGGTGAATTTCTCATATCTGTTTGGCAGCTTTATTAACTACAATTATTTCCTTTTTTTAAAAAAAAGAGGGCATCCTCTTGCTGAATTGTTTTTTCTAATCATTGTGGTAATTATGTTTTCACAGTTATATTTGCATGATTATATTCAAAGCTCTCATGTCTAATAAATGCATTGAATGCAGAAAAAAGGCAAAATGATAACAGTGGAGATGAAGGAAATTAGTACTTTAAATGATCCTATGTAATTGTGGTCTTAATTAAAGACTACTCCAAAAGGAAAACGTTAGGTATAAGTCCATTTTCTTCCTTTTTTTACTTAGATACTTCCTATTTTCAAGGTGAAGAAAGGACTTGTTTTTTCCTCAATTAAGCTGTCACTGGGAAAACATTTGGTTCATAAATTTGCTTTGGTGACTGTTATAGGATCTGAGTTATGTTCTCAAACAGGTGGTCATGGCAAAGCAGTGAGCACATTTGGAACATACCCAAACTTAAGGAGTAAACCCATTACAACTACATCCCCAAGCCACTGGTGAATATCATGCCAGGAAATATCAGGAAGACAAGGCAATCTCAAACCTTTTGGTGGAGGAGGAAGAAGCACAGGTACAGGAGAAGTCTGTGAATCCCATGGATGTCACTTACATACATAATCTCCAATGCCAGGACCTGTTCAACAGGTCAATACTTTTTTGCTAGTTGCTTCTCTTTAAGGACCTTATTTTATGGTCCTATTATGCATCTAAAATTCTGTTACAAAAAGTTAAAAATGTTAGCAGTGTTCTTGTCCATCCTGATCAAGTTTAGTATTTCATACTAGTAGTGTACATCACTACCATTCTTCTTGGATACAAATACATTTGTCAACTTTAATTCTTCCTAGATAACTTTTTCCTTTTCATTGTACTTTCTTCTTTGATTTAATTTTATGTGTTCCTCTCTTCTGTATTTGAAATACTAATTCTATGTAATAACCTCATTTAATAACATGATTCTGCAAAAGTATTTTGACAGCAGGAGGGAGATTAATGAACACTAAAGATCATTTTGTGTGTGTGAAAAGTATATGAAACAAATAATATTAAGTGCATAATGTTCTTCACTTATGGATATTTAAAATGCCTGCCACAAAATTAATAGTACTAAGGGACTGAAAGTGATCATAAGGTATTTTTTCTCCTCTTCTATAGTATTTGTTAAGTCTTTTCATACATATATGTGACATTAGTTATTGTTAAAAATTTTTGCCTTCTCTTCTGAATTGTAATTCTGTGAAACTGGAGTATGGTTTTGTAAGGGTCCGGCGGAACGTCGGAGAAAGAGACCACCAAGTGACCACTCATGCAATTGGCAGAAGGGGATTTATTGATCTAGCATGCTAGGGCTCCATGCCCACTCAAGAATGGAGAACAGCCCAGAGCCCCGAGCAGGGGCTGAGCACTGCTTAAGTACACTTTTTTGGGGGAGGGCGGGGATTTTACATACATCAGAGTCTCCTTTAACAAATCATCATACACCGCAGGAAAATCAAACTACAATTCCTAAACATGATTAGTTCATTCATTGGCGGGAACAGGTCAGGCTGGAGTGATAGGTCATTCCTAAAGAGAGTACACATTCAAACTGATTGGTTTTAGGGCCTAAATGACTACGTGACAAGTTGCACAGAGTCCCAAGTTATTAGACAACCAGGGAGTCAGTGGGAATATTTACTGGGCAGTTCCAGTATTGTCCTAACAGCTACAGGGATTTCAGGTTTTGCAGGTAGCATAGAAACCTAACAATACCTAATCCTTTACATTTTAACTCAGACCTTGTAGCTTAGAAACTTTACAATGCCCGTTCTTTTACCCTTTAACTTTTACACTTTAACTTCAATTTCTTTTACCCTTACAGTTTAATTGTTCAATTATTCCCCCATAGTTTCCACAGTGCCTGGTAAATAACAGGTACTCAGCAAATGTTTATTAATTAAGTGCCATATTTAAGGTAGAGGAACAAAAGCTCCGAAAAATTGATGTTACTTACAGTAGCACATAAACCTACTTGTTGGATAAACATATAACGGCAGCAGCACCCCAGAGAAAAACCCCAGCATGTCGCCTAACAACCCTCTTTCTCCTCTTTGTTTCTTTCACTGGCGCGAAACATTCCCGCTGGCGCCAATGTTCAAACCCTGCTGGTGGGAAGCCTTAGCCCCAATTAGAATTAACTTCTTGGGCTCCAGAACTGACATATGGAAGAGCTTGCCAATAAACGGGCGACCTGTTATCTACCTCAGCCCTGCTACTTCTCCTTAGACCTATATAAACACACAGTCTTTTGTAATAAAGTGGAAACCTCTTTGGTGATCTGTGTCGTGTGGTGTGGCGTTTTTCCAGTCTTACACTACTCAGTAGGGAAATCTAGCTAAACCTCAGGGTCCTCCAGTAAAAATCTTGCAGCTTTTGTTTATGACTATAGATCTGAATTTTTCCTTTCTACTTTGACTTGCGTTTGAAGACTGAAACTACATATTAATATTCTAGAACATTGTCTTAGTTCTTCTATGTCCACAAATCCAATCCTAATGCCTGGCTCAGGGCTAGCTCCAAAGAAGGTCTTTTGAAAATCATACAGAATACTTTGTTCTAAAAAATTGCATTGTTAAAAAATACTTAATGAAAAAGATGCCTTATAGTCAATCTCAACTGCTACATAGTAAATTATCCACACACCATTTTTTCTTGCTCCAAATCTCTTAGATTCCTATAAATCTCATGGCTATGTAGGGAGAACAGGGTAATAATTTCTCTGTACTGTTTGGTAGTTCATCCAAAAGAATCTATATGCCTTTAATTGCTCACTATAGGTGGCTCTTAGCTCTTGGAAATTCACTAAGATAAAACTTTTGCAGTAAATGTCACCATGGGACAATATATACCACCCTGAGAGGGCAAAAGACAGAAAGCTGAGCCGTGTGAATCTGAGGAACAAAGTGAACTACACAGATCTGCTAAATTTGATATAATAAAGAGGAAAATCTTCCACTTCCTTTATTATGCACAACACTTTAAAGAATAGTATTATTTTAAAATGCTAATTCTTAGTGCCTTCGGGCTTTGCTGTAATCCTCTGCAGGAGCAATTCTCTCTGACAGTGGGCAGTAGTTCAGTCACCAGTAAGCAAGAGCATAAAACTAATAAACATAAATCCCACAGCCCTTAGCCAGGGAAACAATAAATAGCTTCAACAGACAAGTAATTAACAGCCTGCTCAACCAGTGCTTGGAGCTCCCCAAGCAGGGATTCAAATCCAAATATGTACCAGTGTGTCCCCAACAGATGAACAGCACAGATGGAAGAGAGAACCAAGATAAAACCATGCAGACCCCCAAAATTCAACAAGAGGTTTGGTATACAGTAATCATGTTAATCTGTCCAGGTCAAACACTAGTACTTCCCTCCCTTGGAAATCTGCTTAGGTCCAGTCAGCAATTGTACACACTTGTGAAAAGTAAAGTCTTAATGCAGGGGGTAGGGCGACATTATAGAAAGCAAAGTCTTACATTCTATGACTAGCACTCTGTTTTGTTTTCTAGGGTATCAGATGTAAAATTTACTTCTTGCTTCTAAGAATTGTTTTTAAGTCATAAAGCTTTCAAAAGCCTCATGTACCTAATTCAAAGCCTTTAAAATTTATGTTAAAAATTTATTGCAGTGACCTAATAAATCAGCACTTGGTAGTAACAAATTATCAGAATGTGCCATATATTAAAATGATAAATCAGAATTTAATAGTAAAGAGAGGAGGTGTTTTCAAATAAGACAGCCAAAGCACTAACTAATGGGAACATTTGTAAACTTGACAATAATTTACAACAGAGCTCTTGGTTAGAGTGAGCAAATCCACAGGAAGATTTTACATCTATCAACTGGAACTGTTGATCCATTGTTTATAAATCAAGAAGCTAATGAAGAGCCAGGAGTCTGTAAATCCAGAACAAAATTTAGAAATTGTTAGCTTTTGATTTATAAATAGATAGTTTTAAGAAATATATATATATATATATATATATATATATATATATATATATATGCCTAAATAGAAATATAAAGTGCATTTAAGATAAGGTACATTTTAAATCATAGTTATGAATAAAAAGATCATATGTTTATAACACCAACCAATAGCAATTTAGCTAATTCTGAAACTTTGCATTTCATAAAGCCATAACGGCAGTGTGCTGAGCAGAATGCCTATACTTAGCAACTTCAGGGGAAGAATTATTTCATTCTTACTGTGTTGATTTAAATAGAGAATAACTTATTTTAAATACCACATTTACATTACAATATATTTTTGTTCTACCATAACAGAACCAAAAATGGTTATATGGCAAATCTTAACCTCAAAAGATTCCATCTAATTATAGACATGAAATTCAAAGGCCATTCTTTTCCTTTAGAATACACCATAAATGAATTTTATATAAAAAAAATGTAAGGACAATTTTCTCACACTTCACTTGCTTCAGAATGTTTCCTCACAGTGGAACCCAAGGGGAGGCACAAGACTTTTCAGGGACCCCACTTGGCCATTACACAAGCCACAGACTGAGACACTAAAAGAGATGAGTTTGAGGGACCCTCACATGACTTCACATGAATAAATATCATCTAAGAAGAAAATGAAGACTCTCATCACAAAAGGATACCAGTAGAGCAGAATCAAAGGAAATTTGAAAACAAAGGGCCAAGAAACCCACCAGGTGACTGGCTCAGAGGTGAGGTTTGGTGTGGCTCCTCTGTCTTTCCTTGGCTCTACCTCTGAGAGACACCATTGTTAGACTGAAAACTCCATCCCTATAGAAGATCTGGGCCAAAAGGAGGTTTTAGGGAGACATCCCCTCACAGCTCCTCTCTGTCCCTTATGGCTACATCCCACCCAACCATTGAAAGTCAAGCACCCTTATTGTCCTGGCTACTGCACGGAGCAAAATGTCCAGCTTCCCATTGCAACTCCAGTGTCCCTGTCTTGTGTCCCCTTCTTTCCAAATATATTGGTAGTTACTGGATCAATAAAACTATCTGTGAACCAGATCTGAATGGACGCTGATCTGTGACATGCTATGGGTTCACATCTTCACAAGTTCATCAGGACCTTCAAATACTCTTCCTTAAGGGAAGTAATAACATAGAACTTTGTACAGGAGATTGAGGTTACTATGGAGAAGGCTAGGCTGGGTGTAGCTTATGTGGAATGTTTGTGGAAACAAGGACATCTGTCCTGGAACCACCCTGATACCTCCCAGGCCACTGCTTACTGCCTGAGCAGGGTGGGGTTGAGTAAGATCTCAGTAGCCCTCTGCACGGTGATCATGATGACCTCAGTGTAAAATCTCCACCTATTTGCCCCTGTTCCTCATGGATACAGATACCCTGTCCTCCACCACATTCCTCTTGCCAGAGCCCTGGAATCAGGTGGACACAATCTGCTGTGGGGAGTGAGAAATAGGTCACAGAGCCTAGACAGAGCCTCCTAACCCTCTCTTCACAGCGGCTTCATGGTCTGCCCTTTGCTTTCCATCACTTCACAGGGGCCTTGCTGTACTGCCTCACTTTTATGGACTGCACACTTGTGTGATTCCTGGCCTTTCCATTTAGCAGCTGTGCTGCTCATCACGGCATGACTCATCATGGTATGAGAATCTAAATATCAGTTGTGTCCTCATCTCCAACTACATGTAGGACCGACCACTTGTCCTATGGTACCAGGCAGGTCCTTGAGAAGGCTTTCACAGAGGACCCTCTGAGTATTATTTGTTAGGTTTTAAAAATACAGACTTAAAGATACACTGCATTTCAAAGCCTGATGAAATGTGTTGTTACAGTGTTATAACACAAATTTGTATTGCAGAAAATAATTGAACGAAGAGCACAGATCCTAAAACCTGGAGTTGATAAATAATATTCTTTCTTCACTAGATATTTACTCACAAGTTTAATATAAGGCCTAAAATTATATCTGATGTAGCAATTCAGACTAACCGTACCCTTCTGCATTCAGCTTGGAACTTTGGAGATCTGGGCATGTTGACAGATTATTGGCTGGTAACAAAGTGAAAAATCAGAGCACGTGCTCCCACAGGTAGGTACAGAAAATCCTCCATCACACTGCTGAAGCAGCTCCATTAAATCCAACATAAACCAATAAAATCTATAAGATTGTATAACATGGTATTTTGCTTCAGAAGCATTTGAATATGTGTTGTCTACACTTCAGAAGCAAAAGGAGCCATTAGGAGACAGGAACACACACACACACACACACACACACACACACATCCCAATAAATAAAAATATAATGATTCTTATAAACAATAAGATCAGTGACTTCCATTCCTCATGCTTTCATTCACAATGCCAAATAAAATAATGCTAGTTGTAAAGTTCTAAATGTTTTTTCATATAAGTTCATCAACCCTAAACATGTTACCCAAATTAAAATTTTTATAATATCAACTATTTTAGGAGGACTAGGAAGCTATGTTACTAATATGATTTTATTATCTTCAAAAAATATGACCCTAGTTCCTAAACCAGGATTTTTAAAGATCAAGTAGCCATGGGATAAAGAGCAATGTGAAATTGGCCACTCCATCAGCAGACTGTGACAGTGGTGGTGGTAGTGGTGGTGGGTATTTAAATGAATAAAATAGCAAACAAACAAATGGCAGCCAGAACCTGTTGCTTTGCAAAAGGAACAACCACATCTCCTGAGTGGGTGGGTGAGTGGAGGGTCTGTGTTCCTTCCACCCAGATCCCCTGAGAGCCTTTCTCTTCTCTTCCCTCTGCCCAGAAAGGCTGAGCCCCACAGTGAGTGAGCATCACCAGCTCCTCCACCTTCTGGCTTCTGCTGTGGTTGGCCAATGGGAGAAGCCGACAGGAGCTCCGAGGACCAGAGGAGAGGAGGTTGTGCAATTTATAGCTCTCACCTCCTCCCAGCTTGGGCAATCTGGGGGTGGCTATATCCTTTCGCAGCTAAGTTCCTGCCAGCCACCGTCCTGCAAGGCCCCTGCATTTAATCAGAGTCAAAATATGTTCCCCCTTCTTTCACACATGGTGAAGGTTTATGTTGTTGCAGGTCCCTGGGTGCCTCAACAGCCCCCATGGCCTCCCCAACCCTGTCTGTATCTCTGTAAATAGCCCTAGGCTGATGTAAGCCACCCAAGGGATCATCTTGTCAACCAGGATCCTCATCTTGCAACCTGTGAAATCAGCCAGACATTGACTGGTTCCTCAAAACAAGGGGTAGAATTTAAGCATCTGGGCCCCCAGGGTAGGGAATGGCCTCCAAACCTCTGCCTTGTTGTTGAGCCAGTAGGGAAGAGGCCCTGGGGCAGCGGCAGTAGCTACATCTGCAGGATGGAGAGAGATGCAGTCTTCTCACAGAGAAGTATTCATGCAGAGCTCCAGCTTCCTCCACAAAGGTCAACTCAACTTCCACCTTCTTTGTGAACCGCTCTGGAACTGAACCTACCAAACAAAATTAAAGTGCCATAAAATTTATTGCTTGTAAAATACCTGTGAAGATCAAGTGAGATAAGGCATATTGCAATGCTTTGTAGAGAGTGATCGATTTACTGCGTTGTTAATGAGAACCCTTAAAGATGAGAGTCCTTGCCTTCTAAATCTGATGTCTATCTTAACACAAGAGGAACATGGAAAAGATGCCAATATTTTAACCTGTCATTTCTATTTTTGAACTTTCTTCATTGGCTCAAATGAAAGTGTTCAGTGAAGAGAGAATAAATAAACTCTTAAACTGGCGTCAGAATTTTGGCTTTGATGTCTCTTTTCATCTTGGCTTAGACATCCTGACTGTGGTCTTTGGTAGTCAATTTTTCTTTATTTAACAAATTAAGGATGAGCTGGTCTCAATGGACTCTGAAAGGATTCTGTCTGGCATGTAGAAACACAGTCTTTCTGTCTGTTGAGTTCTCAGGACATAACCAAAACCTTCAGTGAGTTGTTCAGTGTTGGCTGGATTATATCATTTCCAACCAATTTTCCAGAACCCTCCAATGAAACAGCTATAAAAATGAGGATTTACTGAATCATATTTTTTTCAGAGGAAGTACTTGACTCAGAACTGGTAGAGTCAGCTCTAACCGAGAAGGAAAACATGAGATGTTTCCCAGAGCTATAGTATAAAAGCAGCCAGCGAATACTTTGAAACTCAACTTCACAGGGAACAGCGACTTCCAGCACCAAAATGCCAGGATTCCTCAAACCATGACAACTCTTACAGTCATTAGCAGCCAGGCATCCATTTTTCCATCCCAGCTGAGGACACTAGAACAATCTAGAGAAATAGTCTGAACAGTGAAGAATGAAGCCCCCAGTTCACTGAAATTAAATTTTCCCTTTAGAGTTTCATGAAGCAGCCAACTCATCATCCTCCGGAGGGATTCCCCACTGTGTCTCCCCTGAGCAGTGAGCAGCTGCAGAAGCAGCAGATTTCTTTCATGAAGACAAAGTTCTTTCCCTCAAGTACCCACCACTGTCCACAGAGACACCCCAGGGTCATTGTGCATGCAGGGAGATCTCCTTGGGCAGATTTGTTTGAGTGAACTCAATAGTTCTATAGTTATAGTGTGAACTCAGTAGGCCCACCTATTGCCTGCAGTGTGAGATGGGCACCAGATATGCTCAGCTGCTACAAGCAACTGGGCAACCACACTCCCCTGACTCCTGTAGACAAATGTTTGTTTTCATATAAGTAAATCTTCAGCAATGTCAGCATGTTCTAAAGTCAGCAGATAGGCATGTGAGGGTACTTCTGACTTCAAGAGGAACAACAGAAAAGGCACACTTTTATTTAAAACAACCAGAATGCAACACTGCTTGACTAAGGAAGTGGAACAGTTGAGTTTGGAGCTGAACCTTTAGAGGAGCCAGTCTTCATTTAACTTGTGTTGCTTTTAAGTCCAAATGCTACATTAGAGTTTTCTTGAGTTGAGCAATGGGCAGTACATTGGAATACAGACTTTAGGTTACAATCTAAGAAAATATTTGCCTTTGAAGCAGAAAAGATCAAGTGAATTTTACAGGCTGTTGGAGGAAGCCTATCTGAGACCATTTGGCCATTTGCCTGACAACCATATGGTAACCTTTTGTCATTTTTGTAAGGATGAGGTCAGGGGTCTCAGCAGCCCACCACCCTGACTAATTCTTCCCAGGAGTGTCACACTGTGATAATGTGTCTGATCTAAGGGACCTCAGTTGAAATTACCAAATTTCTAAAAGGGCTTCATAAAGAGTTTACCTTGCTCGCTTTTAAATGACTACCTCATACACCCCTGTATGCCATATCTAATTTTTTATTGGCGATTAAGCTATAAAAGGACTGTTTGGATCCTGGTTACATCTCTCCTCAGCCTGCCTTACAAATGAATGCCCTCCTCTACACATGCCTGTTATTGTCCTCTATGTGAGTCTATCTTCCTAATGAGAACTCTGGTTCTTTATGGGGTATATATCTCTAACATTCATCAAAATGAAATATTCCCAACACAAAATTTAGCACATAGAAAAATGAAATATGAATGGAAGGAAGAAAAAGAAGGAAGGCAAAATGAGGGGAAGAAAAATCATATAAGTAATTACAAAGATCATATTTTAACAAATCCTTACTATAAAATAAGAATTATCTTTTTTTTTTTTTGTGATGCTGGGGATCAAACCCAGGGCCTTGTGCACAGGTGGCAAGTACTCTACCAACTGAGCTGTATCTCCAGCCCCATCTTAATTGTTTAATAAATATTTTTAAATAAAATTATCAGAGGAATACTAAGGTATCATTATCTTTTTTTACAATGGAGAAAAACAAAGCTCAATGGAGTAAAACAACTCTTCCTAACTCATAGAAATGAAAAACAGTAGAATCAGCATCTGAAGTCAGTTTTGATTAATTCCAAATCCTGTGTTTTTATCCACCAATCCCAGAAAATACCTGAACCCAGAGATTTTGAGCATCTTACCCAACCCCTCAAATAGTCAGTAGGAGAGGAGTGAAAGTCTCCTAGTTTTAGCAGTTAGAAACTCTTTGATGGAAAATGACAGAAATCATATCAAGATCAGTTAAACACAAATGTTATTCTTTGTTTTTTTTTTTTTTTTTTTTTTTCACAGACCAGAAGGTTATATTCCAGGCTTCAGAAACTATAGACTGGAAACAGTACTGAGAAAGTCATTGGGAGAATCCATCTCACTTCTCAGGTCCTCAGTACATCATTCCACCTTGCAAATGAGCAGTGTTTCTCAGTTAAATGGAGTAAAAACATCTATTATAGTCCCTGAGCACTTATGACTCAGATATACAGGCACAAATAAGCTTAACTCAGTTTGACTCCAGATTTCTTTTGAAGAACATTTGATTGGCCTAAGATAGTCCAGAAGTCCACCTTGGACCAATTGCTACAGAAAGAGAGATGAAGTCAGGAACCACTAAGAGGATTGACAGGAACTCACTCTGGCCTGTAGACTGATGGATGGGTTAAATGCCAGGTTAAGAAGAATAATTGTAAGATGGAGAGACATTCTAAAATTACCTATTTGCTTGTTCAAACGTCTTACCATGCATTGGTTTTCAAAATCATGGAATTCAAAATTGAAATTCAAAATCCTTGAATGAGGATCAAGCTACTGATATAAGTAACAAGTATTATATCTTATCTAAAACATACCAAAAAAAGTTAAATGTTAAATCCGAAAGCTTAGATGCCATTAAAATTGCTCAATTATTTTTCTGGTAGTTTTCAGAAAAGATCCAAGTATCAAACCTTAAAAACATATTAGTCTTCTTCAAATGAATTCACGTAACAATCTGACTCTTAGCTAATGAATAAATTTGTTTCATCTGAAAAAAATTTATATAGTGAATATTATGGGTCTATTCATACATATAATTATAGCTTTCACATTTTATTTTATGTGTGAAAGAAATACTCATTTCTAGGTATTTCCCCCCAAAGAAATGAAAACATGTTCACACAAAGACTTATACAAAAATGTTCATAGCAGCTTTATTCATAAGAGGCAAAAGTGAAAATAACCCAAACATCTTTCAACTGTTGAATGAATAAACTAAGTTTGAAACATGGAATAGTACTTACCAATAAAATGGATAAAACTACAACAATATGAAAGACTTTCAGATGTCTCAGGTTCAGTGAAGGATGACAAGCACAAAAGGTTAACAAGCTGTATGATTTTATTATAAGATACTGTCCTGGAAAAGGCAAAAACTATAGGAAGAATAAATTGATCAGTACTTTGCAGAGGTTTGGGACTGGGAAGAGGGATTGATTATAAAGGGTCATGGATGAACTTTCAAGAAATGTTCTTTGTTATGGTTATGGTGGTGGGTATATGATATATACATTTGTCGAAACTCAGCAAAATGTGTACATAAAAATGATGATTCAACTATATGTAAATTATCCTTCAGTAAACCCAACTTGAACAAATAAAACAAAAACAATATATTCTCATTGTATGTACAACTCTGCTGCTGTTTGAATTTCCAGAACAAGTTTTATTTATATATTTTAAAGTTGAACTGTAGCTTGAAGTCCCCTAATTATTCATTAATTTAATTTAAATAATGCCCTTGGATGGACAGGATGATGAGGCTGTGTTGATTATTTCATTCATAATCTATGTAACAAAGGACAACATAACAATTTTGCCTTTTTTTAATAAAAGCTTACCTGTCTGTATACACGTCCCAGATGTACACACAAGCCCTGAGCATCTGAGGAAATCTTAGAAAGCCCTGGTTTCACCTGACATTTAGATATCTAATTTATCATAACACATTTTGAAAACTAAGTGCACTGCCATTTAATCGATGTAAGGTTATTGGGACCTTGTAAAATGGAAAGAATCAATTCAACCATTGACTAGGTCATTCTGGTCTTCCCTTTATAAAATATTTCTTCATTTACAATTTTTGAAGGGATAGGGTATTCAGGCACTCCAGAAGATGAGTTTAAAATGTGACCTAGACTTGTCCAAAGAGCAAAATGAAGGCAAGTGCAAACTGAAAGGATCCAAAGATGAAGAAGAGAAATTTCTAGGGTTACCTCTAATGTAGAAGATGATAATCTTACTCCATGGGTAAATCAGACTCTTAGTTCATGGGTGCTAGGAATTCTGTCAAGACATTCCTGGGTACCTCAGTGGGGTCCAATAGTGTTTACTGGAAAGGAGAGGTGCCTGGGTAATGTAATGTGAGGAAACACACATCCTCAGTTGCATGACTCCTATGACCAAGGCCTCCCAACACAAGTTCATGGCACATGTGCATGCATATGTGATTTCTTTCCCTTGCTACATCAGGGAATGTAAGCATCTTTATGTGATGTGTGTATGTGTGTTGTGTGTGGTGTGTGTGTGTGTCCTCTAGATCACTTCTAGGGCTATTTGTTTCTGGGAGGTTCTTGAATTATTAGAATGAAGTACTGAAGGAACTTTTTCTGACATAAGGTAGAAGGAAAGCTAGTTTTGGGTTCTAGGCACTTTATTGGAGCTACTGTCTTCCTCATTGTCAAGGGCCACCCAACAGAGCAACACCCAAACCAGTAAAATATACATCAGACCTCCTGGCTCCATAAGGTAGGCAAGCTGGCAACTGAGCACAGAAGCAAGAAGAAAAAGCATGACATTTGTCACACACACATGTTGATTGTGCTTTCCTCTATCCCAAATATATTTTGTGGTTCTAATTAATACATCTAACCTTTTAAATGCTTCTTTCATTGACAAAGAACAGAGAATTCCTCAAGTGCTGCACAAGGTTACAGGTGGTTTGAAATGGGACCTAACAGCAAAAGACCACACTAACCCAAATCTATTCTTGGGATCAGAGTCTCACTCTCCCTTTTTCTTCTGGAAAGTATATTTTCACAAGCTATCTGAATACAACCTCTGCCCAACTCTTTCTCTTCCATATTAAGTCTTATAGTGATCAAGAGGGAAGCTCTGAAATCACATAAACCTAGGCATGAATCTTGGCTCCACTAGTTATTACATAGTTAAGTAATTTACCTTCATTGCATCTGTAAATTAGGAACAGGGTACAGGCCATAGCACTTCCACAGGGATTTAAAAGATAGCCTGATAATGTGTTAGATAGTGTCAGGTATATGGTAAACACTCAGTAAGTGTTAAAATTTTATGTACTTGCTGCACCTCTTTAATTTTTGCCTTTGGTTCTGATGAGTTAATTTTTTCTTACATGGTCAAATTATTGAGAAAGAAAATTGAGTGGCATAACTCTCCTATCAGACCACATAGCTATAGCACTGCCCACGATTAATGACTTTTCAGTCAGATGACATCTTTTGTCTACCTCTCTGTGGCCTGGATGTTAAGTTTAGGTTACAAAACTTGTCCGTTAAGGGAAAAGTTGTTTCCTGAAGAATGGGTGTGCATGATGGATACAATATCCTAAAAAGAGAGAGTTTATAAATACGGATTTTCACAATGTTGAACCAATGTCCCTTTATATCTGAAATGATCATGATAAATGTTTGTTATTGGTATTCATGAGTTTGTCTGGTGAAGTACTTCTGTGTTTTAATTAAGCCTATTTTGAAATTTTCTGTCATAGTTTAAGATCAATACAAGGATATAAATTAATTCAAATTCAACTTTATAAATCAAAAATAAAATAGTTTCCATAAAACTATCTGCCTCATGATTATCCTCTGACATGGCAGTGGACAGGGTGAACTTGAACTCTACTTGCCATTGCCTATGTGGTTAAAATCTTTCTGAAGGCAAATAAGCTTCACATTTTAGCAAACATGCCAAAAACATCCACATAAACCCCCTAGAAAGGAGTATAGGAGCTCAAATTAAAATGAAACCATCTGTGCAGAGAGGTCTGTGAGGGTGATGAGTATGTTATTTACAGGCCAATTCCATGAGGCTTGCTGGCTGGGTAATTAGGACAATAGCTACTATGGCCTCTCATCCTTTCTGACTCCGCTCACATAATTTATCCAGCCTGTTAAACAAACCAATTCTGTACCACTCTTCTGGTAAAAATGATCTATTTTTTCTTAATTCATACCATTTTAAAAGTATTAGGAAATAATTTTGTAACTCAATTATTAAAGACAGAAATGTATTAGTTTCTGGATCAAATCATCTATTCAAATAATCAATCCATAAATATTTTTCAGAGTCCTACTTATGAGAGACTTTGTTTCAAGTACTTGAAACACATCAGTAAAATAGAAAAAAATCCAACTCTAGTAGAGCAGTATATTTTTTATGGTAACAGAAAATAAGCAAGAGGAATAAGTCAAAGGTAAGGTATGATGAAGTGTTATAATGACTGGATTAATAAATGAGCAGTAAAGAAGGAAATACCTTTGCTGTTTTTAAGGTAGAAATAAAAATATAATTAATATTAGTAAAGTTCCCATTAGTCTATAGCCTTGGGCAAAATAGAAATTAAGGACTTCAAACCAGTCAAGTGCAACAGAAAGGGAGGAAGTTCTGCTGAAAATAAAAGGAGGTCTTGGGTCAGGGCAAAAAATAAACAAAAGCCTCAAAAGGATTAGGTCTAGAAACATGGTAGCCGGAAGAGGAAGAAATGTCAGGTAGGTACTGAAGATAAAGCCAGAAAGATCCAGCAAAGCTGAAGACATTTTCCAGTCAGGAAATCAGAGAGAAGGAGGATAATTGGAAACCATGTCTCCATAAGGAGAGTAAGAAAGAACATGGTTATCCTCTGGTGGTTAAAGAGTATGTGTGGGGCAATGACAAAGAGGAGATCTGGAAACTGTAGGACACACAGTAATAGTGATCTGGGAAAAGTAAACATAAAATAAGGCTTTATACATAAAGACCTACAGAGATAAGCTTAATGCCAAGCGCTTGAGAAGCAGATTTTGAAAAATCAGTCAAATTAAACTCAATTCTAAATATTCATCCCCAACCAGGAGCTTTGAAAACTATTTTAGGATAGAAATCAATGCGTCTGAGGGCTAGGTAAAAGAAAAGTGGTGGCTATGATAGTAATATCACAGGTATTAGTTAAAGCACTTCACAGCCAGTATTACAGTGCTGTGTTACAGCAGAATGGACATAGGCCCTAATACTGGAGAGTGTTCTAGGCTGCGTCAAACATTTTAACTTCCTGAATGGATCACATGGTGGTTAAAGAGTATGTGTGGGGCAATGACAAAGAGGAGATCTGGAAACTCAGGAAAGTAGCTGTTAATCAACTGGTATTCCAACACCTCAGTATGTCCATATACTTTGCCTATGTCTCAAGTACTATAAACTCAGGATCCTATTGGAATAGCTTTGATAACAAGAGAGCTTTGCCCATTAATAATATTTTGGTCTAGGTAAAGAGTATAGTACAGTCATTAGAATATAAAGGACCAACCAAGTTTTTGCAGGCTGTCTATGGCACACTACTTGTTCTCTTCAAGCCTTAGTTCTCCAGCAGTGAAATGGGAACAAAGACACCTACTTGCAAGGGTCATGTGAGGATCAAATGAAATATGAAAGTGCTTAGCAATGAGCTAGCGGTGTAGCTCAATGGATGATAATTGTCTAGCATGCAAGAGGGCTTGGGTTGCGTTCCCCAGCACCACAGGAATAAAGAAAGAACCAAAGTGAGATATCATCCAATTCCTTTGTTCTACACATCTTTAGGGGTAGGAATGTTTGTAATTTCTCTTACGATTTAATTATAATCTCAGAAGAAGAACATAGATTTTTTTTGTCTCCCAAGTGTTCTTAATTCTACATTTTATTTTATCTCTTTTATCCTTTTACAAATAATTTACCATAACTTCGTCCCTGTGGTGCATTATTAAGTTATGCATTCATGTGAATAACTCTTTTACTGTGGAACACACAGTAATAGTGAACTGGGAAAAGTAAACATAAAATAAGGCTTTATACATAAAGACCTACAGAGATAAGCTTAATGAAGGGACTTGGGGTATGAGGTGGGGAATTCTAATTAAAATAACCCTCTTAAATATAGGCTACGAACACTTTCTTTCAAGAATGATTCTTTCTTTTTCTATTATTGTCCTCTCAAATATTTCACAGTTATTTTCCAACTAACTTGAGTCTCCTGATCTCAGGTAGGTGAATAGACATGAATAGCACACAGAGAGTCTTGCATGGGAATTGTTGCCACTGACTCTTCTGTGAATCTGCATTCCTCTATCAGGCAGCTTCAAGACAATGTTTATAAATAGTAATGTTAAATAAATGAGCACAAGATTAACATGATTCCTGACTGCTAGGGACAGCAAACTCACATTTAAAGAAAACTCCCAAATATGTCATTCTACTCCCTGCTTTTCATTTATTTATTCTAAGTCAATAAAAGGGTTTGTGTGTGGAGAAAGCAAAGGAAAACATCAGGCATAGATTTTAGCCACCTTCCCTCTTCCTGCCTTCTCCACAATCTATAGATCTACAAATGAGCAGCCCCATTGATGGAATTTGAAATATCATTCCATGGCTCATTGGTGTACGTGTGTGTATGTGTTTGTGTGTGTTGTATATGTGTGAATGTGTGTGTGTGCACATACACACATGCATGTGTGATTTTTTTCCATATATACAAACTCTTATAATAGTTACTAAGGCAGCAGAACATGTTCTGCCTTCCAAGAAGCAGGGAAATCAGTCACAATCTGTCAGAAAACAATTGTTTGCCAAGAAACTCTTCCAGAAGCACTAACCTTTGTTTAATATGTTATTGATTTTCTAAACTGTTAAGTATGGTTTATAATAGTGATAACCTATATGATACCACTCATTACATCAGTTAATATCTAGTTTATTAGGACATTAACTTTTGCCACAGGCAATTAACTGACAAACTGATCGTGTGTGTGTGTGTGTGTGTGTGTGTGTGTGTGCATGTGTATGTGTCTATGTGTGTGACTTATAATGAGAGATTTGCAAGTGAACAGTAGTTAAGTATTTTTAAATGGTATGTGGGAGCTCTGTAGTGCAGCCCAGAATCTTCTTGTCCTTCCTATTTTTTTCCTGGAAAAAAATAGGACAGTTCTTGTCATGAATAAAGACCCCCTTCAAGCATAGTGAGCTAATCCACAATTAGCAATTTGAAAGCATGTACATAATTAATTAAACATCACCACTGTTAGTCAGCTTTTCTTTGCTGTGACCAAAATACCTGATAAAATATTTGAGCAGAAAAGTTTATTTTGGGCTCATGGTGGTTGGATCCATGGTTGGCCAACTCTATTTCTCTGAGCCTGAGGTGAGACAGAGCATCTTGATGGAGGGGCATGGCAGAGGACAGTTGCTCAAACCATAGCAGCTGGGAAGCAGAGAGAGAGTCAGTCACGAGGGACAAAATAAAAACCCCTAAGGCATGCCCACAATGACCTATATCCTCCAGCCAAGCCCCACCTGCCTATAGTTATCACCCAGTTAGCTCATTCAAATTATTAATCCATCAAATGGATTAATCCACTGATTAGGTTACAGGTCTCATAATACAGTCATTTCACCTCTGTACATTCCTGAATTAACACAGGAACTTTTGGAGGTCATCTCATGTCCAAACCATAGCAATCACAGAAAGGATGGTGTGTGTGTATGTGTGTGTGTGTGCACATGCACGTGCACACACGCATATGTTATGTGTGTAGGTGGAGAATTTATGAATAGAAATAGTAAAAGCATTCTAAACCTTGTAAAAAACATTAAGTGTTACACTGCCATTGGTATAAATTAAAACTCATGTTCATTTCATTATAAGGAGGTATCATGACATACAGAAAGTCCTGGAATCTGGTTAGACATTGTTTTAAATCCCACTGATTCCAGTGGTGTGGCCTTGGGCAAGCTACTTGATCTTTCTATGCCTCAGTTTCTTCTTCTACCTTACCAGTTGTTAGCTTTTAATATATATAAAATACAGTTATTTTCATCTTTCCAGGCAATTGAATTTAAGTACGTTGCATTATTCTTCATAAAAGTTGTTTAAAAACTGCTATTTGAGAGTTTTCCTTTAGTTTCTATGTGCATTTTGTTATGCTATACTTATAGGAAGAAAGATTTTAATTCAAATTCATTTATAAACCTTTTGAGGGTGGGAACCACTAAACCCTATTTTTAAAAAATTTGGCACCTAGTATACCTCTTTTTTTATTTTTATATTTTTTAATTTTATTTATTCTAATTAGTTATACATAACAGCAGAATGCAATTCAATTCATATTACACAAATAGAGCACAATTTTTCATGTCTCTGGTTGAACACAAAGTAGATTCACACCATACGTGTTTTCATACATGTACTTAGGGTAATGATGTCCATCTGATTCCACCGTCTTTCCTACCCTCATGGCCCACACTTCACCTCCCTCCTCTTTGCTCTACCTAGAGTTCATCTAATCCTCCCATGCTCCCCCCATCCCCATTTATGAAACACCATCTTTATATCAGAGAAAACACTCAGCATTTGCTTTTCTGGGATTGGCTAACTTCAGTTAGCATTGTATTCTGCAACTCCATCCATTTACCTGCAAATGCCATAATTTTATTCTCTTTTAATGCTGAAAAGTATTCCATTGTGTATCTATATATCACATCTTCTTTATCCATTCATCTGCTGAAGGGCATCTAGGTTGCCTCCACAGTTTAGCTATTGTGAATTGTGCTGCTACAAACATTGATGTGGCTGTGTCCCTGTAGTATGCTGCTTTTAAGTCCTTTGGGTATAGACCAAGGAGAAGGAGAGAAAAATATGGAATGCTTCATGAATTTGCATGTCATCCTTGCACAGGGGCCATACTAATCTTCTCTGTATCATTCCAATTTTAGCATATGTGCTGCCGAAGTGAGCACAACACCTAGTATACTTTAATTTACATATTAGACACTCAAGAAAGTCAGGATAATCTGATTGGTTTGAATGCTTTGTCATCTGTCAGATTAATTTTGTGCCATTTTCTCTACCCTATTCCTCCTCCAGGTATGGCCTTGTTCATTTTTAACACATAATGTGGGGTTAGTGAAGTACAAAATCAATAATTGACAGTTGGTGTTTATACATTATTTTTTTACCTCACTCTTGAAAGTAATTGTTGATTTATTAAATTCTGAAACAAAAGGATCCATTTATATTGGTATCAGCTATTGAACTAGAATCAATGCATTTCTAACAAAGTTTCAAAAAAAAGTAAAGAGATAAAGTGTTAACTACCAAGTCTAGTCTGAGACACAGAATCTATACTGACATATGTACCAAATGAAAATATAATGGTCTAGTAGAATTCAGAGGAGAACATTATTTGAACTCATCAAGATTATAAATAACTTCAAGGAGGAGATTAAAGTATATTTCTATTGCTTATGTTATCCACATATTTGGAATGCTTTGCTTCTCTACATATTTACCTAAGTAAAATCTGTCTCTTCTTTAATCTTGGCAAAAGCCTGAGCTTCCAGAAAAGCCTTTCACTCACTTTAAATCAACATAACACTTCAATTATACTCTTCTAATAATGTTATTATATTTTTGGTTGTTTTATATTCCCTATAACCTCCTTGTGATCCAGGAGCTGTTCTTAATTTATCTAATGTTTAATTCGATGCATTATACATAAATTGGTTACCACTGGCTTATGCCCACAGAGTATATATTGATGAAATGCAATAACTAAACATATGTAACAAGAGTATACAAAAGGAGAGTCTTTGCAACATGAACAGGCAAGGTCATGGATTAGAGCAGGGTTTTTGTTGTTGTTGTTTTGTTTTGTTTTTTGGTAACAGAGATTGAAGCCAGAGATGCTTAACCACTGAGAAATATCTCAAGCCCTTTTGATTATTTTTATTTTGAGACAGGGTTGCTGAGGCTGGCTTTGAACTTGCATTCCCCCTGCCTCAACCTCCCAAGCCACTGGGATTACAGGGGTGAGCCACCATGACTGGCTACAGTAGTGATTCATTTTTTTTTAATTAATTAATGTATTTATTTTACAGCAGAATGCATTTTGACATATTGTACACAAATGGAGCATAAATTCACATTCCTTTAGATGTACATAGTGTAGAGTCATTCCAGTAGTGTAATCATACATGTATATAGGGTCATATTGTCTGTCTCATTCTGTCTTTCCCATCCCTATAGCCCCACCCCTCTCCTCACTCCCCTCTACACAAAACAAAGTTCCTTCATTTTCCCTATTCCCCCACCCCACTATGGATCAGCATCTGTAAAGCAGCCATTCTTAAATGTTCATATAAATTAGAATTATCAGGAAAGACTTATTTGTTTGGTTAGTTGGTTTTGGTACTAGGGATTGAACCCAAGTGTGCTTTTACCACTAAGCCACACCACCAGCCTATTTTTTTATTTCTTATTTTGAGATAAGGTCTCATTAAGTTGCTTAGGGTCTCCCTAAATTGCTGAGGTTGGCCTTGAACTTACAATCCTTCTGCCTTAGCCTCCCAAGCTACCACCATAGTTCGCCACTGTGTCCAGTGATTTTTTAAAAATATTTATTGATTGATAGAGTTATATGTGTTCATCAAATCATTTGCCAATGGCAAATTTGAAATGGGAAGGAACTTGCCAGATATATTCTGACCATTTTTTTCATTGAACCATTAAGTAAGTTATTTATTTGTGGTCAAATTCAACAACATTCTATAATACAAGCTCCAGATTAGGTTTCCCTTTTCTATATTCTCAACAATTAGAAGAATAGCTTTTCAAAAGCTGTTTGGAAATGAATGCCTTTTTAAAAATTCTCAGTAAGAAATAATGGGCAAAGGAAACAAAGTATTTACCATTGTGTCATGGAGGTAGTAGATATTACTGAAATATTGTAATTTTTCTCTACTTCAATTCAATTTCTCTGTTTCTCCCCCTCCTCCCCCTCCTCCTCTTCCTCCTTCTTCTCTCTCTCTCTCTCTCTCTCTCTCTCTCTCTCTCACACACACACACACATTTAACACATTTCCTTAATATCATTCTTTCCTTTTCTCTTATGAAAAGCTTTAATGTTAAATTTCTAACTTGAGAACATATTTGGGTAAAATGTTTTAAATTTCCTCACTTTTATGATTAAAATATATTAGCCATCATTAGCTACTTTTAACTTTTATAAATGATACAAAAATTAATTTTACAAAATGATGAAAATATTGCATAGAAACCTTCCACATAAAGAAACAAATAAATGGAAATGCTGACAAAAAAGCAAATCAAAATCCTAGTACTGAAAGATACAGTATCTAGGATTAAAATTCATATTTTGTGCCTTGTACTTCTGAACAAGTTGGGGGAAATGTATTGGGTTTACTCTAAGCTGTAGTTTGGATGGTGGGTATCTCCCAAAGGTCCATGTGTTAAATTAAAAGCTTGATCTACAGAGTAGTGGCGTTGAGAGGTAGTTGAATCTTTCAGAGGTTGGGCCTAATAGGAGGCCTTGGATCATCAGGAGCATATCATCAAAGAGGATAGTGGGAATCCAGTTCTTTCTCTCTTTGCTTCCTGTCTTCCATGAAGTGAATGCCACATGCTCCCACCATGATGTCCTACCTTGACATAGCCTCAAAACCAACAGGGCCAAGAGACAATGGGCTGAAGCCTCCGAAACTATGAACCAACATAAACCTTTCTACTTTTAAAGTTGATTATCTCGGGTATTTTGTTACAGTGATGAAAAGATGACTATCACTCTTCCACTGATAATAAAGAAAAATTATAATAAAAGATATATAAAATGCTGTTTTGATAAAACAATGCAAAATGAAGGACAGTTATTGTTAAGAAATGGTAACATAAATAAGGTGAACTTATTTATGTTTGCCCCAGCTTACTGCTTATAGAGTTCCTAAGCCATGGTTGAGGGAGGAGGAACACAGAAAAATCTCATCAGATTCCCTGAGTTGAGGAAACAGAGTTGATAGACTAGAGAGAAAGAAGGAAAGCACATTAATGTAATATTTTAAATCAGAAGGTTAATCAAATATTATATTTTATAATATTTTCTGCTTACTACATTTCCATAGAATAATATTGTCTAGCCTATCTATATTCACATAGCAGTCTTTTTTCCCTAGGGCTATATTAAGAAAAAGCAATCATTTTTCCACCCCTAAGGCTCTATTTCAATAATCTAAAATATATATGTATATGAAAATATGTATGTGCCTGAAGAAGATGCCTTAATATTTTTGATTTTTTTTAATTAAAAACTAATTTGGGGAGTAGGCAAGACTTACAGACAGTGGAATAAGGAGATTTCCAAATGCTCTACACAAACACAATAATAAAACTGGCCAAAATTATTAACAGTCATTTCAGTATTGTTTGGAAATCTACCAAAGACATCCAACAGATAATCCAAGCAGATGTTTATGCTTGAATAACTGTTGAACTTCAGGCCTCAGGAAGGAATAGTAACAGTTTATATATATAGAATTTTCTTCTGTAGCTGCTCCTTTCATCCCCTCCCTGCCCCCAAGCTCATTCTGAGTGCCAGTTCTATTAGGGTGGGGCTAGCCATAAAATCAGGAACTTACTGCCAGTAGAGGCTGGTTTAATCTGGTACCCATATACAGGGGCTTTATCTAAAACAATATATATCTTGGTGGGAAATAATCAAGGAAGGCCAATATCACAACTGCCTGAGACAATTCTGGATGGAGCAATTTAGCATTAACACATCAGTTTCCCTTCTAAGTATCTACCCCCCCAAAATGAAAACATATGCCTACTCAAAGACATATGCTAATGTTTAATGCAATTTTATACCCAATAATTAAATACTGACAACAATCTAAAGTCCATTGATTGATGAATAAACAAAATATAGTACATATATAATGGAATAAAAATGACTACTACTACTTCATACAATATAGATAAATCTTTTTAAAAATAGCCCCGTGAAAATAGGCAGACACAAAAATCCCAAATATTCTATAATTACATTTATATAGAATATCCAGAAAAAGGTAAATCTATAAGGACAAAAACAGATCAGTCATTGCTGAGGGCTGAGGGTGGAACTAGGGACTAAATGGCTATGGGAAGGTGAGATTGTTTTAGATTTTGGTGATTGTTGCATAACCCTATAATTTCCTAAAAATCATTGAATTGTATGCTTGCAATGCATGAATTCTATGTTATGTAAATATATTTCAGTAAAGTTGTTAAAATTGGTATATGGACTCCTCTTGCCAACTGCAGCTCCTCTAGTATTTGTTGCTTGTGTCCTCCATCTTGCCATGATTTCCTACAACTATTGCCAGTTATAGGCCTCCTTGTTTTTCAAGGGACTGAGCATCTGCTTCCTGCAATTTTGGGCTAGAGGTGCCCTTCACACACTCAGCATCCACTGGGGCTCAGGTGGCTGTTGTACGTCCATGTCCTCATCTGAGGTTTATGATGGTGGCTATGCTGGTTCCCTGGTTGGTCTAATGAGTTACTGACTGGCAGTGAGAACATTACCAATATAGAACCTCAACAACTGACTGGTCTACTTCCTGGACGTGGTGTGCATTATGGATTCAGTCAATGGCAAGCTGTAGGTGAAGATGGTGATAGGTACCAGAAGCAAGTGCTCAGGCAAATACAGCCATTATTTTACGACCACTGAGGACCTAAGAGCCAAAATTCTTGGTGCAACCATTGAGATTTCCAGGATCATTCTGCAGATCAGCAATGTGTGTTTGGCTGCAGTTGACTTCCAAAACAAGTTTGACATGGAGCAAGCTCTGCATCTGAGCACAGAAGCCAACTTCAGTGGCCTTGAATGATGCTGGACAAGCTGACTCTGGGTAGAATCCACCCCAAGGAGAAATTATAACACAGAAAGGATGAGTTGGCCTATCTGAAAAGAAATCATGAGAAGGAACTAAGTATCTTGAGGGATCAGATGGGTGCAGATGTTAATTTTGCTCCTGGCATGGTCATAACCAAGATCCTGAATGATATGAGAGACCAATATGAGATCATACCTGAGAAGAACTGGAAGAACATTGAACACTAGCTCAATAGCTAGACCCAGGAATTGAATCTGGAAGTCACAGGCCACATGGAACAGATACAGTTGAGCAATTCAGGAGATAGGCAGAATATCTTCTAGAGTCTTGAGATGGAGCCACAATTACAGTTCTGCAAGAAAATTGCCCTGCAAGACATGCTGACAAACAGGGATGTCTACTTCTAGGCCCGGAAGATACAAGTTCAAGTGATAATGAGTATCACTTGAAGCTGAGCTAGGTGACATGCATGCTAACACCAATAACAGAACCAAGAGAACCAGCAGCTCATAAACATCAATTCATGATTGGAGCAGGAGATTGTCACCTACTGCAGCCTGCTCTAGGGCCAGGACACCCAGTACAACAATCTACCCATCCCCAAGACACTCCAGGCTCTGGTCTACTTCCTTTATGCAGAGGAATTTCCCTGGGCAAGGGAAATCTGGCTCTTTCCCTGATGTTCCAGTAAAACTTCATGTCCCAAAGTGGGTAAATTGGTGTATCATTAGAGTGTTAAATATTATTGAAAATACTAGTACTAACAGAATAATCATTAATTTGATTATGTAACTTTCTTTTAGTATGAAGCATCTTAGAAATAATATTGCAAGATTCTAAGTAAGCTTTGTGAAGAAAATATCTAATAAGATATTTTCTTATTTGAACCAATATATTTGAACCAATAGGTTCAAAATATATTAAAATAGAAACATTTAAGAGCCCCATTATTTTCCTTGGTATATCTTAAGAAATTGCCCTACTGGAAAAATGGTATCATACATCATGATAGAATGATTTCAGCTAGTTATAGAAATTACAACATGTATTATAATAAAATGCATACAAGAAAAACACAGGGATTGCTCCATATTCCAACTATTGAAAAAGAGAAAAATAATTGCTAATAATTTACTCTGGCATAAGTTTGGCCTTAGACAATGCAGTGAAAAAAAGGGTGATGTGATTTCAAATAGTATCTTCCAAGGTCTTCTGAAATTAATGTAATTGCCAATTTTAAAAGTATTTGAAAATCTGAGAACATTGTCCTTATATTCTTTTATAGAATTTCTTTGCTAAAGATTGATCAAAAGTTCAGTTTTACATTTTGTCAGAACAGCACCAACTCAATAAAATAGTCATTTTGTGTTGAATATTTTCCCTAAAAAGAAGATAAAATTAGAGTCAGTATGCTTTCACTCTCTGTAAGTTTGAAACATTGAAGGGCCATTTCCATCTATGAAAGCTATATGTGTCAGATAACATGTATAAGCATACACATATGCATTTATAAGTATATATTTAATCAAATAATATTGCCCAATATGAATGGGGATGTGAGAATTTTGGTAATTCCATATATTGCTGGTGACCTTGACAAATGGAAAACAATTTGGCTGTGTGTTTTTTGAGACATAAATATCTTCATGCCTATGACTAGTTATCCTCTTTCTGATAGTCTGTTCAGATATCTACTTCTTGGGCACTGCTTCAAAAGGGTATGGCCTCATTGGAGTTCAGGATAAAAGTGAATATGAGAAAGAACAGTCTGGCTCAAAGAATCTTAAATATTTGCTAATTTCAGAGTGCCTGCCTGAATCATGATAAAAAAAATTGACAAAGATTAACATAGTTTAAACCCCTTCTTGCCTCTGACATATTTTCCGAAAACCTGTCCCAATTCAGCTCCATCACTGTGTCAATTCATATTTCATGTGAATTAATAGGGACATTAACAGAAGATCTGGGTAAAATGAGCCCAGAATTGTGGCCATCAAGGCTAATGCAAAAACGATTGTCACTTACAGGTCCATTTGGTAAGCCTTTATTCTTTTTATGGCTTCTGGCACCTTGTGACCCATAATACCTGCCAATAAGCATGGGTAGTCTTCATTTGGATCCCTAAGCTTCTCATATCTTTGTACCAAGGGTGTCATTTATATAACAGGATGATAAATGCAGTTCCTCCTGTAGGCTCAGAAAGAGGCCACAAAGACTAAGAAGAGAACAATAGTTGCCTGGTAACCACACAGTCTAAGCCAAAGGGCTGGTTCATCTATTGAGGATTTACAAAGAGGGTAGCCCAATGCTGGGTCTTCCAGCAAAAACAGATCACCCCCTCCAGCTCAAAAAAGAGGTTGAGTTTTAAAAAGTTAGGATAGCTCATTTCATTTCATTTTTGTTGCTTTTTATGTTTATATTTTAAAATAATTCTATTGAAATATAATATCCAAAGAAGAAGTGCACATATTGTTAAGTATGCAGCTCAGTAAATTTTCATGAACTCAATTTACTTGTAATTTGAGCACCAGAACGTGAAACAGAACTTTATCAATACCACAGATTTCTCCCCCCAAGCTTCTTCTAGCCAGTCACCCCACTTTTCTTAATTTCTAACTTATCAGAGTAATTTGGTTTAAGTTAAGTACTGAAAATAAGTAGTACCATATACTATGTGCTCTATTGTGCCTGACTTCATCTGCTCAATATCAGATTTTTGCTATATTGGTGTCTGCAGTTGTAGAATGATTATCTTAATGTTAATATAGCATTCCACTATGTAGACATATTGCCATTTATTAATGGGTAATTAGGCAATTCTCGGTTTAGGGGTATTAACAATAGGGCTTCTAAAACATACTTTTGTTGAACATATCTACACATGCCCAAAGAGTAGGATGATGAGATTATAGAGAATGGATATGCTCTGTTTTAGTATATAATAATAAAATATTTTCCAAATGGATTATATAAATTTCTATGCCCACCAACAGTATATGGAAGTTCTAGTTGCTCCACATCCTCACTAACACTTTGTAATTTCTTTTTCATTTTAGCTACTTAGTTTCGTGCATAGTGGGTATGTCTTATAGAGAGGATTTATTTCAAGACAGATTTGAGTGTGCTGTGCTTCATAAAGATCTCTATGAAATCCAGATGTGTTTTCAAGAGCTTTAGGAACCAGAGAAAAGATATCTGACTTACGTTTATGCATTCTAAAGGCAAAATCTGTGGCTGGTGCTGTGTCCTACTGATAATGGAGTACAGATAGTTGTTCTAGGAGCTCACTTGTCTTCCAGCAAAGGTGGGACAGTGAGGAAGATTTCCTGGGGACCAAATATTACCTTAAGAAAGGAACTCAATCTAGAATTTTTTTAAAAAATCATTTAAACCCAGAGGACTGTTGGGGAAAACAGAGATTTCAATTGAAGTTTCAATAGCTAAAACCCCAGAATCCAAAGGTTGAAGTTGTGTGTAGCCAGCCAGGCAAGAGGTATTCCAGTTGCCAAAGCATTAAAGTGATATGTCTCCAAAAGGACCGCATTAATGCATGCCATAGGGGATGGAAATAGGCATCATTAGGAAAATACTAGCACCAGAATGGTCCAACACCAGATTTCAAATGAACCAGCACTTCCCCAGCCATATAATAAGCAACAAACAACTAAGTGAACAAGCCAGCTCATGTCCTTTCCATGCTGAAGGCTTCCAATAGTCAAAGCTGGTCCAAGCTTGGAGAAGAGAAAAGTTTATCTCTGAATAAATAAGTTTGGTATTTTAGATAGCACTAGATTAGAGTTAAGTCATTACAAGAGGATATCAAACTTGTTAATGTTTTAAAGAGATTAAAAAAGATTTTGTCGTTGTTTAAGAAAGAGACTGGGAAAACTCCAGGGGTCACATCCAGAGCAGAGAACAACTGTTACATAGTAAAAATTTAAAGGGGAATAAGGAAGAATTTCATACAATTTAGGTAATCAAGTTAGTGCTTAAATTTTTTTTTAAAAAAAGGTATAATATCAATCTTTATCTTCTATATGATATTCAGAATTTCACGGATATAGATAATAAGTAAGAAATAACCAGCAAGATTTTTGATGTGTATGTGAAAATTGATGTAATGTAAAAATGCAGGTAATAAAAGAAGTCAAGTTCAGTTACTATGTAATTGTTTGCTTCAGAAAAAAGCAACCCTGAGTGACAGCAGCCTCCACTTGTCAAAGATCAGTGATAACAGCATGTCTATGCCTTGACCCATTTGTGCTCTCAAGTCTGATCTATTGAACTGTTCTGAGAGATCTCGATGCATCAACAATCCTGAACTAATTGAACAGCAGCATCTATAACCAACATGTAGGCTGTTGAATTTCTGTGCTACAGGTAAATTTTAGGGAAAGTTTATACATGTACTAAAAGCATTCCTCCAACCCCCATGGAATAAACTATTTCTCCACCATCAAGCCCTCATTCTCTAGAGTTCTTTTTCAACATATCTGATAAACCAACCACCTAGACTTTGAGGAAATGTGGCAACAAAATTACTTAATTCTATATTAGGAATCAAAAGGACATCTTCACCTCACAAAGAATGTTTCAAGAAAACCAAAACAGGAAAGGACTAAGCAAGAGAAGATGCTAAGGTTCTCATTTTGAGTGCACACAATTAAACAGAAATGAACAACTTGATATAAGGAAAAATACAAGAGAACCTTCTCTGTTGGCCTCTCAGAAAATATCTGCTCCAGATCTTTCTGATATACTTTCTCTTCCATGTAAAGCCTATTTCTATTATCAAGGGTTCAATAATACTGAGATTGAACTGGTCAAAACAATCTCAGGGGTCCATAAACATTACCTGCCAACTCAATAAGTTCTCGCTTCAAATGCTAAAAAGGGAGAATGGAGCATACAAGATTCCCAATAAGACTAAAAATAAATTTAGGTTTATTTGGTGGCCTTGCATATTGGGTTAATTAGCATGTGATCAGAGATCTTAATTAATATGTATAGCCAGAAATACAAATATTAATTTGTTGACAATAATATAAAAGATGTCACATATTGATACACTTAATTATTTTCTTAATCTAGAAAAAGAAAGCTAACGAATGTTTTCTAAATAAATTATACAAATTAAACAAATCCTCCATCGTGACTCTTTCTTTCATATGTGCATTTTTTCATGTGAAATTGCAATTATTTACATATTTCCTTTATCTTTTTAAATTAATTTTCCAAAGTTATTATACCCTTAGGATAATGTATTGAGACTTTATTTTCACCATTAATTTATGTTGTCTAGTATACAATACTTCTCCCCACATTTTTGTTCTCTGTAGTCATCCTCCCCTTCCCTTCCTCCATCTAAGAATATGTAGTTATACTAACATTATCTGCATGTTTTGTGTAGCTATGCAGTTAGATTGTAATAGGTAGGCACATGTTTAGTCTTGTCTTGTTGCTTAAAAAGGAGAAAAAAATTCTTCAGTTTACTAAATGTTTTACACAATTATACTATGTTGTAAGCTTGGACATGTTTAGCATTATTTTTTTCTAAAATTATTTTTAATTGCATAGTGGTTTTTTAATTCTAGTATTCAAAACCTGGAAATCAGACTGTTGCTTTCACATGATGTATGTAGTATCTCATTACTTAAGTCTGTTTTGTTTTATATCAAAACACATTTTAGTTTTCAAGAGCTGTTTTATAAACAAATAATATATTTCCTCTTTGAAAACATAATTTTTTAAAACCTGCACAAACTCACAGTAAGAACAAAAAGAGAGATGGAGAGGAAAGAAATAGCCATAACCATTTTTACCAAACTTAACTTGAAAAGTTACAAATGAAATAATCATAATACTTAATATTAAAAGAGTTGGGATTGTGAATATATTTAACTGTGCTAAATATTTCTAATTTTTGTGATGAAGGTATGCAACATTTGTAATTTTAAGAAGGTAAAACTAAATGCTCAGAGTTGTTAATTAAGAATAAATATTAGAGTGTTAATGATTGAGATTTTACTTCAAATTATTAGTGAATAAAATAATGGTTTTCAATGTCTATACATTTAGAAGTTATTTTTGGAAAGAATTTATAACATATCCATTCAGAGAAATAGGAATAAATAGATGTGTGTGTGTGTGTGTGCCGTGTGTGTGTGTTTCAAAAGCAAATTTTATTGCCAACTTCATTGTATCTAGTATTTTTTTTTCATTTACAATTGCAAAAAAAGTTATAGAACACTGCCTTCCTGGAGCCTGGATAACTATAAAGCAATAAAGAGCAAAAATGACTTTTCATAAATGTTTTCATGAGTTTTAATGGGATTATAGAATATTTTATGGCAGAGATACCACGGTACTAGCTGAATCATCAAATAATTCCTAAACAATATTACATTTGTAATTTTAAGAAGGTAAAACTAAATTACAAATATTAATGTCCAGAGCTTATTTCTAAGAAGTTATACTTGTAATGCTGGGTCAACTTTATGATGCCATTCAGTTCAACAACCTTAAACCCTTCATGAGGAACATGGACTAGAGACTTCTAAAATTATATATCTAGATGATGTATACCTGAGACCCTTTTAAATAAACTGAAGTCTCATCAAAGAATTTTGTAAATTCTGTATGAAGGGTAGAAGGCTCAAGCTCTGAATGCCAACTTTCTATTGATTCTTATCTTCCACTTTGTATTTCAGAAATTTTCTTTTAACTCAATCCTAGGTGCAAACCTAATATGGAACATAAAACTTGCTCTTTGAGGCCTTAAAACATGCCAAAAGCAAGCAGGAATACAGAATAATGTTTTAAGCAGAATTCCACTGAATAATACAACAACTTGATATATCAAAGTCAATTCAAATTGTGTGTGAGATATGCTTATCCTTCAAATACACAGATCACCTAGGCATAGAAGATTTTTCCCTAAATCCACCATACCAAAGGCACTGTGGCCTCTTGACATTCTCCTGAGTCCATTTTTGTCTTTCAAGAACTTGAACCATACTCCTCCAATGATACTCTTTTCTTAGTCTATCATGTAGGACAATTTAGTACTTTTTAATATCTATTTCTATAACCACCATTTATAACCACCTGAACAAGAAAAATATCAATGCTAAAACCATATGAAGGGGAAATTTATATTTATTTTTTGCAGATAGATTGACTGAGTTTGTTTAGCTCATTTAAAGGAGAGACTGGACAGCATCAGTACATTAATTTTGAGAAATTTAGATATTGCGAAACACTCTAAAGATACTGCACTGACAACTAAGTCCTTTGGAATCTAAATGCCCAATCACTTCCCATGTAGGTTTGGGAGAGATGGAAAAAAGAAAAAAGTAAATATTTATAGACTGTCTTTTATGCCTTATATAGATTACATAAATTTATATAGATTGACTAATTTCATCTCTGCAATAACTCTATAGTGGTATTATTATCCTTATTTTTCAGTGGTATTATTATCCTTATTTTTCAGAAAAACAAAACTGACAGAGAGATCAGACTTTAGAATCAAACAGACTGTTTTCACTGTAATATGCTTCTATTAAAATGGGTTTTGTAATGTAACAAAAGAAAGAAAAGAAAAATACTATGTTGAGTGAAACAAAGTCCATGCACTTACGTAGTTTAGTATTTAGTAGAGAGAAATAAAGAAATTATCACATAAATAAGCAAAGGTAGGAGCTATGATTAAAATCCTAATTTTAATTGAAAACACAAGGAAGACCTCTCTGAGAGGCATTCAGGTATAGTGTGTCCTTAAGAATGAGAATGAACCAGGCATGGAAATGTCAGAGGAAGATGTACAAGGTCCTCAGGTAAGAAAGTTCCTTGGCTGTTTGAGGGAACAAAAGGTCAGGGGTGAGTGGTAAAGGGAGAGTAGGGAAATAGAGTGCAAAGAATTTTTGGAAGAAGGCAGAGGGCAGGTTCCAAAGGGCTTTATAAGCAGAATTTAGTTTTGAGATATTATTTTAGGTATAATGAGAAGTCCTTGGAAAGTTTTTGTGAGGAGAAGGCATGATCCAGTTAAGATTTTAAGGAGATGACTTTGCCATCTATGAAGAACAAATCTACCAACAGCAATGAATAACATCTAACTTCATAAATGTAGAAGAGTTTATAAAATCAGAAACATTAAACAAAAATTAGGTATAACAGATCTTTTTAAAGTTATATGACATTAAACATAAAAATGTGTCCAATGAGAAATGATTTGCCTATTAGAACCATTAGAGTTCTAGAATAAAATTCATAGGAGACATTACATACATGATCTTCCTCATGCAGATAAATGTTAGGATTACTCAAAATGCCCTTTTCCATGTGAGCATCAAATGGAATATCCCAATTTTAATATTCTCATATATTAAAGCCATGTAAGATCATCCAGATGAAATTTCACAGGACAAGAGGTATATTAAGTTAAGTAAAAAAATAAAGGTCGTTTTTCTGTTGTTTTTTCATCACACACTTCCATATAGCTAACCAGATGTAGCTCAGTGGTAAAGAATTTGTCAACTGTGTGCAAGGTCCTGGGTTCTATCTTTATATTACTTGAAAATTTATGCATGTGTCTTAGTCTGTTAATCATATAACTCTTGTGTTCAGATGTGGCTGCACGGACTGAGAAACAATATACAAAAGCACCACCAGTATATATTTCTGGTATCAGCTGCTCAGTAAACATGAAGAATCATATCATAGATTCAATAGGTGCTTTTTTCAATCAAATGTATACCTTTTAAAATAACTTAATTGGTTGCATGCATAGTAGAATAAAGAGACAATGATAGAGGGTCACTGGTTGCTAAGCTAAGTTTTATATATAATAGTGAAATATCATATATTAAATTCATGCTAATATTCAGAATATTTTCTGCAGACCTTGACTTCAGTTTTGTATTTTCTAGCAGCTGTGAGAATAAGTTTAAATCTGGTATGAGTTGGTCTGTTCCCCCAGTATATTTCTTTCCTTACAAAAGTGTTGCAGAGCCTTTTAAATTTGAATTATAACAGTAATTCAGGGGAAGCTATGCTGCCTCCCAACCAGTCTGAGCTCTTAATAGCTTATTCACATGTGATGACACATGAAGTAGGCTTTATGTTGTATTTTAGAAAATTGTCCAGTACATTCTGCCTTTCTCTTCTGGAGGTTATAAAAATGTAAGCTAGAAATGCCCCCAAGGATAAAAGACATGAACATAAAGCACAATTGGTTGAACCTACCCTATAGTTTTTCATAACATCCATTCCTAATCTTTAAAAAAAGGTTCATCTTTGCTTCCTATGATATAAAAATTTTGGCCATTCTTTTCCACACCCTTAGCCTATTCAGACATTGATTGAATGGAACATTCCTTGTAAGTCAATAAAACAGGTATCAATTTCAAAAATGATTCATGTCATTTTCAGAATTTGTTTTCAGATTGTGCTATGAATAGATTTTCATAATACTAAACCAGTTCTTTTTGTCTATAATATATAAAATTTCAATTTTGTTCTATGCCATCACACTGATGGAAATTATAATGGAGGTTAAGATAGTTCAATCTGTGAAAATATAGGAATTGGCCCTCCTTAATTTGTTTTCTATTTTTCCTACTTTATTGAAGTACAATTAACAAATAAAATTGTATATAAGCTGAACATCTTGATATTTTGATATACATTTATATTGTTAAATGATTACCAGTCAAGCTAAATAACATTTCCATCCCCTACCATAATTATCTCTCTCTCTCTCTCTCTCTCTCTCTCTCTCTGTGTGTGTGTGTGTGTGTGTGTGTGTGTGTGTGTGTGTACGTTGTGGTAAGAATACTTAAGATCTACTCTCTTAGAAAATTTCAAGTAATTCAATACAGTCTAAATAACTGTAGTCACAATGGTGTACATGAGGTCTCCAGAACTTAAAACTGAAAGTTTGTACCCTTTGCCCAATACCTTCCCACTTTCCCTACCAACTGATCCTTGATAATCACCCTTCTGTTTTTAGGAGTTTAAAATCTTTAGATTCTACATATAAGTAAGATAGTAGAGTATTTGTCTTTCTGTGTATGGTTTATTTTACTCAGCATATAAGAGTCAATAATAGTAATCCGTTGTACGTGTATATGCTATAAGCACGCACGCGCACACACACACACATTCTTTATCCATTTAACCATCAACAGGCATTTTGATTGTTTCCATATTTTGACTACTGTGAATAATACTGCCTTGAACATGGGAATGAAGATCTCTCATCAGGATAGCAATTTTATTTCCTCTGGATATATATATATATATATATATATATATATATATATATATATATATAGGAATTGCTAGATAATATGCCAGTTCTTTTTCTTTTTAATTTCGCGAGAACATTCCATACTATTTTCCATAAAACAATACTAATTTGAATATCCAGCAACAATGTATGAGTGTTTCATTTTCTCTACATCCTCACCAACACTTGTTATTGTCTCTTTTCAATAATAGACATTCTAACAGGTCTGAGGTAATACCTCATTGTGGTTTCAAATTTCACTTTCCGAATGATTAGTGATGTTGAGCATATTTTCAATGGTTTCACCCTCAACAATTTGTACGACTTCTATTGGGAAAAAAAAAATCTACTCAGGTATTGGTCCCTCTGTATTTGATTCATATTCAACATGTGGCAGTAGGGGGAGTGGAGGATTGTGGAGAAAGTGTGGGGGAAGAATTTGTTTAAGAATATGGCTTATGAGATGTTCTCCTGTCCAATTCTGTTGGTGAGTTATGAGGTCTTAGATGGGAAGAATTAGAGAAATAGGCAGGAGAAAGGATGATAGAGGATGGAAAGGATATATATATATATATATATATATATATATATATATATATATATATATATATATATATTGGTAACAGCAGAAAAGGAATTGGACTATTCCTGATAGAATGAGACTGTATGGTCTGGAGCAGACTATGAGAGTCTGAGAGCCATTCAGTAGAGCAAGAAGAAAGATTATGATTCCACTTCTATGCATGTCATATTGTGACAGAGAAAAGGAGAAATTGGGTTTTAAGTTGTGTAATAATCCAAGCAATTGACTTAAGAGATAATTTTTTAAAAATTAAGTTGTCTTCCAATTGGGTTTGAATGATCATTTGATTTTTATCTAATGCTGCACTGAGTTTGGATCACTTGGTATTTCAGTTCTATATAGAGTTAAAAGTTTAAATGAAGATTCTCTGCTTCTTTCTTCTCTAAGTGAGGTCAGCAAAGTACATATCCAATTTAGGCTTATATTTTATTATATCTCTGTGTGTGTATGTATGTGTATATATATATATATATATAGACCCTACTATGAGTTAGGCTTTTGGTACACATCTCTAATTATGACAAGGTAATTAATACTGTGCCCATTTTTACAATTAATGAAACTGAGGTTCAGATATGTTAATTGTCTTATTTAGAATCACACAGCTATTAAGTGGGTCTGTGGGAGAGTTTAACATAAAATGCATTGGTCTCAAAGTCTATTAAGATTTTTACTGGGGCTGGGGATGTGGCTCAAGCGGTAGCGCGCTCGCCTGGCATGCGTGCGGCCCGGGTTCGATCCTCTGCACCACATACAAACAAAGATCTTGTGTCTGCCAAAAACTAAAAAATAAATATTAAAAATTCTCTTTCTAAAAAAAAAAAATAAGATTTTTACTGTATCATTCTGATTCACCATGCATTCTTCATTCTGAGCAAAGAAAGAATAGAAAAAATCAGGAAGAAACAAATATTAAACAAATATCATTCTTTTGCTGCCAACATAAATATTTTCTCTCTAAACTTATTTTGAATTGAAACCAGAGAACTAAGATCTATTACATAATAGTACATAATTTAAATGAACAAGTATACAATTATGTGGTTCAGTTGAATTTCATTTGACTTATTTCTTCACATAGACACTGCCTTTGGCTTGGGGAACAAAATGTGCATAGAGAAATAATAAATAATTGGTTTGTGATACTGAAACATAATAGGTATTTTTCCTCTCAGCACAGATCACAAATAAATATATATGCTCAAAACCCCCAAAATTCATATAGAAATGAATGGGGAAACTATAAACTGGCTATGAATGCCCCTTTCTCCAAATAAAAGAGAAATTCCACAGAAACATGAGACAACAAAACTTCATTGATCATTTGTCTACCTGGGACACTGTCAGCGATATTCAGGTCCAACCCCCTTTGTCTTATCAGAATGTTTGTCTGGCAGTGCTCTTACGGATTATCTATTTCTGCTGAATAACTTGCATCAGGGCTGCTAATCAAGAGAGAAAAGAAACTGCCTTTGGTGATGAAAATTGCTTTCCAGTGACTGATTGTGCTAATCAATCTTCTGCAAGGGAAATCAGGAGTAAAAGATGGCCAATAATTGCAAAACACTGCTGCACACATGAAGAAAAATAGCTGATATACAAAGAGCAGAAAAGCAACTCTTGAGAATATGGTGCAGTTAGTTATGTGTGTGTGTGTGTGTGTGTATATATATATATATATATATATATATATATAGATAGATAGATAGATAGATAGATAGATAGATAGATTGGAAAAATAGAATTTCACCATTAAACACCTATGCCTTATTTTAATACGTGAATAAGGACCCTGTGTACTTTACTATTGCATTATACTACTTGACAACACTTCATAATTTGAAAGTAATCTGGGATTTCTCATTTAAAAACTGAAAATTCATTGAAAGTTATAAATATTTTCAAGATTGCTGATGCAGGGGTTATGTTTAGCTTCTGATCATTATTTGTGCATGTGATAACCACAAATAATTAATGGCAGCAAATTATTTATTTCTAAGCAATCCCAACTATTAGTGCAGTCAAGAAATGATCTTCTTTCAATTTCTTTGTTCACCTTTTGCTTATAAGTTTATTGTGATATTATAAGTATAAAATTCAATGTAATGTTGACTCTACTGTTAGGTTTATGCAGACATTATGAAGTGGAGACTAAAGATTACAATTCTCTCCACTAATAATCATAAGTTGTTTTTCCAATCTGTTGTGGATTTAATACAATTTGTATAACTCTATAAGAGTTAAGTACATAAGAAATCTGAAATCATGTATGTGAGTAAAATATATGAAGCTGAGCACAGTGGCATACTCTTGTAATCTCATCTGCTTTGGAGGCTGAGGTAGGAGGATCACCAGTTCGAGGTCAGCCTGGGCAATAGTGTGAGAACCTTTCTCAAAATAAAATTAACAAGAGCTGGGTAGGTGTGGTAGCACATACTTGTAATCCCAGTGACTCATCCCAGGCTGAGGCAGGTGGATCATAAATTGAAAGCTGGCCTCAGCAACTTGGTGAGACCCTGTCTCAAAAGAAAATATATTTTTTAAAAAATTATCTAGGAATGTGGCTGAGTATTTGAGTCTCCCTGGGTTCAATCCCTGGTCCCCAAAAATAAAAACTTAAAAAGGCTCAGGATGTAGCTCAGTGCTGAAGTACTTGTCTAGCATGCACAACGCCCTGGGTCCAATCTCTAGCACTGCAAGGAGAAAGAGAGAGAGAGAGAGAGAGAGAGAGAGAGAGAGAGAGAGAGAGAGAGAGAGAGAGAGAGAAGACAATGCCTGAAAATTGGTAAAGCAATTGTAGCTGCTTAGAAGCACATACCATGTTTCTGGAAATCTAAAAGACAATCAATTGCAAACCTCATTAAAATAATTAGGAAAGAAAAATATTGCAAATCAAATTAAGATATATCGATTTAATGGAAGCCCTCTATGACACATGATTTAGTTATACCAGCCTCTTTTTGTGTTGAGTTTTCTATAAACATTTGGAAATGACTTCCATTTTCAAGTGATTTAGAAATTTCTCCTGCCCAAAGTAACATTGCTTAGAGTACCTTAGGCAATTTCAAAAGGATGTACCAAAAGCTAAAGCAGCAATGTCTATTTGTAATAGTAATCTAATATTTTATGAAGTGTGGTTGTATTTCTTTGTATAAAACTGTGAAATCATGTTGGGTCCTCCAATGATAAATATTTGATTTAATAGCATTCAATTTGTGTCTTATTGCTGTATTTTCAAGCCCAAATTCTGTATTTCAAACCAAATCTTATTGTAGTTACTGATAATGCTGCAAAGCAATGGAATTCAACATGTTTAGCAACATAACTCAACTGAAATGATATTAAAATCTATGACAGTGTAAATAAGTAGGCAATAGCAAAAGCTATGTAACTGTTAGTTGGGTGGTGGTGATCGTAAGATAGGGACATAACATGATTTTAAAGTTAAAATGTGAAAAATTTGCCTCTTAAAAATTACTGAAACACAGTTATATAACTTCAAGGTGAAACTTTAAAAATAATGATATCCAATTCCTTTATTTTTCACAATGAGACCATGAGGTCCAATCAATTAAGAAAAGCTATCTCAAATAGTGGTAGAAACTGGATAAGAATACTACTTTTAGGAAAATGTATGCTACTCTATTCATTCCTATTTTGGTGATCTGCCCTTTTCAAATGATTGATTACTTTATGATTTTCTCATTTTCTTGTGCTCAAAACTGCTGTTTGATTGACGACTGATTTAACTCATCATTCTATCAACCACTGATCATTGAACACACTATATGTGTTGTGAATAGAAAGTTTTTTCTATTTTCTATTAAGTGAAACTGCTTGACAATACAAGATGTTTTTTTTTTTTTACTCCATTAAGTAATTTTGATATCTAATTTAATTTCTGGTAAAGGATAAATTTATTTTCCTTGGTTAATCTTAAAGTAATACTTTTCATGCTAACAAATTAAGTGTCTTCCTTTTATTTTCTATATCACCTCTATATTTATTCATTCATTTTTCAAGAATTTTCATAATTCAGCCTCATCTAGATTATTCAATTTTATTTAAAGCAACTTGAAAGCATATTATTCTGACTTTTATTTTGGTCACCATAACTACTAATAATAAATGATTATATAATTATTGTTCAATCTCAGCATTTTAATTATTGTCCATAAAATTTTCTGAAAGTTAAGTAATTTATTAAATTAATTGACTTTGACTGATAATACATAATGTACACTATGTCTGAGCTTTGGGCATTACCTTTCAATGCACTTTGAAGAAACAAAACAGGAGAGTCTAAGGTCAACATGGTATTGGTTATGAACTCTCATATCAGTTTTTACTTCTTCATCTGGCTTTAATGGTCCTGTTTTAAGTTGATGTTTCATGTAGTACAATAGACATTGTCAGACATCAGGTGTATGTGAAGGCTTTCTCAAGCAGAATATCACCCTTTCCATTTTTTTTTCTCATGATAATATATCTCTGTCAGCAATGAAGTTTCTTCCTAAACCAGGCAACTAAATTTAAAAACCATTAAGTCAAGCATCACTGAATATATTAAAATTAAAATTGTTACTATATAACAGATGGTTGATACTGACTTCTGGTTATTATGTCCTTCACACACCTACTATGCAAAAAAGTGCTCAAAATATTGAAGGACTAACTAAATACAAAAATAAAATATTCATGTAAAAGTAGACTTACAAGTACCTAAATATGTTTGTCATCATTCAGAAAATATTATGGATCCATAGAAGTATGTTTAGCTGTGAATTAAAGAACTAGAGAATAGTTATGGATTACTTGAGTTGGTTTGTGATAGACAGTAATTTCCTTTCACCTTTTCTCACTCAATAGGATGAAGTCCTAAGGATGTTCTATAATCTGAAAACCATGATCACTTTGCCATGAAGATTAATTAACAAGACTATGATATAATGTATTTATCATATATATATATATATATATATATATATTTCAAATAAAATAATGCTCTCTCTCTCTCTCTCTCTCTCTCTCTCTCTCTCTCTATATATATATATATATATATATATATATATATATATATATGATTCAATCAGATTTTATCAAGTAAAATGCCTACACATGTAGCACTATTTATAGCACTACATAGGTGTGGATTAGATTTACAGTAAGTTCAGGATTTACAAATTAAGGTTTTGTAAATTAAATAATATATTACAAATAAATATTCAAAGCAGACTAATTAAATGACAATAAATATAGCCATTAGAAACCATGGTCTCAAGAAATTTCTCAGTATATATAAACAAAATTACATTAAGTTTTTAAAATCATGTCATGCAGTAAAGTTAATGTGATCCTAGTTACAAATCAATATATTTTATACATAACTACCAATATATATTTATTTATCTATATGTTAATATTTATTTATCTATATGTCAATTTTTCTTTGGTACTAGGGATTGAAACCAGGGGCACTTACCACTGAGCCACATCCCTAGCCCTTATTTATGTTTTGTTTTGTTTTGTTCTTTTTGAGATAGGGTCTCAGTAAGTTGCTGAGGTTGGCCTGGAACTTTCTATCCTCCTGTCTCAGCCTCCCAAACTACTGGGATTGTAGGCATGCACCACCATGCTCAGGATAGATTCAAATTTGAAATGAAAATAGTAAATAGTATGAGCCATGACATATGAAAAACTATTCCAAGAACTTAAAATGAGATTACACAAAACTCATCTCTTAATATTTTACATTATTGACTTTATTAAAATTTAGGATTGTAATTATAATGTATAATCATTTTTTAAAATTTTCTAATAAGCATGGAACTGCTCCAGGAGAAACAGAAGTGGGGATCCTGGGACTCACCTTCTTAGAGAGGGTCTTTGGAACCACTAGATTTTTCCAATGACCAGAACTTTGAAAAGACCTGAATTAAGCCATAACCAAAGGGAAATAAACACAGAGAAACATGAACCCACACAATCAGATTTATAAAGTGCTGGTTGCTTGTTTTCAATTTAAATTCTTCTACAAAGAAGACTCTCTATGAAACCTATAGCATATCTTCATGAAATCAAATCTCCAACATCTGCAATGAATAATAACCCAATATATAGTTCCAGATTCCTGAAGGTCTGAACTCAACAAAACAAAGTCCAATATGAGATTTTTTTATTCATTTTGGCCCCAACTGGGCTTTCCTACTAGGTTATATTTTCTGATCTGGGAACTTAACTTTTCCTCCAACTAATGACACAATTAAGGGAAGATTTTTTCAGGAAAATCTTATTAGAATATACTGTCCATCTGGGTGTGGTGGCACATTCCTATAATCCAAGCAACTCTGGAGGCTGAGGCAGGAAGATCGCAAGTTTAAGGTCAGCTTCAGCAATTTAGTGAGGCACTAAACAATTTAGCAAGACCCTGATTCAAAATAAGAAATAGAAAGGTCTGAGGATGTTGCTTAATGGTTAAGCATTCCTGGGTTCAATTCCTGGTGCCAAAATAAAAATAATAATAATGGTGATAATATTAAAAAAAAATTGTCATACTTCAACATATCAGAAGTGGTTTCAAACAGGAAATTTTCTGTCCCCTCAAATGTCTAAATCTTAATTTTGTTTGTCACTCATTGTGGTATATTGGAATTAGTAGATGAAATGAATAGTAATTTCACAATTACCTTATATGCATTTACTAAAGAGCCACTGTTTGGGTTTTTTTCTCATTTTAATGCACTCTGAACAAATTAATGTCAACTAGTGATCCTGGGAGAAAATACCAAGTCATAGTCATGCTATCAGAGCCTATTAATTATAATATTTAACTGACCATAACCAGAAGATAGAATAAATATACTAAATAAAAATGTGAATTATTAGAGACAGTTTCCTGATTAAGGAGTACAAATAGTGTTTTAAAATTATAGTGCACAATCTAGTTTTTATTCTTACTTATATTCTCATAGAGATTTTTACTCTAGAGGCTGGATGTCTCATAAAAATGCAAACATGTTCTTTTCACGTACAATATTGTCAATAAACAGAATTTAAAAAGGTAAAAATCTTTCAGTCTAGAGTTAGGAATCTGGAAAAAAATAATATCTTTATTTCAGTAGATAATTTTTCAATGTGAAATACCTATTTTTCTTGCCACTTTAAAGGAAATAAACATTGATAAATGTTATTAACATTTAATGAATGATTAATAGCATTGTCTTTTCCATAATAATTTATTATAAGTGTTTTATCATGTTCAAGAGACATGTAAATAATTGTATGCAATGCCATTTATAAAAGCTTTATAACAGGTTGATAGAATATTATTTAGAACCTGCTTCAAACATTAAGAAAGTAAGAGCAAGTCTCCTGATGATTGAATCTTAAAAGTCTGTGTTCTCATTAATCAAGTTTCTTAAATCATTTTTAAATGTAACTTGAATTTAAAATGCAACTGCCATTTCTTACTCAGTTTTCTCCTCTAGTAGAAATAGAACAGATCTATAGCATTCCACCAGAGTAAGCACATGGCTTAGAATTGTTAGGTGCTGTGGTAGTAAAAATTTTAGAGGACTAACTACCATCAAAGCCTGGAATGTTCTATAATTAATTTTAACCAGGTCCTATGTAAGGGATGTCATAGGAAGGAATTATGAGAAATGTTTTTAGATAACATCTAACAGTAATTTACTAGTAGTAAAACTGACTTAGAAATGAGTGCTATTTATCATTAAAAATCTGGAAATTTTCAACCTTATGTGGCATTTTGCTCCTCTGGCCTCTTGATAGAAATTTGATCTAAATTCTGGAATTACAGATCCATGGAACATAATGACCACTTTCAGAAGCTGAGATAGAGATCAAAATTCATACCACCCTCCACTAGTCTTAAGGAGACAAGCCGTCCCCAGTCTGGGGCATAATGGGTTATGGGGCGTGAGGAGCAACTTCCTTAGAAGTTGAGTTCTTCTTAGCTATTACTCAGAAATTAGACTTATAGATACTCTTGTCCTTCATACCCTTCATCTGCCCTTTTTAAGGATCAAACCATTTGATAAAATCTTCAGCATTTTCATTCAGAAATGAAAATTCGAATAAAAGATGAAAATATATTTTACATATACTCAAGGAAAACAAACAAGAAATAAGAAAACTTCTACAGTGATTTGGACAGCACCAATCCAAAATTTAACAAAGCAATTTAATACATAAAAAGATCTATTTAATACTGTAATCCTTGTTTGTTTGTTTTAAATAGGGGAACGTTGTACAATGTCTCCAGGCCTTGTGAATTCTTTCTTGGTTATCCCTTTACCATTAATATTTTTGTCATCAGTACCACCCTCCTTACTCAGATTTGCTCTCCCTGCATCTAGTCCCTCTCCTTCCCAATTTATCTTCCACACTTCTACAGGATTGTGTTTCATAAATATATCACTGGTCATAACAATCCTTCAGATACTTGCCATTCTTGACATTAGCATTTCTTACTTAAGATTCTCCAAGCACTAATGTTTCTGAACACAATGCATGCTGTTTGATGGAAAAATAATTCCATCAAATGCAATCAAACATACTTGGAAAATATAAGGTTAAAGAGAATAAAGTCAATTTCTGTATTTCTTGTGGCCTTTGGAAGCCCAAGAACTCAATGTTAATTTCCAAGTTAGAGTTAAGATATGACGTGCTTCCAAAATTTGTCCATTAGAATAATGTTTTGCAGAAAATCTTCCATCATCTTGAAAAACACTTCAGGGCACTTTTTAGATACTGACCTATAGTACAATGACTCAATTTTAAATCTGATATTTATTCCATGAACTTCACAACAAGTCTCTCTATTGGTTTCCTAGGCCTGGCATAATTAAGTACCACAAAACTGCTTAACCAACAGAAAATCTATTCACAGATCTGGATGTTGAAAGTATAAAGTCAAGGTTTCAGTAGGACTGTGTTCTCTCTGAAGGCTCTAGGATTCCAACCATGCCTCTTCCTAGATCTTGATGATTATGAGCAATCCTTGGCATTTGTTGATTTGCAGTTACATAACTTCAATCACTGCTTTCCTTATTACATGTCCATCTTTGTCTTCACCTCAACTTGTCTCTGTGATCTTTTTGATCACTGTTTTTTAAAATATAATTCCAATATTTCAGCTGATAAGATTTATTTACTATTGTCTATAGCATATATACCCTGTGCTTTTCTTCCTCTATAGTTCACCCTTACAGATTATGTGCCAGGATGAGTTACCTTTGGGACATACTATATATTGGGTCACTCAGTATCTATACCAACTCCTCACTCTCCTCTCTTGAAGATAGAAAAAGAAATACACAAAATCCCAGTCATCCTTGCAGGTAGAGGTAGTTGTCTGATAAGTTCTACACAAAAATCTTTGGGGAAGGCCATCTTCCTAAACAATAAAAATATAATCATTGTGAATAGAACATTTTCCTCCTTATTTTATATTTTTCTTGTCATTGTACCTGGAAAATAGGAAGATATGATAGCTGGAAGCATTATGACTATAAAGGTAAAAGCCACTCCCCCCGACCCTGACACACACACACACACATTTGGTGAGGCAGAAAGACTCCAGCTTTGGTGCTTGATGAGAATATCAAGCTTCCCAATTCCTAAACTTTATGAGTGTGTGAGCCATAGTCTAAAGCATTTCCAGTTTACATTGCTAAGCATCTCAAAGTTCCTACCACCAATTTCAAAAAGCTCCAAAAGCTTCTGAACCACATGGTCAGGTTACTCATTGCAACAACCCCACTCCTGGTACCAATTTCTATTTTAATCAGCTTTTTTTCTCTTCTGTGACTAAAAGACCTGAATGGAACAATTGTAGGAAGGAAAAGTTAATTTGAGAGCTCACAGTTTCAGAGGTCTCAGTCCATAGATAGCCAGCTCCATTGCTCAGTGTTTGAAGTAAGGCAGAACATCATGGTGGATGAGTGTGGCAGAGAGAAGTGGATCACATGATGATCAGGAAGCAGAGACACCATTCTCCAGATACAAAATATATACCCCAAAGTCATACCTCCAATGACCTACCTCTTGTAGCCACATCTACCTAACTTCAGTTGCCACTCAGTTAATACCATCTGGGGGATTAATTCACTGGTTGGGTTAAGACTGTCACAACCAAATCATTTAAACCTTCTTGTATTGTTGCACACAGGAGTTTTTGAGAGAAATCTCACATCCAAACCATAACACTGGGTTGAATGTTCAGCCCTACAGGGTTGAACATTTTAATGTTCTCTTGGTAGTCTAGAAAGAAGGACTCAGAAAGAGCTGATGCTGGTGTCCTCAATAAACTTTGGAGAATTTGATCATGTTCCATTTATTCCAAGATAAACTTTAGATAACTTTAGAGGAAAATTTCTCCAAGATAATGAATTTTAAAGGCATCCATATATGTCCACCTGAGCCTAGCCCCACAGCATGTAATAAGCCCTACATAGTACCTTTGCTATGCACACATATTCATAAAAATACACATATACCCAATGCACATTCATGAACAAGTACACAGACACACACATCCATGCATAGAAAAACACATTCATAAACACATGTACATCTATAAACACATACATGTACACATTTATGCATACACACACAGAAATCATGTGCAAATTTTTACATGTCATTAACATCCCAGATCTTACAGGCAAAACAGAGAAGTAAATGACCACAGTGGGTGTTTCATTGTTTGCTTGTGGTGTTTAGGATTGAAACCAGTGCCTGACACATGCTAGGCAATTGCTATACTGCTGGGCTACATCCACAGTCCACCATCTTGTTTTAAGTATAAAATTTATAATGAGAAGATTGTGTAATCTCAACATTGAGAAAAGGAACACTATGAAATAATTGTAGTGAATTTGCTTTTAAATAGAATGGGAAAAATTCCAGATCTCAGAGGTTTTGTTGGTTGGTTGGATTTAGATGTTAAATTGAATAGTTGACAATTAAACATTGAATTCAGCAATCCCATTAGTGGATATGAATCCAAAGGAAATGAAGTGAATATATCAAAGAAATATCTACATGTTCATTGCAGCACTATTCACAATACCCAAGATACTGAAATAACCAAAGTATCCATTAATAGATGGATGGACAAAGGAAATGTAGTACATATACTTTACATGCATAAAAAAGAAGGACTCTAGTCATTTGGGACAATGTGGATGAACCTGAAGGACAACATGTGTTGTTTTAAAAGAAGTCCAGCCCATTGCATCACTCATTTGATCTATATGCTAGCCACTCACACTTCCATTAAATGCTGCACCATCTTCTCTATGATTCAAGGAATTTGTCCATGTTATTCCTTCCTGGCACTTTGTTTGCTGGTACTCTTCCAGAATTCAAGGTAAGTTTATTTTCCTTAGAAAAAACTTGAATGGAACAAGTACTAGACAAACACCTCCTTTTATAACTCTAAGTATATTTCTTTTATTGTGTTCATCACAGGTCACAATTTTACTTGTATTGTGTGATTACTTAATGAAAAGTTGTCTCCTGCACTAGTTCACTAGACTATAAACTACTAAAACAGGAACTGTCTAATTTATAATAAGGATATCTTCTCTGAACATAGCAGAGTGACTGGCACATACATAGTAGATGAACAATGAATATTTCTTAATTCAATTAAAGTTGTTTCTCTAAGATCAGAAAGTATAAGGCATCACTGCCTTGTATCAGAGTGCTTTCAGGTACAAAAAGGGAAATTGAATATGGCTCAAACAAAACAAAAAAAATTACTGGCTTATGTAGCTAAACAGCCCAGATGTAGATGAACTTCAAGAATTCTTTGATTCAATAGATCAATAAGATCTATAGGAATGCTGATTCCTTTAATCTCTATCTTTCTGTAGCAACATCTTTGAGTTGGTTCCCCTCCATGGTTCCAAGATGACAGCAATGTAACCTACATGCATTCTTGTCCACATTCAAGAGAAAAATTCTGAAACAGTAAAATAAAGAAAGCTAAAGTTTCATAATCATCAGGTTAGCATAGATCATATGCAAAGCATTTCACCAGTGACTGTGGACAAAGAGAATGGAATACTTCCACTAAGCCAATCTTTGGTCAAAAATGATTCTACAATCAAGTGGATATCTGAGTGTATATCTTTAAACAAAACAAAACAAAAAGATAAAAATGAGAAAGAACAGATAAATAGATTGAATAGACAGCCAACTAAAAAGTGACATTATAATGCTGTGTAACAGCATAATATGTGCATTAGAATAGTTACCCATCAATAAGAACATGCCATGAAGTGTTATGGATTGAATTGTGCTCCCGTAATTCATATGTTTAAGCTCTAACTTCAGGTAACTCAGAATGTAGCTGTATTTTGAGATGGGGCCTTTAAGTAAGTGCTTCTGTTAAACTGAGTAATTAACATAAACATAAGCCAATATGACTTGTTTTCATATGAGAAAGGAGATTGAGGGACAGGCAAACAAACAGATCACCCTGTGAGTACATAGATCAAAGGCAGTCACCGGCAAACCAAGAAGACAGGACTCAGGAGAAACTAACGATGCTGACACCTTAATAATGATCTCCTATTCTCCAGAACTATGAGAAAATAAATTTATATCATTGAAGCCACTTAATGGGTGGCTTTTCTTTATGGCTTCCCTAGAAAACTAATACGTGGAGATAACATAATTTCGAAATTAACCAGACAACTATATAGATCTTAATGAAAGGGTGGTGAAAACAAAGTTCATTCAGGGATATCACAAATTTCCATGGAATTTCACTGAATTCTGAGTTTCTTCCTCATACATAGCTTTCTGTGATATTCTCATGCAAGTAAATTTCCATCAGAGTTGAATAAACATTCAAATTTCTGCACTTTTATATCCAAGGTTTTATACAACTTCTCTTTTGTAATCAGGCTTACATCATCCTCCTAGAAGGGTTAATATGAAAATCTGCATATTTCTGTTTAAGAGGTTTACAAATACTAGACATTTTTGGCTCCTGAACAGAACAGAGAAACATCACATTACACATCCAGCAGGAAAGAGTAAGTATTCCTAAACAAGTCTTCCTGAAAAAAAAAAAGATACTCAGGCCCCACATTCCAGGATGCTGGAAAACCAGTGCCCTTATAGCCTATCTAAATCTGAGAACTAAGGGGCTGGGGTTGTGGCTCAGAGGTAGAGCACTTGCCTACCATGCATAAGGCACTGGGTTCGATCCTCAGCACCACATAAAAATAAAATAAAGATATTGTGTCCACCTATAACTAAATCTGAGAACTATTAGCATAAATCCATATCCTCAGTAGATGGTCCCACTTCAACAATTTAACTATTAGTGTATGTGAAGTAAGAACTGGCATTTTCCAAGAGTTGGGCAATGACAGAAAGCTTAGGACCCTACACCTACATATACCCCAGAAGAATTATTAAAGAGACCCCTAGACCACAAGAGAAAACAACAGCATTATAACCAGTGAGCCCTTGAAAGAGTCTAAACCAAAAGCGTCTACTTTTCCTCTCTTCATTTAGGTTTCCTGTAGCACACATGAACATCACTTCACAAACTCAGCTATGCCACAGTGACAATTATTTTTATTGGATTAGAAGTTATTTTAATTGTTGCAAGAATCTCAATTGGTACAACCACTCTGGAAAGCAGTGTGGACATTCCTCAAAAAACTAGGAATAGAACCACCATTTGACCCAGTTATCCGACTCCTCAGTATATATCCAAAGGACTTAAAATCAGCATTCTGCAGAGACATAGCCACATCAATGCTTATGGCAGCTAAATTCATAATAGCTAAGCAATGGAAACAACCTAGGTGCCTTCAACAGATGAATGGATAAAGAAGATGTGGTATGTATACATAACGGAGTATAACTCAATCATAAAGAACGACTTCATCATATTTGCCAGTAAATGGATGGACCTGGAGACTATAATGCTATGTGAAATTAGCCAGTCCACAAAAGCCAAAGGTCAAATGTTATATGTGGAAACTAATCCACAATAATGTGGAAAGGGGAGACTAGAAGTTCAGGATACTAGACAATGAGGAATAGAAGGAATGGAAGGGAAGGAGAGAGGAAAAGGAAAGACAGTGAAATGAATCTGATATAATTTCCCTGAAAACATTACAATGAATCCCACCATCATATACATCCAAAAGAATGGGGTCATAACTTGAATAAGATATATTCCATGCCTATATAATTGTATCAAAATGGATTCTACTATCATGCATAACTGAAAATAGCCAATAATTTTTTTAAAAAGAATCTCATTCCACAGGTGTGCTGGTTATACTCAGTTTGCTTTACCCACATCCATTATCACCTCTTCCTTGCCAGGTTAGACCCATGAGGCTAATCTATAGACTACATATCCTAGACTCCTTTGATACTGTTTACAGGTGGGTTTGGTCAATGGATTGGGAAGGCAAGAGGAAGTAGCCAGTCTCCCACCTTCTGTTTCTTTCCTGCTGGCAAAAGCCTTGAGCAGGGTACAGGAATATTTTCCTAAGTCAGTTATACTTTCTTCCATGTTGGATTGTGGAGAAATCTAGGAGTTTCTAGGTAAGGAGGCATCAGGTTAGGCTGGTGGATTCAGGAATCCACATGGAAGTTCATTGTAGCTGCAAATTCCAAGGTGGTATAAATCAGTCAGGCATGTCAAGATCATAGCTGAATCAGTTCATATTAACTAAACATCAACTGTTGTTCTGTTCTAATTCATGGCCTCAACTTTAAGAGTGGGTTTGAGGATCCTGCTGAAATGTTCCATGGCAGTGAGGTCACAACATTCTAACCAGTTTTTTTAAATGAAAATGAAAAAAGTCTATTACCCTGTCATTTCAATAGCCAACTTAATTACTTTGAGCCTCAATTCCTTCAACTGAAAATGTAGATGACACATACCTTGTAAGATATTAATTCAGTACATGTAACATGCTTAGTACTGTGAAGGACACCTAGCTTAAGGATGATGCTGGACTAGGCAATCTATGATTAAGAGGCAAAGGAATATATATGTATATACATACATATTTATAGTCATATACCACATATGATGTTAAAAATAGGCCACCTATACAACAGTGGCCAGCAGCAGCCTTATAAATCTCATCCTTACAGTGTCTCTTCCTTGCATCATTTTTTCTTAGACTTAATTTAATCTCATGTTGTTTTCTTCTTTATGGCCCCTAAGTGTACAAAATTGACTGATAATGTTGCCAGTAAGAGGCCACATCAAGCGACTGGCCAGGAAACAAAATTAAAAGTGATTAAGGACTATGAAGGTGGAAAATCAGTGATGGTTATTGCTTGCCAGTCAGGAATGTCAAGATCATAAATACTATCTTGAAAACAAGAACAAAGTGACAGAAGCTATTAAAAAGATGTGCTTTAATGAAGGCAATGACAATAACAATAATTTGAGAGAGGCTGATATCAGATATGAAGAAACTTCTAATGACGCAGATTAGAGACCAGACACAGACATGTATCCCTTTCAGCACTATGAGGACCACAGCCAAAGCAAACAGTTGGTGATGTTAAGAGAAAAAGTTGGACTCAACTACAATGTTAAAGGTACAATCAGCTCAGGGTAGCCCAAATGATTCAAGAATCTTTATCCATTATGTAATTGGAGAGTGAGTGGTGACTGCAAGTGCTGATGTGAAAGCAGCTGAAGAATTTTTGGAAACCATAGATTAGCTGATTGTGAAAGAAAATTACTTGCCAGAGCAAAGCTTCCTTCTGGATCAAACCTCACTGTACTAGAAATGGATGCCTAAAAGAGTTTTCATACAATTTAAAGCCCTGTGTGGTCTGGCACAGTGAGAACACCAGGTCCTCCAAGCATGTCAATAAGCACACATTGCCAGTGTCCTACCAGAGCAGTAAGAAGTCATGGATGACTCAGCTCCTCTTCTAAGATGCCCTCTTGAATTCTATGCCAGTGAAATGGAGAAGTACTGTTTGGAAAATAGCCCACCCTTCAAGATTTTATTTATTGCTGATGATACATCCTCACACCCTCCTTTTATTGGTGATCCTCATCCCAAATCAAAGTGATAGTTTTCCCTTAAAACTCCAACTCTTTGATCCAACCAGTGGATCGGGTGGTTATAACAGCTTTTAAGGCCTATGACCTGAGGACTTTTGACTACTGTTTTTACTGAGGAAGACAGTGAGAAGACATAGATGGAATTCTAGAACATCTACAACTGCATCAAGAACCTTTTTTGAACTGGGGTGATGTCAGCAAGGAGTGTATGAATGGAACCTGGAAAAAGACACTCCAAAGTTTCATCCATCATTTTAAATGATTTACCAAGGATGAAGAAGTTGAGAAAATCAAGAAGGCTGTGGTTAAAAGGGCAAAAACTTGTTAGGTGTGGTTAAGGATGATGTGGAGGAGCTCCTAGAGGTTGTTCCTGAGGAACTGATTTATGGAGTTACTGGAACCAGAACAGGAACATAGAGCTAAAGAAGGGACAAAAGACAAGAAAACTATAGGAGAATAAAAAGATCCCAAAAGGAAATTCATAGTGAATAATATAGCAAAAGCTATTGTATAACCTCAATAAATTCCTTAAAAAGTTTAAAAACATGGACTCCTACACCAAAAGGTTTTCCTTAATAGAGAGGAATGTTATGGTTTAGATGTGGTATCCCCCAAAAGCTCACTATGAAACAATACAAGAAGATCTGGAGGAGAAATGGTTGGGTTGTAGCCTTAACCTAATCAGTGATTTAATCCCTGTTGGAATTAACTGAGCAGTAATTGGACGCAGGTGGGATATGGTTAGAGGAAGTAGTTCATTGGGGGAGTGGCTATGAGGTAAATATTTTGAACTTAGAGAGTGGAATCTCTCTCTACCTTCTGATCATCATGTGAGCTGTTTCCCTCTGCCACACTCTTCCACCATGATGTTCAGCCTCACCTCAAGCCCCAAGGAATGGAGCCTGCTGTCTATGGATAGAGACTTCTGAAAATGTAAGCCCCTGAATAAACCTTTTCTCCTCTACGATTATACTGTCAGTCTTTCAGTCACAGCAGCAAAAAAGTTGACTAAAACAAGGAATGTTCCAGTCCATTATTTGCATACAGGCAAATCTATAATTTAAAAAAGAAATAAACCAAGCAAAACACCATGTATATATTTTCTTGAAAGAATCACCTCCTCAAGAAAAGCTTCAGGTAAGTCCTTCAGGATGCATTCTAGAAGAAGGCATTGTTATCATAGGAGATGACAGCTCCATGCATTACTGCCCATAAAGACCTTCCAGTGAGACAATGAATGGAGGAAGAAGATGGTGATGTTGATGATCTTGACCCACTGTAGGCTTAAGCCAATGTGTGTGTTTGTGTCTTAGTTATTAAGAAAAATGTTTAAAACATAAAAGAAAAAATTTAAAGTAAAAAAAAATTAATAGAATCCAGATATAAAGAAAGAAAATATTTTTGTAGAGCTGTGAAATGTGTTTTTTAAGCTAAGTGTTATAAAAGGTTCAAAAAGTTAGAAGTTTTAAACAAGTTTATAAAATAAACAAATTATAATAAATTAGGGTTAATTTATTTTTAAAGTAAGAAAAATTATAAATTTAGTATAACCTGATTTTACAGTGCTTACAAAGTCCACAGTGGTATATAGTAGCATCTCGTGACTTCGTATTCACTCATAGTCATTCATTGACTCACCCAGAGTAGCTTTCAGTCCTGTAAAGTCCATTCATGGTAAGTACCCTACAGAGGTGTAACATTTTATCTTTTATAAAGTGTTTTATCTTTTATAAAGTATACATTTCCTATTTTTTTTTGAAAACATTTTTATTAAAAGTAAAGCATCATGTAAGAAATGTAGGTACAAACTTTAATTCTGCCCCTAATTTTGTAATTTTGATATATTTTGAGACACAAGTACTTACCTTGTTACAATCACAAAAAAATATTCAGCACAGTAACTTTCTGTATAGGTTTGGAGCCTAGGAACAGTAGGCTACATTATATACTTGAAGTGTATAGTAGGCTATACCACCTAGATTTGTATAGGTACACTCCATGATGTTTGAACAATGATGAAATCACCTAACAGCACATTTCTCAGAATGTATCCCCATCATTAAGTGATGCATGACTGTATATGTGGGTTATTATATATGTGTGTATGTATACATATACATTTATATTTACATTTAAAATGGTACTTTGAATATGTAATCAATATAGCAATTATATGTTTGCTATATCAATACTAAAACCATAACTTTTCAAAACAATTTGAAATACTTACTTTCATTCATTTTCAACTTACTTTCTCCATAGAAAAATTAGACCTTCTTTATGATAATATAAAACTTTGACTGGTAGTAATTTCAACCCTATCCCAATCCAACTCTTCCTACTCTCAACAGTTGCACTTTTTGTGTTGTTTTTTTTCTTTTTCAAATCAGACAAGAAAATACTTTCTTTGATTTTTAAAAAGTCTTCAAATAGACAAGAAAAATATTTTTACATCAAAATGAACCATCTGGTCACTTAATCTTCTTCTACACCTAAAATCAAGCAATTAATATAATGTATATTGATTAGATGCTTTATTCATGAAAGTGATATTACAACTAGAAATTGCCATGAGTAGTCAGCAACTGTTTTTAACTGTTATTCTTTTTTAACAAAAAATGTTCTTTAAGTGCTTCAATTAACAAATTTTTATGAAAAGTAAAGCATCATGTAAGAAATGTAGGTACAAACTTTAATTCTGCCCCTAATTTTGTAATCACCAACAATTCACTCAATTTTCCTGCATATTAAATGAAGGATTGGGACAGGTGATCCTTCGAGATCCTTTCATATTAAGATACAATTATTCTCTCTTGAGATTTCTAAGGTTTTAATGATACAAAATCATACCTAATATGTATTCAGCCATTATATATTAGGCAATGTGTATTTAACCATCAAGCAACCCTATTTTGCAGATAAGAAACAGAACTAATGAGCTTAAGTCCCTCACTGAAGACTACAGGTAGTTAATGGATGCCTCATAGCCTGAAATGGTCATTTTGAATTCAAATCCTATAATTCAGTGAAAAATCACTTTATTTTTATTTTCATTAAAAAACAACTAGAAGCTTCAATGGCTGAAAAAGAAGTGAAGTTTCACAAGAAATCAGTGAGCCAGTAAGTAAATAAGCAACAATTTTAGCAAATTTGAAAGACTGATAGGTATTCAAAATATGTCAGTTAAAAATGTGGAGATATTTTAAATTCATTTATAAATAAACTATAAATATAACCCTGCATTTCTAGAGAACAGAACAATAACAGCCACAAGAAAAAACACCCTATTTCTGCCTCAATGGAATCAGGAATTGTTTTATTCTAAGAAAATCCCCAGAGGCTGGCACTTGCTGCTTATTTCCCTGCCGTGTTTCTCAGGCAGGTGTTTATTTGTTGTGTGTTTCTGGAATTCAATGGATGGTTGGCTCATAATCTGCAAATCTTTGCTTATGTATTTATTTTATAGTCAGTAGATTGTTTATAGGATATATTATAATTGTTTCATAAAATTTAGATGAAATTAGTGACACTGAATTTCTTAATGGTGGAAGTTTCTATAAAGATTCACAAACTAGAGCTGTTTTGATAAATTAAAATACGTATGAAAAAAACTAAGAAATGTAAAATATTCTTAAATAAATGCTTAAAGATTAAGTATATTTTAAATTAACTTAGTAAAAGGAAATGATCAGATATCTTTGTGGCATTATTTTAAGGATAAAGGTAATAACTTTTACAAAATGGTTTTGTTTAAATATGAGATGATATGTTCTTAGTTATTACCCTTATTTATAAAGCCTTTAAAAGAAACACCTTTTTAAGCTAGCAATTACATTTCCTTTCATACTAAGCAATGTTAGTCTAAGGAGAGTGCTATAAAAATAATCTTTTGAATATATAGACCTTCAACTTCCATTTCTATTTATTGATTCAAAAACATCAGTAAATAGGAAGTCAGTAATTAGAATCAGTAAATAGAAATGATACATCACTTCTATTTGCATAGAGTATGATGTCAGATCTTTTGACTCATTGAAATCAAAGCTCAGCATACTTCTTTCGCTGGATATAGCAACCAAAAAATACTCAGTGTCAATTGGTGAAGATAAATCTGCACAGCCATTTCAGTGGTCCCTGAAAATTAGGCATTTCGAAACAACTATATCTTCAGTTTACATATAATGTGATCTAAAGGTTTTACACACACACACACACACACACACTCACACTCACAGATACACACAACCTGCTAAAATAGTAATTTTACTGTATTTTGAATTCAGTAAAGTTGCAGTTACAAAATCAACACACAAAAATCAGTGGTGTCATGATAACATTGAACATCTGTAAAGGAAGTTAAGAAAATAATTTTAATTTCCATAACATTAAAAGAATAAAATACTTAGGAATAAACATTTTCAAAGAGATAAAAGACTTACAAATGAAAACTGTAAATTTCTTACAGAAATTAAAGAAGATACAAATAAACAGAAAGGCATCCTGTGTTCGTGCACTAGAATACCTAATATTGTTAAGATATCCATATTATCCACAGAGGTGCACAGACTCAATGCAATCCTTTTCAAAATTCCAATAGCATTTTAAAGATGAATCAAAAAATTCTCAAAGTAGCCAAAAATTCTCAAGAGTAGCCAAAATAATTTTAAAAAAAGAACAAAGATGGAACACTCACATTTTCTGACATTAAAGCCTATTACGGAGCAATAGTAATAAATGAAAGCATGGTCTTATAATAAAAACAAATAGAACAATGTAATAGAACAGAAAGCCCCAAAATGAACCCCCATTAAAAAAAACCTCTTGGAACCAGTAAACAACTATAGCAAAGTTTTAGGATAAAAATTTGCCATACAAAAGTCAATCACTTTTCTATATATCAGCATTGAACAATAGTAACTTGAAATTTGAAATACAATACCATTTACACTAGAAATCCAAAGTTGAAATACTTAAGTATATTTTCAAGACACCTATTCTTCCCAACTTGATCCAAAGATTTAGTTCATTCCCAATCAAATCACATAGTTATTTTATAAATATTAGCAAAGTGTTCCTAACATTTATATAGAGAAGCAAAGGATTCAAAATAGCCAGCACAATATTAAAGGAGAAGAACAAAGTTGGAAGACATACACTACCCAACTTCAGGATTTAATATATAAAGTTACAATAAAAACAGTGTGCTGTTGGTGGAAGAATAGACAAATAGATCAATGGAACATAATGGAGAGCTGAAATACAGACAGACCCATGTAAATATAGTCAACAATCTTTGATGAATGAGCAAAGGCAATACAATGCAAAAAATATCATTTTTAAACAAGTGGTTTTGGAACAACTAGTCATACACATGAAAAAAAATCTGCACACAGAAACACATAGACCTTAACAGCCTTTACAAATATTAGCTCACAAGCCTAAATTTAAAATGCAAAACTATAATACTCCTATAAGATAACATAAAAGGAAAATCTAATTGACTTTGGATTTGGTGATGATTGGTTAGATACTACAAAGGGCAAAATTCATAAAAGAAAGAACAACAAAATTTAATTAAAATTAAAATCCCTGCCATATGAAAGACAATATAAAGAAAATTAAAAGACTTGTGCATGGGGGTGCACTCCTGTAATCTCAGCAACACAGGAGACTGAGGCAGGAGGATTGCAAGTTTGAGGCCAGCCTCAGCAACTTAATGAGGCTCTGAGCAACTTAGTGAACTGAAAATGAAAAAAAAGAACTGGGAATGTGGTTTAGTGATTAGGCATCCCTAGGTTCAATCCTCAGTACAAAAAGAGTGGGATGTTTTAGTCAACTTTTTAACCGCTGTGACTAAAGGAGCTAACCAGAATAATTTTAGGGAAGGAAAAGTTTATTTGGGGGCTCACAGTTTCAGAGTTCTCAATCCATAGACAACAGACTCCACTCCTTCGGGCTTGAGGTGAAGCTAAACATTATGGCAGAAGAGTGTACCAGAGGGAAGCAGCTTATGTAATGATCAGAAAGCAGAGAGAGAGATTTCCTCTTGCCAAATACAAATATATACTCCAAAGCCACACCCCCAATGTCTACCTCCTTCAGCCACACCCCACCTGCCTTCAATCACCACTTAATTAATCCCATCAGGTGAGTAATTCACTGATTGAGTTAAGGTTCTGGTAACCCAATCATTTCTTCTCTGAACCTTTTTGCATTGTCTCACCCGTGAGCTTTTGGGAGACATCTCACATCCAAACCATAACTGAGGACTTGGAGGAAATATTTGCAAAAGACACATCTACTGAAGGATAGTTATCCAATATATAAAAAGAAATCTTAAAACTCAATAGTAATAAAGAAATACTGATTTAAAATGGGCCAAAGACCTTAACAGACACATTACCAAAAAATAAAGATTACACAGATGGCAAATAAGCATATGAAAAGATGATTCGTATCATATGTTATCAGGAGAATGCAAATTAAAAAAGCAGCAGGATATCTCTTCACATTTATTAAAGTGGACAAAATCCGGAACATTGACAACACCAAATTCTGGAGAGGATGTGAACCAACAGGAATTCTGGTTCATTGTTGGTGGGAAGACAAAATTTCACAGCCACTTTGAAAGAGTCCGGTGGTTTCTTTCAAAAATAAATATACTATTAACATATGATCCAGCAATTGTGCTCTATGATGTTTACCCAGGGAGTTGAAAATTTTTATTTACCAAAAAAAAATCTGCATATAGATAATAACAGAAGGTTCTTTAATTGTTTTCAATTTGGAAGAAATCAAGATGTCCTTCATTAGATGAGGAGATAAATAAAGTGTGGTACATCTATATTATGTAATATTATTCAGTGTGAAGAAGAAATTAGCTACCACACCATAAAAAATGGAGGAATATTAAGAATATATTACTAAGTGAAATAAGTCAATGTGAAAAGACCATTTACTATATGAATATAACTCTATGGCCTTATGGAAATTAGCAGTTACCAGTGGTTAATGGAGAGAGGTTTGAACAGGAAGAGCGAGAAGACTTTTAGGGCAGTGAAAGTGCTCTTTATTATATTATGAATGATAAATGTCAGCATACATATTCCCAAACCCATAAAGCAATGTAACAAGTGAACCTTAATGTAAACTATCCACTTTGGGTGGTAATGATTTGTCAATGTAGGCTCATTGATTGTAACAAATGTACAATATGGTGTGGGATGTTGATAAAGGGGAAGACTGAACATTTATGAGGGCAGAGGGCATAAAGGAAATTCCCATACCTTCTGATCAATTTCTCTGTGAACTTAAACCTGTTCAAAGTTTTTAATTGAAAAAAAAAGTGAATACATGATACATACATATCTACATAGGGAAGGACTTGAATATAAATAGGATGTGAAGAAATTGGAATACTTGTGCATTGTTGATGTTAATGTTACATGGAACAATCACTATGAAAAACATGACATTTTCTCAAAAAATTAAAAATAAAATTTGACACCCTTTTCTGATAAAAATTATTCAACAAATTAGGAATTGAAGGAAATTTCCTTAATATAGTAAAAGTCCTAGATGAAAAAGTCATAGTGAGTATTATATTAAATAATGAAAGAGCAAAAGCTTTTCCTCTGGAATCACAACAAGGCATGGAGGGTTGGGGCTGTAGACTCTTGTCTAGCATGTGAAAGGTCCTGGGTTCAAATTTTTAAAAAAGCATGAATATCCACTTTGGCCAATTCTATTCAACATAGAATAGACTGATAATCTTAGAAGGCAAATGAATTGGAAAAAAAGAAGTAATTTTGTTGCTGGCAGATGATATATTCTTATAGGTACAAAACATTTAACATTGCATTAAAAACTGGTGGAATTACTAAATAATCCCCACAAAGTAGAAAGATATAAAATACATAATATATAGACATAAATTTTACTTCTATACACTATTGATGAACAATTTGAAAAGTCAATAGGAAAAGAATTCAATTTACAATAGCATCAACTTAGACATTAATTTAACCAAGGAAGTGAAAGACTTGTACACTGAAATCTACAAATCATTGCTGAAACAAATTAAGCAAGGCATAAATAAATAGCAATATATCCCATGTTCATGTATTGGAAGACTTAACATAAAGTTGCTAATACTTTCCAAGGCAATCTACAGATCCAGTACCATCCAAATCAAAATTTCAAAGATTTTTTTTTTTTGCAGAAATTAAGATATTGCTAAAATCCATAAGGAATTGCAAGAGATACCAAATAACCAAAACGGTCTTGAAAAAGAACAGATAGAGGATTCAGGCTTCCTGATTTCATAACTTGCCATGAAGGTACTATATTGAAAATGGTCAGCTACCAACAGATACATAGATCAATGGAATTTAATAAACAACCCAAATAAACCATGACATATTTGGTCAAACGATTTTTTATAAGGGTGCCAAAACCATTCAGTGGAGAAAAGTCAGTCTTGTCTCTAAATAGTGCTGAGGAAACTTAATATCCATATGTAATAAAAAGGAATTTGGACCCTTACCTAAATCCATAGGCAAAAAAATAACTCAAAATGTATCAAAGACAAATGTAAGATCTAAAATTATAAAACTCTTAGAAAAAAACAGAGCAAATATTTCACAACACTGGATTTGGGCATGCTTGTTTGGATATGACACCAATAACACAGGCAAAAAAGAAAAAAATAGAAATTGGACTTCCTGAAAAATTTTTAATCTGCATCAGAAGACATTATAAATAGAGTAAAAAGGCAACTCTCAGAGTGGGAGAAAATATTTTCAAACAACATCTCATAAAGGGTTAATATCCAAAATATATAAAGAATTCACACCACTCAATACAAAAATAAAAAGGCAAAGAAATCTGAATAGATATTTTTGCTAAAGACAGATGAATAGTCAACAGGAATGTGAAAATGTCCTCAATATTGCTAATCAAATCATCAGGAAAATGCAGATCAGAACCACAATGAGATATCATCTCATGTGTGTTAGGATAGCTCTTATCAACAAAAGAATAAATGTTGGCCAGTGAATGGAGGAAAAGAGAATCCTTGTACACTGTTGGTTGGTATGTAAATTGCTACAGCAATTATGGAAAATATGGAGCTCTCTCACAAAATTAAAATTGTTCTACCACACAATCCAACATTCTCACTTATGGGTCTATATTATTTTAGAAGGGAAATAAAATCACAGAGATACCTGCATTTCCATGTTCATTAAAACATTATTCAAAATAGCAAAGATGTGGAAACAACCACAGTGTCTGTCAAGGGAAGAATGGATAAAGAAAGTAAGATACAGTCAGGTGTAATGGTACACCAGTATAACTCCTGTGACTCAGGAAGCTGAGGTAGGAGAGTTACCAGATCAAAATCAGCCTCAGCAATTTACAGAGACCCTGTCTCAAAATTTTAAAAAAAATAAAATAAAATAGGCTGGGGGTGTAGCTCAGTAGTAAAGTGCCTCTGGTTTCAATTCTGAGGAAAGAAAAAAAGAGAAGGAAGGAAAGAAAATGAAACACACACACAAAGACAATGAAATATTATTTAACCTTTTAAGAGGAGACAATACTGCCATTTCTGATAAAATGGATGAACCTGGAAGATATTTGAGTAAATGAAATAAGTCAGGAACAGAATTAATAAATAGGTATCTAATGTACAGTATGATGACTATAGTTAATAATATATACTGATTTCTTGAAATTAGATAAGGGTACAGATTTTAATTGTCCTCACCTTATACACACAGATTAAAAAACAATTATTACAGATGGATGTGTCAGTTTAATTTCATAATAATCATTACAAAATGTATACATAAATTAAATAATGGTACACTTTGAATATATGCAAGTTTAATAATCAATTGCACCTCGGTAAAGCTGTGGGGGAAAGGAAGGAAATTCTTTTTGTTGTTGATTTACTTTGGGTGCTGGGAAGCAAACCCAGGACCTTGAGCTTGCTAAGTATGTGTTCTACCACTGATTGTATTATACTCACAACACCATGGAAATTCTGACATATCCTAAAAGATTTGTGGATGTATTTAAAGGATGTTACGTTAGGTGAAATAAGCCAGTCACAAAAAGACAAATATGTATGATTCTACTTTTATGAGGTACTTAATATAGTTAAAATCATAGATATAGAAAATGGAATGCTGGTTACTGGAGAATGAGGGAGGGGAAAACAGAGTTTAATGAATACAGAGTTTCAGATTGGTTATTTGAAAAAGTTCTGGTGATCTATTTCAAAATAATATGCACATATATAAGACTACTTAACTGTACACTTACAGATGGTTAAGATGATACATTTTACGTTTTGTGGGATTTATAGCAATTAAAAATACTATATCTATAATAATTTGATGAGAATATTGTCCATTCAACTATCCTCTTACAAGAGAATACAGTCCCTAACATCATTATTAAGTTTTATCCATAGCACTCAACTAGCCTATGAAATATATTTTTAGAGCATTGATCTCAGGAAATGTACCTTCATATAAAAAATGAATGACTATTTCCTTTGGTATGTACAGTAGACTCACAACACTGTGTGGTTATTTTGCTATCAGTACCACAAAAAGTAGCATTCATTTTCCATTTTCAGCCATCTTTAGAGAAGGAATATTGGAGTAGGGTACATGTTTATCTCTAAGAAAATTTTTTAAAAATTCTAAATTTTTGTTAAGTGACCACTGTAAATGACTCTACTAGTCTTATCCATGGTGAAGTCTACTTTTAACATCATGAGAAAAACAAACCCATCCCCATAGACAGCCATTTATTCCTAGGTCAGAAGATTCTATCCTCCAAATTGGTAGTAAACAGAATACTATACTCTCTGCAATTGAGTTATTTCATAATTAAGTATTGATCACAAGTTACTGTTCTAGTTTCTTGGAAGAAATTAGTACAATTCAGGGTTCATTTCTTTTATTACAACTGTAGGTATAAAATAAACTTCACAAGCTATTTTGGTGCTGGTAAACACAAGCCTCTTAGCATTTTATAAAATAAAGAATTTTCTCCTCCTTAAAATATTGCTTGTAAAGTGCATCATGACTTTTACCATGATAGAAATCACTATGATCTGCTCATTTTGTCAAATAACATTATTAAATCCTTTTTTTTTTACAAACAGTTGGTGTTGGGCACATTAATACAATATACTACTCTGGAACAATATGTCCTGGAGTTGTGTACAAGCTCATCATCCTCTTGACAGTGATGTTCGGCATAGTGCTTAAATTTTTGTGACACGGGTTCCTAAAAATGGGCATAACAATAATGCTATTGATATGGTTGTTGTACGAAGTAACATTATGTAAAAAGATAAAATGGGTTTGGTACTGACATCTAAATAATACTAGCTATTATCAAAATTGCCCCCATTATCATTATCATAATTTCAAGCCCTGTGGTCTCATCAGTGATGATCTGCAACAATCTCTGAATTGGCTCACTTCAATTCCAAATATCCTACTTGAGTGATCAATCTACAGTGCAAATGTGACCATATCACTTCTACTTTTAAAATATGTCTACAGTTTCTTACCACTCGCAAGACAAAAAGAAGCAAAAGAAGAGCCTCTATGTCTGGATGTCATACTCCATCTTAGTCCTATCTCATGCCATCCAGGCTTTCATGTTACATTCCAACAGTACTCAACTGTTTATAGTTCCCAAGGTAAGTCATGTTACCTTGGGCCTTTATTTAAGTGAAACATACTGTATCCACCAGTGTTTTTTGATTGAGTGCTTTCTCTGGCCACTAGGGCCCATTTTCTTACCTGCATGATAAGCAAAAAGTGCTGAGGAATCAATACCTCACAGGAGAAACACTCAATTGTTTACTAATACGAGGTGGTATATAAAACTGCAGCACCCCCCCCACCCCGACACACACGCACAACTTAGGAATCATTTAGAAATAACTGTGCACTGTCCTCCAGAATTCCCCAGAAGAATCAGGCTCTAGTTACTCACAATAATTAGTTGAAAACAAACTATTAACCCCTATCTCTTCCCATCTTTCTTCTTCATTGGTGTGTCCTCATGCTTCCTTCCAAATAAAGTACTAGTTCTTGAATCCTAGAGTTGGAGTCTGTTTGGGGGTTTCTCCAAATTACAAAACCTACTGTACTCTAGATAATTAAAATTACCTGACATGGCCAGAATTCAAAAAATCTCATCACTAAACACAATCGAAATTTGTTTTTCATTTTTGTGAAGTCTAATAAAGACTGATCAGTCCTTTTCAAGACATATTATAGCCACACCATCTGGGACACACAGTTTCCCAGGTCACAGCAACAACCCGCTTTTAGATGCCCTAGTTAAGAAGTAACTTGTGCTACTTACACTCATTATCTATTAGCCAGAAATAGTCACATGACAAAAATCACACTACAAAGCAGGTGGTAAAATATAGATGAGATAATTGGTGAGCACTCACTGTTTTTCACCTACCTAGCTCCATATATTTTTTTACAAAGTCATTTGTGGCTCAATACTGATCCTATTACACTGGATAACAGATTTTTCTTATGTGATATCATAGTGCTTTTTATAATTCTCTATTTATTGTACCAATATAATTTATGTTTTTATCAGACTGAACTTCTACCTAGTGAGCTCCTTGACTATTGAGATCATGTCTTGCTTTTCTTTTAAACCCAACTTTTTCCATTTTATTTTTTATAAAAGTAGCATATATTTAAGGAGAATAACTTGATCTTTTGAAATACATACACATAGTGAATTAATTAGTATTGTCAAGGTAATTAACATCCATTTATTCACAGTTACAAGTTTTTGTGTGTGGTTTAATGTAGTCACACATATTTCATTTTGCTTTTGTTGCATGTACCTTTCTTGCTGTTATATCAAAACTCCTTTGCCAAAGCCAATTTCAAGAAGCTTCCTCCAAGCCACCCTCCATTTTTATGTAGGAGTTTATGGTTTCAATGTATCATATTGTTGAAAATGGCTAAGACAGTAGATGCTAAGTATTCATGAACTGGGAGTGTCACTCAGTGGTAGAGCACATACCCAAAAGGCACAACGCCTTGGGTTCTATCCCAGAACCATAATAAAAAAAAAGTGTTCTCACTACAGAATATATTAAGTATGTGAAGTAATGCATAAGTTAAATGCATTCCAAATGTAAACATATTGCAAAAATGTCATATTATACACAAGGAATATATATATAATTCTTATTTTCTCATTAAATTTTTAAGTGAAGTAAAGAAAATCATAAGGGTACAGTTTCATTCTTTTGCCTGTGGACATCAGTTTTACCAACAACATGTATTGAAGAGATTATCCTTTACTGTATCTTCTTGGGGGATTTTCAAAAATAAGTTGACAAAATATGCTTGCTTTTATGTCTGGTCTCTATTCTATTTCATTGGTCATTCTGTTTTAATGCCAATTATTACGCTGTTTTGATTACTATTGTGTTATAATATATTTTGAAATCAGAAAGTATGATACCTCTATCTTTGATTTTATTTATCAAAATTATTTTGGTTATGCCTGGCTCTTTTATAATTCCATTCATATTTCAGAAAGATTTTTTTTCCTATTTCTGTGAAAAATGTTGTTCGAATTTTGATAGGGATTATGTTGAATCTATATATTGCTTTAGGTGGTATGAACATTTTAAAGATATTAATAGGTTTATCTAGAAGTTATTTTGACAGTATTTTACAAAACATTATGATTTTTAACTAATCAAATTTCACAAATTTTTAGGCATATACTCCATGGTTCTTAGAATGGAAATCAATGATTAGACAGGAAGATAAGAAAGGAATTCAGAGATTATGTTTCATTCATCTTTCTTTCAAAGCACCTGTCCAATTTCTTGGACATTTCTGGAAAAAGTCAGAAGAAATGCAACTTTAAAAATAGAGATTATATCAAGTGGCTTTTGCCACTACCTATAAGATTAACAATTTGGAAAATGTCACACATTTTATACTAATAATTGTGGTTTAAATTTGGTTGTTTTCTAGTAGACTTGAGTGATAATAACATCTATCTGTGACATAGTAAAACATTGTCTCCAATTTTTACCAAAAATTATCAAATTATTAGGAGTAATTTATGAACACAATTGCCCCTTTTTTTACAGTACATAATCTTTTGGGAGAGAGTTAAGATTAAGTAATCTAGTTCATACTTGCATGGGCCATACTAAAAAAAAGATGAAAATAATCTACATGAAAAGGAAAAGACCCTATGTGAAATGGCTTCTATTTGAAGTAGTTGAGTCTGGCTTCAGAACCTTGATATCCCTTCTAAGGAAAACAACAAAAAGTTGAATAAAATATAAACATCTTTTGAAAATATCACCCACTGATTTGACAAAAACTAAAGAGTAGATAAAGGACAAAGAATAAAATGAAAACAGAAATCCTAGGATGTAAGAGAGAAATAAAAGCAACCTTTATCTTCAGGACATCTGTAGACCTTGGCAACCTTGAGTAGAGCATTATCTGCCTGTGAGAAAGGCATAAGGACCAGAGCAGAGCCTAAGGCTTGCCCAAGGCTGACTTATATTAATAAGTCCCAGGATAAAGTTAGTACACAAAAGGGATAGACCTTCTATATATCAGTAATGAGAAATAAACTTGGCACAATAAGGATATGGCAGAAAGACTTTCCTGTCTTGATATGCACCTTATTTGGAGCAGAAAGGATAAATAATTTTCTCTGAGAATGCTTAACACAATCAGTCCTCACACAAACTTGCATCCTAAATTCACATGACCAGAAAACTCAAGAGGAATATTAAAGATAACTGTTGGACCCCCAAATGACTGGCAGAACCACATAAATCCTCTTTGGGGGAAACAATTGCAACCCATTCCACAAAGAATTTGTATTGATAATAATGTAAGGAACATGAATTCATAGAAATGGAAATTAAAAGTCACAAGACATTAATTACTATACTTGAGAGGCAGCAAATGAATGTACAAAGAATTCCAATGTTGGAATCATCAGATCCAGATTACAAAAAAGAAAACTTATATACATGAAGTAGAGGCTTAAAAATGTAAATGAGGAATAAGAAAACAAATTTTTAAGTAGATCTGAAACAAAAGAATTTGTAGAAATGCAAATTATAATAATTAAAATAAAATTTGATAGTGAGTTAAACAACAAATTAGACCATTGAAAAGAGGAGAAATAAATGCAAGATAAATCCATAAAAATGCTCCAGAATGTTTCTCAGAGACAAACTGTTGAAAAACGTGAATGAGACTAAATAAATTATGCATGTAAAATGAGAGTCCCATAAAATGATGAAAAGTTTTAATTTGCCAGAAGATAATAATGATTCTTAACTCATATATGCCCAATAATATAGCCTCAAACTATATAAAGCACAATTGACAAAATTAATTGGGGAATTTCAGACTGTCATACTGAGAGACTTCAACATTTATTTTTAGTAACTGATGGATCAAATAGATATAGAAAGTCACAAAATACTTGATATTTGGAAACCACCATAAATATATTTGATCTAATCAGTATGTATGCAACATTGCATGCAATGTTTGAAGAAATGGGTTTTCTGCAAGAACTTGAAGAGTATTGTGAATATTAACCATGTTTATATTCCAAAAAGCAAATAGCAATACATTTTTTGTCTTCTTGCTTTCCTTCTGCTCCTATTCAGTCTATTTCCCCACTCTACAAGAAGAGTTATTCTATGATTGTATGAGACACTTCTGTTCAGATTCTTTCATAGTGTCCTGGCTGTATCTCTGACCTCATCTCCTTTTCATTCCCTCACTCAGTCGGGCTCAGTCATGCTGTCCTCTGATATTTTATTAATAAATTGAGCCTGATTACACTTTAGGTCTTTTTACTAATAGTACTTTTACTGAGGCCCTCACCAAGAACTTTTTCATAATTCAATTTAGATCTCTGTACCCTACTTTATTTTTCCCTAAGACATTTCACACCATCTAAAATATTAGTAATTTAACATCTGTCTACCTTATCTACAACACAACTCCTGCAACCTACAGTTTTTGTTCTGCCTTTATTTAGTGTGACTTATGACTAGATTCTTTCTAATACTCTGTGTGTGTGTGTGTGTGTGTGTGTGTGTGAATTTGGATTTTTTTTTTCAGTACTTGGGAATAAACCCAGGAACTCATACATGGTAGGCAAATGCTTTACCACTGAACTACATCCCCATCTCCTTTAAAAATATATATATTTTTAGTTGTTGGTGGATCTTTATTTTATTAATTTATTTATATGTGGTGCTGAGAATCGAACCCAATGCTTCACACGTGCTAGGCAAGTGCTCTACCACTGAGCCACAATCCAAGCCCCAGCCCTTTTAAATTTTATTTTGAAATAGTACCTCAAAAAGTTTGTCAGACTGACCTTGAACTTTGGTCCTCCTGCTTCAGCCTCTGGAGTAACTGGGATTATAGGGATGTACCACCATGCCCAGTTGATTCGAAAATTTAAAAGCTCTTTGATATAGTATTTGAGTCAGAAAAATCATAATGAAATTATAAATTATGTAAAACTAAACCTGAAAATTGTATACATCAAAATGGTAAGTTGTAGCTAAAATGGCACTCAGAGGAACTTTTAAACTTCAATATATAGATTACAAAAGAATATTTTTAAAATAATTATAAATAACCTTTATAATTAACTCCCTGCTCTTCTGGTGAGTTTTATTACATTTTTTTTCTTCTTTTGTTCTTATGTTGGATGCAAGTTTAATTATTTTAAAAAGATAGTTAAAGGGAGTTAATTATAAAGGTCATACACAAATAAAATAAGAACAAAGAGTTCAATCCATGGTAAACACTTCTTTGAAAATACTAATAAATCGCTGGTCATAATAACAAACCAAACAAAACAAAAAAGGCAAAATAAACAATATTAGGAGTGAAAGAGATGACATAACTAAAGATACTACAGTGATAAAAATATAAGGTAATATTATGACTAATTCTGTTAATAAATTTAAAATACTAGATGAGATGGAAAAAACTTATAAAATAATAAAACCTACTTATACTAGTTCAATCGAAAATACAGAAAACCATTAAAATATAGAATTAATAATTTAAACTTTTCTAGCAAAATCAAGCTAGAATCACTTGGCTTTAACAAGTAAGTTCTAGAAAGCATCAAATTAAAAATTGATAAACGAAATTTTCCAGTAGAGAAAAAGAAGAAATATATCATCTCATTAGATGATGATACATAATGATACTTCTAATGTTATTACCTTAGAAGTACAATTTATAAACAAAAAATTATATGAATGGATTTCTCTTAAAAATGGCTAATATCAGAAAAAGGCTAGAAATGTGCAAAATGAGCCTGGAACTTCTTTTATTACTAGAAAGCAAGGAAGTATTTGAAACAAACAAACAAACAAAAAGCAAAACCAAAAAGGCACAATAAATGCAATATATCAAAAGAATGTGTGTGTGTGTGTGTGTGTGTGTATCTCATGGGAACCAACATTTGAGCAACAAAATACATAATGTAGCAGTAAATTGTAACTCAAAGTATAGAATAAATATCTATGAGTCCATAGTGATACATGAAAGGTGAGTGACTCACCCGAGATGGAGATTCAACCAAGAGATTTTACTGGGGGGCTGCCTGAAGGGAAAGAAAAGGAGAGGCAGAGAGCAGAAAGAGGAGAGGAGGAGAGCAGAGAGAAAGAGAGGAGAGAGAGGAGAGAAAGAAGAAGAGGAGGGCAGAGAAAGAAGAGGAAGAGGAAGAGGGCAGAGAGCCTGAGCTTCCAAGCTTTGGCTTAAGAAGGGTTGCGTAGGTGACGTGGCAGGTGCTGATTGGCAGGGTGACTCAGGAACAGTGAGCTGACACTGTGTCCTGTGGGGACTGGTCGAGAAAATTTTTGAATTTGGCGCTCTTGGGCTTGGCGCTCTTCAGAGAGGAAGGGGAAGGGCAAGGGATTCCGAAAGACAGAAACTTAACTTCAGCAGGGAGTCTCCCACACACCCAACAATGCAAATAAAAGATTAAATAGATAAATAATTGTGGGAAAATAACCAAATTTTCTGTTTGTAATTCCATAATTATTTTCATTATTATATAAGTATTATGTAAATATTCCTTCTTCAAGTGTTAGATCATAACTCTTCATTCCTTGACTTTGGCCTGTGTCTAGTAACTTTTCCCCAAATAGTATGATATGGAAAGTTACAAGTACATTTCATGAATGTGGATGCTGTACTCATAAGCAAAGTATCAGCAATCTGAATAAAATCTTTTTGACAAAGAAAACAAATCATTACTGAATTGATACTATCACAGGAATTATTTTAATTTGATATTAATAAAAGTATTAATGTAGTTCCCTACTGTAAGGGACTATAAGAGGAAAGAAACATGATCATATACACAGGTGAACATAATGCTGGTTTTTTTTTTTTTTGTTTGTTTGTTTTGTTTTGGTTTTGGTTTATGATTTTTTGGTTCCAGGGATAGAAGCACTGAGCCACATCAACAGTGAACATAATAAATTTTATAGAATTTAGCATTCTTTCCTGTTAAGAATTTTTAGAGAACTAGTAATAAAAGGGAATCATTAACTTCTATCATCAATTGTGAAATGCAGATCAACTGTTGCCACAGCCTACACAACTGGGACAGAGGAGAGAAACTGGTATTAAATAAAAAGGAACATAAGGGAACTTTTGGCTAGTGGAAATGTTTTATATCATGATGAAGGTAGAGGTTACATGACTATACATACATTTGCGAAAACTCATTAAATTGTACTCTTAAAAATCAATGAGTTTTACGTTATGCATATTTTACTTCAACAAAAATATAATCCACCCATGAAATTTAAAAAACTAGAAGAATTATAAAAACTCTTGTATACCCTCTTTTTTATTAATTAATTTATTTTAATTAGGTATATATGATAGCAGAATACATTTTGATTCATTGTATACAATTGCAGCACAACTTCTCATTTCTCTGGTTGTACACGATGTAGCATCGCAGCATATGTGCAGTCATTCAGGTACCTAGAAAAATGATATGCATCTCATTTTACCACCTTTCCTGTCCCCATGCCCCCTCCTCACCCCTCCTTCTCCTTTGCCCAATCAAAGTTTCTTCACTTTTCCCATGCCCCGCCTCCACATTACAGATGAGCATCCACTAATCAGAGAGAATATTTGGCCTTTGGATTCTGGAGGTTGGCTAACTTCACTTAGCATGATATTCTCTGACTCCATCCATTTACCTGCAAGTGCCATAATTTTATTCTCTTTTAATGCTGAGTAATATTCCATTGTGTATGTATACCAGTTTCTTTATTCATTCATCTATTGAAAGGCATCTAGGTTGCTTCTACAGTTTAGCTATTGTGAATTGAGCTGATATAAACATTGATGTGGCTGCTTTACTATAGTATGTTGATTTAAAGTCCTTTGGGTATAGACTGAGGAGTGGGATAGTTGGGTCAAATGGTGGTTCCAATCCAAGTTTTCTAAGGAATCTCCATACTACTTTTCAGAGTGGTTGACCAATTTGCAGTCCCACCAGCAATGTATGAGTGTGCCTTTCCCCCCACATCTTTGCCAATATTTATTGTCTGTATTCTTTTTTATTAATTTTATTTTTTAGTTTTAGGTGGACACAATATCTTTTTTAATATTTATTTTTTAGGTGTAGATGGACACAATACAAAGCCTTTATTTTTAGGTGGTGCTGAGGACCGAACCCAGGTCCCGCCCATGCTAGGCAAGCGCTCTACCGCTGAGCCACAATCCCAGCCCCTATTGTCTGTATTCTTGATAACTACCATTCTGACTGGCATCAGATGAAATCTGAGTAGTCTTTATTTGAATTTCTCTAATTACTAGAGATGTTGAACATTTTTTTTTTATATTTTTGTTGATCGAGTGTATTTCTTATTCTGAGAAGTATCTGTTCAGCTTCTTAAACCATTTATTGATTGGGTTGTTTGTTTATTTGGCATTAATTTTTTTGAATTCTTTATATATCTTGGAGATTAGTTCTCTATCTGACGTGAGTGTGACAAAAATTTGCTCTCAAAATGTAGGCTCTTTCTTCACCTTATTGTTTCTTTTTTAAAAAAAAAATGTATATGTTTTTAGATGTAGATGGACAAATATCTGTTTTGTTTATTTATTTTTATGTGGTGCTGAGGATCGAACCCAGGACCCCACACGTGCTAGGCAAGTGCTCTACCACTGAGCCACAACCTCAGCCCCATTGATTGTTTTTTTTGCTTAGAAGAAGCTTTTTAGTTTGAGTCCATCCCATTTATTAATTCTTTATTTTATTTCTTGTGCTTTAGGAGTCTTATTAAGGAAGTTGGGGCCTAATCTGATGTGATGAAGATTTGGGCCTACTTTTTCCTCTATTAGACACAGGGTCCTAAGTCCTTGAGCACTTTGAATTGAGTTTTGTGCATGGTGAGAGATAGGAATTTATTTTCATTTTGCTACATATGGATTTCCAATTCTCCCAGCACCATTTGTTGAAGAGGCTATCATTTCTCCAATATATATTTTTGGCACCTTTGTCTAGTATGAGATAACTGTATTTATGTGGGTTTGTCTCTGTGTCTTCTACTGTGTACCATTGGTCTACATGTCTATTTTGGTCCCCATAACATGCAGGGTTTTTCAGGGTTTCTTTGGTTTTAATGGACATAATAACTTTCTTTTGTTTATTTTTTTATGTGGTGCTGAGGATCAAACCCAGTGCCTCACACATGCTAGGTGAGCTCTATACCACTGAGCCACAATCCCAGCCCCCCATGCTGTTTTAGTTACTATGGCTTTGTAGTATAGTTTAAGTTCTGATATTGTGATGCCTTCTGCTTCACTCTTCTTGCTAAGGATTGCTTTGGCTATTCTGGATCTCTTATTTTACCAAATTAATTTCATGATTGCCTTTTCTATTTCTATAAGGAATGATGATGGAATTTTAATTGGAATCATATTGAATCTGTATAGCGCTTTGGGTAGTATGGTTGCATACCCTCTTATATATCAACTATCATCCCCTGTTACAGCAACTACTTCCATGCTGTTTTTAATGAATGTATTCAGGAGCTACCTTCAGGAGCTCTCTCCCCTGGATCTGCATCCTTACCTCTCCCTTCCTTGACTCATGCTGTCAAACATTACTTACATGAACCCACCTGCATGCACACATGTGAAACCTAAAAGTACAGGGTAGTTAACAGCTCTTGAGTTCATCTTGACTAGCAGGGTAAAAGAGCCCATGCTTCTCTCAGGTAGATAGTTCTGAGATATGTTTTTCTCAAAGCTCCCCAGATAACCCAAGTGATCATGAAAAGATATATTGAAAAAAAAATTCTGCAGCGCTGAAAGTATAATTGGAAAATGGTTTGGTACTGTTTAATAGAAATAAACAACAGCATACTTTATTAACTCTTAAGTACATAACACTTGCACATATGCCCTAAGCCATACTTAGAAGAATGTTCTTAGCAGTATTGTTCTTAAAGGTGAAAAATGGAACCAGCCCAAGTAGCCTTTCTGGGAGAGTGGATGCATATTAATTTATGGTACAAATACACACTGGAATATTATGCAACAGAGAAAAACAAACTGATAGTACCTATCTGCATAGGTATGAATAAAGTTCAGAAATGAATCACATAAAAATCATACTGTAGGATTATATTCACGTAGCACTCAATGAGGTAAAACCAAAGTTATTGTTACAAAAATACGAAGTAAAAGCAAGAGACTAATTAATATATATTTTTGGACCACAAGTGCATCTAGCTGAAAAGAGGAAAAAGAGAACAGTAATTTGCATATGGTGTTCTGAGGTGCTGATGATACTCTATTCTAAATTTGGTATGAGTCCATGAGTGCTCAATTAATTGTCATTGGTTGTATTTATATACCCTCTTTGTAAGTATGCTATGTTTCATAATAAAGGGTGTAGTTGTCAAGAAAACTGGCTTTAGGGTTGGCAATTTGTTCAAAGGCTAAAGCTGTCAGATGGGGAATTACTTCTATAGAATGGAGAAACTCATTTGCAATATTCACAGTGATTTGGGTATAACACCCTCCAGGGACCCACCTACCAGGCTGCAGTACCCATTCCCCACCTCATGCATCCACAATGATGTTTTCACAAAATTAGAAGATTGTGTACAACCGCCCTCCAAAATGTGTTCCACTAAAAAAAATCACTCACCACAATTCTGGCCACGAGAGAGTTCAGAAAAACTCCCTCCTGAACAAGTACCAGGCGTTTGGTACCTTGTAAAGATCCATGGCCGTCACCACTTCTCAGAGATTTTTTTCCTGCATTCTACATCTTTCCTCTTCACTGTGAATCTTAAGAGCATCTCATTCCCTCAGTAACATATGGTTGCCATATATCTGGATTTTACTTCTTGGTCTAACACTTTAAGGTTGAAAATAAGTTTATATGATCTGCCTAGCTTCTCCCCAAGATGTAGCCCCTTGCACTTCTTCTTTTATCTGCATTCACTGAACTGCTCATGAACAAATAATGCTCTGGCCCAATGCCAGAGCCTTTTTTTACCCATCTTTTCTTGAAGGAAGAAGGGGTACATGCACCTGCATTAGCTTAGATGTTTTAGGTGCCTATTTATAGATTTCTAGGATACAAAGAAACAGCTAACCTGGATGGAACTGAGGACAAACACTGTTTCAACCCCAAAATAATAAAGTTAATGATAGAACTTTAAAGAATATTTCTAGAGTATGTATCTACAAGTGAAATTATTGGATGAATCAAAAGCAAGAAAATAACCTTAAATATAAGAAATTATAATGTTTATGATGAAAAATCATAATCCTTCTAAATATATAACTTCTCCCATTTGTAAATGAAGTGATATTATATAAATTTATTTATTGTTTTGAAAAGATAAGCAAATAATTTTATATTAAATCTAACAATCCTAGAATCAAATTTAATGTTTATGACCTTTTTCTAGGTTGAGAGGCAAATGAGCTCACATCTCTCATTTCACAAATTGATTGCTTAAAATCTCACATATCCTTATTAGCAATATACTCAAATTCTCCTTTTGGAAGACTTTAGCTTGCATTAACCAAAATTTACTTGGTCCAAAGAAATCAATTTTCTTCCTCAAAGCTATGCACACTGAGAGCTAAGAAGCCCAGTTCTAACACCATTGTATTATTTTTATGTGGACTCATAGCTGGGCTCTTGTTCTCTGTTATCTAATATTGCATTCCACCAATGAGGTGGGGTCTTTGTGGTCTGGGCTCTTTGTAGTCTGGACACTTTGTAAGATACAAGAGGACCCTGATCTAGGCTCCAACATCATCATTATGTGTGTGTTTAACTTCACATTCACATTCTCAGCCCTTATGCTTCTGAGTAAATGAGACCCTTTCAGTGTTTGGACATCTATTCAAGAATTTTATGATAATAGTCCAAAGATATTTCCTTTGAATAAGAGTTCAGTGATGAAAGTTCTCTATCTTTCAGAAAATAATAGTAATCCAATTTTTAAGTATACGTTTTGACCAATTTTAGTTTTCAGCAAAATTGAAAGGAAGTACAGCAAATTACATATACCCACAGGGTATGTACAACTGCCCCATTACTAACATCCCTCACCAGAGTGCTGAATGTTATTCACCGACCCATCATCATCATCTAAAGCCCAAAGTTTATATTAGGGTTCACTTTTGGTATTTTATTTTCTGTGTATGTTGACAAATGTATTATGTATCCATCATTTTGGTATTGTAAGGATAGTTTTAATGTCCTAAAAATCCTCTATGTTCCACATATTCACCCCTCCTCCTCCTCAACCATTATCTTTTTTACTATCTTCATAGTTTTGCCTTTTCTAGAATGCCATATAGTTGGAATCATTCTGTTTGCAATCTTTTTATATTGACTTCATTTACTTAGTACTATGCATTTGTTTCCTCTATGTATTTTCATAGATTGATAGCTCATTTATTTACAGTGTTGAATAATATTCCATTGTCTAGATGTACTATTATTTATGCATTCACCTACTAAGGAACATCTTGATTGCTCCAAGTTTTGGCAATTATGAACAAAGCTGCTATAAACATCCACCTGCAGGTTTTTGTGTGGACATAAGTTTTCAATTCTTTTTAGAAAATACCCAGAAGCATAATTGTTGAGTCATATGGTAGGAGTAGATTTAGTTTTTTAAGAAACTCCTAAAATGACTTCAAAATTGTAAGTACTATTTCTCATTCCCATTAGCAATAAATGAAAGGTCCTATTGCTTCATATTCTCATTAGTATTTTGTTATCATTGTTCCAGATTTTGGCCATGCTACGTATGTGTTGTGATGTACCATTGTTTAATTTGCAGTTCCTCAATAACTTGTAATTTTGAACATCTCATCTATGCCTATTGGTCACCTATACCTCTTCTTTGGTGAGGTGTCTGTTAAGGTCTTTAACCCATTTATTAAACTATCTTAGACTTGTTTGTTGCTGTTGAGTTGTAGGTAAAATGAGATTTTCTCAGAGTATGAGTATCTTTTCATAAATCTTGTGACTTATAGGCCCAAGAAACTTCCTTTGGATAAGGGTCCACAGATAGAAGTTTCCTAATATCCTTCATGAAGAAACAATCATTGTTTTTATTTGTTTGCTCAGTTTTTATGTAGAAAGAGAACTTAGATCATTAAGAGTCATTCTGGTTTTGAATTGCATGTAGATTTTTATTCAATTATTTCCCAAATATTTATCTTTTTTTTCCTCCCTAAGTTGATTTGAAAATTACCAGAACATGTGCAAATACCACAAACAGGTATCATAACAAACACAAATTGTTCTTGATAAACATCATCTTCATGTGTGAATGAACCTACAGTAGTCTTGACTATGCCTTGGCTTGCTTTACAGAGGCAGTAAAGAATGTTGATTAATTTGGTGAGCTGATTGAGTAGAAACAGGTTTTTACATGAGATTATTATATATTTAAATGAAATATAAAGTATTATAACACAAAATAAATCTGAACTGGGAGATATAGGTGCCCCCACATTATATTTTTTTTTATTTTTCATTTCAAATACATTCATTCATCTATGGTTAATTTAGTAGTCTCACAAATATTTTGCTTGCATTTGTATTCAGATCATGCTTTACACAAAGTAAGTTTGGTGTGTGCTTTTTGTAAATACTGCTTAGTCTTAAAGACTAAGTCTCAAGGTGGAGAGAAAGGTAATTAGTGGTGCCAGGGGAAGAAAAATGGTGAATGGGGGTCAGTCCTGAGCTGCAGTCAACTAGCAGGTATAAGCAAAAGGCAATTAGCAATTTTTATCAGTCCTTCTTCTCTCTGTATAACATTCCTTTATTTCTCCTTGTAAAAAAATAAAATTAAAACAGCTGAGAATAGAGAAACATTCTTGATGTTCTATCAATTTCAAATGATGTAATTTTGAAATTTCAACTTTACTACTTGATTACATGGCCTTAGGTAAATAACTCAAACTTTATGTAGTGCAATTCCCTCACCTGAAATAAAGGGCAAGCATCTTCTTCTTAGTGTGCTCATATTCGTTTAATAATAATAATAAAAGAGCATGAGTAAAATACCTAGAAATGCTGGCAAATAGTAGGCATTCAATAAATTACAGTTAATAATAAAAGTAAAATGATGTGTAGTGAAATCTCATTTGGAGCTGTTCATATCTCTTACATTCTAGATCATTAATACATTTGTATTATGACTTTTAAGACTCTGACAGTCCTTGACCAGTCATCTGAACAGTATTCATTCTATCCTCTCTCTTTCTCAGCAAGACATTCTAATTGCTGACTTGAGATTGTATTTGATCACAAGACTCTTTATTAGATGAAAGTGAACAGATACCCATGAGCTCTAAAACATATTTCAATAAGGAATGGAGGAAGATTATCCCAACACTAAAAAGGTTTAAAGTGTCCTTAGAAGATAAAGAAAAAATAAAGTTGGCTTTTGACTCATGCTTGTTCAAAAAGACCAGTTACTCAGAAATGGTGAAATAATTTCAAAATTTTTACTTTTTAGTATCCAATACAATGATTGTTTCCAAACAGTCTTTGCATTTTTTCTATTCAATACCTTCCCACACTTTTCGTTCTTATTAGATCCTCTTCAAATCAATCATTCAGCTGTAGAGTGAAATCTAATTCAAACAAGATTAACTTCCATTCTAGACTACTTCTGATCTCTTTGAATTTAAAGCATCATTAATGGAAACTACTAAAACTATCCTCCTTTATGCACTTAATCTATTCTGTGTTGCATTATTCTGATACTTCCCAGAGTGATGGTAAGAAGGCAAGAAACGTCTTCTAAGACTAAATAGTGCAGCTTTGGTGGGTATGATGAGAAACTTAGAAACAGCTGGAAAAACATTTGAAAGAGTAAAGGAAAAATGGATTGATGACAAAGCCACATAAGTGTGGCTTCAACAGCAAAAAAATGTCTATCTGAAAACAGAGATCAAGGACAGAGTGAGCATTTTATACTACAGTTTCAGCAAGCATATGTCCGGGTTTGCATGACAGTCCTGATTTTTAATATTTTGTCAGGTTGTTCCCTCAGAACAGTTTGTCAGACCCTGTATCCTAAATTTATGTTTGATAAACATGCTGGCTGGCATGGATCTGACTTGGTAATAGAAAAATCAGCATCATATTAAGTAAAATGTCAGTAGAAACATTATCCCAAAATATGTAGATCATTTTCAGTTTGGTGAAATGTGACTATACATCAACAACAACAACAACAAAAACAATTCTACTCTTTTCCTGGGGGCAGAAGAAGGACATTTACAAAGATACAATGTCATAAAACAATACGATATGGGCTGTGTATATATTTATGTGTGTGTGTATGCATATGCGTTTATTTTTAGACAATTTGATTCACTGTTTTCTTATTAAAAAAATAACATGGATCATGTAGAAACTGAATGTGACAAAAGAAGAAAAAAGGAATAAAAAGGTTTAAGATTTGTATGTGTGTGTGTGTGTTGCTGGCAATGGAACCAGGCCTTTCACATGCTAGGCATGTGCTCTACCACTAACTACTCCCCATAGGGTGAGATTTTTTAAATGAGGAACAGTAAATTGTGTATACATACTTAGGAATGCCTTTTGACTGTTTTTCTCTCCCTCTCTCTTTCTCTATTTCTCTCACTTTGGATTTGGGGTATGGGAGTAAACATTGAAAACCAACATGGAAACATCATGAATTTAAAAGGATATCACAAATGAATTTAGAATTAAGAAGCAGTGAACAACTGAAAGTATTTTGCAAGCAAGTATATCAATAATTAAAAGCATACCCTTTAATATAATTACCACTCTAGTTTTTCTAACTGGAAAACACAACTTTAATATATTTATTTTCTCCTATATTATTTGATGCTGCACTCAGAAACTTCAGCAAATAATGAAAACCAGATTTAGGGTTTTTTCTCTTAAAAGGAACACTGTTTCTAAGAAAGAAACATATTCCAGGAAAGACATGAGCAACAGCAGTGCACATCAATTCAGTCAATGAAAAATATGTTAAACAGATGAAAGAACTCAAAGCAAGTGTGTGTGTGCACACACAATATGTGCTTCTCCTGGGTACACACAAAGTATTAAAATGTATGACCAAAGGAGTGTCCACAAATTGAAATGAAATGACACTGAATTGGTAAAAAGATTCAAAATTGTATGAGAAAAATTGCAATAGGCATTGAATAAAATATACTGAACAATGATTAAGAATCTGCTTTATCTGTCTTGCTTTATCAAAATTGTTAATATCTTGTCAAGAAATAATAGCGTTATGAGAAATCACAGCTTCACTTGGTTCACTGTAGGTCAGTCGTGTCAAAACATAGAATAGTCATGTCAATCACCCTGATTCAATGTCAGCCATGAAAAAATGGTCCCTAAAAGGGTTACTAGCTTGTCAGTCAATCTTAATTGTCAACTGCAATAATTAATAACTTTTAATTACATTCTATTTTTTCTCCTGATTTACCAATCATTCAAATGAATTGAACTTCTTAAATTCCATTTAAAGTAAATTTTACTTGCCTTCCACTTTAATTTTCTCTCCATCATTCTCAAAAACCTGTATTCACAATTTCTATACATCATGCCCCCTGGATTCCCTCATGGACCTCTCTAGCTTGCTTTTGCATTAATAGGCAGCTTCTATTTCCAGCTCTGATCACAGGCACACCACTTTTTGTTATTTAAGGAGGTTATACATAAGATTCCAAAATCTGATAACTGGGTCTGCAAAGGGCAAGAAATTCAAAAGGAGCCCTAGGAACAAACATCACAGTGGCCAGAGTTTCAAACCAGAACAGTGCAGCTTCATCCTCTTACTTCACATAGATATTCATTTTCAAGCAGGTAACTCTCCTTATTTAATGGTCTTTGTCAGTGTGGATTAGCTATACTATTTTACTTTGTTTCATGATACTCTTTTAGAAGACTTGGATAGTTGAACTTCTGCCTCTTATTTCTACATCTATAGTAGATCACTTATGTATTGTGAGGCCGCATGAATGTCACAAGGTAAATTCACAAGAAGCCAGGTGTCACTCTTTGTATTCCTCAGTTATAAAAGTTGATTTTTAAAGTGCACCTGGAGAGGTATCCTTATTAACAGTAAATTAATACATTGTCAGAATCATAAGCTACACTGAGAATCATTGCTTGCAGAAATGGAAGAATAATGAAACAACCTGGTCGAGGACTGTCCAGCCACTTTCAGAAGAAGACAAGCCCTGCAATGCCTGAGAAGATAATGTAGATCAATGCTTCTCAAACTTTCACTTAAGGATCTCATTAAACTACGGATTCTAATTCAATAGGTCTGGGGTGGGGCCATAAATTGGCATTTCTTGTGAACTTTCCAGTAATTCCAGTACTGCTGGCATCTGCATTTATGATGCAAGAAGTGAGAATGATAGGGATGGAAACTATTGAAGGAGCAATTGGTGAGAGGAGGGAGGGATGGGACTGACAAAGATGAGAAACTAGATGTGACTTCTGATGAGGCAAGCAAGAGATGGAAGGTATTATTTTTCTAGTGTAGGTCTCCTTCCTTAGGACTTCCTAAGTACTCTGAAAAGTTTGTAACTTCAAACCTATATTTTGTCATTTGACTTATTTCTTCTGGAAATTGGTGAAGAGTCTGACATTTGCACATAGGTTTGCTAGGGGCAGAATTATGTATTTTAATAGCTACAGAGCCAAATACAAAGAAGAAAAGAAGCAAGAATTTGGAAAAGGAGTTTGGACTATGAAGGATCATGAAATCAGAGATTTGAGCAAAGTTTACCTAAATCTCCCAGGGACCTGGAGGCCTTATCTGACATCTGGATTATAATAATGTAATAATTATGATTAGTGCTTACCATATGCCAGGAATTACACCTTATGTACATTAACTCATTAATCCTCACAACAACCCAATGACATATCACCCCATTTTATACAAAAGGGAACTGAAGTTAGTCACATGATCAAAGCTACATAGTCCGTAGGTTTCAGAGTGAGTATTTTAACCTTGGTCTTGTTGAATCAAAAGAAATTCCCATTCTTATTTATTGAAGCATAAAAAGCTTGAAAGGAAAGAGAAAAAAGGTAAATGAGGTAAGCTAAAGAAAAGTGGAAAAAAAATATTCAGGAAATGACATAAAGCACTGATCTTCATGTTGTTCTGATATTTTGCACCCATGTTTGTTTGGACCTGAATGAGCTGACATTTGGAATTTTGACAGACTGCAGACATATCCTGCAATACTACTTAGTCACTTTACAGACTAATTTTAAAAGGTGAAATCTAGAGGTGAGAGCTGCACTGAAATAAAATTCCTAGGAGGGCCTTTTTTCCATTACCCTCAATCCCTTAACACTGCTGACATTTAAGACCACCTTTTGGAAACCCCAGAGAGTAATAGCTTAGTTGTATTCTTCTAGTTGGAAGTGTGAGTATAAATTGCCCCAGGTACCCTTTCTACTTAATCCTTTTTAACATCAGCCTTTCCTTCAATTAACATTGAGCCTCAGTGTACTTGGGATATATAATTTGAGGCCTATTATTATTATTATTATTATTATTATTATTATTATTATTTTGGTGCATGAGAGTCCTTTAAGCCACAAAGAAGAGGAGGGACCCATATTTTCCAATGAAGAAGAATTTTTTGACACACCAGATACAAACCCTAGTAAGAGAACACTGGAGAAGGTTTCTCAGCTACAACAGTTTTTAGAATAACTATTTTACAAAGCTAAACACATGAGAGAGAATACGCAGTGCCAATCATAATGTATGAACTTACTGTCAAGTTGAGAAACTGACACTACAGCACTCTCATTTGGAAAGTGTATCTAAGTAGGTATTAGACTTTTTCCATCTAGCTGCAAGTACCCATACTCAAATGCCCAAGGGCAAAAGGTCTCTATGAAAAGTTGTCTTTATGATAACTCACCAAGAAGTGCACAAAGGTGGCTTTAGACTAAAACTTAAAGTCATGGAAGAAGCTTAGCTAATCATCCCTAAGGAGAGCAGGGGAAAATGATGAAGAACTCTTCATGATGTCTTTTGATTTTCCCTTCCATGTTTACACTAAATTCCTTGGTCTGTGCCCAAGTCAATGTCTGAGTCATGATTCAATGGTAAGCCCCTTTAAGTTCCTCCAAGCATAAGCTAAATCTGTTCATCTTACTGTTTCAACTATTCAGGGTAAGCGTTTCTGAGGCTGTCTATGTTTCATTTTCAATTCAATTCCAAAACATAGAGAGCACTTAGCAATAGATATAGGAAAGAAGTATCACTCTTATGGTGTCCAAGGATACCTGAAATTCTATCAGCATGAGAATGTGTTTGTGGGCAGCATGCACTTGCTTCAGAATAACCAAAACTATATTGACTTGTAGTGTCAGAAACAAAAAGATTAAACATAAAATCATGATGTGCTTATACTTGGTCATTTGTCCACATAGCTATGAATGAATTCAAATAAAACACAAATGTGGAGGAAGATTTGTGCCTATAGGGAAAATTTGTTAAAGAAATAAATGCTTTAAAAAGATTGAAAAGTCATTTAGAATTAGTCCCATTGAGACTATTCTAATTTTCCCATATTCCAACCTCTTGGGCATCTGACTCACATTTTTTTTTCATTATGATAAACATATTTATTTTAAAACTAATCATCCTTCTCCTTCAGTGTCCTCTAGTGTTTTCACTTCCATGATTTATTTCCTTTCTTTGTGGGAGAGTAAATTATTATGGTCATGGGTACTATGAAACATCAATTCACTGGAAATCAAAACATCAATGTGAATAAAGAATGTACTATTTATTATTGACTTAAATCTAACGGATGCCACAATATAGTACATTTTAAAATAAGCTGTTTTCATTCTTTTATTCTTAATTTTTGTAAATGCTTTTTTATTTTTGCTTTGGTACCAGGGATTGAATCCAAGGGTGCTTAACCATTGAGCCACATTCCCAGCCCTTTTTTAAATTATTTTTTAAAATTTCAAGACAGGGTCTCACCAAGTTGCTTAAAGCCTCTCCAAATTGTTGAGGCTGGCTTTAAGCTTGTGATCCTTCTGCTTCAGCCTCCAGAGCCCCTAAGATTACAGGCTTGCACCACCATGCCCAGCTTGTAAATACTTTTTAAAATAAATGAAGAAATATCAATCCTTAGTCATGGTTATTTTTTTATATATATATTTCTAAGCCAAGAACTTTGTCACAACACAAGAAAAAATCCCAGAAATGCAATACAGAATTCACCATAGCCTGAAACTCTCTTGACCTCATTAGTCATCATAAGTAGTAGACTTAGGTCATTATATTTTGATTTCCCTCACATCACAGTCCATGTTGTGTGACCTTGAAAATGACTTAAAGAGAGTACACCTCAGAAGTATTTGTCTGTTTCTTATTCCTAAAATATTTTGACCACCTTATTACTTGTTACATTGGAAATGCGGTTGTTGGGTATTTCTAATCTTTCGATGACTGCTTCATTCTTTATTCTTCCAGGCAATTCGTTCCTCCATTTTTTTTTTCTCTGAGTTAGCAAACAGGTCTTAGCAGTGCGTTCCTGGAGAGATCCCAGAGCTGAAAGATATTTCCAGGTCTGGTAAAGTCTACTAAAAGTAGACTTCTCTGGACAGAGACTACCTCCATAGGGATGGTGGTCTGAGTTTAGAAAAGGAGGAAACCTCCTTCTGCCCATCTAAAGAAGGGTTTAGGATTGACAGCACCCAGTAGCTGCTGCAAGAATGACAAGTTAGTGACTTGAGCAATGTGTAAAATTTGTTGGGCTCATTACTGAAAACAATGAATAATTTACCTTTTTACCTGATTAAATCCCCTGTGTTTATTCCACATGACTGAAACAGTAGTTGCATACTTAATCTACCAAGCAAATATAGAAGATGCTTCCCTTGCTGATATGTTGTGTGATCTCAGGCTATTAATGTCTCTTTATTCCCTTAAAACAAGTTGGACGTCTGTAACCTAACCCAATCCCCAGGACACTTTCTACTTTCCTGATGGACTTCCCAATATCTTCTAGACATCCAATTTCACATTCAACATTGCTGATCTCTCTCTCTCTCTCTCTCTCTCTCTCTCTCTCTCTTTTGGTTATTGTCCTTGTTGTTGCTTTTTTCTGGCCTCATTGATTCAAGCTTGAGCTGATCTTTTCCCCGACTTCAGAAACTCCTTCTTGTCTTTCCCTAGCAACACAATTCATGTATTCAATTTTCATGGAGCTCTTATACCAAAGGACAGAGTTAAGGACCACAGCTGATAGGCTCTTCCCTGCTGCAGTCCAGAGACAGGGGTGACCATGGTGATACAGTGTCTCAGGCTAGACTCAAGCAAAAGATAAGGACTCTGGCCCTTGTGTCACATGAAAAGTGCATGGTCAACAAAAACATCACTTCTAAGTAATCTTGAGTCAATTCTTCCCAACCTTAGTGCTCTAATTTTCTTCAGTTCAATGTAGACCCTCATTCTCAAATCTAGGTCTATTTTGATCCTGTGTACGTGTGTGTGCATGCAAGTGTGTATCTTAGTTCTCACCTTTCACCCCATCTTCCACCCCACTTCCAGGCATGTACTGTTTTTTGGTAGGTTTTCATTTAATGCATGCTAGTTGGAATACCTCCTCTACTTTTTCCATCTAGGGTAAATACTGGTCTATCATCCCTTATATGAAAATTTGTTTAGCCAGCTATGATGAAAAATTCAGGAAATTTCAGGTATTTGAAGAATACATTGGTATTCATACTGTAAATTATATAGTGGATGTGCACTGATTTGCATGAAGTGGGATAAATCAAAATCATAATGTTTAAAATAGGTTTTTCCACCAAATGAATTTGTTGCATATTTACAAAAAGAAATAAAATACTTTGTTTTGAGAGCTTTTTGCATTTTGAAGAAGACTAAGAATAGTTGATTGTCCTTATGCTGTGCAAATTTTATAAATAAATAATAGAGGAATAGAGGAATGAGAATTTGGCTTTTTGTTGTTAAAAAAGTTTTTTTCTCCTAATTTTGGAAATAATGTTGAGGAAAAAATTTTAGGAATACAAAGAGGAATGGAATAACTCAAGTAAGCTGTTGAGAATAACCCAGGGGAAAAAGTAAATAAACAAAACAGATGTGGAGGTTAGAGGTTATGGGTAGGGGTAGCCAGGGAGGATAGCCTGAATTAAAAGGAACAAAGATTAAAATATTAGCTAACTTGAAAAGTAACTTATTAAAGAGAAAGTGATAGAACTTGGAAAAATATTTCTTTATAACTTCGAGAGCATGGTCAAGAAATTTTCTTAAAGATTACTTCTGAAAAAAAAAAAAAAAAGATTACTTCTGAAAGTACATTGTAAGCCCACAGATAAGTCCAGATTTTTTTTTTTTAAAGATGTTTACAAGCCTGGTCACCCCTGTTCGTCCTCCTGGTTTTTACATTTTTCAGTATTCCCTAAAGAATATTCTCAAGGAGAGGCTGTTAGGCTTGATTTACTTTGGGGAGGCAAAGAATAAGGTTGGAAGTACCAGGTTATGGAGCTCAGAGTGCTACCGTCATTCTTTGTGAATGGTCCTACAGTAATTAGCATGATAATGATTGAGCTGAGCAGTTAGGGGACTGTCACCAGTTATCTCATTTATAAATGTAAGAAAATAGTGGGGTTTTATTTTCCATCGGATTGGTTCTTATTCTCGAGTCTTTTGACACCAATTCTGTTGTTTGTTAGACACAAAACGTAGGTTCGATCAAGATGTGTCAATTTATGCAAAGAGGTGGTTAAAAAAGAATTGTTACCAACAAATTGAGGTTGGTATTTCAAAAAAGGGAGAGTGTTTTTCCATCTTCAGGTCTTAATTCCTATTTTGGGTTTCCCACCAAGTTTTGGAGATGGTGAATGATCTAAGAACAACCTAAACTCTTCCAATGATCTAGTTGATAAATGTATTTTACCGGAAAGCTAGAAAGTAGCCAAGACAGAACCCTTCAATCACAATCACATACTGAATGAACTACCCAAATTCAAAACCGCAATTTCAGTTTCAAGGGATGTTTAGTCGTCATGCATGGGGAAAAACACGACGTGTCTCCTTAAGAATCAGGACAATGCCCTATTGGGCTGAATCTACAAATATTTATTGAACCCGTAGGTGTTCAATAAATATTTGTAGATTCATTAGTTTCCCGTTCAGGGAAGATAATAACACTTTTTTCTTATTACAGGCCGGGGGCTAGAGCTGGGCATGACTCAAACAGGAATAGATTAAGGTTTTAGTCAACGCGCAAAGGACAGAGCAGCGAAGATGCAAATAAGGTTCTTTATATTTTCCGTAATATCTAAGTTCTGCACGCCCTGAGCAAACGCCCTTCATAGGGGGCGCAAAAGCAGGCGAGCCCAGAGAACAGAAGCAGAAGCCGGCTCAGAAAACTGAAGAAATAGGGATCCCAGGGCTCCTTGGCCGGTCCTGGGTTTGAAAAGAGGGCGAAATGCCCTTCGTCACTTTTCTCCACCTTTCAAATCCTTCAGGATGTGAAACTGGCCTTGGAAGAGAGCTTTGCATCATAGAGAGAGAGGGGACTTCTCCTTGCTTCAAGGCCACGCTTAAGAAACCTAGGAATTCACATCTAACGCCTTCTAGAAAACGACCCACCGAGCTCCTTAGGAAAAGGAAATCCACGTGATTGAGCGAGGATTGGAGCGGACGACCCTAGAGCTAGCGTGGTCTGGGGCGGGATCCGGGCAGGGCTGCTTGGAGGAACTGAGGAGCGCAGCGGGCGCGCGGGGTTGAGGCAAGGGCAGCGGCAGAGGCACCGGCATGGGCACCGGCCGGTGCAGAATCAAGGGCGGGGTAGGACTAGCTAGAGTCTCTAGGACTGTGAGCCAGAGCCCGAAGCCGCCAGGGTGCGGACCCTCCGCCCCTCTCCTTTGGCGCCGCCTCTCGCAGCCCGGGGAGGGGCCGGGGCGGAGCGAGTGGGATTCGCTCAGGGGCGGAGCAGGCGCGGGCGCTGGCAGAGCGCGCGGCGAAGGTCCGCGACGGGATCAGTGTCGCGGGCGGCTGCTATCGACCCCCATCGGGCCAGCCGCCTCCACAGACCCACCTTCCCCACGCGGCTGGAGGCGCGGAGCCCCGAGGGACTAGTCCCCGCGCGCGGCGGCTCAGCTGCTTCGCTCCTCTGGGCGTCGGGCTCAGGCTCTCCGGACCCGCTTGGTGTACTCGCCTCCGGGGCGGGCGGCAGCGGCGCCCCGGGATGGCTTCGGCGGGCAGCGGCATGGAGGAGGTGCGCGTGTCGGTGCTGACCCCGCTGAAGCTGGTCGGCTTGGTGTGCATCTTCCTGGCGCTGTGTCTGGACCTGGGGGCGGTGCTGAGTCCGGCCTGGGTCACCGCTGACCACCAGTACTACCTGTCCCTGTGGGAGTCCTGCCGGAAGCCCGCCAGCTTGGACAGCTGGCACTGCGAGTCCACGCTCAGCAGCGGTGAGGGCCCGGCGCGCCGCGACCCCTGCCTCCCTCCCCGGACTGTCCCGCGCCCCAATGCCCCGACGGCCACCGCCCCTCCCCACCTCTCCGGGTCCCCGCTCCCGTCGTTTCCCCCTGTCCCGGCCCTTCGTGGAGCCTCGGCCTCCAGACGCGTCCCTGCATGCACCCCTCTCCCCGCCCGGCTCCAGGTCGCCTAGCCTAAAGCGGCGTCCCACGCCCTCTCCCTCCTCCCGTGGCCATTCCTCCCGCTCTGGAGTAACAGGTATGCTATTTTGGGTAATTGTTATCGTTTAAGGCGAGAACCATGTGGCTGTGTAAAAAAATGCAACTCCTTCCACACCCCCGTTAAAAAAGAAACGGGCTAAAACGCCCAACTCCCAAGATGTGTGGGTTCCCTGTTCAGTTTTTCTTCTCCTTTCAAAGAGGAATTTGCCTGAGTTTACCTCTTAGAGCCCACGTTTTTGCCTGCTCAGCTCCACTATATCTGGGTTTTCTCGAATGAATTTTGATGCAGATTATATTTCCTTAAATTTTGGGGTGGCTATGGTAAGCTGGGAGAGAGACAGTCTTAATCCCCCCCTTTTTGGTGATACCGTCGTTGATTCTGAGTTGCCCTTTTTTTTTCTTTCACTGTAAGAAACTCCTCTCTCCTCTGTGAGCTATTCACAGTTGCCTGGAAAGTTGTGCTTTATTCAGCCAGCTCTGAAAACTGCAAATGGATGCAATGGGGGTGGAGTACAAAGAAGGTAGCCACTGGAGCTGCTAGCCCCACGGGGATTTTATGGCTTTATTCTCTCCCTCCCTGACCCTCTAGTTGCCTCCAGAGTCCCAATTGTGCCCTTAACCGAAATCTGCCACTTCCGATTTCTTGCTGCAAACTCTTCCCTTTCCAATCTTAATTCTTCAGCTGCTGAATGTCCGCACAGAGAATTGGGGATAGAGAGAGGACCAAGAGCTTGTGATTTTTACACACACACACACACACACACACACACCTGAGAAACATTAAATTCCTTCCTGACAGTGTCATGTCTTCTCTGAAACCATTTAAAAAGCTTTACTGGAACTGTTTCAAGTTCCAATAAAGTTGAAATAGCACAAAAAGCCACAAAAATCTGATTTTCTTTTGTCTTTCATTTCTTGTTATATGAGAGATTAGTTCACTTGGTTAAGTTCCTTCCATAAATTAAATTTTGTGTTTACAAAAGCTTTTTCTTTTCTCTTACCTCAAAATACCCATTGAAAGGTTTAGCCTTTGTTGATTAATTCACTGAGGAGGGGACTGGTTGGCAGCAGGAGGTCAACATTTAGGTCTTTTAATTCTTTCAGAGTTGGTTGTTTACAACTACAGATAAAATAAATCGGTAAAATGCCTTTCTTCAGTAACCCGGAGATCCTAATAAACTTTGGAGAAAATATCTTTTCTTTCCCCTCTTCAATAGAAATGGAAATTTATGTAGGAATGCCAGCTTCAGCATGTCTCCTTAGCAACGTGAATCTTTTGCCCCTTTCTCTCTGTCTCCTGAAATAATAGCCCTCTGATTGCATAAAGACTTTTCAGATAGGTTAGAGAAACCAGCTTCAACTTCCATTTGCTTTTCAGGCCATTATCCTTTTCTCTTGGCCAGGAATGTAGGGAATGGTGAGAAGCCAGCTCAAGTTTGTTTGAGCAGTATGCAGTGTTTGCTAATCTTTCCTTAATTGCCTCCATACCCATTTATTTCAGCATTTTTTTTCTCCTCTAGGCAAAGAAATAAGGAGACCCAAGCTTAATGCAAATATAGTGGATTTTTACTCTGCAATGTAAAAAGAAGAGGCAGGCACAGTTTCTGACCACTTCCCCCTCAAGCACTTTTTTCTACCCCCATGCATATATTCATGGAAAAAAATAGTTTTCAGCTTAGAAAATGTAGTTTGTAAGCGAATGGGTAACAAGTGAAGGTGGTTTTGGTGGAGGCTATCTGGAACAAGTTCTTGACTTGATATAGTAGCAGTTCAGTTTTGCTCTCCACAGTGGTGGTGGTGATGGGGGGTGATGGAAAGGAAATAAAAGATGGAAAATTGCCATGTCCCCACTAACAAAATGTTCTTTTTTAAAATGTTATGTTATGTGCACTTGAAACTTCTATCAGTATTTTTGAAACAAAGGGGGACACCAGAATCGAAACCAGCAATGTTTTGCTTGCCTGATCCAAAGGGTAGACAGCGTTTTTCAGTCTGTTTGCTGTGTAGAGTATCTAAAGGGAAGGGAGGGAAATGCCTTTATCTGAAGGTTTGTAAGAGATCCACTTCCTTGTCTCTTGAAATGAATTACCTTGGGAGGAACCACCAAGGACAGTTTCACTGAAGGCCCTACACCAGGATCTTCAGGGCTTAATTAAAAACCTTTGTCTTAATTAGAATTAAAACTGCCGGGAAGAGGCAAGCTTGTATTTACAGAAGGAAATTTTCGGGAATGTTTCTTCTGACGGCAGTGTGCCCTAGTTAGGCCCAGTTTCTACTAAAACTTTCCCCTAAGCCATTATATTTAAACTTGCATTTTAATTTGGGTACCAAATATGCATCGTTTGCTGTTTATAACCTATTTTATGGTTTTAAGCGAAAGCAGAACCATGCCTCTTGTGTCCTGGTGTACTGAAGGTTGCGTCAGCACTTCTAGTATGAACCAGTAATCTGGTTGTCAGTCAGCAAGAATGCTTTTCTCTGGCGTCTAATTCAGTAATTCAGTGTACTAGGGACAGTGCAGACAATGGCCTTAAGTTTTCCAAAAAGACAAATGAGAAAATGACTTATTGACTGTCATTGGTGGTGCAAAAAGAAAAGAAACATAAAGTAAGCTTGTTAGGAAGTTTAGAATATGCAGTACTCACATGGCTGCTGGCCACAGAATTCCTTTTTAAGAATGGTTTTCCACAGTACTGTTTAGGACAGCCTTTTAATGAATCTTAAAGCTTACTCATGGTTGTACCAGTGTTTTAGATTTCTGTTTACTCTTGTTTAGTTTTGATAACTTTGTTTTAGAATATAGTTGTTAGGGTTTCACAGCCATAGCAGTTGTGAGAGAATCCTTAGTGCTAATAGGATGACTCAAGTGTGCATAGAAGGCTGATGCCCTGAACTCAATATTAGATGTGCTGTATAATCTCTAGGGTGGTCGTAAATTTCTTTTTAAAAATTATACATATGAAGCAGATCATTTTTTGATGTCTGTATGGTTTATTGACTCAACAAAAAGCAGGGGCATACAGATAAACAAATGAACACATTTTACTGACAGTCATTTGGGAATATAACAAGTGCATTTATCCATCTTTCTATCCACAAAGTACTTGATCAAATAATGCCTTTTTCAAGGAATATTGTTAACATCATTCATGCACTATACTAAAAATAGCTGCATTTGTAACATGAGTCACTGTTAGCTTTGAAATGGCAGTGTACCGTATGCTAATAACAGGTGAATATTAATTTTAGTATAAAACTCCACTTTGAGGAATTTATAAGAAAACCTGTTTTAGGTGGTACTTTAAGATCAATAGAACTGCCTGAACACCTTCAGTTCTTAAAAGATCTCAGATACAGTGATTCTGAGTTCAGACATGTATCATCTGTGCATGCTTTTGAATCTGTACCTTAATTCAGAAAACTGAATTTCATTGGGAAACCTCACAATATGATTTGCCCCAGGGAAGATTCATCTTGTTACTTGAAATGAGTTGATATTAATGGATGTTTACACATAGCTCAGCAAACCTGGAAGTCACTGCAGTTAAACCTCCTCTGACTTCCTCTAAAAGAACATAAGTAGGACAAATGCAATTTCATTAAACCTGTACAGCACAGATGGTGAAAAATTAACAGTACTAGTTAGTACCCCAACTTTCTCAACTAATAAACATGAGAAAACTAAGTGTAACTTATTTCAAGATTTTCAGGATTTTTAAAAATATCTTCTAGAATTTCACATTCCCCAGATTAACTTTTACAAAGGACATTTTAATTTGTGGGCAAATATAATTCCTCTTTTGCTCACATTCATAGAAGGATTATAATCCCCAGGGAGCCACTTAGATCAGTCTTTGGCAGCAAAGGGATTTGATGGGTGTGTGAAAAGCCTGGCCTTTGATAAAACATATCAAAACAAAAACAAACAAAAGCATATTTCAAGCAATAGATTTTATCTGCTGTCAGTAATACATTGGAGGAATTTCTTTGTTTCTGTTTAATGTAAGACCCTTTGAAAGACTATAGATACAGCCAGTACTACTAGATATATTAGTCAAAATGGTTGTAGATGTTTCAAAATAAGTCTCTTGATTACCTGAATACCACAGCAAACTTATATATGAACTATGCTAAATCATAACATAATCCAGTGGCAGCACAGAGAATATTATTATGGAGAATACATGAGACTCTGGGTTCTAACTGATCTGAACTTGGCCACTTAACAACCGTGTGACTGAATACAACTTATATAAGTTCTCAAATGATTTGTCATGAAGATTAAATATATGAAACTATTTATTTCATATCATGTATGTAGAAAAATAGACTCGGTGATTTAGGAGGTCTTTTCCCTCTTAAATAGTAAAATTTCTTTGCATTGCATTTAATTTCAAGTTTAAATATTGATATGTATTACCTAGTGTTTAATAATATTCTTGGTATGTCATGATCACAAAACCATTATTCATTTCTACCCACATACTATGATTATTCCCAATGTCATAAACTTGCATAGTGGCTAATGTAATTCCTAAACACTGTTGAGAATACCAGGAACTTTTTGTGAATTTACTAAGATCTCAATTGATTGGCTGTAGAGACAAGATTTGCCAAGAGTATTCCAATTGCTAATGTTAGGAAGCTAACCATAACAAAAGTTAGTGTTGTACAATAATCATTTTGTTATGTTCATTAGTTATGTGGGTCAATAATTCAAATAGGGCATAATAAAGATGGTTTGTCTCTGATCCAAGATATCCAGAGCCATACCTAAGGATGACTTTAGTGACCTAGGAATGGAACATCTGGAAATGTAGAACCTTTTCCAAATAGTTTTACTCAGAGATTTGTCACCTTGGTATAAATAACTGGAAGGGTAGCCTCAACTAGAACTCTAACTAAAGCATCTATAGGAACTCTTTCTAACATGGGGATTTTAGGATAGTTAGACTTACATAATGAGTGATTTTCCCCTGAACAAGATTCCTAAGAGAATCCAAATCACACATCTCTTTTATCACATTCTGATCCTTTTGAAGGAGCCCTGTAGTCAAGCTCGGGTTCAAGGAGAGGAGAATTAGACTTTACCCCTTGATGGACCGACCATGCAATCCATCTGACACCGAGTCTAGCTGCAAATCTTCATTCTTTATTACCTCTGAAGAAAGAAAACAACCACATAATTTCTGCCTTCAGCCAGTACATGGCTTTAGTGATTGGTCACTTGCATGGGATCACTAGGATTTGGGATGAAATGAACTCAAGAGCCTAACCTGTCCACAAGTACAGACAGACAGAAATAAAAGATATATCTCCTTCCATTTTTTGTTTGTGGTTTTAGATAACCAAGGCTCAACTGATTAGGAATCTGTACTGTAATCTGTTACTTTGTGTTATGTAATAACATTTTGCTCATTTTTTAAGAAAGTTTTGTGTGTATCTGATGAGATGCTTGGAACAGGAGCATTAAAATGTTAAAATTGTAGACAAGAGTCAAGTTTTGCAGTGCTTTAGAGGTATTGAAGCTGCAGAGTTGTTTTTGTTTGCTTCCTTTTTGTTTTAATAGCATAATTCTTCTCTCGATAATTGCCATGTATTGAATTGCAGAATCATAGCACAGAGTAGAAAGGATTTTGTAAATAATTTAGTCAAATCACATGTATTGCATCAATAAGGAAAATGAAGCAGGATACAATGTTAAAGACTCAACAGAGAGATTGCACTTAGCCATAGTATTTTTTTAAGAGAGAGAGAGAGAGAGAGAGATAATTTTTTCATATTTATTTTTTAGTTCTCAGCGGACCAACATCTTTGTTTGTATGTGGTGCTGAGGATCGAACCCAGCACCCCGTGCATGCCAGGCAAGCACGTTACCGCTTGAGCCACATTCCCAGCCCAGCCATAGTATTTTTACAGGGTCAGTTTTCACATTTTTCTGTAATATTGTAGATAACTGTCTCCTGGTGTTTGAAGGACCATTGAATATGGAATTTTTGATGAAGAGGTTAAGGACTACTTGCGAAATATCCACTTTTCATAAGATTAATAGGCATATTTTGATTTCATTTGAAATTTACATAGAATTTAAAGTTCTCAAATAAATATAGGTACAGTTGCATATATTGATAAATCAGTTAGATTTTTTTAATCATCAAATTTAATTTTTTATCATGGCTAAATTATTTAATAAGCACTCTTTTGCTTTAAGTTTTTCCATAATGGGATACTATAAAACAGCTTAATTTTCAGTTGAAAATGAATTCCACAAGTATGTTGAAGTCAGCCATGTAAGTATCTTGAATTGATGAAGTGAATATAAATTTTCATTTGACAACTTATTGCATTCAGACTTTATTAAAAATATATAGTAATTTATCAAAAGAGATTGATTTTTCTTTAAGCAGAATTTCTGCCTTACATGTCAAAGGCACTGACAGATAAATTTTACCAGTCTTTGCAAATTATTGGATCATCTCCCTAGAAATGTAGACAAGGACACTTCTCTTTAGCCTTTTTGCTCCTAAGTTTATGTGAGATCTGGAGACCCTAGTAGATCATCAATTTTCTATCCTATTCTAAGCTTGCCTTGGGCACCAAAGACTGCCATTTAAAAAAATACGAGACATCCATGTCTCCCAAAGAACCCAGAAACATCAAGTATATCATCTTGGTATCTATCTGCTTATTAACTACTATGAGGCTTAAAATGATAGTTAAATGAGCCATGTTTTGGGATAATATTGGTACTGTGCATTCAAATGTATGTTTATTAGATAAAATAATATAGGAAAAATAGAAGTTGGAACCTACAAATCACATTTTATGTACAAAAAAAGGACACCCCCCAAAAAAAATACAAGTTTTTTTTTTTAAAGAATTTTAACACTCTCATTTTTCAGATTCCTAAACCAAACATGCACCAAAACACTGCCATGGTGATCTGTAAATGAAACCTGGAATCTATTCTTAGCACCACTGGGTGACATAAATAGAAATGACTTGTCTCCATTTGCCTGTCTTCTCACATGTACCCAGGAAGTTAATTTCACTGAAACACATTAATTTTCTAGCAACAGGTAGACATGATCCTGGTACACAGCCAGTTTGTGTGCAAAGTTCTGTGCTGAGAGAAGAGGATGAATAAAACAAATGTTATCTTGTAAACAAATTAATGAAATAAATGTACAAAGTGCTACAAAGAAGGCAATAGAAGTTTTACTTCTATGGAGAGGTATAAGAAGGAGCTGGCAAATGCTTGCCCATTTTATCATTCCATATTTACTAAAGAGGTGTCTTAATACTGACTGTAGATGGCTCTCTGGCTGTGTACGCTTTTGCTTATTAGCTGTCCCAAACCCATCACAAAAGCATCTTAGTTACTTAGAGGAAGGTCACCCACTCTTATTCCTGGTGTGAGTTTTCTTCTTCCTGCTTTTCTAAATAAGTAAGTTTTCACATTGTAACCCTCTTAGGGTTTTTTCAATCAGTGGGAAAGAAACAATTTTTAGTATACCGAACCCATCACAATCATATAGAAATACCATGTTCTGAAATTACTATAGAGATATACCAGTACGCATTAGGTAATATTATCATCACATGATAGTGAAAACTTTGTAACATAGCTCATGGTAAGAAACAACAGTCATTAGAGGTGATGGTATCTTTCTTTATGGCTAAATACTATAACATGCTTTAATGGCAGGGTTCCTTGCTAAGCTCTGTATATAGTAGTTTTATTGGAGGAGGGTGATATTTTGTGGTATTTAGATTATAAACTACATTTCCACTGAGTTTTCTAAGATAAATTCTATGAAGCAGATTTGAAATTGTCATGGGTCAAAAACTAGTACCCTGTCTGGCAGTTTCGACGGCAAGGATTTTCCAAAAGTTTGGCAAAATTGACATGCAGTTTGGTCATTAGAGTTGCTGTGTCACACATTTGAATGGTTGCCTTAAAATAGCTTAAAATCAGGTTGACACTGTACTTTTGATACACTCCTGCTTTGTGAATGGGCCTAAAGAGAAGGACTCAAAATTGTTGCCAACTTGGTTAACATGGGTATCTAAAGCAGCTGCGTTTACAATACTCCACTTCATTTTGTGCAACACAGTGTACATGGTATCCATATTTTTTGCCATTTTATCAAATACAAATAGTTATTTGCCTTAAGAATTTGTTTGCATGAAAAAAGTGTTATTTTAATATCATCTGTTTGAGGAAAAAAGAGATAAGACTTTTAATTATTAAAGTTGGAATCCTAATTCTTCTCTTGGCTGCCTTTGTTTGTGTCCATATAATGAAATAGTGGAAAATTAATGCAACACTGATGGATTTAGGTCTAAATGCAACTTGGCCAAGAAAACAACGTTTAAACTGCCTCAGTAATTGTTTCAGTTTTCCACTTCATTTGCCACGTTTGGACTAACTTGGAAAAGTTAAGTATATCATTTGATAATTCTGGAGTTAGATTGTTAAGTCTATAATCACCTTCCTTTTACACAAAATAATATTTTCATTTTGATTAATTTTTTTGAGTATATGGCCTTTCTAGCCAAAATCAGATGTAATGTAGCATTAATCCTAAAATAAAATCTTGTTGCATTTGATAAAAATAATCAAATACTTTCAGACAAAATGAGCTGGTTGGGACAAAGACATGAATAATTTGGGGAATGTAAGTCTGAAGTATTATTCTGTAACCAAGACCCCCCCCCCCTTAAACAAATAGCATCCTAATTATTTCCAGTTCCTGATGATAGAAACAGATTGACAATACAGAATTAGCTTTCTAAGTTCTCACCAGTTAAATGGAAATGTTTTGCTATAAATATGTCTTACGTGATAATAAAGTTATTTAGAAGAACTGAATATTTGCTTGAAATGAGTAAAAATTGTCCATTTTATTAGGTGAATTAGAGAGAATTTGTGGATACCTTGTGAAGAGTGGTGTCAAGATAGAGATGATCTAGTGAGTAATTGTAGTTGTAGTTATGAATAGTATTTTAATTAATGTAATTTCCTTTGGGGGGTTCAAAGATGAAGATACTAGTGCCTATCTGACAAATTTGAATGTGATTATAAACCTTTTTTAAAAATTCATGTTTTGATTTATAATGGGAATTACAGAAGTGAGAATCATCCATTAAAACCATGAATACATTGAAGGAACTATCATCCACACAAACAGTGGAACTTGAATTTAAAAGGTTAGAAAAACTGTTTTTTCATTTATTTTTAATCATATTTAATTTCCTAAAAGAAGTAGCAATTGTGTGCTTAGGGATTTACATATAGTAGAACTAATCTCAGCATATAAACAATTCTACAGAAATAAATAAATTAGCCAGTGTTTGATAAGTTAAATGTTTGGAAACGAGATGGATGGAGGAGAAAAGCTTTAGGCACTGGTGTGTGATGCTCTGACTTTGGCTTCAAAATGTGGAAAATGTACCCTCATTAAGATTTTTGCCTTTCCTTAAAGTAAGTGAATTTTGACTGTGAATTCCCCAAGGAAAAAAAAGAGTTTTAATGCAGCCCATAGAATTTTCATAATGCAGTGGCTATTTCAGCCTAGTCTCACATATTATACTAAGTAAGTCAGTATAATTCTGCAGAATACTAAAGCATTTACAGACATAGAAAACTCTGATGCCAGCTAATACAAATACCTTGAAAGAGGACTCTACTTTAGTTCCTGAGTTGCATATTAATGTTAAACTTAATGTTATATAGGGATGGCCTGGTTTTTATCTTATTACCGTGGGGGAATACATGTAAATGTACTTTTCTTGAACGTCAGCTTCTCTAGGTTCAGTTCCAAAGCCTCCAGTGTGATACTGTCAGTTTTGCCAAAATAATCTTGAGGGAATCTGACATGTAATATGGCAGCCTCATTTCAGATTTGGTTTCCAGATCCAAAACGTGCTACCCTGCCCATCTGAGCCCTCACCAGCTTATAAACCAAGGCAGCACATTATTTCCTCAAAACTGATTACCACCTGCTCACCTACATCTTGGATAACAAATTTAGATTTCCAATCAACTCCCTAACATTGAACAATGGCCAGTTTTAATTGTGCAGAACACTGCAATTTGTAAAACAGCACCACGGCTGTTGAAGTTGTTCAAGGCTGGATTATGTTTACTGCTTTACTGTAGTATAAGTACATCACTTACAAAACTGGAAAACTAATGCAGAGTAATAAATCTCTAAGGACTCTTTAACACTTCATCTGACTAAATACTGTGAGGACTTTCATTGGGGGACTAAGACTGGTACAGAAATGAACTGATGATGAGAAATTAAGATACACGACTTTTTAAAGAAATGGGGCTGAAAATTAAGAATTGTATATCATAATTTTAATTTATTTTACAAACACTGAGTATGAGATAGCAAATATTTGCATGCAAACCTTAATGGAGAAACCCTTTGGGTAGAGATATAATATTTCTGTAAAATTCTCCAAGTCCTGTAGAATATAATAAAACATTTTATATGTACATATTCTTGCTAAAGCTAGTACTGGGCTTCGATTGAGTGATGGGAAGCCCAGTCTATTATTTTAATGGCCAGTGCTAGGTATCATTAAAATATGTTTTACTTTTTTCCCCCATATCCTAGTCTTGTTCAGTAAGAAAAAGGAAATAGTAACCATCCAATCTACACAGTTTCTGACTTTGTGTTCACCTGTCAGGTTGACTCTAATGCTTAAACAGTGAATTCTGCTTATATTCTCAAAGAGACAGGATGCCACAAACCCTGTTCTCAGCTCCAAAATGCCTAGGCTGAACCTTGAAAAGCACCCTAGGCCTCCTTGTCTATGATAGCCATATTTAACCAAATTCTTTGCTTTCTAATTGAGGCTAAGGTAGGCAGCTATTTAAAGTTTTAGTCCTACACAAACAGCCTGAGTCCTTCCAAGTGTATATGACAATAATGCTAAAACTTGGCACTTGTCCATCAGTGATATAGTCTCAGTAGTCCAGTCTAAGCACAGCTTCTGGCTAGGACAGTGGCATTCATGGACATTTCTAGTCTCTCTTGGAAAATAAAACAGCTTTTCTGTTTGAGTAGTTGAAGCTTTGGTTGTAGATCAAAGGGAAGGGTAGCAATACCACACCAGTGATGATACTGGTGACTGTCCTTGTTGACATTGTATCTAGAGTGACTTTCTTATTAGCAACAATCTCAATACTAAATATATAGAACATTTAGTAGAAAACACGAACTGCTTGTGTTCACCTACTTTTTACAAGTATTCCCTGTGCTATAAGAGATTCCTTTCCTGATAAGGTTCTAGTGCCTTTTAATAACATTTATTTTCCAGGTGTTTTCTACTGTGGCATTTTATTGGTTCTCCATATGAAATAAAGTATCACTATTTGGAGGAAATTTAACATTGTGTAAAATTAGCACTTTTTGTTGTTATTTTCTATTGCTATTTTGGATAAACATCACTTTTTACTCTATATTACTCATTTATCCAAATTGACTTTATTATGTGATTTTTATTATTTGAGAGACCTTTACCTGGAAAAAAAAGTTGAACATTTGAAAATGAAACATTGACCAGGAAGCACCAAATAATAACCCAGCCACAGGGTCAAAACTAGCCTGCCACCTGTTTTTGTAGATAAACTTTTATTGGAACACAGCAATGTTCCTTTGTTTACATATTTTGTATGGCTGTTTTCATGCTACATGGCAAAGTCAAATAGATGCAACAGAGACCGTGACCAAAAAGCCAAAATTATTTATTTTTTGGCTCTTTATAGAGAAAGTTTGATGTTTTTTCTTAGTCTACCTATATAAAATGAAAACAATTGTATATTGTGTTTTTAGCTATTCTTGGAGCCTATTTAAGATAAAGAGAGGGCTGGGGATGTGGCTCAAGCAGTAGCGCACTCGCCTGGCATGCACGGGGCACTGGGTTCGATCCTCAGCACCACATAAAAATAAATAACATAAAGATGTTGTGTCCACCGAAAACTGAAAAATAAATATTAAAAAATTCTCTCTCTCTCTCTTCTCTCTTTCTCTTTAAAAAAAAAAAGAAAGAAAGAAGATAAAGAGGAGAAGCCAAAATTATAACTGTTTGATTTGGGATAGGAAGTGAAAATAGTCAAATGTATTATATTTTATGTATGTTGAGTTATGAAAAGGAGCTTATCAGGAAAAAGCAACTAATTGTAGTTTTATTTTAAGATATTTTTAAATGGGTAGAGATTTAGTTTTATATTAGTTTAAATGAAACTAACACTTTAAAAAATCTACATAAAGTAATTTATTAAAAGTTGTTAAATAATAATCATTTTATAAAAGTAGTAGATAATTAAAAGAATATCTAGCATAGGTGTTCTTACCGAACTCTCCAGGAATTACATTGATGGATGGATGGATGGGTAGATTTTATTCTTTTCTTTGTACCCTCTATGCTTTGATATAATTAAACTTTGATTTTTTTTCTTTCAGAAATTTCAATTTACACACAAGTTTTCAGAAGGATTTCCAATATATTAAATAATGTGCTATGTATAAACTTTTCCAAAGAAATTTAGAGGCTTCCAAGTGTAATGATTATTCTTTTGGCTTTTTTTAATTCAAAGCTACATGCTGTTCGGGAATGAAAAAGCCATAGTATGGCTATCCTTTTAACTTCTAGTTAAAAGCCAGATACACGTTTGTTTGAAGTTATATGACTTTCTTACAAATAGATGGCATAAAACTGCTTTCTACTTTCTTGTGATTCATCTTTATATTTTAAGAAGTGTGGATTTGTTCTATTTTCCCCTTATTTATTTATTTCCTGATTGCTATTTAAGTTCTAGTTAAGTACTAGTGAAAAAAAAAAAATTAGGATTTCTTAGGAAAGAGTGTGGAAAAGTATACTTTGGAAGTTAGCTTTCCCTCCACTTCCACATGCACCCCCCCATCCCCTCTCTGTGTTTCTGGTGTTTTCCAGGGCTTCACACATGGTAGGAAAGTACTCTATTACCCAGCTATGCTCATAGGCTTTTTTATATTTTAATTTTGAAACAGGGTCTCACTAATTTGTCTAGCTGCCCTTCAACTTGTGATCCTCCTGTCTTAGCCTCCCAAGTAGCTGGTATTGTAGGAGTGCACGACCATGCCTGACTACTTGGGAAGCTTTTTAGAAGGATAATTTTAAAAGAAAGCATCAAAATATCATGAGTCTGTACTTTGACTATAATATGTTGCAATTTAACAATAGATTAAAATGTATTTGCATTTCCTACATATTCATTAAACTAAGGGCCAGAAGAGGCAGTCTGGGACTTAGAACCACCACTGTATAGTGTAATGCTTGCTAACTTGAGTAGTGCTTTCATAATTTCACATTGCTTCTTCTGAGAGAACATTCTACCTTCCTTAGGAAAGGAAAATGGGCCAGTTTTCTGTCATACTATAACTACTTCTTTATTTTTTGTAAGAAATGAGAACATTCATTGAGGTTTACTTTTTACGAAGTGTGTGGGAGACTCAGTTGATGTGTCCATAATGCTTGCATATACTAAGTGGTCAATATAGGCTGTTTCATCTGTGCATGAAGAGAGGGGGGTCCTGCAGCCATTTTTTAGTCCATTCTCGCTCCGTAGGAATACCTAATTTCAGAAACTATTCTTGTAGTAGTAAATCCGAGAGTGAGATAAGAATGAAATAAAAGAGAGGACAAACAAACAGCAACAAATCCTCCTGAAGTTAATTGGCTGGGGAATTGTTTTAGTGGTTGAGGGAAGGCAAATAAAAACTTGGAGAATTTTTATGAGGTCAAAGAAGGCTTTCTAAGAAGGAACAGCACTAAAAAAGAATGTATTACTGCCACACACAACCACATGGATGAATTTCAGAGATTTAAAAGTCACACACAAAAGTGTTTATAATATTATTTATAAACAGGCAAACTGAACTAATCCATGGTGATAGATGTGATCACTAACCCAGGTGGGATGGTGGTTATTGGCTGGGAAGGGACATGGAAACTTTCTTGTTCATTAATCTGGATGGTCATTACATTAGTATATATATATATATATATATATATATATATATATATATATATATATATATATATATATTACTAATCCTCATCCTTATTTTTTTCTCTAAGATTTGTGAGCTTTATAGATCAATAAAAATTTAAATCTTAATAATATTGAAAATAGGTCATGGAGGGGACACTCAATTTAACACGGATGCTTAATAAGAGTGCTTGGAAGAAAAGCATGGCAAACCCCTAGTCTAAAAACTCTGCTGAGCTTAGCATAGGAGCCATTTCTGAATAAAGACATTAATATTAATTTTTGTTGCAAAACATTTCAAACCCCAGAGGATGCTTAGCGTGCAGTAAAATCACATTTGTTGAACTGCAGCAAGGTGAAGGCTGCTAAGTTAGTTCTGTTGATTCTTTGAGGACTTAATGCTTAAAAGCAATGCCTTTCTTTTTTTTTCCTTTCCAGACTGGCAGATTGCTACTCTGGCTTTACTCTTGGGTGGTGCTGCCATCATTCTCATTGCATTCCTGGTGGGTTTGATTTCTATCTGCGTGGGATCTCGAAGGCGCTTCTACAGACCTGTTGCTGTCATGCTTTTTGCAGCAGGTAAATATATTCATACTTCCAAACCAGTATTAAAGTTTCAAGAACTTTTCTGCCATCATCTCTTCTCATACAGAAGCAGTATACATTTGCTATATGACATAAAAATTGAGAAAAATTTGTTATATTTTAAGGTAAATGGGCTGAAGACATAATATTATCAGTTTTTAGCATGTTAAGCATTTCATAGAGCACAGTGGCAACTTCTAAACTTAGAACTCAAATGTGAATAAATAATACATCTTGTCAGGGATGTTGCCTTAGGAATTACAGCAGATGTATTTACCAAGTCTTTTTTTACATCCATTTTTTCTCCTTTATACTGCCCCCTTGGTGATCTTAAGGCAGCATCATTTTTTTTTTCTGACATGAAACTGGAAAAAAAAATTCCAAAATGTGCACCCTCAAAAATCATACATCTCTTTGGAAGTAACCATGGTTATACTGAAAAATCACCACATAACCTGGAACCATCAGGCAAATTAATTATATGAAGCCAATTGTATGTTCATTTATTTAACAACCGTCTTTCTGTGATGTGTAGCTTGAATTAAAACATCAACCAAGGTAAACCAAAAAGCAAGAGAACTGTGTAGAAAAGGGACTTGTGGACTAAAAGCCCAGTATATTATTTGATGAGAGTTTTAATTTTCATTTATAATAATATCCTTGAATATATTATTCTTTTCAACTTAAACTGAAAGATTCTTGTGGTGCCTTCAATTTACCCTGTCAATCATATCTGATTTGAAGACTGCAAAATAAGCCCCTGTGACTGTCAATAATGAAGACACTGACAGAATCATCTAGGCTGTTAGATGGATTTTTAAAAGCTGTTTAAAGGTTGGAATAGATGAAATTTCTCAGAATTTTTGAAGGGTACTTGGAGCTAAAAATGTAAAATCCAAAGTATTTTGCTGCCCCCTGCTGTTTGTCTTCATTTTCTTATACCCATGAAGAATGGTCAGAATGTCAATGTCATAAAAACAAAGGCCTAAAGGGCTGAAGAAATTCAGAAGTACATCAAATTCATATATTTAAGTGACTTGCTCAATATCACATAGTAGTAGACTCATAGCCTATGGGACAGGAGTCCCCTGTGTTTCTCCTTTGCTAGCAAAGAAATAAACCTTCTTTTTCCTTTTTCTCAAAAACAAAAAATCACATAATAATTACTGACAGAGCTGGGGCTGGAAGGCTACTGAATCTTAAACTAGTTTAAGACTTATTTAAACTAGTTTAAGGTTTATTCATTACTGACTCCTTCGCACATTCATTGAACTATTCCTTGGGTACCTGTTATAGAAACATTGTATTAAGACAACTGTAAAATTGGCCAGAATATCACCGTGGATACTGTCTAATAGCCTAGAAAGCATCGTTACAGGAAACATTTTTAAGTTTTAGGAAGTGACCATAGTAATCATTACTTTATTACTCTCACATGTAATGAGAGTCTGTTGTGAATGATTTAGTACAACATGAAGGTTCTCCTAAAGATCTATCACTATTTTCTAATCTATTTCTTGGTTCATGGATTTACCATGACTTTTTTTCTGTCTTAGAATGAAATAATTTAGATATATCAATTTTATCATGTCTATCTTTGCAGATAGGATTTATTAACATAATGATTAGATAATTGATTATAAGAGTATTCGTGATAAATTCAATGATATACAATTCTTGAAATGGAATTCTGTCTCAAAAAGTTCATTGTTGATACCATATCTTATAAACATGTTTAGAATATTAACTGGAAGTTTCCAGATTTTTTTTCCTAAAAATATCTGTATTTTTACAAATACAGAAAAATTTGTGAAAATAAGTACTTGTTGTAATAGAAAATACATTGTAAATGAATATAAGTAAAAGGTAATAGATTTAGCTGAAATAAATATTTTGATTTAGCTCTAGCTACTACATATATTATTAAAATATAAAATGATGAGAGGAATTCACATAGTGTTGTTCTACCCTCTGAGACCTAAAATGAGCATTATACTACTATATTTTTTAAATGTACATATATTGAGATTTAATTTTACTCTTTTATCATTTGACAGTGTGATTATGGACATATTTTGAAATAACCATTATTTTAGTGTTCATTGTACATATAAGATAAAATTCACTGGCTGTTATAACATGTCACATAAATGTTTCTCTCTTCCATTTTAAGAGCATTAAAGAATTGCCTGCAGCTGATCTCTGGATAAGAAAGATATTCATTATGCATAATAATCTATTATTGATTTATGCTTAAGATTGGAAAAGTTAGATAATCTGCCTACTTGAAACAATGCCAGCTAAAGTTATGGTTGTCTATTTTTCTTGCCTCTTATTAAACATGCATTTAAGTAGTGATTCTTTCTAAATGTGTATTTCAGGCCATTTTCCCCTTTTACAAATCTTGTTCTACTTGTAAATGGTCTGTGTTTCTCTTTTCAAAATGTTTCCTTCTCCAAATAGCCTAAATTTTTGTGACAATAAGCATTATTTTGGTGTTCACACACATAGAGAATGATGCCTATCTCAAAAAAGAAATGTTTTTTTCATCTTTTGCTGAGACATGTAGCACATAAATTCAATACAGACATATCACTGGCACTTAGAAACATCTCTATCCAGAGTTACATAGTTAATTCTGTACCATGTGCTGTGCCTGGTACTCAGATGCACTCAGTAAATCGTTTCTGAATAAATGCTAAAAAGATGACTAAGTCATGTGGCTTATAATCCAGTGGGGAAATACAAAAATGTAAACAAGAAACTGTAATTAAAAAACATTTCTATTGTTGGAACTTATGAAGTGGCAACTTTCATATGACCACAAAGCTAGTAATAATTATCAAAGTGATTGTTTTCATTTTAAAATTTTATTCATTCATTAACAAATGTCAGACACCTATAGTATGCAAATATAATATCTTAACATTAGATAATAAATTCTAAGGATTTTTTCCTGAAAGCTGATGACTAAATCTCATAAAGACAGGCAAAGGAATTTTAAAGATTGTATCTTCTCTTTGTCTTGAAGTCCTTCATGACCACAAGGGTCAAGGGAGCTTGTTAGCTGCTTGAAAAGTTGGTAGCAGAGCAAGAGCAAGCCATCATTACAGCCTTTCTAAACCATTGCCCCATTTTTTATAACTCTCTTACCAGTCCTAGAAATCTAGATTTCAGAACCAGATGTTATTTATGATAATAATAATAATAATCTAAGCATCTACCATATGCCATATGCCACAGTCTTAGACACTTTAACATGTGCTATTTCTGATATAACAATCTTAAAATTAGATGCTTATTTTCCCCATATTATTTATGAAGAAACAGGCTCAGAAAGGGAAAGTAATATCCCAGAGTTATCCAGTTGGTAAGTTGGAGAGCCAGAGTTTACATTCAGGACATCTGTGTGAATTGACCGGTCATCTTTACTGGGGTGTGAATCATATATGCAAAAAAACAAAGCAGAATCAACCTGGATTTTGAATTCAGCTGCCAACTGTGTACTATAATTGGAGTCCATCCTATAACTTCAGTTGCTCGATCTCAGGAATAACACCTGAAGGAAGTCATCAACTTGAGATGGCATAAAGACCATCTGATCAGTGCAGCATGACTGAACTATAGCACATAATGAAATCTGTGTGTGTTTCTAGTGCAGTTTACTACAGTATTTTCTTTTAGGATACCTCTCAATGACAGGATTTGATATGATTCTGAAAACTGGCACCCAGTTCTCTTAATGAAAAACTTGGTAAAATTGGAGTGATTGTCTTTCTTGGATCTCTTCTTTTATTGTCTGATTTTGAACTGGCTAGAGATCATTTTTATTCCCCACAGGGATTTAGGATGTTTTTCTTTTTCCACAAAGCCTTATTAATACAAATTACAGAATATTTTTAGTCTCTTATGATTCAGATTTTTAATAACATAATCTCCAATTATTATTTTATTAAAGATGCTTCCTTTTTGTTGTATCTATAAAAGCCTCCTATGATTATTTATGTGGAATGGTAACTTTTTTTTCCAGGGTCCTGCAACTTACTTCTATTTCTGAGCTGTCTCTAATTAGAGGTTTATGGTTTACACCTCTCCTTACTAGCCTGTAAGTTAATACAAGATGGCTAGAGTCACTTGGAGTCTAGATTTTAGCAGAAAAGTCAACTTAGATTTCAAACTTCAAAGGACTTTGTACTCACAGTTCTTTAGATTCCATGTTACTTTCCAAGTACCAATATCAAACTACACTTTGGCTACTATAATTTATGGTGTCGCTACCCAATAAGTAATTTCATAGACTACTACTACTTTTGGTGTTATAAGTTAAAGAAATTGATAGCTTCATATCAGTTCTTCATGGACAAATCTCTTTACTCTTTAAATTGTCATTTACTTTATGTAAATTCTGTATTTAGGGACCTGGCTAGAAAGGCCTGTCAATTCTGCCTTAATTTTCTCTTAAGTCTGCACCTTGTCTTCATACACCACCATTATTTTTTTTTTCAGTCTTTTTTTAATATTTATTTTTTAATTGTAGTTGGACACAATACCTTTATTTTATTTACTTATTTTTATGTGGTGCTGAGGATCAGTCCCAGGGCATTGCATGTGCTAGGCAAGCACTCTACCGCTGAGCCACAACACCCCAGCCCAACAACACCCAACACCGCTTGGTTGAAGCTACATATGTTCCTCAAGTGACACATCTCCATTCCCAAATTTTGCCTCCCTCTACTTCCTTTTATTTTTCTATACCAATATCTGACTTAAAATGTCTGTGACTCCTTTTCCTTTTCCTAGAATTTAGTTTTGCAGTTCTTTCTTATAGTCTTTCTTTATATTCTCTGGCTTTTCTTTTCCACTGATACCACCTTAGTTATCACTGCACACAGGTACCTAGGCCTGGCTGATACATTATGCCCCCTTCCTTCTCTATTGTCTTCCCCATTTAGTCTGTCTTGCACAAAAACAACTGATATATTTCTGAAATCTAGTCTCATCATTTGCCACTTTGGTTTCCGTAGAAGCAGTCCCCAAGACAAGGAATCAAGTGTAAATACTTTATTCGGGAGGTTAAAATGAGGGGTATGGTAAGGGATATGGAAAATGAGACAGGGTTGGGAAGGCAGCCAATAAAGGGAACATTACCAAGCCAGTTGTCACTCAGAGCAGAAGCAGCTGGAGCTTAATCTTCCTGGAGAAGTTGTTACCTCACTGGGGAACTAGGGAGCAGGGTTGTTTGAACACCAAATTTTGCAAGTCAGTGGGAAGGGGCTTAGTTGTGATTGAGGGATAGCAGTGTTTATTTTCTAGAACTTCTGATCCACCCCTCAGACAGGCAAAGTAGCTTTAGTGGCCAGAGGAAATTTAGGCAAAGAAATTCAAGTGCTTACAATTTGAAGGCATGTACTGAATGGCATGTACTGAAGTGGTAAGTATGAGTATATGGATAGGGCACCAACAGCATTTACATTAAAATAACATCTCGGATGTCTCCCTAGAGAAACAAGTCTATTATTATATGATACATTAAGGCTTTTATAATCTGAATCTAACATCTTACTGTGAATGCATCCTTTATTCTACCCACATGAACTATCTGTAGGTATACCCTCTTATACCTCTGAGTTCATACAAACCACTTCTGGTTCCCAAGGGTCTTTTCATCTTTCTCTTCTGGCCAATTCCTATCCATCCTTCCAGAACCAGTTCAAACAGTGCTTCCACTCTGAAGCCCTCCCATCCTTCTCTAAGCAGGATTGGTAATTGTCATATTATTGGAGCTTGGTCAGTGCGTGTTGAATGGATTATAAAAAATATGTCCACAACTGCTGTTGAACACATTGCTTTGTACTTATCAGATAAGTACAAATCAAATCATAATGTGAAATGTCCAGGTCAAGGACCAGGTCCTCTCTTATTCTTTTCACCTAGAACATGGTGGACACCCAATAAATGTTTGTTGAAATATTCCCATAGAAAAAAATATTGAATATTTCAATATATTGAGTGTTTTGAATATTTTAATATTGAAATATGCACGTAAAAGCACATGAATTAGTAGCTTTGTCATGCTTCTCTCCATATAATTTTTAGTCAGTAGTTTCATTTCCTCTTTTCACAAAACCAGGGGAAACATGAATGAACCCTAAATTCTTTATAAATTCTGAAATTTTTCATAACTTCCTATGTTGTCTGTGAGGCAGAGTGCAGAGAATACCACAGCCAGTGCCTATTAAGTTTCCTTGATTCATGGTAAAATAGAAATTTAGTCTTAATGACATTTTCTTGAATTCTAAACTCTAGTAGTCTCCACTCCCTTTGCAGAATTTATGAAAGACAAGGAGGCATTTTTAGCTACATCCATGGAGAAAATTATTTACCAATACAGAATCATATTTTTCTATTGCATGTATTTTTCTCTGATTCCAGAGAAAGTAAAATAATTCAGAGGCATAAAGCATTTTAGGGTAATTTACGTCTGGCTTTATTCAACACAATAAAGGTCTAAAAGTAGCAGTTCAAGAAAGTATGCCACTGGAGTCTAATGCAATTGTATTTCTGCTTTTGCACTATAAGGAAAGTATTTTTATATTATAACATGGAAGCCAAATATTGGCTAAATAAAACACATTGAAATGAATATTAAAAGCAGCATAGGTAAACACGTTACTCCAGGGACTGGCTGGTTCTCAAAGAAGCATTGTAATACTTTAAGAATATAATTCAGATTAGTTATTACTTCTATGCTCAAATTCCTCTAGCAGCTGCCTGTCACACTTAGAATAAAATCCAGACACCTAATCATGGTTCTCAAGGCTATCCATGAAACGTGAGTAGGTCCCCGCTGGCCCTTCTGTGGCTTTTCTCTCTCTGTACTACAACCACTGTGCCCTCTACCTGCACCACTTACTTCCCACTATATTGACTTGTGCCTCCATTTCATTCCATTCTGGTCTGTGCACAAATGTTCCTTCCCAGAGGGGCCTTTTCCCTTTTTTCATTATTGATCTAAAAGAGCAGCACTCATCCCTCTGACTGGTCCTGCTTTCTTGGATTTTCATGCCTATTAAAAGTACTTGCCATTGTCATCAGTATTTATTTACTAATGAGCTGCCTACCCGTGGCAATAACCGCTTGTCTCCTTTGTTATCAATAATGCCCTAAACTGTGTTACTTTAGAAACATTGAGATATTTATTGAATTATGAATTCATTGAAGGAGTAAATGAATTCCTATATCTAACTCACATTCCTGTCTCAATCATATCCTGGCAGGATCAGCCATATTTTGACTAGCAACCAGAGTATAGAAACCAAAGGAGAAATGCCTTTTTTAAAACACACTTAGTAACTTTGGAATTTCTTTTTATGTAGTTCATGGTTGATAGCAATTGACTTTTTGTAAGTTTTTAGACATTTAAAATGTGAAGGTTCTCTTTTCCCTCACAAAGGCACAGAGCCACCTGACTTTTTAAATTAATATAGATTGTACCACTAGAAATAGGTGAAGTGTGGGTTATATAATATGTTCTCAACTGAATCCTGACAATGACTTAAACCTTAGTTTCTAAGTCTTTTAAGCTAAAACCAGGATGTGATTCCTATTTTGGCTATCAAGAGATTCACTTTTTATGTGAACCTATTTATCCATCCACTCTCAGTAGTAACTTGGAAGTGTGGCAGACAGATGGGAGCTTAGAGCAATGTTGAGCTACCAGGCAAAGGTGTTTGGAATTATTATATATCTGACTCCAGATGACCCTTTACTTCCTAGTCAGGTTCTTGGAGAAAGTAATGTTTTTGAGGAATCATGTCCTTGTGAATTTGTTATAATTCTTCAGTTGTATGCCAGAGATCAATATTTGTTAAGTAGATTTTTCTAGAAATGTTAATCATTGACAAAATGATTCTTTACAAGCAAAAAGAATTGATGAGAGTGGATTTTAAAGCATAAAATTTCAGTATTATTAAACATGTTATCCATACTGTTGCTCTTTTTAAAAAGTTTAGTAAACTATTTCAAAAGATGTATGCCTCTTAGGTTTTATGTATGTATATGTTTGTGTGTATGAGTGTGTGTGTGTGTGTGTGTGTGTGTATGTATAAAACTATGTCAAAATTTGTTTTTTTTCTCTTATTCCTTAATCGTTCCCTTTATTGTTAACATTTTTATTCTTGAACTTGAGAAATTTACAGTATTTTAGGATGAATTAAATAATAATAATTTTAGCTAAAAAATTTACTTAATATATCAGGGGTTAGCTCTTTTCTTTTGTGTGAAGGTCCAGAAAGCAAAGATTTTTTTGGCTTCATGGGCCATTTTGTTTTTGCTGCAAGAATTCAGCTCTTCCATTGTAATGTGAACAGTATATCAATGTATGAGCATGGCTATATTCCAGTAAAACTGTTTTTAAAAAATCAAGCACTAGACCAGATCTAGTAGTTTGCCGATCCGTATTATATATAAACTGTACCCTAGATTTTTAGGGAGATTATTGTCTATTTCTTGAGAGTTAAAACTGTCATATAGTAGAGAATGAGGCAGATACAGCCCATAAAATCTCATTCAATCAATTTAAATAAAATATAAGTTATTTAATAATGAATCCAGTAGGGAGTTAGGAATTTTAAACAGATGACACCATCTCTTCTATAATCCAGCATATCCCATATAAAAATATCCACAGGATAAATGCCATTTTAATTTTAGATAGTTTTTAAATAAAACTTTCCTTCCCTTCCATTCCTGATTAATTGGAATGTATTATTTTGTTAGATATGACTCATCACATTTCCTCTTTGGTCCTGGCTGGGAACTAAGGGCTAACTAGAAAATAAAAGCTAAATTTTGTGCTCTGCTGTAGTAGCCATCATTATCCCAAGTTTTTCAGTAACATTAGCTTCCATGCCTTCACTGACAGAAAGTAGATGGGAAATACATGTGTAAATATAATCTGTTAGATCCAACAGAAACGGTATAATTAGTTGTAGCTCCTTGAAAAAAGATTATTTTTGAGCCTCTTTTTAAAGATCAGAAGCATGAACTAAATGAAAGGGAAAAATGAAACTAGTTTTAGATCAAGACAATGGAAGGAAACACATCAAGGTAGAACTTTCTGGAGTGTTGGACTGAGTTGGATGCAAAGCAACAATGAAAACAGAGGAGTATCTTGGATGAATTCTGAATGAATGTAACTGGTTGACCAGTTTCATCAGGAGAAGTGAATTTGAATTCCCAAGTTCCTCAAGCACATAAATAAATAACAAGGGTTTAAGTTTGCATTGAGGTCACTGTTTTTAGGGTACTATTTACAGGTTTTGTATAATAGAACAGTTTAACTAGTACTATTTGCCATCATAGTGATAATTATATATGTGTTTTTTAAGGTGAGAATCACTACTTTGTATTCTCATATAAATTATTGTATTGTACCAATTATTTCTTCAAATACTAGTGATTCACTAACTATTAATAAGGTAATTCTTACTATATTGTGAAAGTGTTTAAACAAAAAACTTAATATTTTGAAATATACCATCTAGAATAACCAGTGTTTTAAATGTTTTGGCTTTTATGCTTATTTGATTAAAATGTCTATTTATATGTTTATGTTGTTTTATTTCCTGTAAATAACATTTTCTAATTTTTATTTGCTTTTCTTTCAGTTGTTTTACAGGTTTGCAGTCTGGTTCTTTACCCAATCAAGTTCATTGAAACTGTGAGCTTGAAAATTTACCATGAGTTCAACTGGGGTTATGGCCTGGCTTGGGGTGCAACTATATTTTCATTTGGGGGTGCCATCCTTTACTGCCTGAACCCTAAGAACTATGAAGACTACTACTAAAACCAAGTCTCAGATTTAAAAAAAATAGAAAAAGCAACCATCCAGCAAAAGATTTACATCTGCATCTTTTCTAACTCACTATTTTCTAAAACACTTGTGGAGCATCAAGCAGTTTGCTCAGTTGATTTAATATCCTTTGCCTTTTGGCTGTCAACATCATAACCAGCTTTTACATCCATTTTAGGGACCTGCACAAATTAAGAGAGCTGTTTAGACGTAGGCAAATGCTGCAAACTTCCAATATGTTCATGTCATTTTTCTTGAAAAGTGAAGGGTCTGTATGACAGCAACCATTGTGGGAAACTAGTTGGAATGAGAATTGCCTGAGTCTCCTGTTGCCTGCAGGGGAGCAGCTGGCATAGACAGCATTTAGAAGTTCCTTTGTACACTGAAAAGGATTCCACTGTTAGAGCCCTTATCACCTGCTTATCCCACCCAATAATTACATTGGCTGTTGGTTATTTGCTTGAGTGAGCTCTTGTAAAGTGAATGCCCTTCAGCCTCTAATGGGAGTTGTGAATATAACTGGTTAATGGTACACATTCCACCTTAGTGAATACTCTTTAATGGGAGGTTATGCTTTGGCAATTAGCATCTCCCTGGGAAGGAAGTCAAGACTTGGAGACATATGCTTTTCATTATGTGATTAGAAATTGTGCCTCAGACCCATCTAGAATGGGGGGGAATTAAGGGTCTCTGCTTTCCCTGGGACAATCAGAAAGAAATATGTATGAGTTGCTTTTGTACCCTTTAAATCATTTACGAAACATTGCAGCAAACAATTGTGTATATGTAACAAGCCTAAGTATTTTTATAGAATGTGAACCATTAGTATAAATGGTAATAAGTTGTTCCATAACCATCCACATATCATTTACTAATTACACATACAATTAACATTTGCTCTAGTGAAGTGGATTGAAACACTAACCTTGTACACATTGTTAAGAGGCTTAGATTGGTATTCACACTTATTTACTATAAAAAAATACATATACCTTAAAGCTTTTGCTCTATGTTCTGTACTGTTTCACTGGAAAGTGTTAATAGAATTGCCTAAGAAGAAAAATTGAAATGGTGTTAATCTTAAAATTAATGATTCTTCTGTAAGCACTGTAGTTCAAAAGAGAGTAGCAATTAGAATGATCACTTTGTGTAAAATTCATTAAAATAGAAGGCTGCTATTTTTTGCAAGTATTTTAAATGTCTTCATTTAAAAAAAAAGAAATAGTGATAGATTTATATAAATTTCTTGATAGAGGAGTAGATAGAATTTGTTTGGTTTTCACCTGGTCCTCTAAAGTTAACCGATGGGCTGATTTGTGCACACAATTATGATGGGTTTATGTTAGGAGAATCATTTACTGACTATTTCAAGGGAAGGAAATATCAATACTAGGTACTAAGTTTGCAACTAATCTCTCATTGCAAGCTTATGTTAATTCTGTTTAATATACAAATTTGGATAGTTTAATTATGAACCTATTTTTATATAAAATATACAATTCTATAAAACTTATAAATAATTATTTTTGTTAACAAAGCACTAAAATAATATGTTCTGGTTTGGCCCTTCTGCAGAAAGAAGCATTGGAAAAATAACTTAAAACGTTCCTGTGTGCTATTGTATTGAAAAATCCATTAAAAGTAGGACCACATCAATAGTGTTTAATAATTTGCTTTACCTCCCAGAACAGAGTTCTGCTTTCAGCTTGTCTTAAGAATGGTTGCCAAAACAACAGCCCTCCTCCCCTCAAATAAAACTATTTTATTATTCAAATGCCAAAAGGCCACATCTTGTGAATTTTCTATAGAATCAAAAAGTAAATATGAAGTACCAGGTTTATTATTACTAGGTTTAGTAGTGATAGACAAAGGTGATCAAATGTATCCTAGAGAGAAACCTTTATAAACGTGTATGATTCTGTAAAGAATCATAAGAAACTATGAGAGGAAATTTTCCAGAAAGGTATTAGCATTATAGAGTATTTTGAAGTGATTTTTCTTGAGAAATAGTAAAATCTGGGGCAGACTATCTTGCAGTTAATTGTGTATTGTCAGAGCAGTATGAGAAATATGATATTTGGATAGGGATTTCAGCTATTAAACATGCGCTATTGTGAGAAGTCTTTATTCCTGAATAATGGAAGTATAGTACTTTGGTGCTGACATCAATGAGGCACTTTTCTTGGATCTAGTGGAGGATGCAGTGTGCTGTTAGACCAATATCATTTTTAGAGTATAATCAACTTTTCATTTTCTTGTCAGTATGACAAGCTGGATAGTGAATGACAGAATATGTTATAGGTTGAGGCATACATAATTGCCATTTATTGAAAAGTAGATTTCTTCTAAAACGTTTGTCCTTTCCCAGTAAGAGCCCTATAGCCCTATGCTATATTTCTACCATCCCTAATATTTGGGAGTGTTTCATTATTAACAAGGCTCAGTACAACAGGAAAATTGTTGCTCATCTGAAATAACTATTTTGTCTATCAGAATAAACATGAGTGAAGTTTTCACTTAACATTAACATTATGTCTTTGTGGCTTTAGGTTTGTTTGATGTTTTCATAAGCAAAATTGTTAACCACAGACCCATTGTTTATCTTAGAGAAATAATATATATACACACATGCATATCATAAAAGTACTCAGCAGGGCTAGTTATTCGGATTTCTTGCACAAGTAATTAGCTTTTTGTAAGTTCAACATGTAAATTTTAAAGTCATAAATAGAGAGACCTATGTGTTTGAAATATAAATGATATATATGGAATAGCATGTACCTGTATATTATTAAACATGCAATGAATTGACTGGTAAGTGATGTCTAATTGTATGGCTAGCAATGTAATTTATTCAGACTGTATTTTTGTACAGAGCAGCACACACTAACCTATGCCTCTGTGTCCTCTTTAATGCCTAAAACTGTGCCTAGAAATTTCATCTGTCTTAAAAAATACAATATATTTCATGCTGTTTATGGTGTTAATTTCTCTACTGCTATACTGTATTTATTATTTTTTAAATATATGACATGTTTACTACTTAAATATGAATTTATGTTATCCTGGTTACTTTTTTTAACAGTCATCTGGGGTAAACCTGTTTATCACTCCAGTGATTTTGAGTTTGCAGTTTCAAGAGCAGTTCATTTCATGATTTTTGTAGTTGACATGAAGTTATCTATGTGGAAAAAAAAATAAAAATAAAAGTGGTTTCACTGATGTGGTTTGGTTTGTGTCTTCTCTGCTGTGTAAACCATTTAGACAGCACTTCTAAATTACATGTCTTCAGTTCATTTTTTTTCTTTAAAACATATTTAGGAAACCCAGCATTTGAGACAAATTTATTTTTTTTTAAGTGCTAGAGATCAAACCCAAGGCCTCACACATGCTAGGCAAGCACTCTACCACAGCTATACTCCTAGTCTCCAAAACAGGATTTAGAGTTTTTTTAAATTTTGAATTCTTACCCAAGAACCCTACTGTCTTCAGCTCCTGAATTATATGAACAATCATTGATAAAAGTGAGGAATATTATTAAATGTCTTCTTTAAACTTTCTGTTTTAAAATGCTCAGAAAGGAGATGCATTTTTTCCTACTCTATAATCACACAATTAGAAATGAGAGTAGCAAAAGTGTTTGACAGTGTTTTTTGTTCTTGTGTAGTTTCAGCATTTGCACAGTATTAAAACAGGCATGCCTGCTTTCTATTTTAATTAAAGAAACAAAAAATTCAGTGCATGTTATTGTGCACATGTATATACATGTGCTTTTGTGTGTATGAAAAAGTCATAAATTAAAATAAAAACTCCTCATCACCCTTTCGTGTGTATAAATGGCAAGCATATTGGAAAGCAGTTTAAATTAGACATGCAATAGAATTCATTTGTATGTATGCCCAAAAGTTTTCTTGATGGTATAAATAGACTTGTACGCAATGAAGCAAACTTTCTTGCATTGATAAAATCTGTTTGATTATAAAATACATTTGTTATGAAGACATTCTTTCATATGAACCTTTAAATTTTGAGTGGTTCAGTTAATTTTTCTGCTAAGAAGAAAATTTAAATCACCTGATTATTTAATATCAAGCCATATATATATAATTTCTGTTTTTCTATTGTTTTAAACATTTCCCTTTTCAGTGGCCTATATTCAATTTTGATGGAGTAGCATCATGAATTTGATACATTTTCAGTGTGTGAGAATTCTTGTGGGCAAATCACCTTTACAAACATGTTTTGCCTGGTAATTATCCATGACCCAGTTTCTCTGAAAATGGAAGACATGCAGACATAACTTCACTAGTATTTGACAAAGGAAAATCCTCTACCTTCAGAGACTTCATTGTGAACATAAAACAAAGCAATTTTAATTTCCATAGTGTACGTACAGGCTATGAGCAGCCTGCTTTCTTGAGTCCATGCATGTTCCATTTCAAAGATTTTTGAGTCATTCGGCTTGGGAGATAAATTGATAATGAAATTGTAGTGTATTGTTTACATGAATCTGCTGAATACCTAAATTATTAATTTGTTTATCAAATTTTCAAGCTATGACGTTCTGTTAACAGCATTTCAGAAGTGCAATTTTAAATGAGGTAAGATTAAAAGAACAAACAAAATTAGAATTAAGTGCTTAGGCGTATTTTTACAGGAAGCACTAATTTATTTTAATAATTTAGCTTCTATGTCAAGTTTTGGGACATGATATTGCAACAATCTCAATAGTTAAAATTGAAGTTTGGGGCCTCAGGACATGCCTGTTGGGAGGCTAAGTCAGGAGGATCACAAGTTCAAAGCCAGCCTCAGCAACTTAGCAAGACCCTGTATCAAAATTTACAAGGCTGGGGAGAACCCTGGCTTAATGCCTGGTACCAAAAACAAAACAAAGAAAGTTAAAATGAGACTACGTAACAAAACTCCATGTAATACAAAACTAATAGTTTTCTTATACAAAGCGAGTTTGGGAACTGTTTGGGGAGTCCTCAAATTTCTACTAGCTACTAAATGGGAAGAGTTTCCATATAGTTATATTTGTAAAATCTATTTTGAAAGAGTCACTGACTAGGTGACTCACATTTATATTCCAGAAGTAAGTCTAATGGCTCCAGAGTATAACTAAGAGAACAGGAGCTGAACTGTTCAAGTGGAAAGGATAATATGTAGTTTCTAAGCCAAGATTAACAGCACAGAAAGAATGGCGTTCTTTGTAAAAACCAAAGCTGTGTTGAATGGTTCACCAGAGAAACTCAATTTTGGCAAGCAATTATTTCCAAGTTGAATGACTTCATAGAAATAATGATTATAAAAGAAGCTTGGAACAAGTACTGGAAAATCATGTCATCAAACCACTGGAAACCTTGAACACTTCAACCCCCGCATGTAACAAGGATTAGTGCACAAAATCCTGCCATGTATACATATGTATTTTATATATGTATGTATGAAAACAATTTTTGCATGGAAATGGATGCATCTGTAGGTGACCTGAAGGCATTTCTTATAAACTATAGTTGAGAGGCAGCCAGCCATGAAGTTAATATAAAACATTTCCTGTAAGAGATAATGGTACTGAAGACTGCTCCTCAGTTTGCTTTGAATTTATCATCATAAAGGTGGAATAAGAAATTTATATTAATCATTCATGGAGAATATTCCATTTTAAAATAGAAGTATAGTTCCCAAGGAAGACTTCAAAGAAATTGTTTTAAACCTGAGCAGGAAACTAAGAAGTTAAATTTTAAGGGTTAAGTGCAGAAGAAACACAACTTTGCTGGTCTTTGATACTGTGTGTTAACTACAAAGGCAGATAGTGGCTATCATGATTGGCAACTTCTCCCAGGGAAATTTCTGCTGTATCAAAGCATTTGGGGAGACTAAGTTCCCTTTTGTCCATACCACTGCTCAGGAGAATGTGGCAACTCCTCACATGTAGCACAAGTTTTCCCATTATTACCTTTTAGGTAATACATCCCTTTAAACATTTTCTAGTTCCCATGATTGCATTAATTACTTGAGACATGTGGTCTATGTAAATGACACAAAACATGAAATTGAAATAAACATTTAACCTGATTATAAAAAGCATGTTTCTCATTTGACACCAAACTATGAATGCTACTTATCATTGGAACATGGCATAAATTTGACATAATACAGAAATCTCACAGGGACAAAGTTTTATATGTAATTTCCAGTTACAGTTCCTGAAGACCTTGATATTTTCAAATTCTTCACAATGAAGAATTTTGGAAAATCCATTGCTCAGAATCTTTGTGAGACCTTCAGTAGTTGGCACATATCTTTCCAGCCAACTTGCAAGCCGTGAAACTTTTCTTTCCTATCACTCACAGAAAGTCAATAGACATTAGTACATATTTAGCCCAGATTATGAGCTTTGGAAAGTTCAAGTATGATTCAAAATACAGTAACCTACTGCTCCCAATTATTGCATGACATCTTCAAGTCAGAAATGCTCTAAAGGGCCAGGTGTGGTGGCACACACGTGTAATCCTAGTAGCTCAGGAGGCCGAGGCAGGAGGATCATGAGTTCAAAGTGAGCCTCAGCAACTTGGGGAGGCCCTAAGCAACTTAGTGAGACCCTATCTCTAAATAAATTTTAGAAAAGGGCTGGGAGTGTGGTTCAGTGGGTAAGTGCCCCTGGGCTCAATCCCCTGGTACCAAAAAACAAACAAAAACTAGTAAGAAATGCTCTAAAAGATGAGATAATTAAAGCTTTGTATGCTCATTCAGAACAAAAGCACTGTCTGGCTTCAGTTAGGCTTGTTTGACTTTTGTGCTGCTTGGATGGGGGAAACACATGTAATATGTTGTTTTCCTAAAGTTGGCCTGGTTTTGATTTATATGTATAAATAAATAAATGCATATATATATATATATATATATATATATATATATATATATATATATATATATAAATTCTATGCATGTATATAATTAGAATGGTTTGTATAGCATCTGTTTTGGAATTGAAACATTTTTAGAATTGTTTACAATTTGAAAATACAAAGTTGAAGTCAGTAAGGATTGGGGAAATTACCTACAGGAAAAGGAGATCAAACAGTTGACTTCCAACTGTTGCCACTTAGCCATAACTGCATGTTATAATACTGCAGGTATGAGAAAGAGAGTAGAAACCTGGACAGTTGATGTCATTAATTAGTTTGGGAATTTATGCTCCACCCACAATATTTCTTTGAGAACAATAGAGGACTTGGCAGGCAGCCATATTTACACCACCTATCCCTGAACCCCTGGACAGAGATGATTAGAGCAGAGATGGTTTCTGCCTCCAGCTAGCCCCCTCTGTTTCTCTTGCCCATTAATTTGAAATTGGTCTCTGCATGTAGCTAGTAATAAAATGCATAAACTATGGGGCTTTGGAATGTGTGCAGAGATGCAAGAAAAACAAACAACAAAGAAAAAAAGGACAAAACAGATACACAGAAGTAGCAAGAGGAGCCATGTAGGACCCAGAGAGAAAGAAGAGGTAGTTTCAGTTCCTAGAAGGTCAAGCTGCCTTATGAAATACTCCTGTGTCTTTCCAATAATATCCTGTTTTGATTAAGCCAGTTTTAGTTGAACAAAGGAGAACCTTAACAAAAACCCTTCCAACAGAGGGTTCAGTATTCTGGTTGTGCTGACTTTCCAAGAAAGAATAAGGAAGTAGCCTAGTGCGATGGTGCATGCCTATAACGAGGCTGAGGCAGGAGGATCATGAATTCAAAGGCAGCCCCAGCAATTTATAGAGGCCTTAAGCAACTCAGCGAGACCCTATCTCTAAATAAAATACAAAAAAAAAGGGCTGAGGATGTGGGTCAGTGATAAAGAGTCCCTAGGTTCAATCCTTGAAATGGAAGGAAGGAAGGAAGGAAGGGAGGGAGGGAGGGAGGGAGGGAGGGAGGAAGGAAGGAAGGAGTAAAGATTTCTTGACACACTTCCTATCCTATTCCAGAGTGTTCAACACTCTATAGTCTCCCATCAGAACTTACTCCCAGTTACCTCATTCACATTAAAATATAACTAAGTGAAAATATTTTAGTGTTAACTCTCTCTTCTATGTATATTTTTCCCAAGATCAAAGTCATGTGCTAAGGGGAAGATCAATAATTATCAAATTGTGTGAAAGAAATCCTAGAATTTCCGAAATTACTTGTGATTGTTTCTTCCAGATCTTACCTCCAGGATATATTGGCATTCTGCCTTAGCACCTAAAATGGCACCAGTTTCTTTGTACTTATGGCTTCTCTGGAAGACCAATATCTCACACATACAACACTATCAACTAAGGTTTCTATTACCTTCACTCCAGTGCTGCTTTAGGCTCAGGTGAAATCAAGCCCAGAGAGAATCAAACATGTGGGAACAGACCTATTGACTATGATGAAATATTCTAACCATTCAACACCCCTGGAAATGCAAACTACTTGTTTGTTTAAACAAGTTGATCTAACAGTTACAATTTCTCTCCCCGCCCCTTCCCTCTCTCTCCCTCTCTCAGCACTGGGAGATTGAACCCCAGGGTCCCTTTCATAAAAAATTTATTTTGAGACAGGATCTCACTAAGTTGCTGAGGCTGGTCTCAAACTTGGGCTCCTTCTGCCTCAGTCTCCCAAATCACTGGGATTATAGGTGTGGGCCACCATGCCTGGCTACAACTATTCTTGCATCATCCTTTGGCTGGAACCAAAGGTGAAGGACTTAACCATCTGCATATTTGTGTTTACATCTTAACCTAGGGTTAAACAAGGCATGTGAAATAAAATTCTCCACTTCACACTGCTGTGTTCTAAAAGTAAATCTATTTGTTATTTAAAAGAAAAGATTGTGACTTGTTCATGAAAATTCACATGTGCAATATATATGTCAATTGGAGGTGCAATCATGACAGGTAAACACCTTAGAATGGAAGGACAGTTTATTCTTGTAATGAACCAAAAATTAGGTGTTGAAATTATATGCTAGATGACTTGCTTCCTATTACAAAGTATCATTGGTAGTCAGATTATCTGTCATCTCTGCAGCTTTTATTCAGGGACTAAGTAAAGCATCTACTTTAAGAGGTTTTATTTTCTACTATTTAATTCAAAAAAAAGTTCTGTTGATTGATGTGAATTTCAGTTTCAACAGGCATTTTTCTTTGATTCTGTATGACAGCGGATGGCCATAAGATTAACTGATTCATCACCAGAAGCATCCACTGTTGCAATACACTATCCCTGAATTTTCTGTACAGTATCTTCAAATTGTGTACAGAAACCACAAAGACTCAGCACGTGAACAGAACAGCAGTTCTAACGACTGTTGTGACTGCAAAAAGGACCCCTTAAGACTTAATTTATAAAAATTTTAGCAATATGGTGGGTGACCTCTGTGTCATTTTAGTTCTTTCAGTATTCAATACTACTAAGTATTCAACATCATCATTTTCTCATTTATTTAAATGTCTCAGGCCTTTAAAGATTCTTGAATTTATTTAACAAAAAGTCCAATCCTTTAGCACATTCTCTTTCTGTAACTGAGCAGCAAGACCCATTTGTTTTTCAAATACCAGGCAATCGTCACATTTCCTGGGTCAAGGGAAAATACATGCCTTGTTATTTTCCATTCTTATTTGGAACTAACAATGCTGGGCAAAATAATTTTGCATCTCTGACTCCTTCATCAGGAAAATGACATAAGAATCCACATAGCAAACAGAGCACAAGCCATTTAGGAGTGCTGTACTTTACACACTATATTTAAATGCTCCAGGAATAAAATTAGAGTCTTAAAAATACATCCGGTCAAGACTTGCCTCCTCCTTTCTCCACAGCCTTTAAATGCAAACTCATGCATACTGACAGCGCTCAGAAAAATAGCCCTAATGAGAATTCTCCCTTTCCCAAGGGGTGCCCTCTGCCACTATCTATTTATGGAATAATAGCTGGCTCCTTACTTCATTCTCACATAGTACGTTTAAAAGAGCAATTTCCATTTTTGAAGTATTACTGAAAGGAAAGAAGTCATCTTTTATCACAGTCAGGAAAGGTCAGCAAGTCAGTAATCCTCCATTCACTTACTGACAGAAATATCCTCTTTTCTTCCACAGCACACCAGAAAAGTGATTTATTTGAGATTGGCATTAATACATAAAATGGCCAATGCACCTAGCTATGCCTGGGCAATCCCTTACATGGTCCAGAGACTTCTTTTATTACCTGCTAAGGCTGTGAATTGAATCTGTTGGGGCAAGCATTGTAGATAGGCTTCTCAATTCCCTCCCAAGCACTCTTCCATAATATCGATTCCTGCCAAGGCCAAAACATTTTCATAATAAAGACCAGCCCACAGGCTGTCCTTGATGTGTGTCCAAATGACGACCTTTTCTTTGCATTCAGGTACACACACACACACACACACACACACATCATTTTACAAAAGTTTTTTTGTTTGTCTCTTACAAGTGTATTTCATATATTTATTTTCTAGCCTAGGTTAGTCAGCTTTTCTTTGCTGTAACCAAAATACCTAAAAAGAACAACTGAGAGCAGGAAAGATTTATTTTGGGTTTATTCACAAGTTTAGCCCATGGTTGGCTGCTTCAAGGCAGAAACATCATGGTGGAGTAGCATGGTGGAGGAAAGCCGCTTAGATCCTGGCAGCCAGGAAGTAGAGAGAGGTGGGGGGAAGAGGGGAGAAGATATAATCCCTAAGGACACCCCCAGTGGCCTACTTCCTACCTCTGTGCCCCACCTGCCTATAGATATCACCCAGTTTTCCACTCAAATTGTTAATTAATCAAATGGATTACTCCACTGATTATAGCTCTCATAATCCAATTGGTTCACCTCTGAACACTCTTGCATTGCCTAACATTGAATTGCTTTTGGGGGACATTCCAGATAACACCATAACACAGCCCTCCAACCCTTCTCCAAGTTTCATTGCATCTTTAATATGGGTGCAATACTATATAAAGCACCAGGACATTATTAAAGATATAATCTGAGACTTCCAGGGATTTATAATTTAGGTTGGAAACACAAAGTATGTTCATAGAAATAATAATTATGCCTTATATTGTAGAAAGACTTATAGTTCTCAAAGTAAGTTCACTAATTTAATGTACCTCATACTTTTATTAATAACATAGAGTATATAAGAACATTTTGACCAAATTTAATACATGGTTAAACAAAATGATACATGTAAGAATCTTTCTGAGTTTTCTTGTCCAGTTGGAAAAAAAAAAGCACATTTCTAATTACTGGTGACTTCTTATTTTTTACAATCTCAATTTAATTCTAATTTTTTATGTACTAATAAGAAAGGACAAACACAATAAAGCTTTCATGGAAGGGTAGTCTAATAGGAATCCCCTGAATGAAACTAGAACACCAAAGGCTATAGATTCAGTGTGAGACCATGTGACTCAACAGAGTAGCCACAGAACAAGAAATAGCAATGAAGACTCAACTTATAAATTTTGACACTGAGTGGAGAATTTGAACAACTTATCAGTACTCAGACACACTAGATTAATTCATAATTCCATTGTGGTCTAAACAACCTCAAGCAAATAATTCAGTTTAAAGTCATCTCAGGGGGGTACTATCTGAATGTAAATAACAAAACAGTAAAAATTCTCTCTGGAAAACCTTTACTTCAATCTGTGCTGACATAGATTGAAGATACTATTGATTATAAGATGCACCTTGAGTCAAGTGTGCTGGTGCACTCCTGTAATCCCAATGGTTTGGAAGGCTAAAGCAGGAGAATCCCAAGTTCTAGGCCAGCCTCAGCAACTTAGTGAGACTCTGTCTTAAAATAAAAAATAAAATAAAAAAAAAAAACTAGGTATATAGCTCAGTGGTAAAGCACCCCTTAGTTTAATCCCCAGTACAAAAAAAAAAGACTTATGATTGAAAAAAACATAATTATTACTTATTTGTAAATAATTAAATAATACTCATCACACAATAAGCTCTTGGTTACAATTAAAATATCTGAGATTTAGAAAGAGTCAGTTGTTTTATGTATCTTATTTTTATGTGCCTTTACTTCATCTTTATTTTTCAGTACCTTTATATCACTCTTTTCAGTACCTTTGTATCAATATTTTTCATTGCATTTAATATTAGGAGTCTTCTCTGTGTATTTTCTGATATATGTTTCTAGCCTAGCAATTCAGGTTAATATGTCATTTAGTCACAAAGTAATGATGATAAATGTCAGATAAGACTTTCTTTAGAATATATGAAAAAGTTGCTGTATATAAAAGCAATTATTTCTTAAAATTATGATACTTAGTGGAATCTTAGACTAACCCTAATGAGATAGGAGAGAATTTTACAGAAGTGCTTTCATACATGACATTCTTATTAGAATTGGTTTTGGTTTTTTATCTTTTCATTGTGAAATAAAGCACACACACAAGTGTAGAAACACATATGTAGAGTTTAGTAAATTCTCAGAGTGAGCATCCATATGGCCAAATCTCAAGAATATAATGTTAAGCAAAATAAGACAGATAGAAATCACCAAACAAGTCCAAATTTTCCTAAACTCAAAAACAAACCAAGGATGTATAGCAATAAATAGATATGCAGTCAAGTTATTGAAAAGCAGTATAGTTGGATATACAGGTGGCTCTCAGTTTCGAGTAATACAAATTTGATGCTGTAATTGTTCTTGTACAGGCCCCTATATAAGACTGTGGACACAGTTCTGTTGCATATTTATAAGCTGTAACATAATTAATGGGTAATTTGGGAATTCACAACTTCAACCTAATAGTCTTAAGCAATTTTCCCCTGTGGTGGTACCAATCTGTGTGCCCAACAGCAACGTTCAACAGAGTGCTAAATTTTTCTGGTATTTATTTATTTATTTCATTTTGTGCTGTGGATCAAACCCAGGGGCACTCTGCCACTGAACTACATTCCTGGCCCTTTTTTTGTTCTATTTTTAGACATGGATTTGCTAAGTTTCCCAGGCTGACCTCACACTGTGATCCTCTTGCCACTGCCTCCTGAGATGCTGGGATTACAGGCATGCACCACTGTATCCAGCTCTGATTTTTTAATATTTTGATCATTTGACTTATTAAAATTTTTTCTATGACTTTAAGAGTATGCAAGAATTTATCACTAGCATTATAGAATTATATGGTCAGGATGAAAACTAATAACAGGCTAGGATGATAGAGCAATGGAAATAATATAAAATTCAGCTGAAGCTGTACAAAACTACATCATCTGGCCAAGAGTAATATGAAGAAACAGTGTCACAGAATTTTATGTGATAAAGATGGTGGGATGTCACTAAGATGTAGCAATCAGAAGGAAAAGTACTATCCAAATCAAATTTAGCAGGGACAATTTTGTCTAAGCAGAGCTTTGTTTTAGTCAGCTTTTTCACCACTGTGACTCAAAGATCCAACAAGCACAATTGTACAGGAGGAAAAGTTTATTTGAAGGCCCACAGTTTCAGAGGTCTCTGTCCATAGGCAGCTGGTTCCATTCTTCAAGGCTTCAGATGAGGCTGAATAACATGGTGGGATAGTGTGGCAGAGGGAAGCAGCTCACATGATGGAGCAGAAAGAAATCTCCACTTGCCAAATACAAATAAAAACCTCAAAGCCATGCCCCCAAAGCCCCACCTCCTCCCGCCACACTCTATCTGCCTTCAGTTACTACTCAATTAATCCTATCAGGTGATTAATTCACTAATTGGGTTAAGGCTCTCATAACCCAATCATTTGTCCTCTAAGCCTTCTTGAATTGTCTCACTCATGAGCCTACCCCCAACAAGGCATGACCATTTCACTCAATGTTTGCTAAGTTAGTGAGTAATGGATAAATAAATGATTGGATGGTTTGTGTTGAAAGTGGAATATTAGAGACTATAAATACTCCAAAATAAGGCTTATCTGCATGGTGTCTCTTTCCATGTAAATCCTTTTTATTGAAAGAAAATGAAAATTAGGTGACACTTATTAAATTATTAACAGAAGCAAATGAGCCGGGCACAGTAGTACATGCCTATAATCCCAGCAACTCAGAAGGCTGAGGCAGGAGGATCCTGAATTCAAAGCCAGCCTCAGCAACTTAGTGAGTCCCTAAGCAACTTAATGAGATCCTGTCTCTAATTAAAAAGGATTGGGGATGTGGCTTAGTGGTTAAGTGCCCCCAGGTTCAAGCCCCAGTCTAAAAAAAGAAAGAAAAAGAAAAAAGCAAACAATTAAAATAAGAACCAGTCAAATCAAATCAAGGATTTGGGGGAGACATTATGAAACAACAGGTTTTATATAAATTATTTAAGTCATAGTTATCTTCTTCAAAGTTGAACTACCTTTTCTTATGCTGCCTGACCCATTTCTTTTGGCTGCTTTCTGTTTTTCTCCTCTGTTTTTCTTCTAAGTACATTTTTTTCTTTCTCCTTTTTTAAAAGTGTAATTTCTGAAGTTTATATAAATAGGGAACATTATATTCTGAAACCTTTCAATTCAAGAGAACCCTCTGCTGGTCATGCCCTGCTCAATTTAGTTCCTATACTTCAATAGAGTCATGCTCCCCATTACTCACTGCACCCATAAAAGCATTCTATTGTTAATTTTTTCAAGAGAAAAAAAAAACTTTGAGAGGTTTCAATACATGGAAAGATGAAAAATCAAATGAAATTTTAAAAATTTATGTCCACAGAGAATACTCCATGTAAATAAAGTCACACCTCATAAACTTAATGCATATTAGCATCTCCAGACCTTTTTTTCTGTTTATTCCAATTTCAAGGCATAATCTGCTTCCTGTTTTGCACCATTTGTATATGCATGCCTTCTGAAGCTGAGGAATAAATGCCCTGTTTCATTGCGATTCCCCAAGGTTATTTTGGTTCAGTGGGCTGATGTGTGTAACGCTTCATAAAATTAAGAAATATCTTATTAATGTACTCATTTCCCCTTCAGGTTTTTTTGTCTATATGATCTATGCTACAGATTACATTTACTGTAAACTTAATCTATTTTTAATGACACTTACCAAGAAAACTGTGGCTTTATTTTTCTGTTTACTTGGTAGTTGCCTAGCAAATAGCAGCGGTCTATCACTGATTCAGAAGGAAGGTGGCATGTTAAATTTCACCATTTATCAGTTTTCCCTATGTAACTAGCATATCAAAGAACAGTGCATTTTAAATCATCTAGTGCTTGCCTGGGGTTTCTTTCTTTCTTTCTTTCTTTTTATTATGAGACAAAGAAAAAATTTAACTGGAATTTTATAGCATCTTTGAAAAGGAGTTGCATTCTCATAATGATGCCTTATATTTATAGTGTGATTTAACACTGACAAAGCACTTTTTAAAAAAGATCTCATTTCATCTTCACGAGAACAAAGCCATTTAGTGTACTGGTTAGAATATGGCCTCTGGAGGTAGGATCTCTAATTTCAAACCCTTCTTCTGTCATTTACTGTCTGGTAATATAACCCAGGACAGTTAAGGGAACTTTTCCCTGGATCTCAGCATCTTATTTTGTCCAGTGGAGATGATAATAGTGCCTTCAGATTCATTGTGTGAATTAAATTAGGTTCATTTGTATCTGCTAGTTATGGCCACTATAATAAAGGTAAATCCTCTGTAGTTTATAACTACAAATTTATAGATGGCGGTTGGCTAGAGGATGGTTGTACTGATCGTGTTCGGTCCCATTAACAAGTCTGGGAGTAGGTAAAATGTCCTTTGATCTCAAATGACCTAGGCTGGGATGACTTAGTGTCCTTGACTCTATAGTACATGTGCTTTAATTTCTATTAGTCTGTCCTGGACATATTCTCATAGCACAAAAGGGCATGCCCCACTGCACAAGATCATTTCAAACCTCTGCTTGCTCATGCCTGTATCCCATTTGCTAAAGTAAATCAAATTGTTGAGCCCAAACTTAAGGGACAAGGCAGATCAGCACACTCATGTTAGAAAGATACTAAAAATGTGTATTGCAAATGGCACAAATAAAGGAAGAGGTCAACAACTGAAGCCACCGTTGTAATCTACTACAACATGTAAAACCTAGCAGAGTGCCTATACCAAAAATGGATTCAATAAATGTGTGGCTATTACTGTTAGGTTGATCCAAATGAAATTATCATTCTTGTAGATAAAAATGATCAAATACCAGCAATTTTATAAGATCTGACTTCAAATTACTATTACAACATCCTGTGAAAAGGAATTATTATCTACAATTTTCAGTGGAAGAAACTGAAGACTAAGTAATTTTCAAAGTTACCCAGCTAGTAAATTTTACCTTTTTATTTCAATGTAATCTTCAGACTCTAAATCCAGTTATCTGCCCTTATATTACAGCTGCATTTCGAGATGCTTGGTAATAGATAAATAATTTTAACTGTGGCATGACTTTAGATCTAACATAATTCCCCAACACTTATCCTCATAAAATTCATGCACTGCCAGTTTGTACTGACATCTGAAACACCTGGACTTTTGCCAACAATAACCCCATAGCCTTCCATCTCTTGGTTACTAGCTCCCAGAAATAGAAAGGAAACTGGTAGTAGCTAAATGCTATATTAGTACTCTTAGAAAAGCTATCTCAAAAGCATTTGAGAATTTGTGAGTTATGGCTAAATACAGAATTTCATTCTTATCTCGCATTCTCCTAAACATGATGGCTATGGCATTTTTCACATTTATTTCTTGCTTATATATCTAATTATATTTGAGCCTGTTGTACAGCTATATTATGTGTAAATATATGTGTGGATTCTTTTTACATATGTACATATAACATTTATCACTGAACATGCATCAAAATGTTTTATTTATTTCTCATGTACTGCCTCTTGGGTTCCCTCCACTAAGTGAATTGACTAGATTAGGAAATAGCCAAATACTTACAATACAATTGATATCTCTTAAATAAGTTAATTAAATGAACATCCAAATCAAAGTATTCTTCCAATTATAAATAATATTTAATATTGATCAGCAAAGAGAATATTTATAGATGGCAATAAACTATTGAAGCTCCACATTATCATATATTGCTGCTAAATTAAGTTTCCTGGGCCATCAGTTTGTAGCTTATTTAAAATAGATCCAATCTTATTCAGCCTTCTTATTCTCAATAAGGTCAGGATCATCAAAGGATTCTTCATTTCCTGGCAAACTGTATTCAAGACTGCAGTAGTCTGTGTTACTTATTGCTCTTTAAATTAAATGATTGTGATGATTTATTTTGTTGAAGAAAGAAAAATATTTAATACTAGTAAAAAAAGCCAGAGCAACTTGTCTGCACTAGTGACACCCTAAGGATTCCCAGTTCTTAAGCATGATTTTTTGTTTCTGAACCTGAAAGCTGTGTGCATATGGAACACTTGCCATAGGACCTCTAAAAAGAGTGTGAGAAGATGTGACATCACAGGATTCATACTTGATTCCAATTTTTGTCTTGTACTTGTTCTGTGACATTAGGAGAGGTCTTTAAATTCAGTGTTCTCATCTCCAGTATTTGTATAAAACCTAACTCATAGTCTTGTTTGACATTCAATGAAATATTGTGTATGCTTAAGGTCCACACAGTTGTTGGTCAAACTCTGAATAGTAGGATCCAGAGAACTATCTGGTAGATATCTGTTTATATATCTAGTGAAGGGGAAAATTTTAAAAAGCTACACAGCTTTTAAGACTTAGGAAATTACCAATCAAATCTACCAGCCACAATATTTTATTTTAGAGTTTGTCTTTTTTGCATATCAAAATTACCACAGATTATTTTGATAAGACAGTGTAAACTTTTTGAAAAACTTGAAAACTTATTAAGAAATGCATTTTTACTATAAGTCAATATGCACCTGTTGTGAACATATGCACACATCTGCAAGAAAAGTTTCATAAACTTTTGCTACCTGTGCTATTATCTAATATTTTCTACTATCTCATTCTTATGCAATTTATTTTTTCTTCTAAGAAAAGTTTGATCAGTATCCCTGCAATGTGTCACAACATGTTTTAAAATATTTGAAGAAATTTAAGTCCTGAATCATCCACTTGCTAGCATAGTGATTGTGAGCAAATTAAAATTTACCAATTTCTTTATTTATAAAATGGGAATTATAATACAATAAATGTTATTTCATAGAGACATAGCCAAGATTAAATTATATAATTAATATAAAACATGAAGCCTAGTAGATGCTTATTATTTGTATTTCAAATCACTACCTCCCTAGCACCATGAAAACAAATAAAATCATTACTTTTAATTGCATTTGAGAGAGTTTAAAATACTTTTGACTAGATTCTATCAAATTTGGGAAATTAGACCTTAATCTGGACAATTTAGACTCTTCTCCTCCTCCTCCTCCTCCTCCTCCTCCTCCTCCTCCTCCTCCTCCTCCTCCTCCTCCTCCTCCTCCTCCTCCTTTTCCCACTTCTTTTTCGTGGTGCTGGGACCTTGTGCATGCTAGGCAAGTGTTCTACTATTGAGCTATACCCTCAGCCATCCCCAGGTTTCAGTTATTAAATTTGTTTGTCATGAGATATTTTATAGAGAGAAATCAAAGACTATTTTAGGATCTTTAATGTGCTAAAAAAAAAAAAAACTTGTCTCCAAACACCACTGACCTAGTTTAGTGGGAAAGGCCATGAATGTTTTGGAAGCATCATTCTGGAACTTGTCAAGTGTGTCACTGCTAAAAAGCCATTCAGGGGACTGGCCTGATATGATTTAACTCTGTTTCTGAGAACTCTAAATTCAGGTCAATATTTGTAGACACCAATGCACAATTAATTGTAACATCATTTTTCTCTCTCTTTTCCCTCCTTGTCCCACTTCATTTCCCCAACGTGACTCAATATTTAAATTTATCTGATAGTTCCAAGTGTGTCTGAGAAAATTGTATCATTGTTAGCCACTTTAGATTACAGTACATGGCCAAAATCAAATCCCATATTTCATACCAGACCTACCCCTGTTGATTACTACTGTGACAAGCAGAATTTCAATTAATTCAATTTGATTTTTTCTTTAATTTAGTAATGAAAATTATTATACTCTGTACTGGATATGCTACAGTGCACAATGTTAACTGAGACCTTGTTGGCTAGCAACTCAGAGAAATGAATCAATGTAGATTTTTTTAAACATTTTTTTAGAAGCAGTATTTATTTATTTTTATGTGGTGCTGAGGATTAAACCTAAGGCCTCGCACATGCTAGATAAATGCTGTACCACTGAGCCACAACCTCAGCCCCAGTGTAGATGTTTATAGTGAAAAAATAACCTGCTTACTTAAAATTCACTTCTTTGTAATGTAAGCGAATATCTTTTCAAATGGTAAACTATAGGTGTTTGGTAACAGCCCTTTTCAGACATTTTGCTTTTTTTCTTTTCCTCCACCCTCTTCTGTCATACCTGGTAAATATTGTTGACAGTGGGTTTCAAAACTTCATGCAAGTATACCATGCTTCTATGTCCTGTGGATTCCTTATCATGTCCTCTTAATATCACTTTACTTAATGTAATATTCCCCACACACATACTAGGTGTGCTACCAAATAAAATAAGAGAAATATATTCTCCCAAATGAAATTCCCTAGATAAACTAGAAACATGACTTCCCTATCTCATCAGGTAAATCTCATTTCAGTCACTTTTCATTAAGTCATATTTTAAAATATTTTTATATCCTATGAAGTGTTCAGGCAACCTTAGGAATGAAATTTTTTTAAACTAGAGGTAAATCCCATTAATAAAATTGCTTACATCCTCTGGGCTTAATTGCAAGTCTTTTGGGAAAAAAAAAAACACCATTGAATGAAATTTACTCAGAAATTTTAATGATACAGATATTAGAATTTGATATCTTTATAAATTTTAAATAAGAAAAAAGGAATAGGTTAATCATTCATAAAATAATGTTTCCTAACATATAGCTATTTTGTATTTTTATTATTTCATTACATCTTTGGACTTTTATAAAAAATGTCTAATTTCAGGGCTCTGAATCAATAGTAATGACCTATCTCTGTCCACTAACTATTGCATCAGCTGAAATTTTAGGTTGGTTATTTCAATGATACTGTGGATATGTTGTTGATATGTGTTTATTATGTATGTATGTATCCTGTAGATTTTTTAACACAATGCAAATACAAGGACAGTAGCCACATCAGGAATAAGGACAGAGATTTGGACTTAAAGACAAATAACAACAACAAAAAGCCCTAAATGAGTGAAAGAGATATGACTAGAATCATTAATTCCAATACCTGCATGCCTGCAAAAGAAACATAAGTTAATGAAACTGGTTGGATAAAAGACATATTGAGGTATGGTGGAGTCTATGTCCAACCAGTTGGTGAGGAATTATTTGGCCCTAAGCCAGCTGGGCTTATGTGAGAATACAAAACCAGAGATTTCTGATTTGCAAATGTTGACAGTCATTTAAAAAATTGAACATTAATTTAGAATAACTCTCATTAGCTTTTTATCTCAAAGTGATCTTTATACATTCTTGAGGTATTATTTACACAACATAAATTGTACAAATTTTAAATATACACTCTTGAATAAGCTTTGATATATGTTTATATATGTGAGCTTTATTCTAAATTTTTAAATGTTTCCAATATCCAAAAATGTTCCATTATTTCCCATTCCAGTCAATTCCCCAACCATAGAGTTAACTACTGTTCTGATTTCTGTCATTGTAGCTTAGATTATTATGTTCCAGAACTTCATAAAATTGCAATTACACATAAAAATGCAGGTCACCACACTTACAATGTAATTTTGATTTGGATTCTTTGGCTCAGTATAATGTTTTGGAGATTCACTATTGTTGTCACTTGTATCAGTAGTTGGTTACTTTAAATTTCTGAGTACTATTTTATTCAATATTTTAAAACATGATGTAGACCAAGTCTTATGATAGACTTGGGCTACAGAACTGTGGTTGGTTACTTCTGGGTTGGAGACAAGACACTGTGTGAAAGCAAAGAACCTCAAATACAGAAAGATCACTGTGCCAGTAGAATGTTAAAATAAAACAATATAAAAAGGTGGAAATATAAGAACTGAAAAGCAGAACAGAGGAATCCTTTAATAGGCCTTTCAGGGTTTGTGAGAAGTGTGGTGTGAGAGGGACATAGATATAATCAAAGAAGTAAAGAAAATAACTGATGATGTATCAGTGCATGATTTAGAATTTGACTAAGAAAAAAGTAACATGTTTATTGACATCTAAACTCATTTAAGTGTAAATGTTTGGAATGGTTTGTAAAATAAAATGATGACTCAGCAATTTTCTTATACTTAAATGACATACTTGTTGGGTGCCAATGTCATATTTCCTTTTCATTTTATTGTCTTATATTTTATTCCTTTCTTATTTCTACTACCCTTTATTTTTTTTTAATTTTTTGCAGTAATACATGGACAGAATTATTTTATTTTGTTTATTTTTATGCAGTGCTAAGAATTGAACCCAGTGCCTCATGTATGCTAGGCATGTGCTCTGCCACTGAGATACATGTCTAGCCCCCTACCCTCTGTTTTAGCAAACTTATTTATTGGTTCTTTTTAGTTATACATGACAGCAGGATCCATTTTTACATAATTATACAAGCATGGAATATATTTTTTTTTTCTAGTTAGAACCCCATTCTTATGGATGTACATGATGGTAGGAATTATTTGTTGTTTTCATATATGTACATGGGAAAATGATGCCATGTTTATTCCACTGTCTTTCCTTAGCCTATCCCCTCTCCCTTCCCTCCATTCCCCATTGTCTAATCTACTGCACTTCTATTCTTCCCTTCCCATCCCCCTTATTGTGTGTTAGCTTCCACATATCAGAGAAAATATTTAACCTTTGGTTTTGGAAACTGGCTTACTTCACATAGCGTGATAGTCTCCAGATCCATCCATTTGCTGGAAAATGTAAATAAACAATTTAAAATAGGGTTGGTGTTTTAGTCTGCTTTTTCATCGCTGTGACCAAAAGATCTGACAAGAACAATTTTAGAGGAGAAAAAGTTTACTTGGGACTCATAGTTTCAGAAGTCTTAGTCCATATGTGGCTGACTCCTTTGCTCTGTGCAGAATATGATGATGGAAGGGTGCGGTGGAGGAAAGCAGCTAAGGACATGGCCACCAGGAAGCAGGGTGTGGAGATATTCCCTCACCATAGACAAAATATATACCTCAATGGCACATGCCCACTGACCCACCTCCTCCAGTCACACCCCACGTCCCTACAGTTATCATTCAGTCAATCCCTATCAGGAAATTAATGCACTGATTAGCTTAAGACTCTCATTACCCAAACATTTCTCCTCTGAACTTTCTTGCATTGTCTCAAACATGAGCTTTTGGAGGATACCTAATATCTAAAGCATAACAGTTACAATACAAAAATAATTTCAAAGTTAGTACAGAGAATTTCAATATACTCCAGACCCAGTTTCCCCTATTATTAACTTAGTATGTTATACTAGCATGTAACATTTGTCACAATTAATAAATCAATATTAACACATTTTTATTGAATAATGTTCAGACTTTATTCATCAGGTTTTTTTCCTTTCTTTTTCTTTGCAAATGTCTTTTTTTTCCTGCTTCAGGATCCCATCCAGAACACCACATTGCATATATTAGTCATGTCTCCTTAAGGCTCCTCTAGGTTGTGACAGTTTCTTAGACTTCCCTTAGTTTTTTATGACCTTGATAATTTTGAGGATTAATGGCCAGGTTATTTGTAGAATGTCCCTCAATTGGGATTTATTTGATGTTATTCTTATGATTTGACTGGATTGATATGCTTTTGGAAGGAAGATCACAAAGGTTAAGTGCCATTTATCATCACTTTATATCATGAGTATGTATTGTCAATATGACTTCTCATTATTGATGTTGATCTTAATCACCTGGCTGAGGTGTTTTATCAGTTTTCTCCATTGGAGAATCCCTTTCCCCTCATTTCCACACTATATTTTTGGAAGTAAGCCACTGTATGCAGCCTACATTTAAGGAGTAGAGAGTTATGCCTCACATGAAATTAATACCTACAAAATTATTTGGAAAACCTCATAGTCTTTATCCAGGTCAAAATGTCAACTAAGGCAGTGGCTTATGACTGCTTTGATGGAAAAGAGAAGTTAATGGGGATTAGACATGTGAGAACATATTGCTCTTTGTTATTCACAACAAAGCACAATATATATACCAGATTTGAAGGTAGTATTTCTTTTAGGCCCAATCTGGGTATGGGCTCAGAAAAGTTATGAATAAAGATGGTGATGACATGAAATCTAAAATTGTCCTCTTTCACACTTGTGGGTACCTACCTTCATTCATATAATAATTTATTTACCAAATAGTCTTTTCAGCATAACTATGTATCAAGAATTAAGCTGTATGGTGATTGAATGCTTTCACCACTATCTCATGCTCTGGAAGGAAATCAAATCCAATTCCATATCAGACAGAAAACAACAAGGAATTGCATCTGTGGCTATTCAGTAATCAGAATGCAGATAAAATAGAAGTTACTTCTTTTTGAATCTCTGAACTTTCAAAATTACTACACTTTAGTCCAATACTCTTTGAGTTCAATTTGTAATGCTTCAACATGTAGAAAGCTTTAGTTCTATTAGAAGCCGTTTATTCAATGATCTTATGGATACTTTCACTTAGGAATAAACCTTTTAAAAAACAGACTGGTTTTCTTCTCTTTTTGTATTCACACTTAAACCATTTCTTTTCTGACTTTCATTATATGAATACCATTATATGAATAGTATTATATGAATACTATTATATGAATAGATAAGTTTGGACATTAAATTGGTTTGTTTCTTTAGATTGATATTTTTGTCTGCTCATGTTCAACTAGTTTAGTATATGTGAATATTTAGACAGGGGTTGTTATCCAAATATATTAATAAGAGCTTTTGAGACAGCAAATGAGAGAAACACAATTAAACTAGGTTGTTTTAAACAGCAGTGATGCATGGTTTATAAAATTGACAGGTTTGTGTATAAAATTAGCTTCTGACAAAAATAAGTTTCAGGAAATCTTTCTCTATAGATAGTTTAAAACCGTTCCAGATTTGCATGGTTCTGAAAGCAGATAATCTCCCAAACACAAGAGAGCCTCCATGTTCCAGACAATTTTAGTTACAGCTCCAGGGAGTGATCTCCTTGGCTAATCTTAGATCAAGTGCCATCCAGAAATCAATCACCATGTCCAAAGCCAAGAGATGCTTTATTTTGTTGGACAGAAAATGGAGGTGAGGAGTGAAGGGTAGACATTAGTCTCACTTATTCTAGAGGTACTGAAAGCAAATCCAAGCAGTTACTGGGCCAGTGAAACATATTTCTATCATACCATATCTTCATAGAGCACAAAGATTCCAAATGCCACCATGTTTACATGGGAATATGTTATCACCCCTGAGAATAATTTTCAAGGACTTTTGAGAATTTTAGACATTTTCATGTAATAGATATACCAATTAAAAACAACCTTTTTATATTCATCACAATTATCTTAAGAAAACCTATCAGTGGACATCCTCTTAATTTTAATAAAATTCTTGAAGGCAGTACACGGATTTCTTTTTTAAAATTCTGTATTTCTGACCTGCATCTAACTCACAGAACCATCCCCAGCCATTTCAGATTAAGCAGGGCTTTATTGTAGTTTTAATATCATTCAGGGATATCTCTTCTGATTTTTATAATAATCTAGATATTCTGCTGTGTGGATCACAAAGATTGTGTGACTGTTTTCAGGAATTTGTTTCTTTCCCATTTTCTTTTCCTCTGATCATCTCAGAATGGTTTAAATCCTTTCCTATTTAACAATGATTGGTTTTCTTTTTAAAAATTTTTTTAGTTGTATTTGAACACAATACCTTTATTTATTTTTATGTGGTGCTGAGGATTGAACCCAGGACCTCTCACGTGCTAGGCGAGCACTCTACCGCTGAGCCACAACCCAGCCCCGATGATTGGTTTTCATTTTTCTAACCTGTGAAAGTTAAGCATGCATTGTAAAATTATTTCTATATTGATGGTACTTTAAGCACAAGCCATAATTTTCCAACTTCTCCCAAATATAAGAAAGAAACTTCTCTCCATTTTCACCACTATCTCATGCTCTGGAATGAAATCAAATCCAATTCCATATCAGACAAAAAACAACAAGGAATTGCACCTGTGACTATTCAGCAATCAGAATGCAGATAAAATAGAAGTTAACTTCTTTTTGAATCTCTGCACTTTCAAAATTACTACACTTTAGCCCAATACTCTTGAATTCAATTCGTGATTATTTGACTCTGTAATACTGAAACTTTAGATCAGGTCTGAAATTTCCATAATTTGGAGGATTCTGGAGATTCTGACCTACCAATAATGCTACTATCCAATTTTCCTGAAGATATTCAGGTAGCACCTTCACAGTTGGATTACACTATATGAAACAAATATATATTCATTTTTCCTGTTGTTTGCATTGTAGATAAGAACCATAAACTATGAGTATCCTATTTTAGCCTATAACTCAACAAAATATTTCACTATGAAGCAAAGTCTGAGTATTTATAATGAAGGGCTTCCATGTTGCTTAGAATATATTTGATAAAATGACTGAATCCAACTTTCTTAAACAACAATGGAACATATTTCCTCACATACCATGAAGATTATGATGAAGCAGGTTTCAAATAGAGAAACATCAGTGATTCCATGACTCAATAAAACATCCATTTTTATATTTTGCTCTTCTTACCATAAACTTCTTTTCGAGAGGATGGCAATGGCAACTGGAGGCTCTTACTCTTACTTAGAATAACTTCTCAAAACATGGGAAATAATTTATTCTAATTAGTCCAATGTAGGTCACACGACCTATCCGGACAAAAAAGAATAACCAAAGGAAAAACTGTGCTCTCATTCCACCTGTAAGCAGAAACTCCCTGTGGAGCTAAAGATGGAGTAGATACCTAAACAAAATTAAGGTCCTGTTAGGAAAGAGAAAGTGTGGTTTCAGCTCTTTTCTATTCTGTTTTATTTTCTATTCTAATATCTTCTGAGATTTTATTTACAACACATGGAGGCATTTAATAGCAGTTCATGCCATTTAATACGTTTAATATGTGAAAAGGAAAATACATTGTAACCTAAATACAAAATGGTTCATAAAATGCAGACACTCAATTTTTATATTGAAGATATTAATCATAACTTTCAGAAATAAAAATCTTTTCAAATTGTTTATTTTAATTGGATTTGTTTTCTGCCTCCAGAAATAAATAAAACCCCATTTAAATTTGTGCAACATGCTTTCAAACACCAGAGATGTGCTGAGTCACTGATAAATAATTCACTTAACCTAGAAACAATACATGAACCAGTTTCTAAAAGCTGCAGACATCTAAGTTTTCCTATACCAATCCTTCTTGAGATTAGCTAGAACAGATGAATTCTGGCATTTTAATTAGGACACAAAAAAGGGTATCCCCCTTTGACATTTTAGCAACTGGTCACGCTAAATTACTGAAGTCATACCTCGTCATAATATTTTGTGCCAAGAATCCTCCAATCTGCTGCACCTAAACACGGCAAATAGTTGTGGATAGTTGATATTCCCTTCAGACACAGACACATTTGCAAATTATCACATCTCCTTTAGGGGATGTCAAATTAAGGGAAAGAAAGCGTTATACTCCAAATAATTTAAAACAAAGTTTGAATTCACTTTACTCAAACCATTCATGTAGTTCAAGGATTTTTCTCTGATTTTTATACAACACTGCAGGTTATAAGACATCTTAGGGAACATTTATTAAACAATCTTCCTTGTCTATTTTTCAATATCTCTGAGCAAAAGAAATTAAATAATCTTTTCCCAAATAGATGATAACTTACATTTACAGGAATGAGAGTAGTTACATGGTTTATATACATTTTATTCAAAAGCTTATCTTGACTGTGAAATCAATAAATGTGCTTTGGTGACCTTGAATAACTTTTAAGAATAGAGCTACAGAGGACTGTTTTCAATGAGGTTTCAAAAATACACATAAAACTTTTGGAGTTCAAAGAAATTAAATTTTAAAAAAAGAATATTTGTCCAATTTGCTCCTATATTTGTAAACATAGATATGTTTTCTGAAGGAACTTGCAATTTTAAAAATATTTAATTTACATATAAAGAAATGAATGGATTGCATATATATACCACACACACACACATACACACACACATTTACATATGGTGTGTGTGTGTATGTGTGTGTGTGTGTGTGTGTATTATGGTTTGGATATGAGTTATCCCTCAAAAACTCACGTGTGTGACAATGCAAGAAGGTTCAGGGGATAAGTGATTGGGTTGGGGTTGTGTCTTAACCCAATCAGTGAATTAATCCCCTGATAAGGATTAATTGAGTGGTAGTTGAAGTAGCAGGGTGTGGCTCGAGGATGTGGGAATTAGGGTGTGGCTTTGGGTTTTATATTTGTATCTGCCAAGTGGAGGCTCTCTTTGCTTCATGATCATGGTGGGAGCTGCTTCCTCCCACCACACTCTCCCACCATGATGTTCAGCCTTACCTCAAGCCCCAAAGAATGGAGATGGCCTTCTATGGACTAAGACCACTGAAACCCTGAGCCCTCAAATAAAGTTTTCCTCATCTACAATTGTGATTTTTAGGCCTTTTAGTTACAGCAGCAAAAAAGCTGACTAAAATAATACCTATATAAATATATGTGTATATATAATACATAACATTCATATACATGTTCACATATACATTCTCATATGTTCATATATATCTCCACATATTCATATATATGTTCACATATAAATTCCCATATATATCATTCATGTGTACATGAATATTTTCTTATATGTTTGTATATTAATATATGTAAATATGTATATGTATATGATATTAATATAAATATGAATATATAAATGAGAATGTGAATATATATGAATATGAATATATATGAATATGATCATATATGGATATATAAAATACATATGAATATGAATATATGTGAATCATGTATATATGATATATATGTGTGTACAAATATATATATGTCATTTGTACATAAAAACATTCATTCCAGTTTTTTTACTTTGGGGTTTGAACTGGAAGGTTCTGGAATGGGAATTCATATATACATATGGGAATGTATATGTAAACATATATACGAATATATATATATATATATATATATATATATATATATATATATATATATATGGATATATGTGAATATATATCCACAAGTTTCCTGCACTCAGCAAAAGAATGGATCACCATGCCCTTTGCTAAATAAGAAGAGTAGATCTCCACATTCTCTGCCTTGTGAAGAGAGTAGGTATCTGTGTGGGGAATAGGTCCCCATGTTCTTCATGCTCTGGGGAGAGTAGATTCCCATGCCTTCCACCTGGTGAGGAGAGTAGAACAATGTATCCTCTACTTGATCAGGGGCCTTAATCTCTATATCCTCCATCTGATGAATTCCCATTTCAGATTATTCCAGTTCAACCCCTAAAGTTTAAATTTGGAGAAGACATGAATATAGATACAAATATATATGAAGACATATATGAATATGCAAGTGAATATATTAATATACATATGAATTGTTAATTAACATGAATATATATGTATATGAATAAGAATGTGAAGATGTTTTAGTCAGCTTTTTCACTGCTGTGACTTGAAGAATCTGACCAGAACAACTGAAAGAAGGGAAAGTTTATTGGAGGGTTCACAGTTTTGGAGGTCTCAGTCCATATAAGGCTGGCTCCATTCCTTAGGGCTCAAGGTGAGGCTGAACATCATGGTGGGACAGGGTGGTGAAGGGAAGCAACTCACATAATGGTGATCAGAAAGCACAAAGAGAGACTCCATTCTCCAGATACAAATATATATACCAAAGCTATGCCCTAATTCCCACCTCCTCCAGCCACATTTTACCACTTCAGTTACCACTCAGTTAATCCCTATCAGGGGATTAAATCACTGATTGGATTAAGACTCTTGTGATCTGATCATTTCTCCAATGAACCTTCTTGCCTTGTCTCACACATGAGCTTTTGAGGGACACCTCACATCCACATCATCAGAAGATGAATATATATATATATATATATATATATATATATATATATATATGTGCATATGATTAGATGTGTAAATATAAATGAATATGAATGTGTATATGAATATGTATATGAATAAATATATAGGTATGTATATCAATATGTATATACATATGAATATAAATATGGGTATACATATGAATATATATCAATATGGATACCTATAAATATGAATATGAATATAAATACACATAACTATATGTAAATGTGTATATGAATACATATTCCTTTTTTAATAACACATATTTCTTTTTAATAAAATTCCTGCTCAATTGCTTACCTCAGCAGCATTCTTGATGATCATTCTACAAATCTGTGGAACACAAACCCAATCCCATCTCCTGCCAGTAACATATTGGGGGCTCATCTGGAATTCCCAACCCCCACTGAGGTAAGTTATTTGTGCCTGACACTCTTTGCCTTCAAGTCTCGGGTGATAGGTTTCTTGGTTTCTGTAGGTCCCAATCATTTGCCCTGTGGGTCAGGTACATTGAGCTCCATGGAACCATTTCCTACTTTTCTGTCCCAGCTCAGAGCAAGAGCAAGTAGACAGTGGCCCCTAATCCTGACCTGTCTTTGGATGTGAGGATTTGGGTGAAGTTCATAGGCAACTGCAAGATTCAGACTACTATTTGGTGACTCTCAAAGGCCTCCCTTATGACACCATTTCCTGATAGTCCCATGGGGTATGCTGTGGCAGTTGTTTGATCATGTTTCTGAGTAAGCATTCTGAGGCCAGCACCTCCATATGAGCCACCCACACCTACTCCCTCACACTTGATCCTCCCATGAACTTCCTTCATGGCTTAATTTCTATCCATAGAAAGTGGTTTGGGGGGTGGGGTTTGGGCTTCCTTATATTGAATGGCTACAGACTTGCCAAAGATACCTAATTGTTGTTTCTGTGCCCCCATGTGCCTCCCCAGTTTCTTTGCCTACAAGGGAATGGGAGGCCCACATCCCTATTTGTTCTTTAGGGACCTGGGAAGACACATTCTCATACATCACCCTTTGGACAAAACTGAACTCTGTATGTATTTGTATCTCCAAGCCAGCAGGCTCACAGCCTGTTAATTAAAGTCATTCTCAAATTTCTCCATGAGAAAGGCAGAAGGTCCTCTGAGACAACCTGTCCTATTTGTCCTCCTGGGATCCCCCTGGGATTTAGATTGTAAATGAAAATCCCCTTTAAATGATCCTTTGTCCTTGATAATCCTGACTATATAATTTCCTCAGACCATGCTTGATTGAAGGAGATTTCATTCTCACTAGGCGACCAAGGTTGTAGACACATGTGGCAGAGGAATACATCCCACTGTCAGCTGAAATTTAATTATCAGCCATTGTATCTGGAACTCCAGTAGCAGCCAGGGCAGACCAATAAGGTCCACTAAGTCTGGCTCCCCTTGGGAAACCAAAGATCTGAACAATTTAGCTGGTAAGATGGCAATAAATCCATTAATTCATGTAGAATGAAGGAGGTGGGATAGCCAACAACAAAGAAGCTCATTTAGGGAGATGTCCCTATGACAGTGGGCAGTTCTTTTGGCATGAGTTTCCTATGTTTTCTATTATCCAGATAGGACCTCATCCTCAAAGGTAGTGCCAGGTTCAGCACTAGCCTGCCTACTAAAAAATTGGTACAAGTTTGTGCAAGGTCAGGCACCGGTGACCAAAAGGAGGCAGATTAAAAGCAGCTGAACAAGGCTTTATTGAGATTCGCTCCTGGGCGAGATGCTCCAGTCCAACAAAGTGAGTCCTGGAGATTCACACCTAGGCTCAGCTGGATTGGAATTCTATTGGGCTTAGGGCAGGAAAGGAGGGCTTGGGACCAGAAAGGGAGGTTTTTAGAGTCCCTTGTCCTCCTGGAATTGGTCAGGGGATCTTGCTGGGATCCATGTCCTTCCAGGATTGGTCAGGAGATCCTGCTGATTGACAGGTGGTTAGGAGGCACTGTCACTCCTTGTATGTCAGTGCCTGATTGGTTGTTCTTTCACAAGCGGGTTGCCTGGTGCTTTGTTCCCTTAGCCACCTCAAAACCACCTAACAGTTTGATGCACAAATGCTCCAGAAAAAGTGCCTAATTTTCTTCTGCTGTCAGGCATAGCCTCAATTCAAACTTTTCAATGGAGAATCATGGCCTCTAGAGGAAAGTATAAATTTTAATACTATCTAGCAGCTAAGTTTGTTTTGTAAGAAGGAAGGAAAATGGCCTGAAGTCCCCTAAGTTCAGGCTTTTTTGCTCTGAGGGAGAACCCCAAATAATGTCAGCAATGTAAGCTAAACCCAGCTACAATTGCTGCCATGACGGAAGAGAATTCTAAAGAGACACTTACTAGGGCAGAAAATCCAAAGAAATCCCAAGGATTCCCAACTCCTACTATTCCCTGCCAACAGTCTTCATGTCTTCCCTACTCAGTTCATCTATCATCCATACCTAGAGGAGGACAAAACATAACTGACACTTTATGAAATCCCAGGAGGAGACTTTTGGACCATCAAGGTCCATGTTCCTTTTTCCCTTCAACTGAGGCAAACAAAGATGGACTTAGGAAAGTTCTGAGAGAATCCAGATAAATACATGTTTCAAAATTTATGTTAGATGTTCATTCTTACCTGGAAGGATATTATGTTTCTGCTTAACTAAACTTTGACCTCTAATTAAAAGGAGACTGTCTTAAGGGCAGCTGAGCCTATTGGAGATGATCTTCATCTCAGCCATGCCCCCGCAATACAGACTAGGAGTAAATCTGATTATCTATCTGGGGCATAGGCAGTTCCTAAGCACAATCCTGAATGGGATCCAAACAATGAACAGGATGATTGGGAAATGAGACATTTTCAAGGTCTGATCCTTGAAAGTCTCAAAAGGTTGAGGCAGAAGCCTATTAATTACTCTAAGATATCTGATTCACCAAGGCCCTCAGGAGAAACCTGCAACCTTTCTGGAGAAATTCAGGGAGGCACTGAGAAAGCACACCACAGTGTATTCTGAACCCACAGAGGGCCACATAATTTTAAAGGGTAAATTTATTATTCATTCAGCCCCAGACATTGGGAGGAAGTTACAAAAATTGGCATAAGGCCCTGATCATTCCTTAGATGGCATCGTCCGACTTGCAACATCTGTCATTTATAACAGAGATCAAGAGAAGAGAAAAGAAAGAAAATGTAGAGATAGAAGGAAGGCTGAAGTACTGGTCATGGCCCTATAGGGAACAAGCTTTTTTTTGGGGGGGCAGGGTTTAAAGTAGATCAATGGAATGAACCTTGAGCCACAAAAGGAACTTGTTTCTGCTGTGGAGAGGAGGGACATTACCAGTGAAAATGCCAACAGGTTAAACCATCACCACCAAGGCCCTGTCCTTTCTGTCAAGGTAATCACTGTAGGAATGAATGTCCCAGGGGCACAGGATCATGGGGTCAGATTACCTGACCCAAGCCTGAAGGGGCCTAGGGTAAACCTTAATGGCATCCATGACTCCCTTTATCAAACATGAACCCTGATTATGCTTCTCAGTAGGGAAGTTTCCTTCTGGCACTGGTACAAGATTCTCCACACTTGTCTCTTATACTGGACCCCTTTCCTCTGATATCATGATGGTGAGAGGGATGTGTGGATGGCCTATCACTAGATAGTTTACTTCTCCACTAAACTGTGAATAGAATAAAGTGATGTTTGCTCATGCATTCCTAATAGTCACAGAGTGACCTGTTCTTTTATTGGGAAGAGATATACTCTCAAAATTTCAGGCCTCCATCACCATGAATTTTGCATTCCAGGCTCCGTTATGTCTACCTCTATTAGAATGTGATGTAAACCCTGAAATATGGGCCACTGAGGGCAAAATTGGGCAAGTGAAGAGTGCAGTTGCAGTTAAAATAACTTTGAAGGAACCCTCAATCTTCCCAGGCCACAGACAGTACCTTCTGTGCCCAGAGGCAAGAAGAGATTTATTGGAGAATTTTCAAAACCTTAAATGACAGACACTTTTTAGTGTCTTGCAATAGCCCCTGCAATACACCCATTTTTAAGAGTCCAAAAACCAAATGAGGAATGGCACCTAGTCCAAGACCTTAGGATAATAAATGAATCCATCATCCCCTTCATCCTGTGGTGCCTAACCCTTATTATTTGTTATATGAGATCCCAGCAGCCACTACTTAGTTTACTGTATTAGATTTAAAGAATACTTTTTTTATAAACCCCTAGATAATCAGTCAAAATATCTGTTTGCTTTTGAGGAGCCAGGCAATAGATATCAATTAACCAGGACAGTGTTACCTCAAGGATTCACATAGTCCCCACTTGTCTGGGCAGGTCCTTGTCAAGGGCCTAACAGGTAGGTATTCAGGGCTTACAAGATATGCCAAAGAAATAACCCACTTAACTTTACCAAAAGGCCTACACGATTACAGAGAGCAGGAAAATTCCCTGGTGAGAATTGGCAACTTGATTTCACTCATGTGCTTAAGTGTAATAGGTTCCAATCTGTTAGTCATGATAGATACCTTTATTGGGTGGATTGAGGCTTTTTTCTCCCAAACTGAACAAGTAGAAGAAGCAGTAAAAGTCTTTCTACAAGCAATTTTCCCTAGATTTGGATTTCCCCACGGCCTACAAAGTGACAGTAAAGCAGCTTTCAAGGCAGCTATCACTGGAATATCAAAAGGCTTAGGCACAGAATATCACCTTCTTTGTGCCTGGAGACCTCAGTCATTGGAGAATGTAGAAAAGGCCAATGATATCTAAAGAGGCATTTGAGGAAACTCACTCAAGAAACTCACTATCCTTGGCCTAAGTTGCTTCCTCTAGCTCTGTTGAGAATCAACCTCTTATATGGGAGGCCATTCTTTTTTTGTTTAATTTGTTCTAATTAGTTATACATAACAGTATTCTTTTAAAAATGATATCCTTAAAGATAAAGAAACTGCTGACTTGATATCTCATATCACAAATCTACTTCCAAACTGAAATTTGTAAATATCCCACACATGAGCCACTTATGTCTCCATCCTTATATAAACCTGGTGACTTAGTAATGATCAAGATCATACCCTCAAATTCTGCTAATGTAGACCCTATCTGGAAGGGTCCTTTTTCTGTGATGTTATCTATCTCCTCTGAAGTAAAATTACTTGGGCAAGCAAATTGAATCCACTACTCAAGAGTTAAGCAATGAATATCCAACTCTAAACTGGAGTAGATGACTTTAAACCCCCACCAGAGAAATCTCCTCCATACATCTGTGAACCAATACAATAGAAGATCTCAAGCTCCTGTTTAAATGAGCTGGAAGCCATTAAACTGCAGATGACGATGGAGATGAGTCCACCAATGAACATTACAAATGACTTCTACCATAGACCCTTTGATTTTACCTGATTGTCCCTAATGGGAAACCTGAACTGCTTACCCCTCGTCTCACCCTCTCAGCTTGAAATTGTTCAAGTGGTCATTGCCCCATTTCCCTTACAACAGTAAGGGTTTCCTTATCAGAAGGGGTAATGAGATAGAAAAAGATAGGCAGTGGAGTGTAGGAAAGGGACAATAAATGTTGACAAGAGGACAAGCGTGAGGATAGCCATTTTAACATGCCCAACATGTTACAAGACAGTTCTTGTTTCTCAGAAAGGGCATAAGTCTCCATTTTGCCAAAAGTAAGTGCATAATCCATAATCAGGCCTGCACCTGCCAGGGACAACAGAAATACCAAAAACCAATAGAGAGAAGCATATCAACTTATCCTTATGTGCTTGTAAAAGGAGGAGTGCTGTAAGACTTAAATGGAACTTTTACCCCTCCTGGGTACTAGAAATTCTAAATCTTTCTCTCACTTTCCTACTCTCTTGCTTACCTTGGTGCATTCCCAGTGTTCACTCTTCACAAACCCAATCCTGACTCCTGCCAATAACAGTAGATCCCCATGTCCTTCATGTTGTGAGGGGAATAGATCCCCATGCCCTCTGTCTGGCAAGGGAAGTAGAACCATGTATCCTCCTACTGATCAGAGGAGTTAATCTCTATAACCTCCTTCTGGTGAATTCCCATTTCAGAACATTCCAGTTCAATCCCCAAAGTAAAACCTGAAACAAATAAGTATATATGTGAATTTATATGTGAAAATATTTGTAAATATATGTGAATATATGTACACATATATATGAGTTTATACATATACATATATATACATATATATGTATATATGTGTGTATATATATATATATATATATATATATATATATATATATATTCTTGTGCTCAGCATGAGATGGATCACCATGCCCTCTGCTAAATGAAAGGAGTAGATACCCATGCCTGCCACCCCATGAAGGGAGTAGGTCTCCATGAATCCACATATGAATATATGTACTAGAATAAGAATAGGAATATATATAAATATCTACATATAAGATTATAAATACGTATATATGAATTACATACATGAATGTATATGAGTATGCATATCAATATACATATGATTACATATTTGAACACAAATATACATATGAATATAAATTTATATACAAATGTGAATATGAATATACACCAATATACAAATGAATATGAATATCCATGCAAATATATATGAATATATGACTATGAATATATATGTGAATATGAATATAATAAAGGCATATGAATATGAAGGGCTATTAATATGAATATGTATACAACTACATATCAATATATATGAATATGAATTAGCTCCCAGTGCCTTGCACTCAGTATGCAGAATGGATCATCTTGCCCTCCACTACGTGACAGGAGTAGATCTCTATTCCCACCACCCTGTGAAGGGAGTAGATTCCCGTGTGCAGAAGAGATCCTCGTGTTCTGCACACTGTGAGGGGAATGGATTCCCATGCCCTCAACCTGCTGAGGAGAGTAGAACCATGTATCCTACACCTGATCAGGGAAGTTAATCCCTGTACACTCCATCTGATGAGTTCCCATTCCAGAGCATTTCAGTTCAACCCTGAAGTTCAAAAATGAAGAAGACATAATTGTAGATATGAAAATATATAAATATATACAAATATATTAATGTGTATATGATATATAAATTAATATGTATGTATATGTATACGAATAAGATTATAAATGTGAATATACATATGAATTTGGATACTGTTATGGTTTGGATGTGAAGTATCCCCCAAAAGCTCATGTGTGAGACAATGCAAAAAGGTTCATTGGAGAAATGATTGGGTTGTGAGAGCCTTAACCAGATCAATGAATGAATCCCCTGATGGGATTAACTGAGTGTTAACTGAAGGCAGATAGGATGTAGCTGGAGGAGGTGGATCACTGAGGGCATGCCTTTGGGGGTATATTTTGTATCTGGTGAGTGGAGTCTCTATTCCTGATCATCATAACCCTAACCCTAACCCTTCCCTCAGCCACACTCTTCTGCCATGATGTTCTGCCTCACCTCCAGCCCCAAGGAATGGAGCCTGCTGTTTATGGACTGAAACATCTAAAACCACGAGCTTCCAAATAAACTTTTGATCCTTTAAAATTGTTCTTGTCAAGTCTTATAGTCACAGCAATAAAAAAGTTGACTAAAACAGAAATACACATAAATATGGATATGAATATCAATATGATTGTTTATATATGGCAATATATAAATATGTAAAATGAGTATATTTATATGGATATGAACATGGATATGGATATGGATATCAATATGAGTGTCTACATATGAGTAGAAATGTGCATGTGATTACAAATATGAATATGAAAATGAATACATGTGAATGTATATTAATATGGATATATAAATATGAATATGTATAAATATGAAATATATGAATATATTTAAATTTGAATATATGGATATATAAAATATGAATATGTATTAATAGGAATATATGTGAATAAATATGAATATGAGTATATATGAATATATACAAATATGAGAGTATATATAATTACAAATATGAATTGGATCTCAGTGTCTTCCATTCAGTATGGAGAATGGATCACCTTGCCCTCTTCTAGATGATGAGTGTAGTTCCACAACCTTTGCCTTGTGAAATGAGCAGGTCTCTATGTGGTGGATAGGTTCTTCTTTTCTTCATCCTGTGAGGGGAATAGATCCTCATTTCCTCCACCTGGTGAGAGGATTAGAAGCACGTATCCTCCACTTGATCAGGGGTGCTAATCTCTGTACCCTCCATCTGATGAGTTCTCATTTCAGATTACTCCATTTCAATCATGAAAGTACAAAACTGGAGATGGCATGAATATATATACATATATATGTATATATACACATATGTATGGATATGGATATTAATGTAAATATGAATATGTATATATAAGAATATGAGCATATATGGATATGAATATTAGTATGTATATATAAGATCATATATGTGTATATACATGAATGTATATATTAACATGTATATGAACAATTATATTGATATGTATATGAATATGTATATCCACATGATTACACTTGTATATCATATAATTATACATCTGATTATACATATGAGTATGAAGATACACATTTTATGACTGTACAAATGAATATAAATATATGTTGATATGATATATATTAATTTGACTGTATATTAATATGAATAAATATGGATATACAAATATATGTGAATATGTACATTAATATGGCTATATATGAATATGAATATATACATATGAATATGAATATATATGAACACTGGAATGAATATGACTATGAGTATAAATGAATATGAATATATATGAATATGAATATGAATTAGACCCCAGTGCCTTGAGCTCAGTATGAGAAATGTATTACCTTACCCTTCACTAGATAATAGGAATAGATCTCCATGCCGGCCACCCTGTGAACAGAGTAGGTCCTGTGTGCAGAATAGGTCCCCAATGTCCTTCACCCTGTGAGGAGAATACATCCACATATCCTCCATCTGGTAATGGGAGTAGAACCATGTATTCTCCACCCGATTAGGAAAGTTATTCCCAATAACTTCTATCTGAAGAGTTCCCATTCCAGAACACTCAAGTTCAACCCCCAAAGTTCTAAACTGGAATGGATACACTCAAGTTCAACCCCCAAAGTTCTAAACTGGAATGGATACACTCAAGTTCAACCCCCAAAGTTCTAAACTGGAATGGAGATATATATATATATATATATATATATATATATATATATATATATATATATGAAATATATAAATATATTAATATATTCTTATATATATCAATATATGTATATATAAATGTATACATCAGTATATATTAATATATGTATATCTAAATGTATACATCAGTATATATTAATATATCTGAATGTACACTGGAATATAATTCATATATTTTAAATGTATATGCATATATATTCATATGTATATTTATATGTATATTGATATATATTTATATATGTAAATAGAAATATTCATAAGTATATTTATTGTTATTCATATATATTCACATATATGTATATATTCATATATATTTGCTATGTAAATTAATTTACTTATATATATCCTGTACCTGCCATCTGATGATTTTCCATTCCAGAACATTCCAGATCTAACCCCAAAGAACTAAACTGGAGAATACATGAATATATGTGTGAATATTAATTCACACATATATTCACATGTATATAAATATATGAACATATATGGGATATATTAATATTCATATGAATATTCATTTGAATGTATATTAATATTTATGAATATCCCTATATATGAACATATTAGTAAACATATGAATATATATGAATGTATATTTGAATACACATATGAATTTATATATGAATATATATATATGAAAATATATATGAATTAGATCCCAATGGCTTCTTCTCAGTATGGGGAATGCATCATCATGCCCTCCACCAGATGATGAGAGTAGATCCTTATTACCCTCCACTCCATGAGGGGAGTAGGTCCCCATGCCCTTCACCTGGTGAGAGGAATGGAACCATGTATCCTCCATCATTTTTAAAAACTTTTTTTTAGAGTTGAAGATGAACAACATGCCTTTATTTTATTTACCTATTTTTGTATGCAGTGCTAAGGATCAAACCCAGTGCCTCACACATGGTAAGCAAGCACTCTGCCACTGAGCCATAGCCCCAGCCCCTATCCTCCATCTTATCAAGGGAATGAATCCCTGTACCTGCCATCTGATAAGTTTCCATTCCGGAACATTCCAGATCAAACCCCAAAGTACTAAACTGGAGAATACATGAATATATGTGTGAATATTTATGTGAATATATATATATATATATATATATGAGTTTATATATGACTATGTATGATATATACATGATAGATATATATGAATATGTACTTGCATATATATGTATATAATGAAAAATTCTAAAATTCATATGGAAACAAAAGATCCTAAGTAGCCAAAGCAATCCTGAGCAAAATAAGCAAACCTGGTGGGTTTAAATGCCTGGTTTCAAATCAAACTACAGAGTCTTAGTCACAAAAACAGTATGGTATTGACAGAAAAACAGATATGTAGACCAATGGAAAAACTAGAAGACCCAGAGATAAACTGACAGATTAACATTCAACTGATTCTCAACAAAGGTGCCAAAAGCATACATTAGAGAAAGGCTGCCTCTTCAACAAATGGTGCTGGGAAAGTTGAATATCCAAATGTAGAAAATTGAACCTACACCCCTAATTTTATCCCTGTATCAAAATCAACTCAAAAATGTATGAAAAACCTTAGTGTAAGACCTGTAACTTTGAAACTACTAGAAGAAAACAGAGGAAATGAGCAAAACTTCCTGGATAAGACACCAATAAATCAGGAAATAAACAAGAATTCATAAATGGGATTTCATTAAATTAAAAAGCTTCTGCACAACTGAGGAAACAATCAACACGAGGAGGAGAAAACCTAAAGAATGAGAGAAAATCTTTACTAGCCATTCAACTGATGGAGGATTAATATCCAGAATATACAAAAATTAACAACAAAAGAACAAGTAATCCATTTTAAGAGTGGGAAAATGGAAAATAAATTTCTCAAAAGAAGTACAAAAGGAAAGTGAATACTTAAAAAGTGCCCAATATCTTCAGCCATTGGGGAAATGTATCTCAAAACTACATTGAGATTCTATTTTACCCCCCCTAAAATATTCTCCAAAATGTATGCTGGTGAGATGTGGAGAAAAAAGAACCCTCATATAATGTTGGTGGGATGGTGAATTAGTACAGCTACCAATAAAAACAGTATGGGGGCTCCTCAAAAACTTAAAAATAGAACTACCATATGATCCAGATATACTACTCCTGGGTGTATATATATATAATATATTAAGTCAGCATATAAAAGAGATATCTGCAAACCCATGTTTTATTGTGGCACTATTCACAACAAAAAGATATGGAATCAGCTCAAGTCTCTTTCAACAGGTGAATAGATAAAGAAAAACATGGTATATAAACACAATGGATTATTATTAGCCATAGAGAATAATGAAATCCTGTTTTGCTTTTTTGTTTGTTTGTTTTTGCCACAGTCTAGCTGGGCACAAAATAACCGGAAGGTCATGAGCCACTTGTAGGTTCAAACAGGAACTACTTTATTGCCAGAACCCAACGGGAACTCCCTAGAACTCCACGGGAACTCCTCAAGAACTCAAAAGTAGTGGGCACCCGAGGCAGCAGGAACCGCCCCATTGCCAAACAGCAGAGGTCTACATACACAACTGAACACACAGCTCGTCCTAACCCAGCATCATCCAGTTACAGCAATCAGTCATCATCCCAATAATTATACACAGCTTAACCCAATTATCACCATCCCAATGGCTCACCGGCATTACCTCCCAACCACTCCTTCTGGCAAAATGCCAGGCACCCTCCTGACTTGGTTGTGGCTCTCAACATGTTTTGTAGGAAAGAATAGAACTGGACACATCACATTGAGTGAAATAGGTCAGAGCAGACAAGTATCACATGTTTTTTTTTTCCCCATACATGTGAACTAAAAAAGAAAAAAAAAATGATAACCCAAAAGTAGTAGAGGAATTACTAAAGACTGAGATGAAAGTCAGGGGGAAGGGGAGAGAGGGGAAGAGGAGAGAGTGTAGAATATAAGGTAAACAAGAATAATTCATGATATATGCATGTATGGAAATATCACAGTGTACCCCATTAATTTGTATAATTAATGTTAATAATTATAATTTTTTTAAATCCTAAACTTTTTATATGAATCCTCATAAGTCAGATTCGCCCAAATCCTCCACCTTCGATGTTTGATTGTAGTTGGTATTTGTTCAAATTTCTTTTCACTTATTATCCCCCTGGTGATATCTGATTACCCTGGCCTGCTTTCAGAAAGAATCTGTCAGGTCAATTTAGCCAGAATCTCCTTTCACTCCAGATGCTTGTGCTTAGTGTTTAGTAATTTTCAATCTACCAATCACCCAACTCTGTTTCTTGGCTATAAATTCCTACTTCCCTGGTTGTACTCAGAGTTGACTTCAATTTCTCTTCTCTTACTGCAGAAGTCCATCCGAGTAATTCCTGTGTCTATTGAGGTATCCCTGAATAAAGGTAGCCTTGTCATTTTTTTAAAAGTACCACAAATAACTTTTTCTTTAGCAAGTATCTGTTCAATTATTTTACATAATATCAATTTTGACCACTATATTATTAATAGAAATCCTTTTCACATTTATTATTTACAGGTATGTTTCCTAGTTGTTGTTGTTTTTTTTTCTTTTCTTTTTCTTTGTAAAGAGTGAACCCAGGGGTTCTGTACCACTGGGCTAAATTCCCAGCCCTTTCCATTTTTTATTTTGAAACAGGGTTTCACTAAGTTGTCCACTTTGGCCTCCAGCTTGTGATCCTCCTGCCTCAAACTCCCAAGTAGCTGGGATTATAGGAGCATGCCACTGTACCTGGCCTTAACAGGGTCTTTCAAAAAGCAGATGTTCTTAATTTTGATAAAGTTTAATTTACCACTTTTCTCTTGTATTGGTATTGTTTCTAAGAAATCTGCCTAGCCTGGGGTCACAACTAGGAAAAAAAAAAGCAACTATGTTTTCTTTCATAACCTTCTTTTTTGAATGATATATTAGAATTCCAAATTGTTTTTTCCCCCAGTATTTTAAAGATATTGTTCCATGATGTTATGGCAGCCTTTGTTTCTAGGAAGAAGCCAATTATTATTTGTTTCTCCCCTCTTTTTTTTACTTTGACTTTATCTTCCTGTGCTACATCCTAAAAAGTGCCTCCAGACAGAAAGTTAGGTTGAAAAATGGCTCGCCCCCTGTGTTTCCCTTCAGTATCATGTTTTTGAGCTTTTCTTGGGGCCTAGAAACAGCTGTCTTGACTAATCTGTCAAGTGTTACAGTAGTTCATGATTAGACTGTAAGTCTGATAACTGTTTCTTCATCATTCTAGCACATCTACTGGTCTTTCCACTTTTATTTCTCCCATCTCCACATGAACCCGTCAATAATATTTTTAGATTCCTCCTATGGGAATATTTATTATTAAAGACACATTTCAATTCTTAACAAGTTTATGATTTTGTAAGCTTATATTGAAAGAGAAAATAAAGGAACCGAAATTATTTCAGAATTTTTGCCAATTGTTTTTGTATCTCCAATATATCAAGATTTCCAGAGACATTGGCTGATGACCTCCATAATTAATACATAATTTCAACCTCATTGCTGCTCAGTGTTACCTTCTATTATTCCCAGTTGAAACCCTCATTCATTTCCCACAGTAATAATTCCAAAATTTTATCTCTCTCTAATGTTGGCACAATGAAGAGGATGAATCTCCTTGATAAAAAATACAGTAGTAATTATGATTGAAAATCTCTATAACTATCTTCTCTTGGGCAAATTCAACCCCATTGTGTATATTCAATCCTACGTGAAACCAATCAATCAGAACCATTCTCCACTTCATTACTGCCACCAGAAAAAAAAAAAAAAATGTTTGTTTGCCATTAGATTGAAATGCTGCTGAAAAGAGTTCCAGGAGTGGCCAATACTTGTCTTCCTCCTGCTTTGCTTTATGAATAACTGTTTGCACTTGGAAATAATTTTTGAACACCTGTTTGACCTTAGTAACAAAGATTTCACAGGAATTCTCACTGATATTTATGGATTTAATCATTCCAAGAGAGTCATCAGCAAACTAGTTTATTTCATGTCATGTGCTGTACCCAAGGGGCAAGGTACAAACCCGCATTAAATCTTCATTTTTTTATCCATGAGGAATATACATATAAGCCTGGGGAAAAGGTATATTAAATATATGAATATAGTTGAATTATAATGTGACTGTGCCTGTCTCTGTGTGTGTGTTTGTGCATGCACACACGTGCATGTCTGTGTGTGTGTGTGTGTGTGTGTGTGAGTGAGAGAGAGGGGGGTGGGCAGAGAGACACAAAGATAAATAGGAACTAGATATCTATATTGGTGGTAAAGGTAACTGGTCCTTTGGTTTAAAAAACAAATGTGCAAGAGAGCACAATTCACTTAACTCAGGAAAAACTATGGGCAGGATACAAACCTTGACAAAAATCTTTTAAGGTCAACATTTTAGCCCATAATATTGATTGGGACAGTTGCTTGGTGGTTCTGGAGCCAAGGGCTATGAATCACTTTTCCAGCTGGATGCAGTCTGAAGTTTGACATGTGAGCTCTTCTTTCTCATGGCAATCAGTGATTGATGGAAACTGCCTGACCTATGCTCAGATTTGGCCAAATACAAACAAACCAGCAATATGATGCAGATGGTTCCATATGCCAAGGAATATGCAATTTGGAGTGAGATTGGTAAAGCAGCCTGAGTTGAAGTTGGCAGGTGCTTTGTCAAACAAACCTGGGCTTAAGACCAGAATATCCATGGCAAAGGCAGTAGCCAGGCAGTAAGGCAAGGTTTAAGGCGGAAACACCAGCAGGTTTAAAATGAGGGGTGCCTTATTGAGTGTGACAGTGAGGGAGGCTGGAGGCCTGATGTGTCAGCAGCAAAGAGAAGGATAGTCATGTTGTTGAAAAATACTGATACAATATTGTCAGTGTCAATACCAGTATTTTGTAGCTTATAAAAATGATCATGTCCACAGGGACACTTCTAATCCCCACAGCTATGTTGCAGTTTTAATGTAAGCAGACATTTCATTCTCAAAGACTGATCTTTCCAGAGAAAAGAAAATTCTATAAAAGTTTCAACTTGATTTTCAGAAGGATGACCAAGTGCTACGACAGAAAGGCAATATGAGGACACACTTTTTTAATATAGATTTTATCATAGCTTTGGGTGCTTAAAGGAAAGCACTAGTTTCTCAAATTACTTCACAAAATAATTTATGAAAAGAAAATCCTTGCAAACACCAAGTGCACTCAGAGAGCTCTTAAAGTACTTGGCAATCATTTTGCAGCTCTTTATTAAGCTCACTGAACTCAGAATCCTCAGATAAAAAAGGAGGACATTTTGAATTATTTGTGGAGGTTGGATGGATTGCTCCAGTTGGTTCTTTTGAAGTTTTCCTCTCTTTTCCACTATATTAATGATTCTATTGACAAAGACTTCATTGCCCATATGTTTGTAAATTATTTTCTTTTAGCAAAATATTTTTGATGAAATTCTTTCATAGACTGTATGAACTTCTCAAACATGTGAACAAGGCTATTTGGTGTCTCTTTAAGCTTTGATGTCATATTATGTGTAATATGAGGCATATTAGCAGTATGTCTTCCAACAATATGGAATACATTATAGAGGTTATTGTGTGAAAAAAATAGAAATCTATTCTAAGATAGTATTACACATGAACAAATCATGAATAAATATTGTAAACATGTTCATTGTACCATAATATAAAAAATGTTTGGAAAAAACCCCAACTGTTCAAAATGAATAAATTGAATGTGATAAAGTAGTTGAGTCAACTACAATATTACTATACACAGCCATATCATCAAGGGCTTTAATGACATGTGAGAGTGTCTGTGACATTATTTTTTTTAATTGGTAAAAATATTACATACACAGCATCACCTTAACTTTCACATAACATTTGCACAGAGACTAAGGAAAACAAACACTCTTAAATATTGCTGGTGGCAATGCAAAATGATACCAAAAACTCTCAAAAAATCTTTTTGGTACTATTTAACAAAATCATATATGCATTTACCCCTGTACTTAGCAGTATGCCTTCCAACAATATAAAATACATATGATAGAGATTATTTATTGGACATTATTTGTAATTGTGAAACATTAGAAACTACCCAGATATCCTAGCTTAGGGAGAAGTTGAATAAACAATGTTACATACACACAACTACATCACAGAATGAGAATGATCTCTATGAACTGATATGGAGTGAATTTCAGAGGACTTATATTAATTTTAAAAGTAAGAGTTCAAAAGAACATAAGCATATACAGCCATATGGGCATGAAAATGGAAAGATAAGAAAACATAAAAAAAATAGAAAGTCATGAATAAGTTACATATATTGGTGGAGTAGGGTGGAAAGGATATGGGAGGAAATATCATTTCTCTGAGCTTTCTGAATATTTTTTTGATCTTTGTATGTTAAGGTCCTACATGTACAAAAATAAATTTAAACCATTAACAATGAGGAAGAAAAAAGGTGAAAGCAAATGGAAATAAACTTCATTTTATTTATGATGCATACTATATCTAGAATAAAGAGAGGAAGAACGAACTAATCCAAGTAATTTAGGAAGAAGGTATTTGACTATATTTTTAGTGTTGGGTAAAATTAGGGGGTGATATTTGGAACTAAAAATTGTATTCTTTTTGGAAAGATTGTTTATTGTAGAAGTATAGAGAAAGTGATTCTGAAACTACTCAAGATATAATTATTTAGCATATGATTAAAACTAATGATAATTGTCTTATTATTGGAGTTATCATTGGAGAGAATGGGACAAAAATCCAGAACGTGAAGAAGATGAAAAAGAACCCCATGGAAATTTATAAGAATTAGAGGAGTCACCATGAATTTATGATGTCTCAAAAATGCATATGTAGCAGAGCACAGTGGCGCACACCTGTAATCCCAGCATTTGGGGAGGCTGAGGAAGGACAATTGCAAGTTCAAAGCCAGCCTCAACAACTTAGCAAGGCCCTAAACAATTTAGCAAGATCCTGTCTCTTAAAAAAAAAAAAAAAAGGAATAGGGGATGTGATTCAGTGGTTAAGTACTCCTGGGTTCATTTCCCAGTACTAAAAATTAAAAAAGCATATGTACTGTGTGCTTTTTTATATGCCCATACATATATGTATGTGTATATATATGCTTGTAGATTTATTAATATATATTTGTGTATATATATATATATATATATATATATATATATAGGCATATATTTCTAGCTTTATTCAGTAAGAGGGCCAAAAAGCAAAGGTACTCCTGGAGCAATGAGGACTCATAGCACCCCGATCTAGGCATCAGATAATTTCTCATGAAAAAGTCAGGATACCTTGGAAAAAGAGTCAATTCCAGAATTGAGGAAGGTACAACATGCGCCTACGACATCTTATGTCAGAAAGAGGAAAGAAAATTTTAAGAACATTCATTGAATCAATTCATAAAAAACATAAGTAGCCAGCTTGATAGAGTTCCTACTGGCCAAATCTTGGACGGATCAAGCATGAAAATAATTAAGAACCATTGATGAAATAAGAAATCATGAGTCCATGATCATAATAAATAAGTAAATAGTTAGGAAAGCCCTTGCTTACAACAGAATTCTGAGAACTAAATGGCAAATATTAAGGGCATACTAGAATTAGAAAATCATTATTTTGCAACCATAATGATAAATACTAGATCAGTCAAGAATCATCAATGAATACTAAATCTAGAGGGAAGATTTGATGAGGAACAGAATTACTGCTTATTAGTTTCAAATGAGGGTAAAATATTAATGATACATAGAAGAAATTGAACAAGATTTGACAGGGTGATAAAAATTAACATCACCAGTGAAGGACAGATGGATATAGTATGTCACAAGATATGAGACCCAATGAAGACCACAAACTAACATATTTGGTCCTGAGGAAAAATCAAACAAAACACAGATGAGGAATAGGTCATATAAAATGGTGCAATCATATGAATGTTCACAACATCTTATTCATACTAGTCTCAAAAGTAATATAACTGAAGTGTTCATCAAAAGCAAATAACATACAATGGGATACTACTCAGTATTAAATAAAAGCAAATCACTGAAATATGCAAAAATATGGATGAATCTCAAAAGCACTTTGCTAAGCAAAAGTACCTAGATATAAGACATACTGTATGATTCCATTTGTATAAAATTTGAATAGGCAAAACTAGTTTGTGAAGACAAGAAGCAGATAAACATTGCCTGGGATGGAAGTAGAGGTGGAATTGGCTGTAAATATGCAAAAATAAACTGTTATGGAGATATAAAAATGCTTTATATTTTGAGTGGGTTCTGATACATGAGTGTATATAATTGACAAAATGTATGACACTTTTGACATGAAATTAGTGCATTTATTGTATTGAAATTATGCCTCAATAAAGTTTACTTTAAAAGGTAAAAAGAAGCTATGTTTAAAGAAAAAAAAAACTTTGGGAAAAAGTACAACAAAATAAACAGAATGGTTGATTAGAGGGGTTTTAATATCTTATTGCTTTTATTAGTGTACATTTTATTAGTTACATATAATAGTTGAGTTCAGTTCAGCATGATCATACATGAATGGAATTTAATTTACACCATTTCAGTCCCTGGTACCTCCACCCCTGTCCACTTTTCCTCCCCTCCTCCCTCCCCTGGGTTTTAATTTTTCAAAAATGTTTAAATCATTTTCATGTTTATTGACAAATAAAATTATATTTACTTATGATATGTTGATATATGGGTACTCTGTGCAGGGTTAAATTAAGCTAACTAACATAATCATTGCCTCACATATATATCATTTTTGTGATGCAAACCACTCGTCATATATTCTCAGCAGTTTTCAAGTATGCAATGCATCATTGTGAATTGTAGTTTCTGTGTTTTACAATGGATCTTTTGAATATATTTTTATGTGAAATTTTGTATTGTTGAATAGTACTTCCTGAACCACCCCTTCCCCCAATCACTGCTAACCACCATTGTACTCTCTGCTTCTATGAGTTTGCTTTTTTTTAGTTTCCACATATAAGTGAGATCATATGATACTGATCTTTCTGTGCCTGGCTTATGTCACTGAGCATATTATTTCCAGGTTAATTCATGTTGTCTCAAATGGCAGAATTTTCTTTCTGTTTTAAGTAGATGATTTTTTCACTTTTATACTTTTCTGTATTCAATACATTTTGTCTAAAAGATAATATCAATTTTAAAATAAGTTTATGTTGGTGTTTAGTACATAGTTTACTTTGTAGATTGTAATAATTTGTGACATTTCAGATTCTTCTTGGTGAAGTATGCACTACAAAAAATATCACTCAAATGAGAGACCTATTTTCTTATTCTGATTATCCTGATAACTACCATACATTTTATGAAATTCATTTGCCTTCTTTGAGTTGACTTTTGTAACTGTAAATGTGGAGTATCAATCTACCTTAGTCCAAAATTTTGCTGATCCCATTGGTACCACATTACACATAAAACATGACTATTCTTAATTAGATATCTTTAAAACATGGGCAAGGAAACTTTATATTTAAAATCCTCTGCACTTTGCATGCATTACATGTTTTCCTATAGCCCATAACCTACATAACCTGCAGGCCAATTCAGAGGCTCTTCTAAATCCTTACCAAAAAATGTAACATGATCATCTTTAGTTTATTGCTATAAAAGGTGCTTTTAACATTGCTTATTAAGCAATTAATGCTGAAAATATTAATGCTGAAAATATTGCAAGCTTGTGTCAAAGACAGTCGTAACATTCATATATATAATTACATTAACAATCTCTTCTCCAGTGAAAAAATCATAGACTATAAAAGTTTTATATCTGCTTTCTCTTTATTGAGTGAAATTGCCTTTTGACTCCTCTGATTACATGATAATTGAATCAGACGTCTGGTTCTAAGTGATATGTTTTCCTTGTGTTTCTATTTGTTTATTGTTGTTTGCTTTGCGGCAAAATGCATTAAAACTGAATGTTGATGAAAAAGCTGAATTCTGACTTGTCAGTTGGGAAGAGTGAGCTTTCCGGTTGCAGATGCCATTTTAACTTTGAGACTTTCAAATGCAGATTTTTCTATTGGTCTGTAGTTCTTTCTCTAAGGCATGTTTTTCTCTTCAAATCAGATAACATATTTCAGGACATAGAAAATAATAAGGGGAGGATTTCTTTCTTTTTGTCATCAACACCCATGTCAGATGGTTGCATTGATGCCATAAAATAATAAGGAAAAGTTGTCCATCGGCTCTAGTACTATTTTGTAACATATCAAGTAGGATTTTAGCTGGACCTTTGGTGATTTCATCAAGAATTAAGTAAATTAAGACAATATTCTAGATACTGGTTCTGAAAAATCTACATGTTCTTTATTTCTTGCAATTCTAACTAAAAGATTAAATAGTTTAGAATGAACACACACACACACACACACACACACACACTCTATATTGAAGGAACCAGGAAGAACATAGTTCAGTATTTTGTTATGTTTTCACAATACTTATACATGAGATTCTGGAATCCCATTTAAGTAACAGGAAGTGACTTAATAAGCCTAACTCCTAATGACAATACATTCTAAAAAATGTACACCCAACTGTGATCTTTGCCTTCAAGAATTTACAAATGACTTTAATATGCCCCAGAGTGCTATTCTGTAATGGCAATGTGTGAAGACATTGTTTAGCATAAGAAAACGGAAGCAGCTGCTACTATTGTGAATGCTTCAGATCACAAGAAAATGAGAGTATATCCTGTTTCCACAATACCCAGAAAAATCTCTATTTAACTTTACAAAATTAGGAATCAAATTATTTTGAAGGGTTTTTTTTCTCCTTATCGTAATGAGACATAATAGTTACAATTTTGAAATTTATTTCACCTCTGGAGATCCTGCAATTTGGAAAAGGTAGTGAAAAAAGCATTATTGAGACAAAAACAAAGCAACATGGCAATGATTTGAGCTATAAACAGTCATGGTTCTTCTACCTTCTCTTTAGTGAAACACAGATGTCACATTTGAACAGACCTTCTGTGGTAATGTGTTTGAGAATAAACACCGGCAGTTTTATTGAATCTAATTTACCTGCTTTTGATTAGTAATGCTTAGCATTTTGAGAGCTTAGGAGGAAACATGGGAGGAAGCAATCATGCAATCACTGTTCCTTCATAGACATGGGTAGGAAATTTACTTAAATTAAGGTCTATACCCAAGTCCATTCTCAGACCTCCCAACAGATTTCTTCCTGAGATCCTTCAACCTACTAGGGAAGTAAACTGATATTTGTTAAGCATTAACTCTTAAAATTCAGAAAATCCACAGGAGATGCTGATGGTTAATGAATTATTTAAAGAAGATATAGAAAGAAAAAATAAGGTTGATATTTTAGCATTAGTTCTTGACAGAATCTAACATGTATCTGCAGGCAGCTGGCTGATTATTCCTAGGTCAGAATGCTGAGACACAAGTTAAAAGAAACAAAAGTAACTAGTAAGAACAAAGTTAGACTCTGAGTGGGAACAAAGTTAGAGTCTCTGATTAAGATCACACAAAAAGTAGAGCTGCTCAATCCTAGTTCCACATTCACAGTCACCTAAATAGTTTGTTCATAATGCTGGGAGTTTAATATCAATGAACAAAATCCATATATCCAGGGATGGTCATGGGCAATACAACCATGGATCACTACTTTAGATAACCAGAACATTATTCTAGTAGATATTTTGTACAGTAAATTTTAAAATTGAAGATGTTTAATTAATTAAAAATATATTTCTTTACCCAAGGAGGATTTGTACAGATAATAGAGCAATAATATATTAAAGGATATTTCAGATGTGATCATCTTGACTGGCACATGAAAGGAACTCCATAAATGTTAGTTTCTTTCTTTGTTTCCCACTACATCCCTTGGTTTATATACATCATGTAGGCACACACACACACACACACACATATGGTACTTGCATGACATTAAGTATGACTTTTTTCCCCACAGAAATAAAGAATTAATCTTTCTATTATTATTTTAATCACAACCAATTATTTTTTTCAAAATGAAAAATTCCGGATTTGAATTTTAATAACACTTTCTAAAACTGTTTTATTTGTGGTCTGCAATCAGTAAGAATTTTTTTGGCTGTAAGTAATAGAAAACTTTAACAAAGATCACATTATTCACTCAAATTTCTGAATATCTCAAAGGTGTTTATGTTTTAAATCAGTATGTTTTAAATGGCTTTAAGTTAGAATTTATTCAGCAAAGCAAAAATGTCATGAAAAAACCTACTTTCTCTTTGTATATCCACTCTGCCTCTCATGGGGTTGATGTATTCTTTCAAGATGGCGTCAACACAACCTGTGACACAGGTTTCAGTGAGGGAATAGAGGATTTCTTCTTCCAATCATAATACTGTGCTGGCAACAATTTTATTAGACTGAATAGTTCACATCACATGTTCATGCTAACAAATTTTTGGTCCAAAAAGGATGGCGTATGATGATTGTTTTGTGTGGCCCCAAATCTGAAGCTAAAGTGTGGAATGAGGAGAGCCAATTCCAGCCACATGATGTTGTTGTTGTGTGTAATGGTAAATGGGTAGAGAGGGGAAAGCAATCACCACTTTATATTCCAAAGATCAAAATAACATAAGCAACTGAGCAAAGAAGCATTAATAAATCAAAATTCATGAACATGTATGAATATTTTTGCTGTCTTTCATGAAGAAATGTGTATGACTATATTATTCTATAGCATTCAGGTATAACAAAAATTGTCCTCTTTAGATTCATGGAGAATATAAGGTATCCAAGACAATACTATTGTGTGTGAGTGTGTGTGTGTGTGTGTGTGTATACACACACACACACATATATATGAGCAAATCCATATCATTTATCATTTTGAGTAAAATGAACACAGTTTTTTCACTGTGACATTCTTTGTCTTATTCAAATATACCCACTATAGATAATACATATAATTGAAAAGTTCCTGAGTATTCTCACATCAGGATGCCTTTGGTGATTAAGTAATATTTTCACATGGGAACCCTAGGCTAAAATAAATTTTAAAAACTCTGTTTATTGATCTGTTAAGTCTGAAGGACATGATAGTTACTTTTATGCTGATAATTTAGAAGCCATTTGTAAAAAATAAATAAAATAAATGTGAATTAAAAGAAAAAAAGAATTATTTATTCTAAGTAAACACAAGATGCATGTGTTTATTTGACACTGTATACTTTCTCAAACTTGGGAAACAATTTGAACACCACCACCCTCACTTCTTATTCCACAGTATTTTTTTTTTACCATACTTGCTTTTTTTTTCCTACAACAATTGGCAAAATCCTGCTTCCCTAAAATTTGATATAATCAAGAGGAATTTCATGGACCCGATGACAAAACTGTGAACTATCTTGCCCTACTATATCACACTGTATATAACATGTTACTGGGTTTCTTTTGAAGATCTAAAACTTCTTTTAGTATCCCAGGGTGCCTTGATACAGTTTGTAGATTGAAGTTTTAAAAGTTAGAATTGGAAAACCAAGTTTCCAAATTTAAAATATCAAAAAATGACAATTAGTATTAAAAAAGAAAATCACTAAATAAAATTTTCAAATATCTTCTTTGAAAGTTAAAAGTTGATTTGTGCAACCAAAGCAGTAATTCATTTTCCCTAAAATACATTAATAGAAAAAAAGTGCATCATATTACATAAATTAATCTTTTTTAAAGTTTTTTTTTGTAGTTGTGTATGGACAGAATGCCCCTTTATTTGTTTATTTTTATGCAGAGCTGGAGCTCAAACCCAGTGCCTCACACATGCTAGGCAAGCGCTCTGCCACTGAGCTATAACCCCAGCCCTAAATTAATTTTTAGAACTTTTAAAACCCTCTACTACTTCACCAAGCCTTATATGTGAAGATTACAAACACATTCTAATGGAAAATAGAAAGGTCAGTCCAGAAAGAGATACAACCTTCTATTGCTATAGATTTAAAATTTTACAATACATCTAAATAAAACAGAAGCATTACCAATTGCAATAATTCCTGGAACCAGTCAATGTTCTGATCAATTCACCTTATTAACTTATCACACACTCCTGGCTAGGGTAATATGAAAGCATAAAAAATTCACCTTATCTAAATTTTCTTTTATAATGGCTGATTGTCGCAGAATTAGGACAAATCAAACACTAGGAGGAAAAAATGAAGAGTAAAAACCCGTAAGTTAATGCATCACAGTAACATTTTAGAAGGAGAAAAATCAATTCTCAGTAAGATATTTTTAAATAAATCTCATGTTGGTGACCTTGTTTGGCTCTATGCTGCAAAAAATAAAAGAAGCCAATCAAAACCACATGAATTATTAATGCACTTCATACAAAGCCTCATGATATCCTTAGAATATATTTGCTAAGGTACTGCAGTGATAAGAAGGCAAACAAATGATAGAGCTCAAGGAAGGAGTTTTAGAAGTTCTTAAGAGGCACACATGCAGTTAACTTCTTAGTTTCTGTTGACCATACAAACTGAAGTACTGATATCAGAATACATGTTGTAAGAATAAAAGTGATGTTCAGATTCTAGGTTGAAGGTGTGAAAACTTTGGGGTTATGCAGTAGATTTTATTATTGAATAATCCTATAAGAGGATTATATATTCTGCTCTGTTGACAGTAGGCTTAGTCATATGATTTGCTTTGCCCGAGCAATGCATGTTATTTTTTAACACAAATATTAAAAAATAAATGTGTGGTTCACCATATCTTCTTTTTCCTTCTGCCTCAGTGCTGAACAGAACCACAACTGGTCTTTGATGAGCACATGGAATGACTAAGCCACTCACATATTTGGGGTATTTGTTACTGTAAAGTAGCCTAACCCATCCTGACTGATGCAGGTTATTGGCCATTAATATTAGCATAAGCTAAATTTGAGGAAATAGGAAAAAAGTGATCACATTTATGATGAGGATATCAAGGTTTTTAAGTAGGTGAAAGAATCAGGCTATGAAATGGAGAAAGAAGGGGAAAACCCTTGGTAATAATCCTATTGTTGGAATCCATGGTCTACCACTACTATGAATGATCACAGCTCTCGTGATGATTCTAGAATAAGCATTTTTGTATGTTCTCTTTGAACTCAGAGAGTTTCATATAGGCACACAGCTAGTAAAGTACAGGCTCAAAATACATTGCTTTCAATTATATTATACTATCACCTGAACACAGAGTATGATCAGCTGGCTAGATGTGGCAGCTGCTCAGATCTCCTTTGAAGAGGAAACCTGCTGGGGGGAGATCAATTAGCTAAGGGCCTCACACAGCAGTGCCTTCAGGATACAGGATTCAGTGTAGGCATTTGAGCCCAGGCTATACTCTCCAGGGAGCCTCTAGCCAGAGACTGGAGAATTTGTGTCTGGCCATTTCTGCACAGTGCAACCTCTCCTTTCTGGTTGAGCCATATGCTGGGGGCTCTCCATTGTGCTTTCAAGACTTTTTCAGAGCTGCCCTCTGGTCTGAAGCTTTTCCTCTTGCCTCTTCCTGCCTTCCCTCTCTTCCTTCACAGGGGTCAACACTACATCATGGTCTGAAAACATTCTTGGTCTTCTCCTGCTCCCTTACCCCTTATCTGACATACATGTCACCTGTCAAAGGAAAAAAATATTCTAACACTTGTAAAATAGTATGAAAGCCTTTATTTAGGGCTACTGCAATAGATGTCAACACTGTCACAATAGGGGAGAGAGATCATGCTCAATTCTGAATACAGCAAAGACAGCTGGGGATTTAAAGCCAATGAAGGTTGTCAGTGGGTAGAAAATTACTAAGAGGAGACATCAAGATAGGGACATTCTTGCTAAACTGATTTAACAGAATTTATTCTTACTGAGGAGAGTAGGCCAGGCTGATCAGATAGATATCAAGGGTGGGAGGATTCTCACTAAACTGACTTGTTAAAACTGGGTTAAGCAGACCAAAGACTGGGCCCAAGGATGAGGTCTCATCATACAAGAGGGCTTAAAGAAGTCTGTCTAAAGTGTGATTTAAGGAGACAATCTTGGTCACCCCCCAATAAATCTTGCACATTTTATTCCATTTTGGCATCTACTTCCTGAGACCCTGAACTGACATATTAGGTGAATGGTAAAATCTGATCAATCTATGTTCTATGGCAAAATGTGTACACCTTTATACCTATATTAGTATTGCTTGAAAAATAAGGTTTCTCCTGTTTTTTTTTTTTTTTTTTTTTTTAAAAGAAAGAAAAGAAAAAGAAAGAGACACTTAAGTGTCGGTCAAGTGCTGCCATCTATAGGCCAGATTCTGCTTTATGGTAGCAGTTTCCAAGGTTGTGCTGAATTCCTGGGTAATAAAACCTGTTGGACTCAGCCTGTTGGGTATAGATCTTCTTGATTAAGAAATCCTATGGCTAGCAGAAATCTGAGAACTGTACAACAAAATAGAAAATAAAAAATAAATAAATTGCTCTAAATTTTACTTTTCTCCAGAATATTATTTGCTTTTTCTTTTTTGTACCAGAGATTGAACTCAGGGGCATTTAACCACTGAGTCACATTCCCAGCCCTTTTTATTTTTTTATTTTGTGATAGGGTTTTGCAAAGTTGCTTTGGGCTTTGCTAATTTGCTGAGGCTGGCTTTGAATTTGGGATGCTCCTGCCTCAAGCTCCTGAGGCACTGGGATTACAGGCATAAGCCACCACACCATGCTATTATTTTCATTTATTCTGGATAAAGAGAATCTTTGAATGCTTGGGCATGGACCTAAACTAATACTAGATTCTTTCTAGTTTAGGAACTGCTTGTGCCAGGTACCATTCTTACTGAATTGTCTTCTCCTTTTCAGTACCTGTTTTAGCCGGAGCTGGTGATTATATGATGGAAATTGAGTGAGTAAGCAGCACACAGAGAGAGATTAATATCAATATTCCAATTAGCCCTGCCTGGTTTTTCGTTCATACCTAAATCCTGACTCTGAGTCATGCCACCTACTCCAGGTATACAGCCTTGGCCTGAAACAAAACTGGATCTCTCCTTTTATTTCATGAAATGAATACTGAGCACTGTAACAGATATCATTATTGCTGTGTCCACATCATTTTTACAATGTACATGTATACCTTAGCTCCATGTTGGTGTGATTTCACTTCCAACAGCTAGTAACTTTACATCTTTTCCATAGAACTGCCCTCGGACTACTGATGCTGCTTGGCTCACACATATGCCTGTGGGCGTGTGCATGCGCACACACGTAGACACACACACACACACACAGATATCCCTCTAGAAGTGCTTAGGGATTTACAACTCCTATTTGGGCATGAAAACCCAGCTTTCCTTGCTTGGGTCAATGCCGCAGTCTGGCTGGGCACACAATCACGAGCCACCACACAGCTTGTAGATTCAAACAGCAACTCTTTATTCCTGAACTCACACCAGCCGTCTACAATCACGTTCTGGGGAAATCCACGTTCTCTGCCCAAATCCACGTTCTCTGCCCAAATTCACCTCCACTGGGCTTCTTTCTCCAAAATATACTGTCTGAATCCCGTGAGAACTCAAGGGGAACTCAGGCAGCAGGATACGCCCTATTCCCAGCAGGAATAATCTTAAACCTTAAACCTGGAACCTAAACCGGGAACGCCCTAATCCGCCTTGGTCCTTGAACAAGGTCACCTACATTCAATGTCACTGCAACATGGGGTACGCTGGCAAGGAAATTGTCATACCTACTTGGCTAATGGTTCCCAGCAGGTCAAGATAACTCAGTAGCTTTGATTTTACTTCAAAGTTATTCTATGGGATCAATTTAAAATCCTACACATCCTTGTTTGACTTCCTCCCAGTCCTTGTCCTGCTTCCCCCAGTTTCCTCTGCATGAGGAGCACTTCCTTAGTAAATAACTTGTACAGGAATCCTCATCTCAGATTTCTTCCTAAGCTAAGAAAAACACCTACTAATCCTATGGCTCTATGCCAAACAACAAGGATTGTTGCTTTCAAAAAGGTAATTGAATAATCACAATATTGTGTGCTATATATGGCTGGTGTATATTTTGAAATGCTACTAAGAAGGAAGTGATTGTGATTAGCCTATCTTTTCATAGAAAATAACATTTAAGTAAATTATTGAAGGGTGAACAAATGAGTTGATATTCACCAGTCTGAAAATAAATAAAAGCCATTTTAGGCAAAGGAAGTAGACTTTGCTTCAGTAATGATTTTCTTAGAAAGGGTTTTTGTAGATTTCATTTTATTCTGGAGACAATGTTTAACAAAGAACTTCACTGTGAACTCTGAAAAGTGAGGGACCCTTTCCAAATTAGACTGATTCTATGGCTAGTGTCTAATTCAGGGATTAAAACAGATGGTGTACAGACAATTTTTTGATAAGTGAATTCAAAAAGAATACATTCTGGCTTTTCTCAATTTTCTGCTCTGTTCTCCAAGCTTAGCAATTTTAAATTACTTAGACCTTCTGCATATAATAAACAAAGATGTTCTTTCTTTCTTTTTATCATACAAATTCATAGAGGTAGCATTTAATCAATCTCACTGAACATCATTAAGTCCCTCCTGTGGTTTGGGTTCTCTGCAGTGTTCTGATGATGAATCATGGTTATTAGGAACTAAAGATTTATAATTTGTATTTTAATATGCACTCAGCAGCTAATTGTGTGACTTATAGCAAGTTACCCCCATGAGAATAAAAACGGTACCTATCTTATTGGATACTGTGAAGAGTATATGAGTTAATGCATAGAAAATTCGAATCATAGCATCTGGTACATAGGAACTATTCAAGTAGTGTTAGTTGTCACTGGCATTGGTGTCATGGCTATGGTAGTTTTTTTGTTATTCTGTCCTGCAACAATTTACATGGGTTCTGTGACTTTGCTGTAGTCAGACTTTTATTGTATTCCATTCTTCTGAAAGATAAGAATAGATGATTACAGCATACTATTTACAGAAACCCTGACATATCAATCAGCTACTGAATGCTTAGTTTCCCCATTCATCTTAAAAACAAACGATTAACTCTATATCTTGGCAAGACAAATTCATATATAATCGTTTGGCTTCCATTAAGTGAATGACTATGTAGGTTTTCAGTGTAACCAAAGGCACAATTATCTGCTGAAATTTATCCCCTAGCAAACAAGGAAGAACAGATGCTTTTTATGTAGTAAAAACAACTTTTAAAAAAACTTTTAGTCGTAGATGGACGCAATACTTTTGTTTATTTATTTTTATGTGGTGCTGAGGATTGAACCCAGTGCCTCACACATGCTAGGCAAGTGCTCTATCACTGAGCCACAACCCCAGCCCCAGAAAAAATAAACTTTAAATGTATTCAATCAAATACTTAATGAGTACTCAGATGTTGTATCAGTAATCGTAAGTCAATTAAGAAAGAAATTTTAACTTCAAATTTGGAACATTAGGTATTTTGCACATCTAATTCTGTTCAGCTATTCTGAAATATCATCACTCAGCTTATTTTATTTGAAATAGAATATTAGTTTTGATTTTTCCTTTGGTAAACTGTTATGTTAATAACATAACATAAGATACTTGAAATATGTTTCAAGTATCTTCAGATTAAAAGGTCTAATTTGATGAATGGGAAGTAGGAACTCATAATTTTTTTTTAAGATAACAGTTTTTATTGAAATAATAACTCTCCATAATTTACTAATAAGCAGATATTTCCCCACTGATTTGTATACCTGTTACATACCATATTCTGATATACATATATATTTTTTTCTAAATTCTTTCTTTTTTTTGTCACTGTTTCATTAGTACTCTAGTCTTAAGATCTATTACCAACTAGATTTCTAATACCTTCTTTACTATTGCAAATGTTATCTTTAAAAAATTCTATTTTCTGCATTGGTTGTTGTCTGTATAAAGGAACACTGTAGGTTTCTATGTAAGTATTCTCTTGTCTAGCAACCTTATATCTAGTAAAACTATACTCTAAATTCTGCTATAAATTCTACGAATTTTTTTGTTAATTAATTTATTTATTTTAATTAGGTACATATGACAGCAGAATGTAGTTTTATTCATTGTACACAGTTGTAGCACAACTTTTCATTTCTCTAATTGCACACGATGTAGCATCACGCTGTGTGTGCAGTTATACAGGTACCTAGAGTAATGATGTCCATCTCATTCTACCATCTTTCCTGGCTCCATGCCCCCTCTCCATCCTTCCCCCCACTTTGTCCAATAAAAGTTCCTCCATTTTTCCCATGCTCTGCCCCCTTATGGATCAGAATCCACTTATCAAAGAGAACATTTGGCCTTTGGTTTTGGGGGATTGCCTTACTTAGCATGATATTCTCCAACTCCATTCCTTTTTCCTGCAAATTCCATAATTTTATTCTCTTTTAATGCCAAGTAATATTCCATCATGTATATATACCACAGTTTCTTTTTTTTATTGTTGGTTGTTCAAAACATTACATAGTTCTTGATATATCATCTTTCACACTTTGCTTCAAGTGGGTTATGAACTACCATTTTTAGCCCATATACAGATTGCAGAATCACATCAATTACACATCCATTGATTTACATATTGCCATACTAGTGACTGTCGTGTTTTGCTACCTTTCCTATCCTCTACTATCCCCCCTCCCCTCCCCTCCCCTCCCCTCTTCTCTCTCTACCCCCTCTACTGACCTTCATTTCTCCCCCTTGTATTATTTTTCCCTTTCCCCTCATTTCCTCTTGTATGTTCTTTTGTATAACCCTGAGGGTCTCCTTCCATTTCCATGCAATTTCCCTTTTCTCTCCCTTTCCCTCCCACCTCTCATCTCTGTTTAATGTTAATCTTCTTCTCATGCTCTTCGACCCTACTCTGTCCTTAGTTACTCTCCTTATATCAAAGAAGACATTTGGCATTTGTTTTTTAGGGATTGGCTAGCTTCACTTAGCATAATCTGCTCTAGTGCCATCCATTTCCCTGCAAATTCTATGATTTTGTCATTTTTTAATGCAGAGTAATACTCCATTGTGTATAAATGCCACATTTTTTTAATCCATTCGTCTATTGAAGGGCATCTGGGTTGGTTCCACAGTTTTGCTATTGTGAATTGAGCTGCTATGAACATCGATGTAGCAGTGTCCCTGTAGCATGCTCTTTTTAGGTCTTTAGGGAATAGACCAAGAAGGGGAATAGCTGGGTCAAATGGTGGCTCCATTCCCAGCTTTCCAAGAAATCTCCATACTGCTTTCCAAATTGGCTGCACCAATTTGCAGTCCCACCAGCAATGTACAAGTGTACCCTTTTCCCCACATCCTCGCCAGCACTTGTTGTTGTTTGACTTCATAATGGCTGCCAATCTTACTGGAGTGAGATGGTATCTTAGGGTGGTTTTGATTTGCATTTCTCTGACTGCTAGAGATGGTGAGCATTTTTTCATGTACTTGTTGATTGATTGTATGAGGGACTCATAATTATTTGTCTAAAATTTTAGTATTTAAGCACATGGACCACATTTATTTCATTTTATTTTATTTGGGATAACTGATAGCCAGTCACTTGCCACCACTTCAATATAATTTTCTGCATATAATAATTTTAGAGATAATCTGAATATTAAGTTCAATGATACCTGTCATTTCTCATTGCTTGGTTAAGTAAATCCTACATAAAGAGTTGACTATGAAATATCATATGTTTCTTAATACCTATACTTCAGACATAAAAAGGTCATCAAAAGTATGCATATTAAGCCTGGGAATCTATTTTGTCTCAACTCATTCCTTTGTATTTACAGTTGAAAATATAATTAAAATTAGTTTTGATATGTTACACTATTTTTATGAACTACTTGTTCCAAAATAAAAATGAAATGTAATGCATGAAATTTTTATTGAATACCTCACTATGATCTAGGAAATGGTGTTTGTTCTTTAACTACAAGCTTGAGAAATGACTGTTACAAGTTTTTAATACTGTTCACATACTACTTTGAAAATTTTCTTTAAATGTCTTCAAATCAATCTATTTTTATATCATTTGGTCCTAGAAAAGGTAGCCTTCCTTGCTATCGTGAAAATCACTTCCCTTGGCAAATCTGAAACATGAACACCAGAAGTTCATGAATTTCCAAATTACATTGAAAGATTCTAGAATATTCTCTGTATTTTGAGAAATCTTTGTAATTTGCCATCATATTTTCAACAAAATTAAAATATCAACAAAACAACTCTTGGAATGTCTGGGAAAGTGTTATTTGAAATTAAATTGCAATGCTGAGGTACTTTGTTGAATTTTGTACTCAAGAGCTATCAGATTTTGACACTCATCTGAATAGCTTCCAATAATATCAAGCACTCTCATCAATAGACATTTAAGGTACCCAAAATTTCTCTAAGTGTTGTATATAGTATAAAATAAATGCAATTTCTATTTTTTTTCAACTTCAAGAAGCCTAGTATTTATTTGAGGAGAATAGAAATAATTCTATTAGGAAATTGTTAAGTATAAATCTGTATGGCACACTCTAGTTATACTAGTTTATAAAAAGGAGATCATTAAAGGTTAACATTGATGGAAAAGTCTCCAGAAGGAGTTGAGACCCACACTTGGATTTGAACAATAGGTAAGATATAATCATAAAGGAAGAGACTATCATTACATTCCTTAGATTTTCATATAAAAGAAAGTATCTTTTTCAGTTTTAGAGCAAACTATAACTATAGTCACCAGGTTGTATTACTATTCCAGGACTTTTTCATCTCATGTAACTGAAATTTTGTACCCTTTGAACATTAACAAATTTTCTCCATTTCCTAGCCATTGACAACTACCATCTTATTCTCTGCTTCTTTGACTTTGATATTTTTACATTCTGCATATAAATGAGATTATGCAGTGTTTGCCTTTCTATGCCTGGCTATATCACTTAGCATAATGTCCTCAAGGTTGATCCATATCATTGCAAATAACATAATTTCCTTCTTTTTTAAGACAGAATATCACACACACACATGCATATATTTGTGCATATTTACACACATACATATGTATGTGTATATATACATACACACGTCACATTTTCTTTACTAATTCATCCACTGTTGGAACATTTAGGTTGACTCCATATCAAGGTCTCCTATTGGGTTAATTTGTCCTTTGCAAATAGTTCTTTGCCTTTGCCCAGCATTAAATTCTGAAGAAAAGCCATACCTAAATCATTGAGATATTAACTTATAGTCAGGGTGGCTTAAATTCATGGTGGGAAACTGCAGGAACAGTTTCAAATACATTATATATGAAGAGAAAATTTCCAAATCAAATATGAAAAGCTGCCACATGGATAATCCCATGCCATTTCCTCTTGGAGGTGGTCTACTCAACACACCTTAGAGTGTACTTCTAGTTCATTAAATACACCTCTCATAAACCTCTCATGCTTAAAAATATAAACAATTGCTAGAAACAGTTATTCTAAGGAGGAACAAGAAAAACATTGGCCATAAGACCACCTATTCAGCAATATTTCTTTAGATTTACAGAACCTAGAATGTTGGGTGACTGTCAGATAATGTCTGAATGACCCCAAAGAAATGGACCACTGCAGAATTAATGATAACTTTGGTGCCCACCTGTCAGTGGTTAAAATTATACTTGCTTAAATTTCCTATATAAACTCTTTATTTGCATTTATTAGTTAAAATGGTTTTTAGAACAATAGTCCAGTCACCTTCAGATCAGCTAGCTCATCTTAGTAAAGGTCTTTGACTACCATCTTCTTGCATATCAACAAATTGGTTTCTGTCATGGTGAGCAGATGAAGCCTTCTCATAGTAACAATATCTTGGCTATTGAGAGTAATGCTGCATTTATCATGGGAATGCAGATATTTTTGTCATTCTGATTTCATTTCCTATGGATATGTACACAGAAATGGGATGGATGGCTGGATCATATGATAGTTCTGATTTTATTTTTTCAAGAAAATTCATATTTTTTCCATGCTAGCTATACCTTTTACATTCCTACAAAAAGTGTACAAAGATTTCCTTTTCTCCACATCCTTACCAATATTTGTTATTTTTTTGTCTTTTTGATAATAGCTATTTTAACATGTGTGAGGTCATATCTCATTGTGTTTTTTATGTGCATTTTCCTGATGTGCAGTGATGCTGAACAGTTTTTCATATGCCTTGGACACGTTGTTCAGTTCTGTACTTTCTTTTAAGAAATGTCTGTTCAAGTCATTTGCCCTATTTTTTTTTTTTTTTTTTTTTTTTGGTACCAGGGATTGAACTCTGGGACACTCAACCACTGAGCCACATCCCCAGCCCTTTTTTGTATTTTATTTAGAGACAGGGTCTTGCTGAGTTGCTTAGTGCCTTGCTTTTGCTGAGGCTGGCTTTGAACTCGCAATCCTCATGTCTCAGCTTCTGGAGCCACTGGAATTACAAGTGTGCGCCACCATGCCTGGCTCTTTTGCCCATTTTTTAACTGAATTATTTGTTTTCTTGCTATTAAGTAATTATAGTTCCTTTAATATTTTGGATATTATTTCCTTATCAGATGGATGGATTGAAAATATTTTTGCCTCTTCTGTAAGTTTTCCTTTCTCTCTGTTTATTGTTTTCTTTGCTGTGTAGATTCTTTGTAAATGATAAATCTCATCTGCTAATTTTGTTTTTGATGTCTACACTTTTGGGGACATATCCCTCCCCCCCAAAAAAAAACCATTTCACATATTACTGTTAAGAATCTTTTTCCCTATGTTTTCCTCCAAACTGTTTTACATGTCAGATCTTACACTTAAGTTTTTATTCCATTTGAGTTGATTTTTGTATATGGTGTGAGATAAGGGTCCATTTTTATTCTTTGGAATGTGAAAATTCAGTTTTTTGCAGCACCATTTGATGAAGATATTGTTCTTTCCATAAGGTGTCCCTAGTACCTATCACAAAAGTCAATTGATCTATCTGTTGTGGTGGCACACACCTGTAATCCCAGAAACTGGGGAGGCTGAGACAGGAGGATGACAAGTTCAAAGCCTCAGCAATTTACAGAGGCCCTCAGCAATTTAGTGAAGACTGTCTCAAAATAAAAATAAAAATAAAAAGGGCAGGGAATATGACTTGATGTTAAAACACCTCTGGCTTCAAACCCCACTACCAAAAAAAAAAACAATTGACCTGCTTGGGTCTGTTGGCACACACCTGTAATCCCAGAAACTCAGGAGCCTGAGGCAAGAGAATCACAAGTTCAAGGCCAGCCTAGGCAACTAAGGGAAATTCTTTCTCTCTCGACATCAAAATATTAAAAGGGCTGGGGATACAGCTTAGTGGTAAAGCATCCCCGGTTAATTCCCCAGTACCATAAAAAAAAAAAAAAATCAATTGACCATAAATATTTGGATTTAATTCTGAGCTCTCTATTTTGTACCACTGGTTTATGCCAGACCTATGGGGTTTTGATTACTGTAGCTAAGTAGCATATTTTGAAATCAGATAGCATTAGGCCATCTGCTTTGCTCTTGGTAAAATTGCATTGCCTATGGAGGGTCTTTTATAATTTCAAATTAATTTTAGGAATTTTTTTCTATGTCTCTGAAAAAATACCACTGGAATTTGATAGGGATACATTTATGAATTAGGGACATTGAAATAATATTGATTTTTCAAATCCATTTATTTCTACTTATTTTTGCCTTCTTTAATTTCTTTTATCAATGCTTTCTAGTTTTTGATATATAAATATTTTACCTGATAGGTTAAATTTATTCCCAGGTATTTTATTATTTTTTCTAATACCTTTATTTATTTTTATGTGGGGCTGAGGATCGAACCCAGTGCTGGCATGTGTGAAGCAAGTGCTCTACTGCTGAGCTGTAGACCCAGCCCCATATTTTATTATTTTTGATGTTACTATACATAGAATTGTTGTTTGAATTTCTTTTTTAGATAGTTAATTTTTAATATCTAGAAACACAACTGAATTTTTAATATATATTTTGTATCATGCAACTTTACTGTATTGACTAATTAGTAATCAGCTTTTGGTGTATTCTTTGGGGTTTTCTATGTATAAGATCATGGCAACTGTACACAGACCATTTTCTTTCTCTTGCCTAATTGCTCTGTCAGAACTTTCAGTAATATGTTGAACAGAAGTAGAAAGAGTGGGCATCCTTGTTTTGTTCTTAGAGGAAAACCTTTCATCTTTTCAGCATTAAGTGATATTATCAGTAGTCTTATCATATATGTACTTCATTATGTTTAGGTACATTTCTTTTTTACCTAATTTGCTGAGATTTTTAATTATGAAGGGAGATGGAATTTTTCCAAATACTCATAATTTTTACCTTTCCTTCTATTAATGAGATATATCACATTTGTAAGTTGCATACATTAGTCCTTTCATCTATGGATAAATCCCACTTGATCATGTTATGTGATCTTTTTAGTATGATATTGAATTCAGTTCGCTAGTATTTAGTTAAGGATTTTGCATTTGTGTTCATAGGGGATATTGACCTCTAATTTTCTCATGTGCTCTTGTCTGGCTTTGGTATTAGGTTAATCCTGGTCTGATAAAATTAGTTTGAAAGTTGTTAAAGTTTGTTTGTGAGGTGTCCCCCAAAAGCTCATGTGTGAGACAATTCGAGAGGGTTCAGAGGGGAAATGATTAGTCGTGAGAGCCTTAGACTTAGCAGTGCATTGATCCCTGGTGTGATTAACTGAGTGGTAAATGGAGGCAGGTGGGGTGTGGCTGGACGAGGTGGGTATTGGGGGCATGGCTTTGGGGTATATAATTTGTATCTGGAGAATGAAATCTCTCTATATATCTGCTTTCTGATCATGGTATGATCTGCTTCTCTCTGCCACATTCTTCCACCATGATGTTCTGTCTCACCTCGAGCCCTGAGGAATGGAGCCAGCCTTCTGTGGACTAAGACCTCTGAAATCGTGAGACCTCAAATAAACTTTTCTTCCTTAAAATTGCTCTGGTCGGATCTTTTAGTCACAGCAGCAAAAAAGCTGACTAAAACAGCAATGTTCTTTTCTCTTCAATTTTTTGGAAGAGTTTGAGAATGACTTATGTTTTCCTAGTGTCTATTTCATTTATTTACACTTCAGATTTTTATTTCCTTTCTTCTGACTTTGGGCTTAAATTGTTCTTTTAGTTCCTTGAGGTATAAAGTTAGGTTGTTAATTTGAAATCTTTCTTTTCTCTTAATATAGATGTTGATAACTATAAAATTCCATCCTGGAACTGCTTTTGATATATTTCATAAGCTTTAAGTTTGGGTGTGTGATGTTTCTATTTTCTTTTGTCTCCTAACATATTTTAATTTCTTTTTATTCTTCTTGATTTCTTCTTTGACCATTTGCTACTACAATGTAAGTTCCTTAACTTCTACATATTTGTATTTTTCAAATTTACTCCTCTTATTGATGTGTGCTTTTATACTATTTTGATCAGAGCAATTACTTGGTATGAATTCAATCTTGGTAAATTTGGTAATACTTATTTTGTGGCCTATAGTTAATCTATTCTGAAAAATGTTCCAGGTGCACTTGAAGCAAATGCATATTTTGCTGTTGTTGGATGAAATGTTCTGTATGTAATGATTAGGTCTATTTGGTCAGTAGTGTTGTTCGAGTCTGATGTTTCTCTTAATTTTCTGTCTGGGTGATGTGTACATTTTTGAAAGTGGGATGTTTAAACCTCCTACTATTTTTGCATTGTTATCTGTATCTCCTATCAGATTATTTAATATTCACTTTATTTATTTATGTATTTTGTTACTCTAAAATTGGAGTTATCAATATATTATGACATTATTTGTCTCTTGTGACTGTTTCAACTTAAAGTTTATTTGGACTGATACAAGTGTAGCCACCCCTGTTCATTTTAGATTATCATTTTCATGGATTATGTCTTTCTGATCCTTTATTCTACGCCTATATATTTCCTTAAAGTTAATGTGAATCTCTTGTGAACAGCATATAGATGGAACTTATTTTTTATCAACTCAATTGTTCTATGTCTTTTAGTGGAGAATTTATTCCATTCACACGTAAATTAATCATAAATAAGGTTTACTGTGGCCATTTGCTATGTTTTTTAGTTCTTTTCCTTTTCTCCTCTCTTTCTGTCTTCTATTGTGATTTGATGACTGTTTTGTAGTAGTATGCTTTGATTCCTTTCTATCTTTTGGTTATCTACTAAAGATTTCATCTTGTGGTTATCATGAGGCCTACATAAAATATTCTATCCATAAGACAATCTATTCAAAGCTGATAACAACTTTGATGGTATACAAACATTTCATACTTTTACTTCTCCCACAAACACATTTTTATATTGCTAATTTCAAAATTTACATCTTCTTACAATGTGTGTACATTAACAAATTATTGTAGATCTAATCATTTTAATACTTTTGTCTTTCAATTTTTATACTCAAGTTAAATGTGGTTTATACACCATCATTACAGTATTAGAATATGCTGAGTCAGATTATATTCTTACTTATATAGTGAGATTATTATTTACATTTTTAGTTAGCAATGTTTCATTTCAACTTGAAGAACACTCTTTAACATTTATTGTAAGACAGATCTGGTGTTAATGAATTCATCCAGCTTTTATTTTTCTGGGACAGTTTATGTCTCCTTTATTTCTAAGGGACAGCTTTTCCTGCCATAGAATTCTTATTTGGGATTTTTTTTTTCTTTTAGCACTTTGAATATATTATCCTATTCTCTATGGGCATTCAGAGTTTCTGCTGAGAAGTCTGTTGATAGTTGTACTGTGACTCTTATATGTGATGTATTTTTTGTCTCTCACTGCTTCAGAATATTTTCTTTCCTTTGACTTTTGCTAGTTTGATTGTTATATGTCCTACTGAAATCTTTAGTTTAAATTTAATTGGTGATACACTGTTTGTACCTGAATATTGGCTTCTTTCTTCATATAAGGGAACTTTTCTTCTATTCTTTCTTTAAATATATATTTCTGGCTCTTTTTCTCTTTCTTTTCCTCCCAGAATGCCTATTATGCATAGGTTGGTCTTTTGATGGTGTCCCAATAAATTTTATTCATTCTTTTTTTTTTTTTGTTCCTCCAAGTGGGCAATTTAAACTCTTTGAGTTCACTGATTCTTCAACTTCATCAACTGGTTGTTGAAACTTTCTATTAACTTTTTTTATTTTAGTTATTATATTTTACATCTCTAGGATTTTCATTGTTTCTATCAATCAAATTTCTCACATTGTTCATACATTTTTTTCCAAAATTCACTTAATTTTTTCTCTATATACCCTTGAAGTTCACTGGACTTCTTAAAAAAGGATTACTCTGAAGTCTTTTTCTGTCATTTCATAGATTTTCTTTTCTTTAATATCTGCTGCTGGAGGTTTTGGGGTTTTGTTATTGTTTTTTGGTGTGTAGGTGTCATGACTTCCTGACGCTTTGTAATCCTTTGTCCTTGCATTGGTGTTTATACCTTTGCAGAGAGAGCCACATTTCCTGGATTTTGTAGGAGTTATTTGGCTGGCATAAACTTTTAGCCTGGGATAATTAGTCTAGCTTATGATTCTGGGTGGGTCACCTGGTAATGACCTTGCTTTCAGTTCCTTTAGATAGCTGGGTATTATGGTTTGGATGTGTGGTATCCCCCAGAAGCTCATGTGTGAAACAATGCAAGAAGGTTTAGTAGAAAAATGATTGGGTTATAAGAGCCTTAACTCAATGAGTGAATTAATCACCTGATGGGATTACTGAGTAGTAATTGAAGGCAGGTAGGGTGTGGCTAGAGGAGGTGGGCCATTGGGGGCATACCTTTGAGGTACATCATATTTTGTATCTGGTGAGTACAGTCTCAGTCTCTCTCTCTCTCTCTCTCACTCTCTCTCTCTCCCTCTCTCTCTCTCCTTTTTGATCATGTTGTAAGCTGCTTCCCTCCTCCATACTCTTCCACTATGATGTTCAGCCTCACCTTGAGCCCTGAGGAATGGAGCCAGCTGTCTATGGAATGAGGCCTCTGAAATCATGAGCCCCCAAATAAACTTTTCCTCCTATTAATTGTTCTCATCAGGCCTTTTATTCTCAGCAGTGAAAAAAAAAACTTATTTAAAACACTATGCTGCTACCTTTGCTATAAATTCAGGTGGAGTAGCTGAAGACATAACAGGACCACTGACTGAGCTCTGCTATTAAACTGAGATGCTGTAATGGCACTACAACCACCTTTGGTCAGGTTGGACTACAGTATGTATTCCTTGGTGAGAAGGTACTGTTATTTGAAGTCAGCAGTTGGATAGGGTTGCAAAATGGACCCTGAGATTAAGTGGATAAGAATGTATGGACAACTTCCATGATCACTGGAACTATAGAGTTGACCTTTGTCTCTGTTCCCGGTCATCCTATTTAAAATGGAAAATCCTACTTCTATCAGAATATGTTTCATATTTTTTCTCTCCTTTATTTTTCTCTAAATAACTTATCACTTTTAATACATTATTATCACTATTATTTTATTTTTTCTTGTTTGACAAAGCATTTGTCACTCTTTTGACAAACTATTATTACTATTATTTTTATTTACTTGTTTTTTATTTGATTTCACAACCAGAATGTAAGTCCCTTAAAGGCAAGAATTTTGTCCTTTTAGTGTTTTACTGTAACCATAGTGCAAAGAATAGTCTTGGTGCTTAGTAGATACTTAATAAATAGTGTTGCTATTTGTGAAGTTATTTCTAAGTTTTATGAAATGCCATTTTGTTTAAAATAAAGCTAACTCATATTTGGGTATTACTTTTTGTTGAATATAGATCTTGCACATTTATTACATCATTTGATGTTCACAGCTACCTGATAAGGCACAAAGAATAGTAATTAATATTCATTTTCTTTTATAATAAGAAAATGAGAATCTTAAAAAGGAGACAACTGATTTAAATCACATCATTAGTAACACACAGAATTAATAATAGTTGTTTTCCTTGCTCAAGTTTCCTTCATATGCTATTTTCAGAATTGGAATGATGAATTAACTGAAATTTATTGTGTACAATCATGCAGTAGAAGTTTAATATTAGATTCACTTGGACATAAAATATTTCTGAGCTTTCTTCAAGAATTCTTCAGTCGGTTGCAGAACTCTATTTCTAAGGAGCTTCTGAATTTTTTTTCATTCATTGCCTGGAATATTTTGTAGATTCACCCTCTTAAAGAAATGCACATCTGCATTGCAATCAGTGCGTACTGCCTGCCCAATATGCATAAGAAAATGTACTCATTACTATGTAGAATATGACTATTTCCTCCATCTGGAATGTTCTTCTCAATCTAAGTGTGTTCTTCATCACTTGGGTGTCTGCACAAACATCACCTTCTAAGAGAGGCCTTTGCTGAATGCCTTATCAAAAAGATTCAACTCTACCCCTTCCTTTTCCTTCCCAAGTTATCCTCCTTTCACCCAGACTAATATTCTCACCATAATCTATCATTTCCTTAAAGATGTTGTTTGTTTATTTATTTGTTTATTAATTATGATAAGGCTTTTTCTTCTTTTCACAAAATTGATGGTTTATGAGGTAATTCACTTTCATTTTTTTCTTTTTTTGTGTGTGGTACTGGAAATTGAACACCACTGATCTACCATCCCCAGTTCCCTTGTTTTTATTCTTTATTTTGAGACAGGGTTGGACTTTCAATGTTGGCCTCCAACTTGTGATGAACCTGCCTCAGGCTCCTGAGTTGCTGGGATTACAGTCATCCACGGCCATGCCTCATTCATATTCTCTCTCTCTCCCTCTCTCTCTCTCATCTCTGTACTACCTAGGACAATTCCAGACACATAGTAAGAATTCAGTAAAGATATATCAATTGGAAGAATATACACGTTCCTTTTTTAGTACTCCATAGCATATATCACAATTGTAACTAAGTAATAATTCTGTAGTTAATTGAGTATGCCTTTCTCCACTCTCCCCCTGGAAGATAAAACCCATGGAACACAAATTGTGTCTTTCATACTCAATGCATTTGGCTTAAATGGAGTAGATACCACAAAAACTTAATCATTTATGCTCAAATAATTTAGAACTTTTGTCTCTACATGAAAAAAAAAAACATGAGGGATTTAAATTACAATTTTAGAGTCTAAGTAACAGAGTTAGGTATACCATAGGTCAGTGGTAGAAGTGTTTAGCATGTGAGAGGCCCTAGGTTTAATCTCCACACCACAGAAAGAATAAAACAATTTAAATAACAGATCAAGGCCAACATAAAAGAATGGAATCTGATACATTACAGGTACTCAATTTTAATGTTAAAATTTTGTGAATAGTATATTAGATGCTAAGTAAATTTTCACATTAAAATTGCTACAAGAAGACTATATGGTGGAAAACTCAGCAAAGACTCACATAATAGAAGAGTTCAAGTACTTTAATAGTGCAACTCTTAAAAGAAAATACAAAAGGTAATGAAAGAGCATCAGAATCAACACAACTAAAGGTCACCACTGCAGGCAAACAGTGAAATTAAAAGCTGGCAATTAGGTTGCCAAATAACTTGAAATTCAGTTTTAAAACTAAACTGACAATGACTGGTAGGAGAACAAGAAAGCTTTTAATCAACTTAGTATAAATTTAAAAAGTGGTAATGTACAGATAATTAAGAAGACATAGTTATGTATGTATATAGAGGAAGGAAAATCAGATAATCGACCAGTATGATGTAAGCAGCAAACACTTCTAATGGACATTTAGAAGCAAATAATGAGGTAAAACACACTTTTTTCCCAATCAAAATTGATTATCTAAAATAGTACCTTACTTGAGGATACCTGGTCAGCTGAATGCAGAACTGAGATTTCTCAATTGCTTCTTCTAGGTACATGATATATCTATGTTTCCCAGCTATTATACCCTTTAAGTAATTGTCCAGGACAATCTGAATACTTCTATAAAGAAGCAAGAGGGGGGCTCAAGCGGTAGCACTCGCCTGTCATGTGTGCGGCCCCGGGGTTCGATCCTCAGCACCACATACAAACAAAGATGTTGTGTCCGCTGAAAACTGAAAGATAAATATTGAAATTCTCTCTCTCTCTCTCTAAAAAAAAAAAAAAAAAAACTTATTTAAAAAAAAAGAAGCAAGTGGGAATATCAGAATAATCCCATTTTTAGTAGTAAACTTTTTGTTTGTGTGCTTCTGTTCCTTGGCACCTTTTTTCTTCTTTTCTTTTTTCTTTTTGGTTGTACTAGGGATCAAAACCAGGGCTTCGCATATACTTCTTAGCATATTTTAAAAAACAGCATGGTGAACATCAACCATCGACAAAGCTGTTTAAATTGTTCTTGCTCTTAAATTTTGAAGGATAAATTCCCTCCTGTGTGATGCATGTGCTAAACTCCAGTTAAAGTTAATTGGGATCATATGTGAAGAATGGAGGGAAAATTATGCCCAAAGAAATGAATAAATCTACATACATTTAAGAAAACTTATCTTCCTTCAAAGGGAAAAATCAATCTTAGGTGATATAACTTACAAATACATTAGACTTCATTCAAAAGAAAAGTAGCATTTAACTTCACTCAGGGAGGAAAGAAGAGCTATAATAGAAGGTCAAGTGAAAGGGCATGTTAAGATGCATTCAGTTCTAAAAAAGATCTTTTGGTGGTATGAAATAATTTAATTCATTAAAGAGGAAAAATGTAAGGAGAAATTATTTCAACTACTATTCTAGTTTATGTTAAAACTGGGACCATGAGTCTAAGACATTACTCAAGTTATCATTTTGGGTAGTGATTACTTGAGGTTATGTTATTTAGCAAACCACAGGCTAATTCAGCCTGGTTACAGTATGACACTAAATACCAGTGTAAGAAAAGGATGATTCACTACTTGAGGTAGAGTCTGTAATTCTACAGGAAGCAATTTCGCCTGAAGTAATACACTACAATGTCTTTTATTATTGCATAGTTTATACCTGCTTGTCACAAATTTTGCTCAAAGGAAAAACATCCTAATGATTGCAATTATTCTGAGTAGCTTTGTAAACATACTCTTTTGAAAGAAAAATGAAAATTTTCACACTGATAAAAAAGTGGAACTACATTAAAACCAGTGGCTTTACTAAGTGAAACTGCAGTTGATTCCACTTATTTTTACTTATTATTAAAATAAAAATGTATTTTTATTTTAAATTATTTTATTCATCATTTTAGAATAATGATTATTATTGTTTTAAAAAATTTTTTAGTTGTTGATAGACATTTATTTTATTTATTTTTATGTAGTGCTGAGTATTAAACCCAGTGCCTCACACATGCTAGGCAAGTGCTTTACCACTGAGCCACAACTCCAGCCCTTATTGTATTAATTATTTTAGGGACTAAGGAGAAAGATCTCCTGCTTTACTCTAAATTCATGAAACATCAGTTCAGGAAGTCAAAAAAGAGCAAAATTAGCTTAGGAAAAGGAAAAATGCCAGATTTTTCTGATTTTCACTTACTTCTGCCTATTCAATCCCACCATATTTACCAATACACAATTGGCTCCTTGCTAATCCACACATTGTTCATAACTAGTTAAATGGCATATTTTAAAACAATCTAGCAAAAGAGGTGAAATACCTGTACAATGAAAACTACAGAACACTAAAGAAAGAAATTGATGAAGACCTTAGAAGATGGAAAGATCTCCCATGTTCCTGGATAGGCAGAATAAATATTGTCAAAATGACTACACTACCAAAAGCACTATACAGATTTAATGCAATTTCTATTGAAATTCCAATAGTATTCTCTATAGAAATATAAAAATCAGCCATGAAACTTATTTGAAAAAATAAGAGGCCCAGAATAACCAAAGCAAACATTAGCAAGAAAAGTGAAGCAAGAAGCTGGGCGTGATGCTGCATGCCTGTAATCCCAGTGGCTCAGGAGGCTGAGGTAGGAAGATTGCAAGTTCAAAGTCAGCCTCAGCAATGGCAAGGCACTAAGCAACTCAGTGAGACCCTGTCTCTAAATAAAATACATAATAGGGCTGGGGATGTGGCTCAATGGTCAAGTGCCCCTGAGTTCAGTCCCCAGTAAACAAACAAACAGATAAGTGAAGCAGGAGTCATCACAATACCATACCTTAAATTATACTACAGACCTATAGTAACAAAAATGCCATGGTATTGACACCAAAACATACATTAAAACCAGTGGAACAGAATAGAAGACACAGAGATAAACCCACATACATACAGTTAGTTATCTCATACTAGACAAAGGCACCATAAACATACATTGGAGAAAAGATAGCCTCTTTAATAAATGGTGCTGGGAAAACTGGAATTACATATGTAGCAGAATAAAATTGAACCCCTGTCTCCCACCTGACACAAAACTAAACTCAAAGTGGATCAAGGACCTAGGCATTAGAGCAGAGACCCTATGCCTACTAAAAAAAAAATGTAGGCCCAACTCTCCATCATGTCAGCTTAGGAACCAACTTCTTCAACAAGACTCCTAAAGTGCAAGAAGTAAAATCAAGAGTCAATAAATGGTATGTTATCAATCCCAAAAGCTTCTTCAGAGTAAAGGAAACAATCAAGAATGTGAAGAGAGAGCCTACAGAATAGGAGAAAATCTTTGTCACCTATACCTCAGATAGAGAATTAATCTGAAGGATATATAAAGAACTCAAAACACTTAACACCAGAAACCCAAATTATCCAATTAATAAATGGGCAAAGGAACTGAACAGGCACTTCAAAGAAGAAAACATCTGATTGGTCAACAAATATACGAAAAAATGTTCAACGTCTCTAGCAATTAAGAGAAATGCAAATTAAAACTATACTGAGATTCATTTCTCTCAGAATGGCAATTATTAAGGACACAAGCAACAATAAATGTTGGCAAGGATGTGGGGAAAAGGGAACACTCATACATTGTTTGTTGGTGGGACTACAAATCGGTGCAATCATTCAGGAAAGCAGTATGGTGATTCCTCAGAAAACTTGGAATAGAATCACCATTTGACCCAATTCTCACTCCTCAGTATATACCAAAAGGACTTAAAATCAGCATATTAGGGCTGTGGTTGTAGCTCAGTGTTAGAGCACTTGCCTAGCATATGTGAGGCACTAGATTTGATCCTCAGCACCACATAAAAATAAATAAATAAAATAAAGATATTGTGTCCCTCTATAATTAAAATGTTTTTTTTTTTAAATCAGCATACTAGAGTGATACAGCCACATCAATGTTTATAGCAGCTCAATTCACAATAACTAAGCCATGGAACCATCCTAGGTGCCATACAACAGATGAATGGATAAAGGAAATGTGGTATATGTACCCAGTGGAATATTACTCAGCCATAAATGAGATGAAATTATGGCATTTGCTGGTAAAAGGATGGATCTGGAAACCATCATGCTAAGTGAAATAAGCCAATCCCCCCAAATCAAAGGCCGAATGTTCTCTCTGATATGTGGATGCTAACACACAACAAGGGTGGGGGAATAATAGAAGTTCATTGGAATAGACTAGGGGAGAATTAAGGAAAGGGGCGGGGCATGGGAATAGGGAAGACAGTAGAATGAATCACATGTAACTTTGCTATGTTCATATGTGAATACACCACCGGTGAAACTCCACATTATATACAATCACAAGAATGGGATCATAATTAGAATACGTTATACTCCATGTGCATATAATATGTCGAAATATACTCCACTGTCATGAATATCTAAAAAGATCAAAGAAAAAACTTTAAAAATCAAAAAACAAACAAAAATCAAATTAACTTTATCATGTTAATCTTGAGGAGAAAATGAGTGAATAAGGAACAGTTTTGACATCAGTTTTTTCTTGGTGCCATATTAGTGTTGCTTTGTGGATTGTGTTTTGAATGCTGGCAAACACACAAAACTTTACATTTATCCCAAAGCCCAAACTTTCTTATAGCTCCCTAACTCCCCTGAGCCAGACTATTCCAACTGTACTTTTCAATTTTCAAGCCATTTGTTCTGCCTGTGTGGATAGGTGATTTTATAGAGGCAGAGACATTTCTGATTTCTAAACAACACTTTACAGTTCTTGTTAGATTACAAATGATAAGGGAAGCTTCATGAATGTGCAACACAGTATGTAATATCAGAGGAAATCAAAGAAGCCTTACACAGCTGTTCATGAACCCCGTGATTCAAGGTATTGCTTTCTGAAAGGGGAAAGGAATTTTTAAAGGATTGTTCAGTTCATTCCACAATGGCTAAATGAATCATTTCCTGTTTGCCCCCAGGATGACTATTATCCTTTATTTCCTGCAAATGAATTATGACATTATGTGCTTATGAAGGGTAGAAGAAAAAACATTAGCTAAAATTATTAACTAAGTTTAGTTAATTAACTTTATATAATATTTATATTATTCAATATAAATTGAGTAAATTCATACTCTGAATACAGATACTCAAAGGAGATATTTCTATGCAATTGTTTTATAGACTTTTAAACATTTTGAAGAACTAGGTTACAGTAATTATTATGTTTTCCTTATGCTGTGATTTGTGTAATTAAATGGAAGTCCTTCTCTTGTTTATTACTTGTAGAGAATATCAGAGGTAAATTTCTGTCCCATCTGTTATAAGTATGTTGGATTAAAATAATTTTTTAAATTATTTTAGTAGAAATGATATGTCCACTCAATATACAAATCATAAGTGTAAAGACTGATGAATTTTTCTTATGTGTTATTATACACATGAATTCACCACCAAAATCAAAATAAAAAATGTTTGTTAACAAAGTCCTAGGCCAGAGTGGTCTCTGAAGTCAGGTAGTCTCAACACACCAGATCTGGCCACTCACCCTGAAAATCAAATGGAAAAAGTAATGGTGAACTGGGTGTGGTGGTGTATGCCTCCAATCCTGGTTACAAAGTAGGCTAAGGCAGGAAGATTACAAGTTCAAGGCTAACCTCTACAATTTAGCAAGCCCTATTTCATAAATAAATATATAGGTAAATGGCTGGGGATGTAACTCAGTGATAGAGTGCCCCTGAGTTCAATCTCCAGTACCACATACATACGAAAGGTAAAGATGAAGTAGAAAATGAATTTATTCAGTATAGCTGTACTGGGAAGACAATGAGGACCAGTGTCTTCATCCCTGTAAAGGTAGGCTAACAAGATTATATAGGGAAGGGGGGGCAAAAAGTATGCATGGTCAACCTGTGTTGGCCAAATTGTGGTTTGGCTGATCATTATCTCAGGGACAGTCATGTAGAACCTTATGTGCAGTGATAAGAAAGTTGCGATAGCCTGGGAGATAGTTTTGACTCATCATGGGATTATTGTTAGATCAGACATATTGTTCCTGTAATTCAAACTAACTGCAGGAAACAATGACTCAAAGAAAGAACAAATCAGAAAGCAACATGGAATTAGTTCTTTCCCATTAAAGGTAATGACTAGAGACTTCTAGTGCTGCTCTGGAGGTCTGGAACAGAACACTGTAAAAGGTGGCAGCTGACAATATGTTGATTGTGATATTCTTGCAAATCTTGAAACTGCTGTACTCTTATCTCAGTCCTTTCATCCTTGGAGGGGGAAGTTTATCAGTTTTAGATAAACACTTCTAGAATGATGAAAATACATATGTGCAAAGTTGAGCAGGAATTTGACACAAGTTTTAGAAAGAAGTCAGATGCAAAAAGAAGGTAGAGATGTTAAACTTTTATCCTGCTTTTAATTACCCATCAAGCATCCATAGGCCCACGTGTAGAATAGGTGTTTTTTAGCCAAAGCAGCCTCTAAGTCCCTATTACATATTTCCACCCTATTTTTACTCCACAAAAGGCAACCACTATTCTGACTATTATAAAGCATGAAATTTAGTTTACACTACTTGAATTAGTTTTGCTCTTATTTTGACCTTTTTTTTAAATTTCAGGTAAAGCTATATAGAGAAACTCACAAGGAACCAGCCCAAATTGCCATGTCACTTTGGCTTATTCTTTTTAGGTGAGCTGGAGAAAAGAGTTTGTTAATTATAGCTAAATTCTCTGCTCAGAGACACTTATACCCACCATCTTTTATTTTGAACATTTAATTTTGACCCTGAGCTGAGCATGCTCAGGAATGTTCTTACCTCTACATGGCAGGATGCCTTTCCTATATGAATATGTCTAAGTTTCCCCCATAAAAACCCTTGCTTTCTTTATTTAAGGAGAACCCAGCTTTTCAATTTAACTCCAGTACTCTCCTTATGCGCTGATAATAAACCTCTCCACGCCTTTATTTCTTGATTGTGCTTATCAGCTTTGCACTTGCCAAGAAGTGGACTCATTGAATTCAGTCACATTACATCTAAATGACTTTTTCTTGACTTACTTTATTTATAATTATATCTTGAATTCTTAACTTGGGACATGATGTGTCATAAAATATCCTTAGGCAGGAGTTAATTTGCTAAATTACTAAGGAAGTGAAAATGGAATGAGAATATAGGAATTTGTGAGTACAATTACAGATATATTTCTGCCACTGCTGGCTTTACATAATAAAGATAAAATACTAATATAATTTGCCTTTTAAAGTTCAAAAGACAACTTTTTTCCAACTCCTAGCCCCCACCATGCATGCACATCCTCCTTAAGAGATGTACCATTAGACTCTATCTGAATATCAAAAAATATGATTCTGAAACCAAGAGTTCTCCTGATTAAACATTAAATCATTAACAATAATCAATGTGAGGAATTTCTGCTTCTGACCAAGAAGAAGTAACAAGGGTTGATTTGCCATCCTCCCTCATATATCTCAAAAGCAAGCAATATTTAGGAAATGTTAAATAAAAAAAAAAGAGGAAAGAAAATCTCAAAAGAACCAAAAGAGTCAAAATGAGCCAAAGTACTATAGGGAGGGAGGCCTAGGTGTATCTCGGGAAAATCCCTGTGTTATACAGGCCAAGATTAGAGTCTGGAGAAACCAAAATAGCTGAAGTATACAGGACAGATTATTGGAGAACAGAGAGATGAATAGAGCCAGACCCTGGAGATCCATAGAGGGGCCTTCTCTAGTATTTAGCTGAGTACTGAACATGCATACATGTTAGGAAACTGCAGAAAGTCTTGTATATTCTGCGACTCCTTTTGCTCTGCTTTTGGCCCCAGAAAGATTTTTTTCATAGAATGCATGACCTTGTCCTTGGCTTTTGATCATGTTTAGACAGAGGTAGTTTTAAGAGGTGGGGGAGAAAGGAGAAGACACATATTGGAGTGTTTTTTATTTCCATTTCTTCCCTGACTCCTTGAAGCTTTGCAAGCAGTTGATTTAATAGCCATTGCCATTCCAGATTTAGTCCTTGGACTAACAGCATCAGGAATATGTTAGAATTTGTTAAAAATGCAGAATCTCCAGCTCACTCCTGGCTAGCTGAATTAGAATTTCCTTTTATAGAGTTTCTAATATGTCTATGTTTCATAGGTGTATTAAAAGGCAGTCCCTTTTCCAAAGCTCCAGCTTTCACAAAGTTAATGTCTTTTCCTCCTCTTGCCTCTTTTGTCCCGGGGCCATAATGGTTTTCTGTTGTCAGCAGTCCCTTGTTAAATCAGCCAACATTTTTGTAAATATATCCTTTTTAAAAACTTATTGTTCGCCAGGCATGGTGGCACATGCCTGTAATCCCAGCAGTTTGGGAGGCTGAGGCAGGAGGATCAAAATTTCAAAGCCAGACTCAATAACTCAGCAAGGCCCTAACTCAATAAGACCCTAACTCAATAAGACCCTGTCTCAAAATTACAAATAAAAATAAAAATGGACTGGGGACCTGGGGTTGAGCACAGTGATATAGCACTTGCTTAGCATGCATGAGGCACTGGTTTTGATCCTCGGCACCACATAAAAAAAATATAAAAAGTATTGTGTCCATCTACAACAAAAAAAAAATGAAAAAAAAATTTAAATGGACTGGGGATAGGCTGGGGTTGTGACTCAGTGGTAGAGCACTCACCCAGCACATGCAAGGCTATGTGTTTGAACCTCAGCACCACATAAAAAATAAATAATTAAAATAAAGGTATTGGTCCAACTACAACTAAAAATAAATATTTTTTTTAAATGGGCTGAAGATATGGCTCAGAGATTAAGTACTCCTGGGCTCAATCTCTGGTAAGAAAGGAGAGGGGAGGGAAGGAGAAGGGAGGGAAAGGAAAGATATACTTTGAGTATAGGATGTATTTCCTGCTGGTACCTTAGCTGATATGATACAGTATTATCTATTTTTATATCCATGCATGTATGTTGGTAACTACATACATACTGTCTCTCCTTGAAATTCATAACAGCCTTTATGTTTTAAAAAGGAGCATGGAATTTTGCAGCACCTTTTTCTCAATTAAGCTAAATGATATAAAATTATATAAATAATCATCCCCCAACAATGCAAATTTGGTTTTAAAACACAAATGCTATTTCTGGTTCACCAGAGACTTTTGTGAATCTAAAGAGTAAAAAGACTAATGAATTTGTGTATATATGCTTGATATGGTGGGCAGCCTCTAATAATCCCTGCCTCTTGGTATTACACTCTTTTGTAATCCTCTTACCTTGAGAGTGGACTAGACTTATCTACTCATTTCTAATAAGTAGACCATGGCAGAGGAGTTTTAAGGAGTTCCCAGAGAGGGTGACTTCTACTCAGGATGAATGGGGTTCTTGACAAATTGCAGGAATGAATTTATGGATGTTTCAGGGAGAGCACAGATTTACTTCAGGAAAGCAGAGACAAGTTCAGGGAGAATGTGGGTTATCTCAAGAGTGACAAGCTTCTCCTTGGTCTGAGGTTCTAATATTTATAGAGGGTCAGCAGCTAGGGACTGAAATAGAGGTGGAGTCAAGACATAGTTACACAATTTTGCATCAATTTTCCTTGTGCTTACACATTGCCCTTGTACTATGTTACTTTTTTCAGTCATGGGCCAGGGATGCAGGCCCAAGTGACAGCAGATGCTGGAAATTTGAATTGGTGACAGTAGAAATGAAAACAAGTCAGACTAGAGAGCATACAAGCATGGCTTTTATTTGGGCTTCGCCTAAGAGAAAGGAGTAACACTGACCAGATTGTCAGTCTGGTTCTTCAAACAAAGAGGAAGAGTTAGCTTTGTTCATGGACTTTTTCATTTTATATTTATTTTTTTTAGTTGTAGCTGGACACAATACCTTTATTTTCATTATTTATTTTTATGTGGTGCTGAGGATCAAACCCAGGCCCTCACACACACTAGGTGAACACTCTACCACTGAGCCACAACCCCAGCCCCTTGTTCATAGACTTTTTATTCCACAAGAGTTAAGTATTTTTCAAGGACTGTTTGTAGGGGAGAGGTAGGTTTAGGAATGTTAACTGTCTTTAGTTATATTTTAAAGATGAGTTTTTCTTTTCCTATAATGTACTTTAACTCTGAGGAAGGCTTGGTTAGTGAATGATCCTGGAGCCAAATATTAGTTTTTTGTTTTTGTTTTTTTTTTTTATATTGGGTCACATTCTGTAAAAACATCTCAGCCTTGTGATAAGGATCAGTTGCCATAGCTGTTCAAAGAACACATCCATGGGAAATGGAAGAGAACACAAATCATGGCAAGTGAAAAGTTAAGAACATTGGGAAATTGCCATTTTGATGGCTCCTCAACAATTTTTTTCCTTTATGTTGATTATTCTTGGAGAGTCATGGCAAGTATATCCTGTGCCTAATGATGTACCTAGTCTTTGAAGCTGGCAAATTTGTTTAAGGGTAATAAGCCAAGCATGTACCAAGTTTTTAATACCTAACAAATTATGAATTAAGGTGGGATAACAGAGAAAATAAAAGACTTAAACACTATCTTTTAATGGCTCTCAGGCTATGAGTTAAGGCCCAGAAGTGCATTTGCCCTTTGTCTCTATGGTGGCTTGTGTCTCACAGGGTCTTTACTTGTTTTGCATTCAATTGTTCATGGATATTCCCTTCATTCTAGTGGCTCTGGGGCACTTATCTTTTGAGGCTCCCTTTATCTTTCTTTCTCTGTTTCCCTAAATTTCTATCCATTTCAATTTATGGGATTAGGTTATAAAAAGACGGTGGTTTTTATCTTGCCTATTCTAACTCTCTCTTGCATTACGCACCCTGCAGGAAGCAGCTACCACATTTGAGGAATTCCTGTGGAGAGGTTTACCCAATGTCCCGTCCCCATCTTTGAACATTTCAAATGAGAGACAGCAGTCCTAATCAAAAAGTAAGAAGCTGATTTGCGCCTTATTATAGAAATTGAGTTAGAGACAATAAACTAAGCTCCTCCCACATCCCTGACCCACAAAAACTGTGATTATAAGTTTTTTTTTTTTTTTTTTCTTTTTGTTTTGCTTTGTTTGTTTTGCTAGGAATCAAATCCAGGGCCTTGGATGTGCTATTCAGTTGCTCTACCTTTGAGCTACATACCCCACCATTAAATTTTGCTGATTTACCCATTGCATTTTGGAGTGATTTGTTACACAGTAATAGATAGTTAATATACTTAGATTCTTTTAAAGTATAAAATAACAAGTATTTTGTTTCTTAACAAGATATTTAGTTCAGGTTTTACTTCTTTTCAAAGTTACAGGTCTCTAAACATTAATTTTGAAATATACTTGGAGTTACTTTTTTGGGTTTTGTTTTTTGGTACCAGGAATTGAATCCAGGGGTACTTAACCATATGTCCAGCCCTTTTTATTGTTTGATACAGGGTCTCACTGAGTTTATTAGGGCATCGGTAAGGTAAGTTGTTGAGGCTGGCTTTGAACTTGTGATCCTCCTGCCTCAGCCTCCCAAGCTACTGGGATCACAGGCATGCGCCACCACACCCAGCTGGAGTCACTTTTTAACACAAATAAATTTTTCAATAAACTTGAAGTCCTAAAAATAAGAATTTAAAATGTGAATAGTTTAAGAACTGGAAAATCTGCATAGTTTGTTTGCTGATGGTAAGAGTCTTACAGAGAAAATATGAAATTAATTTAACTGAAAGATGTATACATCTCTGGGGGAAATAGTGAGCTACTTTTGTATTAAATAAGTATAGAGAATGAAATTCTATAAGTTGAGTTTCCACTTAGATGAAAAGGTATACCTTTTCTACTTTTTTCAAGGTTTCATAGAAAAAATATATGTGAGAATGAAGAGGAAAAAAAGGTAATATTAGCAAACTAATAACATAAATGGATGCAAAAGTAGCTATCACTATTGCTTCATTAAAAACAATGTGAGAATACAGTTGAATCTAGTGACCTCAAAGTTCAAGTTGAACAAATTGCAAATATCTGTTTCAAATTCAAATCACTTTCAAATAGCTCAACTAGGTTTCCTCATTACTAATAAGTAAATAAAATTCTAAGTGAGCAATCATAGGTGTTCTCGTTTATGAGTAACATCAATTTTTCTTCGGTTTTAAATTTCCCCTTCCCCTGCTTCCTTCCCTTTTTCCCTTTTTAGGAGAAAAAACAGTGGTGAACAAAAGGGCTGAAGAAACAAATAAAAATTACCTTCAGGATCACGTTACTTTATTTTTTTTAGAGTTTTCATTAGTGCACTACAGTTATACATAATAGTGAGGTTCTTTTTGACATGATAATGCATGCATGGAATATAATTTGCTCCATTTCAGTTCCTAGTACTTCTCTTTCCCTCTCTTCCCTTCCCCTTCTCTACTGATGTTCTTTCTGTTTTAATTGGTGCTTTATAGATAACCATAAGGTGGTATATTCATATATGTACATACCACAATTTGGTCAGTTTTATTCCATTCTCACCAGCATTTATTATTATTTGTATCACTGATGATCACCATTCTAAATAAAGTGAGATGAAATCTCAGTGAAGTTTTGATTTGCATTCCCCTGATTGCTATGGATGCTGAACATTTTTTTCATGTATTTGTTGGCCCTTTAAAGGGCAAGATAGAACTTGGGCATTTAGAGATCTGTACTCCGATATTTATGCTGAGGGTGTCTCTTCTATTCTGGATGTATGAAATTATTAACTGACATACATCATAATAATAGAGGTAAAATTGGAGGCTTAGTGATAAGTATTATTATGAGGACAACTAATACCACCTGAAGTCATGAATTAGAGAAAGTCAGAAGTTGAGGAGAAATGAAAAATAATAAGACAAGGCTTGGGGAAATTGAGTTGGCTAAAAGACAGTGGTTCTCACACATGAGGCATGAACAGAATCACCTAGAGGGCTTCTTAGCATACAGATGGCTGCTCTCTGGCCACACAAGTTGCTGACTCAATAGACCTGAGTGGGGCCCCCAAAATTGCATTCTTAACAAATTTCCAGGTAATGCTGATATTACTATTCTAGGAACCACAGTTTTATAGCCATTAGAGTGGAGTATCTGGTTTGATTGTAATTTAATTTAATGAATGTTTCCTAACTTTTTGTTTATAGTACTCTTATTTTAAATCCTCAGTGATGACACAAATGGTAATTATACTTTGTAATTATTAATCCTCCCTCTTTCTCCATCTGTTTTGGGGGAAAATGAAAGAGGGAGCAGAAATTGCATAAAATCAGATGTTGGGTGCTGGCAATTTTTTACTGTCTCACCATTTGTGAAGGTAGGCAGCATCTTTAATTAGCAGAAACATCTTGATCAATTACTGGTGCAGATTTCTTTAAGAAACTCTCTGGTGCAAACTGTCCATGAATGTTAGAAAAATGAGATTAAGGGAATAATCCTATAAACTGTGCCCATTCTACTAATACCCTCATGCTTTCTTTTATAAAGCAATTGACCTGCAGCCTTGCCTGGCTGAAATCAACAGGATATGTTATATTCCTTAGGAAATAACCTGTTACATGAAGGAGAAATACAGGCCTGAAATGCCAATAAAAAGAATATGTTACTCTGAAGGTGGGGGGTGGGGGTAACTTTTCTGACCCTTACACAGACCAGAACTCAGGAAGATAAGGATAATTCCCCCTAATCATGGGCCAAAGTGATCCAGAGTTGCCTTGGAACTTGACCATATATAGTGAGGACTTAGAAGTTTGATGCAATTCTGCTCTCAATGAAAAGTCAAGAGATAGACCTATGCGGCAGTCTGGCTGCAGCAAACTAACGGGGGGGGGGGGGGGGGGGGGGATGACGAGCAACTTGTGAAGATTGATACAGCAGGAGTGGGAGCCACTTTATTGTCGGAGAGTAGAGGTATATATACACTTAACTGATTATACACAGCTTGTTTCAATTAACATCCAGATACATCAATTGGTCATTAAGGAATCCTCATCATCTTAATAATTACACACAGCTTAACTTAATTGACATAATCTAGACAGCAGTCAGTCATTAAGGAATCTCTATCATCTTAATGGCTCCCTGGAGTTACTTCTCAAACCACTCCTCTTGGCAAAGTGCCAGGCGCCATCTTGACTTGTTTATGGACCCTAACAACCTGGGCAGGATTCTCTGAAAACTTCCCAGGGACCCCACCACTATCACCAATAAAACTGGAGGGCAGAAGGTGTATACTGTCTCTCTCCTCTCTGAGAGGACCCACTCTCTGTCTTGAGAGTATCCCTCTTTTCCCTTTTCCTATTCCTTTTAACTCATTCCTGTTACTCTGAGTAACATGTCTGAAATCTTTTTTTTTTTTTCATACTGTGAATTGAACCTAAGGGGACTTTTTCACTGAACTACATACCCTACCATTTTTTTTAAGACAAATTCTTGCTAAGTTCCTGAGATGGGCCTTGAAATTGCTTGACAATACTGTCATTGAAAACATCTTTATTTTCATTATAATTATTTTTAAAACTATATAAAATAATAATTGTTTTATTAATACTATACTATTGATACAGTCAAATATGATTCAAGCATCAGATGAAGAGAAAACCAAAATATTGTCTCCAATTCAACTATTCATAAATAAACACCTAAGAATTTGATGAATATAATTTCTTGTACTTCCATGTGAATATGGGTAAAAGTAAGTTTTTACCCACATTCTATCCAAATTATTATATATAAATCATTATATTTATCATATTTATTTTATTGCAATATAGCTATAAAATATATGCGTGTATTATTTTATACTATATGTTCTTTTTATATTACAAATTATATCTAAATTATTATTTCTAAAGATAAGAAGACACATATTATGAAATATTAGATCATTTAAAAATTAATTTTAAATTCTATTTTTAATTAAAAGCATTTCTACCTAAGCTATTTTTTTGAAGTTCTCTACCTAACAAACTCACCCTTTATTCCTTTCTGATAAAATCCTCATACTTTTTGTGCCCAGGCCCAAAGAATGATAGATAGTAAATTTCCATTTTCTCTTGGAGCTAGGAGTGGTCATGTGATAAAATTTTGGATAACAAAATGCAAGACGGTATTTCTATGAGCCTTCTAAAACAGATTTTTGTCTTTCTGGATAACAAAACAGGCTCACAGCAGGCCGTTACCCTTATCCCTTACTCTCTGCTTGGAATGCTATTATGCGAACATGATACCCAGAATTGCAGCAGCCATAAGTGACTGCAAAGTGACATATCTAAAGATTCAGTGAATATGTTGCATGTAGTAAACTGGAAGTATTTAAAAGTCACCATGCTTGGGGTTACTCTTGGGCTACTGCACAACTCCTATAACTAACTACATCAAGCCTTTATGGTTAAGAAATCAAACAAAGCTCTTATAGTTTAGACCCTGTTTAGTGAGAAAAAAAGTGTTTCTAAAATAGTCCTAACATTTCTAACTAAACCTTATGTTAAATTTACCTAAGGTAATACATCTAACCATACAGAAGAAAGAAAATGCCTCTAGCTCAGGGATCATTCTTGGCCAGCCTAACTGTTACCTCAGACATGCAATCCTTTTAGAAATGATTTTCCCACCTGGAAAAGAAGGCTAAACAGAAAAAAAAAATAGAAATGCTTCATATAGAAACGGATTTTTGAGACAATGAAAGAAAGCTAGAAAGAATATAATGCAAAAAGATTTAGTTAATATAAATGTATACCAAAATTCAAACTAGTACATTAAATACAATTTTAAAATGCAGATTTAATTTTATAAGCTTTTCTCTAAAACCTGTATACTACCTAAACTGCTGGATGTTTAGCCTTAATGTGTATCTAGAGTTGCCACTCTTTTCTTAGATGTGACTTCACAATCATAAGAAATACTCCAGAAGTGGTAGATAAATTATAACAGCTCCAAAGTAATCAATATACTTTAGTGCTTCAAGTATCTTCTTTCAGGTTAAATTGTATTGCAGTGTTTTCCTTTATAAAATGGTTGCCACAGTAACATCAGTAATCCACCTTTTGAGAGTCACAATTTTTGGTACTATTCCTCTGGTGAATTTATTGTTCCTATAGAACTTAAAGAGTAGAGGGAGGTTGGGACTGAATGTTATAATTTTATATTCTTACTTGGTGGTTCCAAGTAAAACTAAAGGAAATTATATTCTACCATGTAGTTTGGTTTTTTGAGAAAGGAGAAGCCAGTCCTTGTATTCACACAGCTGCAGGACATTAAAATTGAACAGAATGCAATCAAAATAAATTCTGAATCAGAGAACAACAGCAGTTTTAGGTTCTACTTTGGATTTTAGAAATGAAACATGAACTAAATTGCTCAAAACAATGATTAGTTTTAAAACATATTTGTGAAAGATTCATTACCTGCATTCTACTATTGATTCAAACTGACTTGTATGCATTGGTCTAGACTTGAAGAATAATGATACATAAAAAAAAGAGAGAACTCCCCAGAATTCATATTGGGAAGTTTTTAAATGAATTTTAAAAGCCTATGGAATTTGCCATATAAACTTTTATCCAGATGCTGCTTCCTAAATGAATCTCACTCTCACATTCTGCTTTTCCTTATCTCTTTTTAAAAGGTTTATACAGCTACATTTTTTTTTTTGCTCTTCAAAATGTTCGTTTTTAAATTCACTTAGATATCTCCAAGGAGTTTAAAACTAAAGTTTTTCTTTATATAAAACCCAGGCATGAAGCCCCAACAAGTCACAACAGTCAAAGTATTTCCATGGAGTATAACTGTGTCCAGTTCTTAAATGGAAAATGTCTACACACTTAGATATTCAGACAGTTGAATGTTTTGGTAACAAGGCATACTCTATTTTCCCTTCAATAGTTTTTCCCCCTCAGTCTTTCTGCGTGTGCACAGTCCTGGGGGAAACAGAAAAAAAATGGTTCATTTGCTGATTACACTAATGCATATTTCTGCTCTAATATGTTGTTTTTCAAATGGAGTACAGGGATCATTTCCAACTGTATTTTTCAAAAACTGTTTACCCCAAGTGAACTATTTTTTATTTTATTTTTTTGTAGTTCTAGATGGATAGGATGCCTTTATTTTATTTATGTTTATATGGTGCTGAGGATTGAACCCAGTGCCTCACATGTGCTAGGCAAGCTCTCTGCCTCTGAAATACAGCCTTAGCCCCGCTAAGTGAACTTTAGAACATAGAAGACTAAAATCATTAGTTTTCCCAGCAGCATTTGTTAGAAAGACCATCTTTTCTCAAAAATATATTTTTGGCACCTTTGTCAGTATCAGATGGCTGGCTATAAGTATATGTGTTTTTCTTTGTGTCTTCTATTCTGTTCCCTTATTCTTCATGTCTATTTTGATGCCATTACCATGCTGTTTTTGTTACTACAGCTCTATAGAATAATTTCACATCAGGTGTTATGATTCCTTCTGCTTTTCTTTTTTTGCTTAGTATTATTTTGACTACTCTCAGTCTCTTATACAAATGAATTGAAGGATTGTTTATTCTAATTCTGTGAAGACTGTCACTGGTGGATTTTTTTTATTGTTTGTTTGTTTGTTTTACCAGGTGTTGAACCCAGGTACACTTAAACATAGAATTGCATCCTCAGCCCTTTAAAATAAAAATTATTTTGAGACAGGATCTCATTATGTTGGTTAGGGCCTCAATAAGTTGTGAGACTGGTTTTGAACTTACTATCCTCCTACCTCAGGCTCCCAAACTGTGGGATTACAATCGGGCTCCACCACACCCTGCTTGTCATTTATATTTTTATGAGGATTGCATTTAATCTCCATATTTCTTTTGGTAGTATGGGATTTTGACAAAATTAATTCTTCCTATACAAGAAAATGCTCTTTTCATCTTCTAAGTTCTTCTTCAATTTCATTTTTTCACTATTCTATAAGTTTCCTTGTAGAGATCTTTTCCCTCTTGGGTGGATTAATTCTCAATAATTTTTTTGTGTGTGAGGTTATTGTGAATTAAATGATTTTCCTGATTTCTTCCTCAGCTGAATCACAGTTGAAGTATAGGAAATTGATATTGATTTATGGGTATTGATCCTTAAGCTCTAGAAGTCTTCTGATAGAGTTCTTTTGGGGGTCTTCTAGACATAGGATCATATTATCAGCAAACTGAAATATCTTGAGCTTTTCTTTTTCTATTTGTATTGGTTGCATTTTTGTTTTCTTGACTGATCCACTAGTTTTTTTTTGGTACCTGGGATTGAACTTGGGGGCACTTGACCACTGAACAACATCCCCAGCCCTATTTTATATTTTATTTAGAGACAGAGTCTCACTGAGTTGCTTAGAGCCTCGATTTTGCTGAGGCTGACCTTGAACATATACTCCTCGTGCCTCAGCCTCCTGAGCTGCTGGGATTATATGCATGAACCACCACTCCCAGTGCTCTGGCTATATTGAACAGGAGTGGTGAGAGTGGACATCCTTTTCTTGTTCCTAATTTTAGAACAAATGCTTTTAGTTTTTCTCCATGTACTATGATGTTTGCTTTCGGTTTGTCATAAATGGGCTTTACAATGTTGAGGTAAGTTCCCTCAAGCCCTAGATTTTCCAGAATTTTTAACATGAATGGGTGATGAATTTTATCAAAGGCCTTTTCTGCACTTATTGAGATGATCATGTGATATTTGTCCTTAATTCTGCTTAAGTGGTGAATTGCATTTATTGATTTGCACGTTAACAAACCTTACATCCCTTGATCTTGGTGTGTTATCTTTTTGATGTGTTTTTTTGAAAGCTAATATTTTATTAAAGATTTTTGCATTTATGTTTATCAGAGATATTGGTCTATAGTTTTCTTTCCTTGATGCATTTTTGCCTGGTTTTAGTATCAGGGTCATACTCGCTTTATAGAATATATTTGGGAATGTTTCCTCCTTTTCAGTCTCATGGAATAATTTGAGAAAGACTGGTGTTAGTTCTTTAAAGGTCTGGTAGAGTTCCACTGAGAATCCCTCTGGTCCTGGGTTCTTTGTTGGAAGGCTTTTATTTACTGTTTCAACTTCATCATTTGATATTGGACTGTTGAGGTTTTCTATATCTTCCTGATTCAATTTGGGCAGGTCATATGTGTCTAGAAATTTGTCAGTGTCTTCTAGAATTTCCAGTTTGTTGGAGTATAACTCTTCAAAATAGTTTCTATTGATCCTCATGATTTCAGAAGTGCCTTTGATGCTATCTCCTTTTTCATCTATAATTTTGTTTATATGAGTCTTCTCTCTCTTTTGCTTAGTTTAGCTAAGGATTAGTCCATCTTACTTATCTTTCCAATCATTGCACTGATTCTGCATTTTTTTATTCTTAATTTCATTAATTTGGCTCTGAGGCAGGAGAGAGGTAACAGATGTCAGCTGTAAAGAAGAATGAATTAAAAATTAACTGAGAGTAATGAAAAAAGAGAGAGGAGGAGGGAACAGAAAATTTCAACAATTACTAGAGGAAGAGAGTGAAGAAGCGAAGATAGGTGGGACAAGAACCAAGGTATGCATGAACTCACAAGTGTAAGATCAAAGCAACTCAGATCCTTGTGTAATCGAACACCCCCTAATTCTAATCAAGGCTAAATAATAAGTGCAATAGAGAGTATTAATGTATAAGTAAAGATATATATATAATATATATATATATATATATATATATATATATATATATATATATATATATATATATATAATTTTCAAAGCAATTTGTGCAGTGAGAGCATATACAACCACACACACACACACGCACACAAAGTCATTCATAAGGGAACAAAAGTGAGGAAGGAAGGACTGGGGTTGTAGCTCAGCAGTAGAACACTTGCCTAGCTTATGTGAGGCACTGGGTTCAATTCTCAGCACCACATATAAATAAATAAAATGAAGGTCCATTGACAACTAAAAAAAAATTAAAAACAAAAAAGAAGGATAATACAATATGATGAAATGATATTTGAGAAATATTTAAACAGTTATAATTTTAAAAATAAAAAAGAATGGCAATTTGAAAAAAAAAATCTTAATGAGAGATAGAGGGCTTCTTTCTACTAAAGTGATCAAAAATGTTGGCTGTTGAGAGCCACAGCCGAAGGGGCCCCAGCAAACTTCCAGCTGCCAGCAAACTTCCAGCTGCCAGCTGATGATTGGCTCACAGCGCCCCAGCAAACTTCTAGCTGTCAACTGATTGGCTCCTCTGCGGTGATGCTCATTGCGCTGTTCCCCCCCCCCCTTTCAGACCACTGAGCTGCTCATTGGAGGACTTTTTTTGGCTCCGCCCACGTGACCCAGCCAATCGGCCTCAACAGCAGGAGGAGTGGGGGAGGTTGAGAGGCTTGTGGGAAGCCGGTGGTGGCAGTTGGGCTCTGAGGGTTTTTCCTGAGGAGCTGTGTGGTGTGGTGTGTGTGTTCTAAAAATAAAGTTCCTTTCTTTTGAGAAGTGGCTCCTGAATTGTTCCCAGCTAGACTGCGGCAGTTGGAAGGGATGGATTTTCATTCTTCATATTTATTTTTGTTTCTGTAGTCCTTGGTTCAAGGGCTAGAGGTTGTTAAGTCCATTGTCTTTGTGTTCCTCACCTAGCTGCTAACTGGGTCTAATAGCCCTCAGCTTCTAATATCCCAGTGTAGGGTAGAGTGCTGAATTGTGTAATCTTATTGGGGGATGGGTACAGAGTTCTAAACTGGAATTTCCAATTGTTAGGGTTTGCACTTGGGTGAGTTTTAGAATTCTGATTATTAGAAATTTGGTCTGTGCCCTCAATTGCTGGGGAGCTCATGTCTGCTGGACTTCTGGATCTCCGGGGGTCTCCACTATAATCTACTTTTATGGCATTAGGGACTAACTCTGTACAGGCATCACCTTAACTGCTATGAGAGTATTAATGTATAAGTAAAGTTATGTGAATATTTATATATATATATATATATATATATATATATATATATATATATATATATTCTAGATATCTACCCTGGATAAGATGCACTTATGCTGCCATTGTGTCTTCCCAATAGCTGCTTTTGTGGGACACTAGCAACTGTGGAGGATTTCTTCTGTAGGACCCAGAGGCTGAATGGTCCTTTGCATCTGTTTCAATCCTCTCTAGTTTAGGCACCCTCTGGGAATTTTCTAGTTGGCTACTGGTAACTTCCTTTATGAGTTCCTGATCCTCTGTTTCTGCTCACAGCTGCCCTATCCTCACGGGGATAGCATTTGACACTTAGTTTTACTTTTTACGCCTGCACTACAATTTTGGATTTATTTTCCCTGAACTACTTTTCCTAGTAACTCTGTGTCCATTAAAGTCAGCCTTTCTCTGTAATTCACAGGTTTCTCCAAGCCAATTTTTGTTTATTTTTCAATTTCTTTATCTACTGGTCATGCATCTCTCTCTGTGCTTCCCACTGGACTCAGCTGCCACTCCAGGGGGCTATTCCGGTGCATCCCTAACGTATGATTCCTTATGTTCAAGTCTATGGAATTTTTTTTAAAAAAATTTTGTTTGTTTGTTTGTTTATTGGTACTGGGGATTAAACTCAGGGGCATTCAACCACTGAGCCACATCCCCAGCCCTATTTTGTATTTTATTTAGAGACAGGGTCTCACTGAGTTGCTTAGTGCCTCGCTGTTGCTGAAGCCAGCTTTGAACTCATCATCCTCCTGTCTCAGCCTCCCAAGTCACTGGGATTATAGGCATGCACCTCCAGCAGGCTCTGTGGATTTTTTTTTTAATAGTTAGTGTTAAGATTCAATGAGATTCCTCACCTCACTGAGAAGCAATCTTCCCACTTTGTAAAGCTGGTGTTGAGGAACTGCTGGTAAGTGCTTCCTTTCTATAATCTACCATCTTCTTTACCACAGATCTTTAATTGCATGTTCATAAATTGATTTCACATTTTTAGATTACAGGTATGCTCATTTACACTGAAAATTTAGTTTCCAAATTCATTGATAGGAGGGGAAGGAGGGAAAGACAGGGATACCAACAAGACAAGTATATTCCATATTAAAATCAATTTTAAAATATTATACACATTGTTGATATGATGCTGAGTGACTTTCATATTATAATATTATAATTCCAGACTTTTCCAATTATTCACAATGCTATTGATTTTCATCAATTTACTATTGTATTACTATTGCTGGGCAATATAATTATTTAGCTTAGATTTTTCTTTTTACTATTTTACTTATCTATTTATTGCAGTAATGGGGATTGAACCCAATGCTTCACACATCACAATATTTTAATAACATCGCTAACATGCAATTTTCTCATTTTTACTTTATTTCTTTTTGAATGGTGCATCCATCCTTTGATTAGACAAACTATGCAATTTCCTATTATTTCAGGCTTTGGAATGTTCAAAATTTTAATAAAACAACATTCGTAACTCAAAAATTTTCTGTTAATGTTTTGTTTTGAATGTACATTTTGTTTATGATTAATTCATTTTGAGGCATTACTCTATTCTAACCAGTGTCTGTTTATAAACAAGAAACAAAAATTGCATTATTTAAATAGGATTTTATAATCCCTTATTATAAATTGTTGTGAAGTAATGTTCCCTTCAGAAATAATATTTATTTTATGATTTTGGTGGGAACAAGGGTAAAATTACCTACTAAGAGCTAATAGCACTCACTAAACAAGTAGTAATCTATAAACTCTAACCTAATCTACATATTAGAAAATAAGGACAATATATTCCTATTTCACAGGTGTTGTCTATTACAGCAACAATTTACTCTATATTTCAATGAATATGGAATATAGCCTTGGACTCTGAATAGGTAAATTGCTATTTTAATAAGGAGTTTCATAGCAACATTTTATGGTCCTAAAAAATTGCTTAGGAGAAAGATCTGAAAATGCAGACTTGCAGTTGAGCTTCAGTAAGGCAAAGAACATGGGGATGTGTTACATTCTCAGAAGTGCTTTTCTTATATATTATTTTGCATCTTTGTGCAAAAGCATCAATATTTCCTAATTCAGTCACCTATAGATAAGTTATGACTTATAAATTCTTTCCCTGTTCTGATTTTGGAATTTATATCATGTGAAATGTTTATTTACTAGTTTACTTACCAGATAAAAAAAGAGTGGATATTTATAAGTTAGTTTGCTAATTTGTTCTTTTCCTCCTCTTCTTCCCACATCCCTTCTCCTCTACTTCTTCCTCAAATGTATATGTATATCAGACTCTGGGTTTTCCTGAGTTCCTATCCTTTTTTACTAACAGTGAATGAAATTTTTAGCTAAAGTAAAGCCAATATAATTTTAGCATATACTTTGGCAATTTCCCCACATCTGGCCTAGAAAGGAATTGTGTAATTTTCTCTAATCATAAAGAAAGAGATATGCATATACTATAAACACACATACATATAGATAATATGTAATTTACAATAGCCAGGCAATTAAAAACACTAACATTTGATATGTTGGCATCAAATATTAGATGTAGCTGGTTGTATCATTGGCAATATTTTCATCAACAAAGATAGTCAAGTCATGACCTAAACTGCTGTTTTTATTTGCATTAGCAATCTTTCTTGTTTCTTTCAAAGTTAACTTCTGGAATCTGACTAATGCTAGTTCTTTCACTTAGTAGATATAAGAATTTGGGCAAATCTCATAAAGCTTAAAATGAAAAAAAAATCCATATATATATGTGTGTGTATATAAATATATATATATATATATATATATATATATATATATATATATATAATATTTGTGTGTGTGTGTGTGTGTGTGTGTATATATATATATATATATATATATATATATATATATATATATCCATCCTAAGTTACTAGGAAAATTAAATGGGATGAAAACTTCGTATCCTGAAAGCAGTCGAGAAGGGAATGAGTGAACTAAAAAATAATTGAGCAGAATGTATCAAGAATTTAGCATGTATAAACATGAACAAAAAGAGTGTAACAAAATGACTGTAAATGACAGAACATACAACAAGAAGATCTAATATGTATTTAACTGGTGTTCTAAAAGATCAGGTGAGAAATCATGATCAAAGCAATACAAATTGTATGTCTGAGAATTTTGCACAATTCATGAAATTTATGGAAGATTTATAGATTAATTTAATTTATAAATTTAATAAATCAAATAAATCCTAAACCAGAAAAATAAATGAAAAAACTAAACATAGTCACATTACAGTAAAACTTCAGTATTACAAAGGCAAATGTATTAAAATAAAGCAGAATAAAAATTCAGCACTCACAGTATTCACAGCTGAATTCTCAATGATAACTAAACCCAATCAACAAATGGGCCAAGGACCTGAACAGACACTTCTCAGAGGAGGACATACAATCAATCAACAAGTACATGAAAAAATGCTCACCATCTCTAGCAGTCAGAGAAATGCAAATCAAAACCACCCTAAGATACCATCTCACTCCAGTTAGATTGGCAGCCATTATGAAGTCAAACAACAACAAGTGCTGGCGAGGATGTGGGGAAAAGGGTACACTTGTACATTGCTGGTGGGACTGCAAATTGGTGCAGCCAATTTGGAAAGCAGTATGGAGATTTCTTGGAACGCTGGGAATGGAGCCACCATTTGACCCAGCTATTCCCCTTCTCGGTCTATTCCCTAAAGACCTAAAAAGAGCATGCTACAGGGACACTGCTACATCGATGTTCATAGCAGCACAATTCACAATAGCTAGACTGTGGAACCAACCTAGATGCCCTTCAATGGATGAATGGATAAAAAAAATGTGGCATTTATACACAATGGAGTATTACTCTGCATTAAAAAATGACAAAATCATAGAATTTACAGGGAAATGGATGGCATTAGAGCAGATTATGCTAAGTGAAGCTAGCCAATCCCTAAAAAACAAATGCCAAATGTCTTCTTTGATATAAGGAGAGTTACTAAGAACAGAGTAGGGTCGAAGAGCATGAGAAGAAGATTAACATTAAACAGGGATGAGAGGTGGGAGGGAAAGGGAGAGAGAAGGGAAAATGCATGGAAACGGAAGGAGACCCTCAGAGTTATACAAAAGTACATACAAGAGGAAGTGAGGGGAAGGGGAAAAATAATACAAGGGGGACAAACGAATGTCAGTAGAGGGGGCAGAGAGAGAATAGGGGAGGGGAGGGGAGGGGAGGGGGGATAGTAGAGGATAGGAAAGGCAGCAGAATACAACAGACACTAGTATGGCAATATGTAAATCAATGGATGTGTAACTGATGTGATTCTGCAATCTGTATATGGGGTAAAAATGGGAGCTCATAACCCACTTAAATCAAATTGTGAAATATGATATATCAAGAACTATGTAATGTTTTGAACAGCCAACAATAAAAAAATTAAAAAAAAAATACTTAACTCCAAAAAAAAAGAAAAGAGAATATCATCAAAGTGCTGAAAAATGTCAAAACCTTAGAAATATTGTAAAGAAATATTTAGATGGAAAACTGGAGCTACAGATGCATGTATTTAAAAAGTTTAAAAGTTCATGAATTACATAACCATGTGAATATGGTAGGAAAAATTCAGCAAGATAAGCCTAAGTAATTTAGAAGTAATGACATTATATTAATAAATATACAACAAACTTTTAATAGAGAGCATGTATTAGGTGAGAAATGATTCTTTGAAATGACTCATACAATTAAAAAGTTAATGAGACTAATAAATCCCAAATGTAAGTCAACACAAGTAACCAATTGTGGGAATGAAAAAAGAGATATTCTGCAAAGTGTGATGTTATTAAAAAAAGAGATATTTGAAAAACTTTATGCCAATACATTTTAAAATTTAAGTATACAAACTGCTAAAAGAGCAAAGTTATCAAACTAACTCAAGGGGAATTATCATATTTCATAAATTATGTTGGGACTATTTTGGGAATTTTTATTCAGGTTAATTTATTTTATATTTGTGCCATATTAATTTTAAAAATATTAAATTAACATTGGTAATCAGAATTTTTCCCACCAAGAAAATTCCAGAAGTAAATGGCTTCAGTGATGAAGTCTCTAAAACATTTAAGGAAGAAATAAACCCAATCTTATTTGTGAATTCTAACAGAGAATAGAAAGGAGAGCACATTTTTAACCTCTTTTTTTTTTTTTTTTACCATGTATTATAGTTTGGATTTGAATGCTTCCCAAAGGCTCATGTTGGGAGGTGGTAGAAACTTTAGGAGTTGGGGCCTAGTTAAAAGAGATGTGTCACTGGGGGAATACCTTTTTTTTTTTTTTTTTGAAGTTCAGAAATGCATATTTTTTTTATAAGGCCGGGGAGGAATACCTTTGAAGAATATACCCTGGGGCTGGGATTGTAGTTCAGTGGTAGAGTACTGGCCTAGCATGTGTGAGGCACTGGGTTCGATTCTCAGGACCACATATAAATAAATGAATAAAATAAAGGTCCATCAACATCTAAAAAATATATATGCTGTCCCTGGACCCTTTGTCTTTCTCCATGTCCTTTCCTCCTAGCTGCCATGAGGTAAGCATCTTTGCTCCATCATATTCACAGCATCTTGATGTTCTGCTTCACCGCAGGCCCAGAATCAATGAAACCAAATGATCCTGGACTGAAACCTCTGAAACCATGAGCCAAAATAAATTGTCACAGGGATGAAAAGCTGATGAACACAGAAAATTGACAAAGAATAGGTCCTTGTGACTATACCTGAGACCACTTTTTTCAGAAGTCTTTGGTACCGGTTTAGAAGAGGAGTTTAGAAAGGATTGGAGATGCAGGCTAGAGAAGCCATGTAATGTTGTTGAGTGCAGCTTAATGGATGCTTCTGGTGTTAGCTTGGAAGACCAGAATGCTGATAGGAAAATGGAGAACAAAGGCTGTGCTGACAAGGTTTCAGATGGAAATGAGGACTCTATTGTGAAGTAGACTAGAGGCCATTCTTTGCTCCACAAAGAACTTGTCTGCATTTTGTCCATGTGCTGGGAGCCATTAGCCAAGTAGGTATGACAATTTCCTTGCCAGCATACCCCATGTTGCTGACATGTTGCAGCGACATTGAATGTAGGTGACCTTGCTCAAGGACCAAGGCAAATTAGGGTGTTCCCGGTTTTAAGATAATCGTGTTTAGGGCGTTCCCAGTTTAGGTTCCAGGTTTAAGGTTTAAGATTATTCCTGCTGGGAATAGGGCATATCCTGCTGCCTGAGTTCCCCTTGAGTTCTCATGGGATTCAGAGTATTTTTTGGGAGATAGAAGCCCAGTGGAGGTGGATTTGGATTTGGGCAGAGAACGGGGATTTTGGGCAGAGAACGTGGATCTCCCCAGAACGTGTTTGTAGACGGCTGGTGTGAGTTCGGGAATAAAGAGTTGCTGTTTGAATCTACAAGCTGTGTGGTGGCTCGTGATTGTGTGCCCAGCCAGACTGCGGCATTTGTGCCCAGCCAGACTGTGGCATTTGGCGTCCCGTGCGGGGAACTTCTGAAGCTTAGAGGTAAGTGAAATTTCTCGTCCCTGAGGAAGAGCAAAAGAATGGGTGACCATTTCAAAAAAAACCAGTGCGTTCTTGTTTTGATTTATCTTGTTTTTGTTTCAAGCTGCCTATCCCTAGAAATTTCTCAGGCAAACTGGAAAAAATGGTTGACTCAAGGTTTGAAGTTGTTCGCCTCCGAGCAAGAGAAATTGTTAGAGGAAGGAGGCACCCCAGTGAGACCAAGAACAATTTGGGCATATGTTGATACAATACAAAAATGTAGCCCATGGCTTTTTAAAGACGAGTTATTAAGTATATCAATGGGACCATCATGGTATCCTGTAGAAAGATTTTTCTTCAACAAGAAAGAGAGGGCTAGTTCTGTTTGCTACACTTGTCTAAGATCTTGGTTTCTACAAAGTTCTGATTAATTTACAAAGCTAAAATATTGAAACAACAACCACTCTTTACTTATTAAGTTCCATAAGGTAATATATTTAAACATTATGTGTGTTTTCATAAATTGGTAAATGGAAAAATGTTTAATATTGCTTTGTGTCTGTGTCTTTGCTAAAACAAGGTTACTAAGAGTTAAGATTCTATTATGTGTAATTTATATACAAAGAGTAGAAAAATTTTCAGTTGGGTTTCAATTATAGTATCATAAAAAACATGAAAGCCTTTCATCTTATTAAAGTGGAGTAATTTGTCTAAATCAGAAATTTTATAAGAGTTGTTTCAAAATGTAAATTTATAAAAAGGGTTAACGGTTAAAAAAGAGATAGAAAAAGATTCAAGATGTGGAAATATATTTTAATATAAAAGGTTAAAGGAAAAAGAAATGATTCTAGATGAGATAATCTGTGTGGTAAAGTAAAAAGTTGTAAAATGCCATTTAAAAAGATTTTGAGGAAACTAGACTTAATTTAAAAGCTTGAGAAAGAAAGAAGAAAAAGGTATTTGTACATGGCAGATTGAGACAAAGCTTCTCAATGGAGTTAAAAAAAAAGCCTTTGGTTGAAGGGCAGCCATGTAAACTAACATTGAAGCGATTTAAACAAAATCTAAGCCTCGTTTAAAAGAGTGAAGCTGTAGGTGGTGAAAAAGTACATTTAAAAGTACAGTATAGATGATAATTAAAAGGCTTTAAAAGGTTAAATTGAAGGTGGTCGAGATACCTTCATGGCGGAAAAAAGATTGCTTTATTGCATCATTCGAAGCCTAGTTAATCTTAAAGGCATTACTTTAAAAAAAATGGGAAGATAATAGGATAAAATATACTTAGATAAAGAAGATTAAAAATTTGAAGTGAAAAACTTTAAAGACAGAAGAATAGAAAGTTCAAAAGAAAAAAAGAGAAAGAAGATGTAGAAAGATAAAAAAAAATGTAGGAAGACAAGAATTTTAAACCCACAAAATAGGAAGAAAAAAAAAAACTAGGAGGAAAATAAGCAACTAAGGGTAAAAATACAAACCTTAAAAAAAAAAAAAAAAAAAAAAACAACTAGAAGATAGAAATAAGATAGAAAATGGTTGAAAATGTCAAGTAAGGTATTACACAGATAGAAAATGCAAAAAGCTAAGACAACTATTAGATACAGACACATACTTATTAAAGCAAAAAGAGGGAATTGGAAAGGGGTATATATCCCCCAAAGATAAACTTAAAATAACGCTTTTTACTCTAAACTTTTTAAATTTGGATTCATCAGGACTTAGTGCTGCGGAAAGGCATATGTATCCAAAAAAATGTACATAAGCCTAAAGTACTTTGGAAAGATATTCTAACAGGACAATGGAAAGGTCCTGACCCAGTGATTGTCTGGAGTCGGGGGTCTGTTTGTGTTTTTCCACAGGGAGAACAGCAGCCCATTTGGATTCCAGAGAGATTAACTAAAACAGTCTCTACAGATCGAAAAGAAGATGATTTGACTCAAATCCATAACAGCTGATATCCAGAACTCCAGCTTGGCCATTCTTACATCTGCGACAGTGATTAACCAGGATGCTTTTTTCAATAGCTATTTTATTATTGCATTTTTCCACATCATAAGGTTCTATTTTTATTTTTTGAGCTCATACAAATCTAGGTTAATGTTTTTCTGATCAGTTTTATTTTTTGACTGTGGAGTTTTTAAACATTGCAATGGAGATTTCACCTAGGTAAAGCTACAAGGCCTTTACTATTTTCTTATGTGTTGTACGTTTGTGTACACTCTTGTGTTTTGTGTTGTATGTCTGTATGTGCGTATGTCCATATTTCTTATATGAGGAGCGCTCATGAAAAAATGGATCCGAATTATTATTATTTTTATTCACGTGATTTAAATGGTTTAATTTAAATTAGGTAAACAGCTGTTAAGGATTGTTTTTAAAGGTGGTTAACAGATCTGTTTGTTTACTAGTTTAAATTAGGTAAAAGGCTGTTAAGGATTGTTTTTAAAGTAGGTTAACAGATCTGTTTGTTTACTTTCACCTTTCCTTTTCATTATATTTAATAATTCTTTTCAGGATAATGTCTCTTTAGCATCATTGCCAGAATTCCTATCTCTATCCCAGTGCCAGTGAAGAACTCAACAAGTAATGCTCAATCAAAGAGTCAACTTACTTTGGGAGGAAACGGATTTTGGGAGGAAATGGACATATTGATAGATTCCTCTGCTTTGAACTGCTTGCAGAACTTGCTTGGACTATGTAACTATCGTTTGGTGCAGCGAATTGTGGTAATGCTGACATATCTTTGCTGATGGTGTCACCAGTGATGCAATTTTTCCCAAGGAGCCTTCAATTGGCTTGGTGTCGTGGCATTTCTGTATCCTCCCTTCTGCTAGTGATGGTCTAAAATTTGGGGGCCAATGGCTTATGCTGGACCGGTAGTCAGTGACGGGTATGATCCAATTGCAGTGGTATCAACCTAAGACAGGAGGCTGACGCCTAAAGGTCTGTTTTCCGATGACGGGTAAGAACCATATGTTGAATTGGACAACCTATCAGGCACAGTCCATAAGCCACATTAACCTCACTCGCCCACTGGCACCAAGGCCAAATTTGGGGGCCAACAGAGGTGAGGCAAAGAACCTCACCCCTCAACTGGTGCATAGACCTATCCACAAGTATGGCTGTATGCTGGACCGGTAGTCAGTGACGGGTATGATTCAATTGCAGTGGTATCAACCTAAGACAGGAGGCTGACGCCTAAAGGTCAGTTTTCCGATGACGGGTAAGAACCATATGTTGAATTGGACAACCTACCAGGCACGGTCCTTAAGCCACATTGCTTGTTGTTTAATTAATCAGAAGGGGGGAGATGCTGGGAGCCATTAGCCAAGTAGGTATGACAAATTCCTTGCCAGCGTACCCCATGTTGCTGACATGTTGCAGCGACATTGAATGTAGGTGACCTTGCTCAAGGACCAAGGCAAATTAGGGTGTTCCCGGTTTTAAGATAATCGTGTTTAGGGCGTTCCCAGTTTAGGTTCCAGGTTTAAGGTTTAAGATTATTCCTGCTGGGAATAGGGCATATCCTGCTGCCTGAGTTCCCCTTGAGTTCTCATGGGATTCAGACAGTATATTTTGGAGATAGAAGCCCAGTGGAGGTGGAGTTGGGCAGAGAACGTGGATTTGGGCAGAGAACGTGGATTTCCCCAGAACGTGATTGTAGACGGCTGGTGTGAGTTCGGGAATAAAGAGTTGCTGTTTGAATCTACAAGCTGTGTGGCGGCTCGTGATTGTGTGCCCAGCCAGACTGCAGCATTTGTGCCCAGCCAGACTGCGGCATCCATGTCCTGAAACTTTGTGTGAGGTTGAATTTAATATTGATGTACTAATTAATCCAGTATTGGAAATTTCAAAGCAGCACCACATTTAGCCTGTGGCATTGATAATTCTGGTTGCTTTTAACCAGATTTACAGTGAAAATCATGAGAAAAAAGCAAAGTGGAATGATTTGAAAAACTCACAGTTTGGCCAGAAAAGTAAGTGTAAAATTTGGGCCAAGGTCACAGAAGAGGTTAACATCATTAAAAAGAAGCCAAATACTTTGAACTGAGAGAATAGGAAACATGCCTCAAGGACATCTCAGAAATTGGCCAGACTCCACCCATCACTGACTCAAGAGTATTAAAGTGTAAACTTGCTTGACTTTGCTTTGAGAAGAAAACACCAGGGTGACTTGCTTGCTCAGGTCTCCCTTGGAAGTTTTTTCCCAGGATTCTTTTCATTATCTTCAGCCTTCCAGGTACTCAGAGACTGTTACAGCCATGGTCCAAGCAGGCCCAGCTACTGCTTGAGCTGATGGTAGATCTTAGTATCATCTAAGTAATACTGATTTTGCAAGCATGCAAGATTTGTGAGGTTAAGGAGATTTTCACCCAAATTTCAAAGGAAGGTCTGTGGGACCAGGTAATGTGTGGCAGGTCATGTTACCAACAACACTGTCCTTGTCCCTTGTCCCTGATGCCAATCCAATAACAAGGACTGGAAGGCATCCATGAAATGTGAGGATCTTCTCTTGGCATGGCAGCCAGGGAGAGATTGGCCTGTCATTGGAAATTTTCTATGGCTCTCCCATGGCAATAGTTAGCCCAATGCACATGACCTTTCCCTCTGCTCTGCTAGGAAGGTTCCTCATAGTAGCTCCAGAAAGCTTAACCTGTTAGGAACTGAACAGCCCACCTGTATCCTTTTTTTGGAGAACATTCTATAGAATCTCTTTGATATTTCCTGATATAAATAAAGCAGGCACTGGCTCCATTTTGTCTAGAAGCTCGATCCATCTGATTAGCTTGCCTGACCTGCCCCCACTTTGAAACCACTTTCTGTGTTCTCTGGTTTTTTCACCATTCTATTTTTCTGAGCTTTTATTTCTCAAACAGCCCATTCCACCATCAGGAGCCCCATCCCCACTGCCCGCACAGGATGTCAATGGGAAACAAGATTTTTATAAAAAGGAAAAAGAAGTTTTATTGTTTTGCTACCAAAAAAGAAACATAGGGGACTCCTGTTCCAGAGGTTGTGATTCTGCCCATCAGTAAGAACAGGGGGCTTTTAAAGAAGCTAGTCAAAGGCTGCATACCAGGTGTGCCCTGAAGGTGTGTTAAAATTCACTTGCTAATTTGGGAAATAGTCAATTCCTAGATCTTCTGGTGATACCTCCTTCCTATGGAGCACTGATAACTCAAGGTTATCTTGTTCCTTGACCCTGGGTTAGGGAGGGAGAGAGGAAGAAGAGGAAAAGAAAAACAAGTCCCTTTTAAAATAAGCTGCAAGAGCTATATTTAAAAGGTGAAGTGAACCACTGTTACAGTCAGAGTCCCTACAGGCAGCCATGCATGCCAAAAATAGAGCTACAGGATTTAATGTTTGCCCTGCTAGGTTTCAATCCTGCTTTGGTCCCATCTCTTCTTGCTATGCCTACATTCCTCCCTTTGGAATGGAGATATTTATATTGTACTGTCTCACCATTGTATATAGGAAGTCTGTAACTTATTTTTTTTTATATTTACAGGAGCTCCAGGCTAAGAGTTCATCTTGAAACACAGAAAAGACTTTGGACTTGGACTTTTGAGCACTGCTGGAAATGTTAAAACTTCGAACTATAAGATTTTAGGGATATGTTGAAAATAAATTCAAACTATGAGATTATGGACTCATGTAAAACAATTGTAGTCTACTTGTATAATATTTAAATAAATATTTTATCATAATAGTGGTTTTATAGAATGTGCAAAATTGTAGAAACCTAAGGAAAATTATAACCTCAGAGAAAGAGACATAGAGGGAATAATTTGCTGTGGGAATAATGTCAGTGATAGAAATTCTAGAGGCAGGGTCTGGGATTGTGGCTCAGCGGTAGACCACTCACCTAGCAGTGTGAGGCCCTGAGTTCAATCCTCAGCACCACATAAAAATAAAATAAAGATATTTTGTCCAACTACTGTTATACCAGATTCGTGGGACCCCAATAGACCTCCAGGAGCCGAATCTGATGCAATCACACAAGAGTCTTTATTGCATGCTCAAGCTTGGGCTCACAACCGTTCCGACGCAGCAGTCCCAGGGAGGGAGTCCTGGTCCTTTGTTCAGTGAGATTTTATAGGTTTGGGGGGGATACTCTATGCGTCACAACATCACACAGCAAATCATTCCATCCGCAGGAAAGTCAAACAACAACTCTTAACATTGATTAGCACATTCACAGGGGGGAACAAGTTGGGTAGGGGTGATTGGTTAGTATAAGACGGGGATTCCTTTGAACTGATTGGTTTAGGCCACGAGGGGTGTGCGTGCTAAACTACATGGTTTCCCAACATGTTATCAACCACCATAAACTACTGGGAGGGTCATCTGGCATCCCAGGTATTTTCCCTGTCTCATGCTGATTGGAGGTTGCTAGGGGGTTGCTATGGGTCCTCACCTAGCCTAACTGAGTCAGGGACACCTGGCACCGCAGACCTCTCCTGTTATTTACAAACAACTCAGCAGGGTATGTGCTTAGGAGTGCTCTGTGGGTTTTTCCAAGGACAAGTGTCATGCCCCCTTCCTTAGGACAGGCCTTGAGTTAGAAGCTGCTGTTATTTATTTATTTTTTAAAAATGGAGTCACATTAGTTTCTCACTACAACTAAAAAATAAATATTTAAATATTAAACAACAACAACAAAAAAGAAATTCTAGAGGCAGTATGGGCTAGAGACTTCAACATTGGAACTGAATTCAAAATTCTACTCTATAACTGACAAGCTGGAAGACTCAGGCAATCAAAACAAGCATTCAGAAATAGGATTGATATATTTTGACAATATTAAAATCAAGAAATGTGATCATTAAAGGACACAAAAGAAAAAAATATAAGCCACACAATAGAAAAATTAAACTTAAAACACATCTGTCAATTAATTTGTATAAAGAACTTCTACAACTTAATTAGGAAAAGACAGATAACAATAAGAAAATGGGTCACAGCTTGAAAAGGCAGATAATAAAAGAAAAAATTAAATAGCCAATGGAAATATAAAAAGTCCTTACCCTATTGGTTGCTAAGAAAATTGAAAACTTATAATGTGATATTTATGTCTCTCATAGGTAACCAAAGCAACTAAAAGTAGAACAAAAACAAGAGATGGAGTTAATGTGGAGCAATGAAAACTTTCATATGTGCAATTCAAATTAAAACATAGCCTAGAAAACAGTTTGTCATTATTCAGATATTCTAAAGATACATATATTCTAAGGCCCTGCAATTCTATGCCTAAATATATTAGAGAAACATGCACTTAAATATCAGGATATGTGTGTAAGATATTTCTGTATTCTATATAATAGTCTGAGACTGAAATAATGCAAATATGCATTAAAAGTAGAATGGATAAGCTGGGTACAGTGCACAACTATAATTCTAGTGACTCGGGAGGCTGAGGCAGGAGGATCTTGAGTTCAAAGCTAGCCTCAGCAACTTAGCAAGGCACTTAGCAATTCAGTGAGACCCTGTCTCTAAATAAAATACAAAAAGGGCTGGGATATAGCTCAGTGGTTAAGTGCCTCTGGGTTCAATCGTTGGTACCAAAGAAGAAGAAGAAGAAAAAATAAACATAGAATTGATAAATACATTTTAATATATCCATTTACTAGAACATCATTAGAATGAAATCAAACAAATTAAAACTGCATTCAACAAACTTTATTTTGACAGAAAGTAGCTGTTATGGTTTACATATGAGGTATCCCACTAAAACTAATGTTTAAGACAATGCAAGAATATTCAGAGGTGAAATGATTAAATTATAAGACATTGTAATCTAGTGAATAGATTAAATCCATCTATGTGGATTAACTGGGTGATAACTGGAGGAAGTAAGTCACTGGTACCATGACTTTGGCATTAACATTTTTTTTATTGGTTGTTCAAAACATTACAAAGCTCTTGACATATCATATTTCATACATTAGATTCAAGTGGGTTATGAACTCCCATTTTTACCCCAAATACAGATTGCAGAATCACATTGGTTACACATCCACATTTTTACATAATGCCATATTAATAACTGTTGTATTCTGCTACCTTTCCTAACATTTTGTCTCTGGTGATCGGAGCTCTCTGTGCTTCTTGGTTGCCATTACCCGAGCTGCTTTCCTCTGCCATGACAATCTGCCTCATCTCGAGACTAGAGCTATGAAATCCACCAATCATAGAATGAAACTCTGAAACCTATAGCCAAAATAAACTTTCCCCCCTTTAAGTTATTCTTCTTGTGTCTTTATATCACAGTGGCACAAAGCAGATTAAAACAGAAGCCAAACATGAAAGGATATTAATCATATGATTTATTTTATAAATTTCAAAGTCATATAAAATCATATTTTGTAGAAATATCTGGTAATGCTTTTTATTTAATTTTTTTTCGTTGTAAATGGACACAACACCTTTATTTTTTATTTATTTTCACGTGGTGCTGAGGATCAAGCCCAGTGCCTCACATATTCTAGGCAAGTGCTCTTCCACTGAGCTACAGCCCCAGGCCCTGGTGACAATTAAAAAAAAAAATAATGAAACATGAGATTGGAAAGGGAGCTTTGGGGAATCATGTTCCATTTTGTGATTCAGACATTATAGCTTTTTCTTTCTGTACGGTTGCTATATTAATATGCTAAGATAATTTTAAGCATACTAACTAGAGGCCAGATTGCCTTTTTTCTTCCAGATTTTCAAAGCCTTTTTACTGATGCACATGTACATATTACTTGATAATAAAAGAAGTAGATTTCTTAATGGTAGTAGAGAAATTAGAGAGGTGATTGTTTCTGTCCCAGGCAACCTCAAATTTATTTTCTAGGATTTAACTTGAGTAGCAATCAAACAATTTCTCTGATTCCTTAGAAAGGTGCTGACATCCTGCTGAAGAGAAGTTGATGATTGCTGGTATAATCTTCTTTTCTTGGAAATATATACAAAAGAACATGAAGAGAATGGGCTCCCCTGGCACAATCAAAAATGCCCACTAAAGAAGATAAAGAAAGTTATTCAGAAGGAAAAAAAAGTGGAAAAAATGGGAAAAGAGACAGACTAATTAGGAAATTTGAATCATGAGATTATTTTGAAACTGCAGAAAGAAGTCAATTAGGGGGTGGACAAAATTGGATATGTCTCAAGTAATTTAGGAAAGGGCACAATGAGAAATATTTTGAAGGTTTGCAATTGATATGTTATCAGTGGACAAATTACATACTGAATAACTTACACTTCTCTCAAAAATTTCTCTTTTGGAAAAGCATCATATAAGCCCAAATGTTAGGATCACCTACAAAAATTAAGTAGATTTAATGCTTTACATGTTAGTAAATCAAACGAGTATGTGTGTGTTTCTGCTAAGAAAGTGCATAAGAAGGTAAAGATCATATAGGGTAGATAGCCAGCCCAAATTCAGTAGCAGTAATATTGAGAAGAATATTTTATGAACAAGGCTGATTATTATTTAATGTGGAGTGTGTTGTATCAATGTAATGCATTTTCTTGATCTACTCATTCGCCAAACTATCTCAATTTTGGATGATTCGTGTGTTTCCCAGTTGAAGTCACTATGAACCAGGCCAGCCATGAAAAGATAGGTTCGTGGTCACAATTTAAACTAAAATTAGATTAATATATTATATTAATAAGACTACTTCACAGTGTGTGCCTTCTTCATAGCATATCTCAGAGAAATAAACCTATTCTTTCCCAAGATCTGCCACTTGCCATGACACATATTTGGGTCATTGCTCCTTGACAACAAGCCATCAAACATTAGGTGTTAAGATCCCATGAATCAAGCAAGTTATAGAATTGTCTTCTCTTCTTGCACAATCATATTAATATGAAATTCTTCATGGATGGGTTAATTCCTGGCACATGCATATTGTCTAGGCATATTCAGGCAGGCTTGCAACAGTTATCTGAAGCACACTTATTAGGACTGCAAGCCTAGATAATCTGTGGAGTGCTTCTCAAAGTGTGTTTCCCACACTTAATCACATCAGCATTGCCTGGGAAGTATAGACATGCCAATTTGGAGTATCCAGCCCAGACCTACTGAATGAAAAACTCTGGTGGATGGAGCCCATGGATCTGTGTTAATAAGCTCTTCAGGTGATTCTGATTTTTCCTCAAGTTTAAGAACAACCCAGGGCTGAGGTTGTAGGTCAGTGGTAGAACATTTGCCTAGCATGTATGAAGTACTGGGTTCCATCCTCAGCACTACATTAAAAAATAAATAAATGAAATAAAGATATTGTGTCCATATACAACTAAAAGAAAATATTTTTTTTTTTAAAAAAGAACATCTGGGGGCTGGGGTTGTGGCTCAGTGGTAGAGTGCTTGCTTAGTACACGTGAGGCACTAGGTTCGATCCTCAGCACCACATAAAAATGAAATAAAGATATTTTTTAAAAAAAGAACATCTGGTCTAAGTTACAAGTTGATATTGGTTATAAAGGATTCCTCTCTGATGGCCATGCATCTTTGAGACCTATTTCTCAAAAGCAACTAAGCACAAGTAAATGTACGTTCATGTTTGTCATACTGTCTTACATATCAAAGTATCTCTTGTTAGGTAGTCATGATTGTATAACTTAATAATGAAGAATTTATGTTCTAAAACATTACTCAAGACATTTTCTCAAAGCACAGACTATGGAACTGGTCTATCTGGTTTCATTCCCAGCTCTGGCTATACTAGTTGCATTGCCTTAAGCAATTTACTTAATCTCTTTGTGCCTCAATTTTTGTACAAAATGGGGATTTAACTCATAGGATTGTTGTGAAATTAAATAAATCAGCATAAACAAAGTTCTCAGACTAGTACCTGGATCATGAATTTGTATAAATACTTGACATTATTAACACTAAGACAGCATATTAGAAAGAATAGACAGCTGAGATATGAAAAACCAGGTGACATTGGAAATTTTTTGAAAGAACTGAGAACAATTAACCTAGACGTTAGAAGACTAAGGAAATGCTTTATAAGTGACTTTACAAAGCTGTATTGCTTCAGAATATAATATTAGAAAGCAAGAGTAGACTCATGAGAAGGTAATTTTTGCTTTAAAATAAACAAACAGAATATCATATATTAAAGTGTAATCCAGGGCTGGGGTTGTGGCTCAGTGGTAGAGCACTCGCTTAGCACATGTGAGACCCTGGGTTCAATTCTCAGCACCACATAAAAAATAAATAGATAAAATAAAGGTATTGTGTCTATCTACAACTAGAATTTTTTTTAAACTATAATCCAGATGTTAAAATACAGAATAAAGTTCAGTAGTGTTTTCTGGATATGATTGTTGATTGCCACACCCAACCCCTGTGTCTTAGTCTGTTTTGTGCTGCTATAACAACACCTAAGGTTGGGTAATTTATTTAAAGGAAAAAAAAACACATAAGTTTACTTCTCAATGTCTTGGGGAGTTGGAAGTGCAAAATTAAGATGTCAGCATTAGGTGTTTAGTGAGGGCTTCCTTTTTGTGTCTTCATATGGCAGAAAGCAGAAGGGTAAAAGAGCAAGGTAGCCCTAAAATACAAGTTTCACACAGTCTCCAGGTTAAGGGCCTTATTTCAATGAATGAGGAAAAGACCTTTATGGCCTAATCACCTCTTAAAGGCCCCATGTCTTAATACTACTGAGATGAGTCCCAGGCCAACAAGCCATGCAGCCAGCCCACTGGTCTTTGCCTAGAAGTGACAGTGGAGGTGGGCTGCAGTGGCACAAAGGTCACCATGCCAACACAGGCCTGCGGCACAGTGGGCCAGTGCACAGCCAGTGTACAGGTGACCCAAGGTGCACTGACCTGGGCACCACCAACTTCATGAGCCCACTCCACTCAGTGCTGCAGTGCTGGGACCCCTAAGCATGAATGATCTGCTGAACACAACCTCCTGCTTCCTCATAAGCAGTGGGAAAATGGAAGTGGAGCAGACCTAAATGGAATCACAGGGCTAACCAATAGCATAAGTACTTTTCCAAACTCTAATTAGCATAATTTTGGACTAATAATTTTAGTACCTTTCCAAACTCTGATTAGCATAAGTTTGGACTAATATGTTGACCTAAGTGTTATATAAACCCCTAGATTAGTACACCTAGAGAGCAACCCCCCTGGGGTCCCCTCTCACCCTGTGAGAGTTGTGTTCTATGCACACTTGAATCAATCCTACTCTTACACTCTCTCATACTGGTCTGTGGATTTCATTCTGCGAATTCACAGAGACAAGAACCTACAAAGAAGAAATTGATGGTGAACCGCCAGGGTCTGATGCAACACTGGAGGCACAGACCCCTTTAAGAGCTGCAATATTTCTTGGGTGTATAGGGTCTGCAGCTTGTACAGACCTTCCACACACACCTGCCAGGAGTAGTGGAAAAACTTCGGCCTCACTGACACAATATCAACCCCCAAATTTTAGAGGTGAAACGTCTTTATTTCATAACTTGCTCTTAAATGCAACTGGAAAAGACTTTTATTTGGGGAATGAGAGGAATAGGAGGATTAGAAAGTGAAAACTACATGGTTCTTTGGGAATTTCTTTGTTCAAAACGGAGTTAAGTATAAACATCACTTTCTTTAGTTTTATGCTTTTGTCAGTTTAGTTTGAAAAACATTATTTTTTATTAAAATGAAAATACCATGACTCCACATTTTATATGCTTAAATTTTTGGATGCCTTACTGTGGTGGGGTTTTACTGAATTTGCTTGAGGTTTCATAAGGGGTCTCTATCCTCAGCAACCTGAAGAGATCTCTGCCACCTAAACTCCTCAGCTTTACTCCTGAGTCCCTTAAAATCTCCCCATATCAAGAAACTCCCCAGAGGGTACCTCCAAGAAATGCTCCAAAATAAAGTCTGGTTTTCATTTGTCTAATCTTATTTGTCATTCAGCTGTTAAAGATAAGGACTAGCACCCCAGATTCCTATGCACAGCTTGATTAATCTTTATAGTATTTACTGAAAAATAATAAACATACATATTTATTTTTTGTTCTATTCCAAAAGGGTACCATTCTATTCTGTAATTTATCACTGTAAACCTAGCACCAAGAAAAGATACTGGCATAAAGAACTTTAATATGTATTTATTGAATTAATAAATGAGTTAATCAGTAATATATCTATATATATATATATATACATATTTTTCCCTATGTAGTGATGATCACTTTTTGAAGAGTGTGCTAGATGCTAGATCTAAAATCTGGCAGGAAATTATCAACAAAACTGAATGAACAATAACTTTAGAGGACATTTAATAAACACCATGAACAGACTGAAGTTATTGATATGTGCATTTAATTTGTATTAAAATTCATGTCATTTTTCTCATGATGAGTGAAAAAGTTCATTCCTTACTTGATTGATGCCAACTGCAATAAAAAATACATTGTAATAATAAAGGATGCAATTATGAATATCTGAAAACTGACATAGCATTTTTTAAATTACTAATTGGATTTCAATAAGTATTCATTAGATTACTAATGATTTTAAGCCTGCATAACAAATGATTGAAAATCTTATAGAATATAGCTTCTTAATACCAAAGAATCTAAATTATAAAAATAGTTCAGGACTTTAAGATTTTAGGGTTCTGTTAAAAATAAATTCAAACTTTGAGGCTATGGATACATTCTAAGATTTTGGTTAATCTACTTTCAACTCAATAATCAACATCATTTTTTTGTTGTTTTTCTTTCTTTCTTTCTTCCGTTTTTTTTTTTTGGTACCAATGCTCCATCACTGAGCCCCATCCCCAGCCCTATTTTGTATTTTATTTAGAGACAGGATCTCACTGCGTTGCTAAGTGCCTCACTTTTGCTGAGGCTGGCTTTGAACTCACAATCCTCCTGCCTCAGCCTCCCAAGCTGCTGGGATTACAGATATGCACCACCACACCCAACTCATCAACATCATTTTTAGCTTTTTTTTTGTGTGTGTGTGGTACTGAGGATTGACTCGGTACCTTGTGAATACTAGGGTAGTGCTCTGCCACTGAGCTATATCCCCAGCCCCATTTTTAGCTTATGAATTCTCCACTTATAATTCTCAACATTTCAGCTCCTGCTAATGATGCTCTGGGTTTTCCCACAAACAGGAGAGTACCAGGAAGAACTGGATGAGCACAAGGAGCGAGGGCAAAAGCCAAGGTAAATATGATTATATATACATTGAAGTGAGTTTTAAATGGGGTAATATTTATAAGCTCTTGCAAAAGGTGACAATTACAGTAGTCTTCTATACTATTATGATAGCAGAACATATTTCAGTAAATAATAGCTCTTTTCTTTTGCTCCCAAATCTTTCTAATTCACTTCTAGACCCTTACATATCATGTTATTTTTCTATGCCTATCTCAGGAGACAGTTTCCACTTCTTGACATGAATAAGGAACACTGGGTTTCGATTTAGAATAACTTTGTTTCAGAAATTAGTCCATCCCAATCTAGCTGTGTGAGTTAAGGAAACTTATTTAAATTCTTTGAATTTTCCTGACTCAGAAAATCAAAATAATACTTTATAATAACAATGTAATGAATTGAGATCATAAGTAATGAATATGAATAAATGCAGTTTACAAAATATAAGAAACTCCAAGTTGTCATTTAAACAAGTATTTAACTCCTCCAATAGAATTACATAGGAATCTTCAGAGAATGACATGAATTATTTTAAAAGAATTTTTTTTCAAGTAATTCTTCCTACATTAAACCTTCTCTCACATCTTTTGCCAGATATTTTCCCTTTTTTAAAATATTTTTTTTTCAGTTGTCAGTGTACCTTTATTTTTTTGTGTGATGCTGAGAATAGAACCCAGTGCATCACACATGATAGGCAAGCATTCTACCATTGAGCTACAACCCAGCCCTATTTTTCCTTTTTTTTACTTACAATGGTGTGGGTGTGTGCGTGTGTGCGTGTGTGTGAGAATTATTATTTTTTTTTTATCAAAGGCCTTCAATGCTTTAAGGTTAGAAGTAATTTCTTTAGACAACTATCACACCATTATGAGCAACATTTAGTTCACTTTTCAAAAAGCTATTTAGTCTACCTATAATTTATTAGGATACGTGACAGGAATAATTTCAAGCCTAAAACTGATGTCTGGTCATCCATTTTAGTGCTAGGTAAATTGGCATTGACAAAGGGGAGACAATGTCTTTGGTTGGAGTTATAAAAACTTCTATCATTTCAGCTCTGTTTTGCAGTTTTCCTAGGAGGCTAGGCTATTTCTGGAACTATAGTGAAAATTCATGAACTCAGTCATGCCCTATCTGTGAACTTTCCCCAGGGAGATTTGACCAGTTGGCTGAAACTTAATGAGAGTTATGGACCAATGGAGGATGCTCTATTCTGTGGCCTTAAGCTATACCCCAAATTTAGCCAATCATCTCTACATTGCATACCAGACTGAACTGGATGAATCAGCAAAAATATATCTCAGTGACTAGAAAAGTGTCTAAAATTATATGCCCCACTCTTCTAAAATTAGTAGCCTTATGTTCTGATTAGGAGAAAGCAAATGGATAATGAATACAAACTGATAGCTTCAAAATGATGCAATCTCATGAAGTTCCTCTGAATCTGGCCAATTATTTCCAAGTTCTAAATTACATCTCTAAGTGAGTGTCAGTTCCAATATAGAAGAAAAAAGTTGAGTATAATTTGGTTAATAAGTCACTTATGTCTGGATATTATTGATATTATTTTGCACCTCTTGCTAGACTGGGAGTCATATTATCAGGTCTTTGAAATCCCACTGCAGTACCTAACATATACTGAGTACATAAAAAACATTTATTCAGTGACTGATTGAACATTATATCAAGGGTCAATTCCAAAAGACTACCTGAAATACCTGTTTATCAAGTTAGTCTACATTTATTAGATTTACCACAGTAAATGAAAACACTTTAACAGAGTGTTAGTAATATCTCAAAGTGGTTAAATCAAGAAAAGATATTCATAGTAGTTTGGGATCCTATAAAGGGTGGCTATAAAGATAGGTCTTGAAATGTGAGGAACTGGTTGAGAGTGGTGCTCAGAGTTTATGACATAATAGCTTTCTTTGGTTGGAATAGTGAGGCAAGAGCTTGAGATGAATGTTGATGAACAAGCTATTAGTCTTAATAAGAAAGCTCTTTAGCTGGTTCATGGTTTTATTTTTAGAGAGTAGGTATTTCTTGGTGCAAGTTCTACTTTTCCTTACTCTCAGTACAAATTAAAATATGAAAATAAAGAATTTCTGGTCCTAGTATTTTTAATACAGAAATGAGATAATTTTTTCTTATAAATTAAAAATGAAATGAAGAGTGAGTAAACTTTCATAGCATCAAATGATGAAAAAATTTATCTCAATTAGATGGTGATATTCTATCCCATTGCAAATAAATTGCTTTCTCAATGCAAAGAATTCAATAGCATTAGTCTTAGTTTTTCTCCTCTCCAGGTTTATTCTATGTCTTCGTGAAACTGATTGAATGGACTGAGTTGATCACACCTTTTCTGAGGTAGTCAATGCTTTGTATCACTTTTAATTAACTACTTTTAGCACTGAGGAGTTTTTACAACTGTACATGTTCTTAACTCATTTTTCCACACTCCATGGGGGAGGCAGTAAGCAGGAAGGGATTTTGAATTTTTTAATCTTTCTACTAATTTCAATTTCTTTCTACTAATTTTTACTAATTTCAATCTTTCTACTAATTTCTACTACTTTATCACATGTAGGTAAAAATTTTACTTTTGGAGTAAATTATTTCAGATTTTCACTGGGAGATCAGATTTCTTTTTAACTACATTATCTTCCATGCACATTTTAGGATTTGTCTCCCTCTCCATTGCTTCATTAACCCATAGACTCCTACCCTGCAAAAAATCCATGGGAATATTTTTTCATTCATACTCTGTTGTTGGCTTGTATATTTCTTCCATTTCTTTACTGGAATTTAATGGGGACTTAGGAAGAACAAGAGAAAAGTGTGCATAGTTAGTATGCATCTTCACTAAAAGACATTTTGCTTAGATATAAATTTGGATATTATATTATTTTTAAGTGTTTATCAAGTAACTAAACATGGACTAAAATAAAATATAGGGCTGGGATTGTAGCTCAGTGGTAGAGCGCTTTCCTAGCATGTGTGAGGCACTGGGTTCAAGTCTTAGCACTACATAAAAATAAATAAATAAAATAAAAGTACTATATCCATTTACAACTAATTTTTTTATTTTAATAAATAAAATATATATGTATTAATGGAAAACAACAGAATGGTGAAAAATTGCATTGATTTGTATTTTATTTAGTTCCAGTTTCAGTTTTGAAGATTCTAGCAATAAGAATTCAAATAAACTACTTAATATTTTTTAATTTAAAACCTCCATCTGTGAAGCAGATTATTTTATATTACCTTCTAAGATCTTTCCAATGTTACTATTCCAATTCTATTTCAAGTAGGTGGTCTAAATTAACATTTGACTACAGAATGATTTGATTATTTCAGTGCAAGTTTTAAAACCATTAAATCTCAAACTTTAACTTTTGTGTATTAAGTCTTATGTACAGATGAGAGAGAGAGAGAGAGAGAGAGAGAGAGAGAGAGAGAGCGCATCCCTTTTAACACTAAATATGTGATTTTTTTCAACATCATTAGTCCATCTTTCTGACACCAACTATGTGCCCTTCAATTCAATTTTTTTTCAATTCAAAATGTTTTATATTTTTTATTTTTTGTATTTTATTTTGTTTTTTATTTGTTTTAATTAGTTACACATGACAGTACAATGATCTTGACATATCATGCATTTGAATCAGATGGGGTATAATTTCTCATTTTTCTGAGTGTACAGGTTGCAGAATCACATTGGTCATGCAGTCACATATATACATACAGCAATAATAATGTCTATTTTATTCTGCTGTCCTTCCTCAATTTTAACAAGTAACTACCCAGAGTTACTGTAGATTTCAAAGTTAAGGACTCAGTCCCACAAGATTGCTTTCACTACATATTTCAGTCATAATTATCAAAATGCTTTGGCTGCAAAGTTCACAGAGAGTTTCCAACATTCCCCTTCTCAAGCTCCATAATTTGCTAGAACAATTCACAGAGTTCAGGAAAATGGTATACTTACTATTACAGCTTATTATAAAAGATACAAATGAACAGTTACACAAGAATGTACATAGGATCAAATCCACAAGTGTCCCAAGCAGAGGAGCCTCTATCAGCATGGTGTTGGGGTGTGCCAACAACTTTCTAGCATGTGGATGTGTTTACCAACTCGGAAATTCCCTGAACCCTGTCATTTAGGAATTTTAATGTAGGTTTCATAACATAGGTGTGATTGTGGTCACTGGTGATTAATTTAATCTCTAGCTGCCCCCCCCCAGTGTTTTTACTGATAATTTCAATGTTCTAAACCAGGCTGGGTCTTTGCACCAACCAGCTCCCATGTTGCAGTTATTTAGGGGTCCACTAAGAGTTGCCTCAGAAAAAAAAAGACACTCCCATCACCTTTGTCACTTGGAAAATTTCAGGGGTTTTAGGATCACTGTGCTGGAAAGTGGGGACAAAGATTAAACAGTTTTTACACACACACACACACGTTATTATATTGAAATTTAATGAATATTTCTATATAATTAAATTTGTTAGAAATGGCTCTTTTACTCAAAAATCTAGGATTTTCATTATATAAGCAGACAATAACTAGGATATTGAATTGGTTTCATCAGGGCAAAACTACTCCCCTGTGGTATATTAGATACTGTGAGAAGCTATATTGACTCTTTAAGTCACTAGGGTATCATTTACCAAATTGCAACTTCAATGAGTTATTAACATTTTTACATAATATATTTAAATAAAAATAAAAATGGATCCAAATGACATAAAATATTTGATGCTTAAATCAGAAGAGCAAATACTAGCAAAGTTGTTTAGAAACATTTTATGTATAAGAATCAGCTGCTTTAGAAGCAAACTTAAATTTTATTTGACTACAAACAACTGCATTGGAATGAGTAAATACACATTTTAACTCCTCATCGTCCTTGGAGACACTTCCAAATCTTATTTCCTAAAAAGAGAGCTTTATAAATTAATCCTCATCAGAATACTACAAAAACAAATCACTTTTAAAAATTAAATTTGAGAGTGGTCAGTATCAATTTTCTCTCACAACATTATTTTGAATAAGTTAGAATTCTTTAAATATAATATTTTTATAGAGCCAGATTGCTTCAGTGAACATAAAGTACACTCTACTAACAAGTGATTCAATTTGAAAGTAGAATTAACTATTCCATGCCCACTAAGGTCCCATTTGATCCAATGAAGAGTAATTCGTAAAACCCATATCACCTAGGCTTTCATATACTCATTTATTTTGAATTGTAATTTAAAGTCTTACTTGATTCACTGAATCCTATAGAAAAATTAATTTTGTTATATCAATTTATGGTATTTCTGAATTATTCATTTTTATTTTAGTACTTTAATTTCATGCAGTTTTCATAGCCTTGCTCCTATAAGTGTCTTGGCTGGTCTGATAAGAGAATTTGTTAAACTGTGCTTCTTTTAGTACAATGTTAGTTCTATATGGTTCTAGATTAAGACAAAAATTTGAAGGAACATTTCTCTCCCTCTTGAGATCTGTGTTAGTTAGCTTTCCATCACTATGATCAAAATACATGAGACAAACAATTCAGAAGGTGGAAAGATGTTTTTTTGGCTCACAATTTCAGCAGTTTCAGTTTATGGTAACTTGGTGTCATTGTTTTGGGTCTGTGGTGGCATTATGGCACATCATGGTAGGAGTATATGGTGATGTTGTGTTCACCTAATGGTGGTAAGAAAGAGAAAGAGGGGGTGGAAAAAGAAAGTGAAGAACGGTCTAGTGTCCCAATGTCCCCTTCCAATATCCCTTCCAACGGCATGACCTACCTTCGTTCCACTAGGCCCCACCTCCTAAAAGTTCTACCACCCCCCAGTAGTACTAAGGACTGGCAACCTTGTTATCAGTATATAGGCCTTTGGAGTAAATTTAAGATACAAACCATAACAAGATTTTACCATTTTTTTCTTTCATTCCCATATCCATAAATCTAATTTGAATAGGCTAACATAATACTTCCTTATTCTGACCAAGTTACATGTTTTGTGTTACTTACCCACTTATAATGTAGTCTGGCTTTTTATTTTTATCCATTAAAATCTCTATCCCCAGGTTCTCTCTCCAAGAAAATATTGATATTTCTAAATTCTTTTAAATATCTTTTAAAATATTTGTTTTAGTTGCAGGTATACACGGTAACCTTTATTTTATTTTTATGTGGTACCAAGGATTGAACCTAGCTCATATGTGCTAGACAGCGCTTTACCACTGAGACACAACCCCAGCCCCACTATTTCTAAATTTTTAAAGATAATATTCCTTCTGTCCCTTCCTCTGTCTTCCTGCAACAAATAGTATATAACTTAAATTGTTACTTCCAAGTTATTATTTAGTTGACAATCATAGGCATGTTACAATTTTTTTCACTCCATAAAGTACTGTAACATGCAAGAGTTTATAAAACATAAACAACTTGAAATATTTCAAGCTGATTTAATGTAACTTTAGGTACAAAAGGCCTTTAAGATTTGGGGTACCAACTCATCCTCTGGATCTAGCATCTCCTATGGCGTGACTCTTCTAAAACAAGGCAGAATATCTATGCTATATAAATGAGCTAAAGATAGTCTCTGTGTATCATTTTTTTTATTACAAGCTAAATAAAGTTTGGTGGAGCTTAACTCAAATATTTACACATTCCAGTTATTTTTAAAATAGTCCAAACAAGCAGATTTGTAACCATTTAGAGACTGCCTGTTTTGCATACTCAATAAAAACTCAACCAACATCTGCCAGTCATGGATTAGGCAAATCTCATGTTAAGAGCTTTTGCTTTGCTGCCTTTGGGGGGCTATCTAATTCAGAGACTCTCTGCTGCTGAGTGATATCACCTAGACACATAAGCCTCCTCTCTGATTGCCATCTCTCATGGGAGTTCCTCTACCTTCCTCACTTTCTGATTAACAACCTATGCCAGAAACCTCTAGACATGCTGAGAGGGACTTCCTCCATATGCAAACCGATGGAAGCATCACCAGGATGGTCTGTGTGTGACAGTGCCAATCCACAGTCAATCCTTTTTCTTCAATTAACCCGAAATCCCTAGGACTTCCTACAAGCCCAGAGAATTTTTCTGATATTTTTTAGTGTAGACCATTTTTACCACAGAAACAATATTTTGACTTCTCACTTAATATTAAATGGTATAAGATAAGAAACTTTTATAATGTTTACCTTGCTTTGAAAGAAAATCGACAAATAATTAGGTAAATACAGAATATCTTGAAGAAAATCAAAATTTCTCTTTTCTTCCACTATTTTAGTTAGTGATGCTTTCTTTATATTATTCTATTCTACAAAAGTTTATTATGCATTTTGTATGTGAGCAGTACCCTGCTGAGAGCCAAGGGGTATTCATAGATGAAAAATACACAATTCATGTTCTCACACTGTCAGTATAAGTTATTTTAAAATCATTTAGTTATATGAGGTATGAGAGAATCATATTTTCCTTAACTCAAATAGACATGATACAATTAGTCTAAATAATTTCTTTTATTTTGTTTTTAACAGTGGCTTTATAAAAGCTTAAAGTCTGCCGGGTGCTGTGGCACACACCTGTAATCCCAGCAGCTCCGGAGGCTGAGACAGGATAATTGCAAGTTCTAAGCCAGTCTCAGCAACCATGAGGCACTAAGCAATTCAGTGAGACTCTATCTCTAAATAAAATACAAAATAGGGCTAGGGATGTGGCTCAGTGGTCGAGTGCCCCTGAGTTCAATCCCTGGTACCAAAAAAAAAAAAAAAAAAAAAGCTTAAAGTTTGCATTATTTGGAAAAATTTCTACCAAGGAGAATAAAAAATGCTCATATACTCAATTTATAAAGCACAATAATTTTGAACTTTGAAAAGAGATTTGGAATTTATATTGTTTCTGAAGAAAATCAGGTCAAAATGGAGAGCAACCAGTAAAACTCCATTGAACAATAAGTCAATTTTGTCTTCTCCACTTATATTAATTTGCATATCAACATATTGTTATATATAATATAAATGTTCACAGTGGCATTTATTTGTAAGTTAAAAATTTTGCCCACGGTCTGAAATTTAGATCCATCTTTGGCAACATTTATTGAATGCCTCCTATGTGCCAAGCAGAGTACTAAGAAACAACCAGTGGCTAAACCAAGGTAATGACTATTTCTACTGAAAATAGATAAACTGTATACCATCCAGTCAACTCATTGAATAGTCTTAGAAATATATATGTGCCTGTATTTTGCATAGGAAAATATTTTTCATATAACAACTACTCTGTGTAGAGTCAAATTCTATTTTTAGACCAACAAAAATCTTTGGATCAAAGCACATCTGCAACAATTTCCACAATCATTACATTTATAATTGAAGATTTTTAAATAATAAATATTATGAATTGATAGGAACTAATATACATTCTCAACACATACTAGTTAGGAAACCTGAACAGTAGACTTCTTAGTTTTTCATCTTTTTTTTTCCCTTTTTTTTTTTTTTTTTTGGTGGTACTGGGGAGTGAACTCAGGGATACTCCACTACTGAGCCACATCCCCAGCCCTGTTTGGTATTTTATTTCAAGACAGGGTCTCACTGAGTTGCTAAGTGCCTCACTATTGCTGAGGCTGGCTTTGAACTCATGATCCTTCTGACTCAGCCTCCCGAGCTGCTGGGATTACAGGTGCGCACCACTGTGCCTGGCTGGTTTTTCATCTTTTAGATATAGCTCCACAAATGACCTGGGAAATCAGCTTGGAGTTAATGTAATAAAATACTCCCCCACCCCATTTTTGAAGTCAACCATTCTTAAGAAAAATTTAGCACTGCCTATTTTTAACATCATAATAAATTTTGGATCTGACACTAGAGTCTTAATTCTGAATCAACAGTCATTTCCATTTTCTTGGACTGATCAAGAGTCATTCTGCTTTCAGCATCCTGATTAGTGAATTTAACTAAATATATGTTAGAAATATCCTCTCTTTCAGCTTTGTAATTTTTCTCTCGTACAAATATCCCTTGTTATGTTAGTATACTTTCTATCACTATAACAAACACTGGAATTAATCAACTTATAAAGAAAAAAGACTCACAGTTTGGGCAGTTTCAGTCCAGGATAAATTGACTCCACTGCATTTGGGGGGAATGTAATGAGGCAGCACATTATGGCAGGAGCACATGGTGAAGCCAAGCCATTCACATTGTGGCCAGGATGCAAAAGAAAGGTCTTTGGGTCCTATAATCCCCTTTGAGGATACTCCCTCAGTGACCAGAAGACTTCCTACTAGGACTTACCTATTAAACTTTCCACCACCTACTAATAGCTCCATGACCTGGGGACCAAGCCTTTAACACATGGGCTTTGGAGGACATTTAAGCCTTTAACACATGGGCTTTGGAGGACATTTAAGATTCAAACTCCAGCACTTGTGAATCACTATCTTAGGTGCATTTAGTATAGTATTTATTGTAAAGAGATATAGCACACTAGAAGTAAAGAAAAATCTCAGAAAGTAGCCAAGGCAGCATAGGTAGAAAATGATGGAAACCAATGAGAATCTCATAGGAATTACAAAATAAAAGGTGATTAGTGCTGCCTCTGAGTGAACCTTCATGGTCCAATGAAAGGGTGTTTCTGAATTGATATTTTATGTAACTCCTCTTGGGCTGCATCCTTGACCTTGGCTCCTCAGCAGCTATGCCAGTGTGACTCAGTGGTGAACATCCCTTTACCATGTTTGTTCCAGCCAGGGAAGTCATAAAAGAAGGGGTTTAAATTGCTTTGTTAGCTCTAGCATCATAAAAGTCACCCTGTAGCAACCTAGTCTAGCATAGAAACCAGCCACCCATTTTCTGAAGATGTACTTTTTAATATGCTTATGTTTATTTTGACTTTTTATAGTTGAAAAATAAAGCTATAAGCTATAAGCTCTCTTAGTATCATAGTATACAACTGGGAAAAGCCTTTTGTGATTAGAAATATGCTATCTCTGGAGGGTATTAGTGAATTAGATTATACGATTTCCAAATTAATGGAGCTTTATTTTAATGGGTTTACAGAGATTTAGAAGTGCTTCTCTATAATTTAACAGCCCAAAAATTTGCAAAAGATAAAGTTATTGAGACTTTAAATGTGCCATCCTTTTAAGAGAAAAATAAATGTTTCTTATAAAAACTGTGAGCATGTTTATGTAATAAACCAAGCTCATGTATTCAAGGTGAAATTTTATATAAATTAGACTGATTTGAAAACAGCTATGTGACTTTTCAGTATAAGACAAGAAATGCATTTTGTTTTTATTACACTTTATCTTCTCATAAGGAGACTAGTAATGCTGAGCTTCCTAAAATTTTTATATTGATTGATCAGATAAGCAAACATTTCTACACAATATATAAGACTGAGAAAAATTTAAAATTATGTGTTTATAAATCTGACAAAAGTTTTTATGTAAACAACAGTTATGTTTTGAACTATGGAAGTGTAGACATAATTTTCAAGATTCTTTCTTTACTTGGAGGTGTCTAAATTATATGAATGGCTCTTAGCAATATTATATGAATTCATGATATTTGCTCATCTGCACCTCCATGTTTTCTTGGTAAAAAAGCAGTTAATTTGGTTAAAAGATATAGTAATGTGGGAAACAGATTTTACTAAGTTCAATGATAGCAGAAAAGCACAACTGTGTATACAAGGTAATAGGATATGTTTTGTTCATTAAAGAATAAATGAGGGGCTGGGGATATAGCTCAGTTGGTAGAGTGCTTGCCTTGCATGTACAAGGCCTAGAATTCAATACCCAGCACTACAAAAAAAAAAAAAAAAAAAAAAAAAAAAAAGAATAAATGAGAGTAGATTGTAAATTAAGACAAAACCTGGATAGATACAGAAAGCTCTGGAAGTTTACAGATAGAAAATTTTGTCTTGGTTTAGAATAACTACAAATAATGAAGCTGAAGGGACACATTTAAGTGTATTAATATTTGACAAAGTTTGCTCAATGTAAATGGGCTTATTTATAAAATAATTCAAAAAGAAAAGAGCTTGAAAATCTGTTATTTTTGTTTGGTCTTTTTTAAAATGACAATTGATCTTGACATTTTTTACTCTTCTCTTAACAAGGAGTAGTAAGAAGGTTAGCATTTGTGCAGTCTACTCAGGGAGCAGAGATGTAGTGTCTCACCAGAACAATTTTCAGTACTGTTGACTTTATTGAGCTCTGTATCAGGAGTCAGCAAACTTTGTCTATAATATTGTAGGCTTTACAGACCATCAGGTCTCTGTCACAACTACTCTTGTCACTATAGTGTAAAAACAGCTGTAGATAATATGTAAATGATTAAGTGTGGCTCTGTTAAATAAAACTTTATGAACACTGACATTTCATATTCTTTTCATATGCCACAAAACATTTTAATATTTTTCAAACACATAAAAATATAAAACCTATTCTTAGTCCATGAGCTACACTCATGTCATTACTAGGTCTATGGTCTGTGGTTTGTTAACATCTGTGCTAGATCATTAAAAAACAAAAGAACAAAGTGTCTTCATTTTTGAAAGAACTAAAATTTCTTATGACCATAAAACCTCCTTCCATATTTATTTTAAAATAATCCATTGCTCATCATTCTATCTTAATCAATTACTTAAATCTCCTCTGATAGCTATTTTGATTTTTATCTTCTAAAGACCAGACCCTTAATTTTAAAAAGAAACAAAAAAGTTAAGAGGTATGCATATCTAAAAGTATCTTTGAGATTTTCTAGTAGTCCCATAGAAAATGACAAATATTTCTTTTTTCATTTTATTAAGAAAAAATATTTTATTTAGTCTGCTCCATATTTATTAATTGGCTCAATACTATTACAAAAGATGTATGTAAAGAAGATCTAAAAACTGAAAAAAAACTTATTCTTACCCACATAATTTCCACATAAAACATGTTTCTAATATAAGTACCCAGGCATTTATGGCTCTTAATACTTCATAGAAAGGCCCTGGGTATTTGTCTATGTGCTTACTCTTTGTAATATTTGATTCTTACCTTCAAGGAAAATGGATTAAAATCTTATGAAATAGTTAAATGTCATATATCCCAGTAGCTCTCTTCCATTTTGATATTATTGCTTACTCTAATAAATTAACTACAGACATTTACTCTCATTTACAAGTGAACTTTGCTTTTCTCTGATTCTTGCATAAAGGTTAAAACTTCAATAAAGTAGGAACATTTCTGTGTCTCAAGGAAAGGACTCTAACACTTATTGTAACTATTGAGACATCAAATAATAGACATTCAACTACAGATTGTTAAGCTGGCAATGAAAATCATTCCAACTATATGAGACATTGAATTAGGCTTTTCAGAACTTTTTATTTCAGAAGATTTCAGGAAAGTAAAATGTTGACCCAAGATACAGGAAAACAAGAATTAATTATATAGAATTGAATAAACTAAAGAGGAAATTCTAACTGTGGTTATTTGTTTGGAATATTGTTGATGTTGTTTTAACAGTCTATTTCTTAATAATTATACTAGGAATCACTTCTTCTAAATGCCAGTTTAGAATATTATGCTTTTATAAATGAAAATGAAATATTTTATATGGAGTTTAATTCTTGCTAAAGTCTCATATTTCAGAAAACTTTTTACTCAATTTTCTTACTTTTGTGGTAATAGTTACTTATTTCAGTAAGAATCTGCCTCCATTTTAACTCAAATTGGTCAACTTGGTTTTTCAATTGAAGATATTATAGTATTATACTATACAGAAATAAGTCATTTTAAATCAAATACAGCAGGCTCACCATTAAGGAATGAAGGTAGCAAATACTTACAAAATCCTCACAAAAAAACTGATTTGATACCTGGCGTAGAGGAGTCCAATCTCACAAATGATAAGGATGGTCACTTACTGGCAAGCCAAGAAGCTTAGTATATTTTGAAGACCTTGAGAAGAAAAGAATTTACTAAATCTATAGGTAACAACAGTGAAATCTAGGGAAGAGATTTTCTTGGCCTTGACTTCCTAGTCTCTGAATGAAGAAAATAGTGTACTGTCTTTTATATAGTCCGATTCTGTATTCTTTAATAAAATTTATAAACAAAATATTTTTTCCTCTTCAGTTGATAAATACTACATAATCAAGAATATACATTGAGCCAGGCGTTGTGGTGCACACCTGTAATCTCAGCGGCTCAGGAGATTGAGTCAGGAGGATCGTGAGTTCAAAGCCAGCCTCAGTAACAGCAAGACACTAAGCAACAAGCAACTCAGTGAGACCCTGTCTCTAAATAAAATACAAAATAGGGGTGGGGATGTGGCTCAGTGGTCAAGTGCCCCTGAGTTTAATCCCAAGTACCGAGAGAGAGAGAGAGAGATAGAGAGAGAGAGAGAGAGAATATATATATTGAAGTAAGGCTTTTTTTCTGATCAATATTTAAAGATTACTCATGACCAAAGCAAAGGAAGTATTAAGAAAAGTACTGGATAAAAAAAACAGAAAAAAAAAAAGGCTGGGGTTGGGGTTCAGTGATGGAGCGCTTAAGTGTGAGGCACTGGATTTGATCCTTAGGACCACATAAAAATAAATAAAATAAAAGTCTTGTGTAAATCTACAACTAAAAAAGATTTAAAACAAAACAAAACAAAAAAGACCAAAAAAGTAGGTGGCATGTCTTTTCAGAGTCATTCTGAGACATTATTTAACAAGCCCACCCAAGGATTACATTATTTTTAGGGGAAAGTTTGACTTTGTTATTTACTACTGGATCAGAATCAAGACACCATAAAAATACTTGCTAACTTATAAATTTCTTTCTAATAGAAAAGATGACCCTGAAGGTTATGGCTTTATTACGCCATAGGACAATAATGAATTTTTAATTTAATCTAGTAATTTTACTCTGAAGAATTTTAGATAACTTTCTTGATAGATTATATAAACCCCTGTTCAAATGCTCTTAGAGTCAGTTTTGCCATTTAAATTGTACCCTCATTAATTAAGGAGCTGAATAAAAATTTTTATATATGCTCATTTTATATTTACATAAGTCATATTTTTAAATTTAAAATTATACTATGATGGGCTGGGGATGTAGCTCAGTTGGTAGACTGCTTGTCTTGCATGCACAAGGCCTTGGATTCTATCCCCAGCACCACATCAAAAAATTATACTTTGACCTATATAAGATATTTATGTTAATAAAATTTTACATTTTCATATAAACTAATAACTCACATGGTTGATCCCATGAAGTATCACTATCATATAACATAAAATGTGATTAGAGTCAGGTGCGGTGGTGCACGCCTGTAATCCCAGCAGCTCTGGAGGCTGAGACAGGAGGATCACATGTTCAAAGCCAGCCTCAGCAAAATCAAGGCACTAAACAACTCAGTGAGATCCTATCTCTAAATAAAATACAAAATAGGGAGGGGATGTGGCTCAGTGGTCAGGTGCCCCTGAGTTCAATTCCTAGTACCAAAAAACAAACAAACAAAACACCGAGGTACAACTCAGTGAAACCCTGTCTCTAAAAAAATACAAAATAGGGCTGGAGATGTACCTTATGGTTGAGTGACCCTGAGTTCAATCCCTGGTACAAAAAAAAAATGTGATTAGATATTAGACTTATTTTACCTTGATTTACATTTAAATTTTCCGATATGGACACTAGATGTGTATCCTTCTTTAATGGCAAAGAGGAAGATAGGGCATTCCGAACACATACAAAATGGTCTTAATGTCACAAAATTTGTCTCCAGAAATACCTGATCTTATTTTTAAAAATGACAGAATAATAATAAATTTGCCCCAACCAAAACTGTTTAGGGTAGATATTTTCCAAATATCATATTGTGAATACTAATGAAGCCAATGCAGCAATTTGTTTAGCTATTTCAATACGTATTTAGCAACTGACTCAAATCTGGCAAATCAATGCAAGAATATTTCATAAGTAGTGTTGTAAAATTTATATTATTTAACTTATCATGAATATTCTGAATAATAAGTTGATTCCTAAGTAAATTATCAAGAGACAAATAAGGAAGATTAAGTATAATTATGAATTTATCAATTTTAATAGATAAAATACATTTTAGTAGTCATTTTTTTAAGCTGAAATTTTCCCATGGTTGGTTACTGAGAATTCCTTCAAGTTGCCTTCTGTGTCCTTTCATGGTCTGCGATAGAGTCTCCATCACTTACTTGGTAATTATTAGATGGTAAGATGGTTATACTCATCTTGAATTTTTATGGTCTTAGCTGGGAATCAAATGCATCTTCAAGGACCTCTGGTAGGTCTTTTCAGATAAGATAGTTGGAAACCACATTTGGCTGATAGGTTGCTTTTTCTACTGGGTAACCACAGTTTCTGTGGCATATTAATAGAGAGCTAAGAGACATATGTTGCATTATTTTAGAAAGAGAAAATTAAATACTTAAGTCATAATTCTTATGTTTTAAATTTCAATGAGGATCTTAGGATTATAGGCTTATTTGATTTATATTTTTCTGTTACACTGAAAATCTTGGTTCCTGAATATATTAATATATAATTACTTATGCTCTAATCTACATTTTTGTTGTTGTTTGTTTTGTTTTGTTTTTGGTGCCAGGGATTGAACCCAGGGATGCTTAACCACTGAGCCACATCCCCAGATTTTTTTTTTTTAAATTTGAGACAGAAGATTTCAGCCTCACTAAGTTGCTGAAGCTGGCTTTGAACTTGTGATCCTCCTGCCTCAGCCTCCCAAGCCCCTGAGATTACAGGAATGAGCCACCATACCCAGGACTGATTTATTTTTTTTATGTAGTGGAGTATGTATTTATGTTTATAATAGTTTTAAATTATAGCAACTCTAAATTTAATATGACCACTAGAATCAACTTACATCTTAGTGGTCTTTTTTAATATTTTATTTTGATTAACATATATGAATTAGATATATGAATGGGGTTCAGTACGATATTTCAATACATGTATACAATATGCACTGATTAAATGCAGCCTCCATTCATCCACCTGCCCTGATTCCCACTCTTTAGAAGTCTAATCAGTATTGTACATTAAAGAAAATGTTGACTTTTTTATATATTTTTAAGTGTAGATGGACACAACACAATACCTTTATTTTTATGTTGTGCTGAGGATCGAATCTGGGACCTGCCCATGCTAGGAGAGTGCTCTACCGATGAGCCACAATCCCAGCCCCAGAAAATGTTGACTTTTTAAAAAAAGTTAACTGATACAAAATAATAAAAATGACACATACTAATGTAGTACCATCTAACATTCAATACATGTGAATGCTGTATAATCAGACTAAACATACTTATGTCCTCACATCAGTTTTTTATGGTGAAAACCTATATTACTCCTGTCAAGTTTTTTTTTTCTTTAATTTGTTTGATTTTCATTTGTGTGTGTGTATGTATGTGTAAGTATAATTTGTCTCTAGTAACCTATCTTTCCTAAGTGCTTGAAAACTTTTCTATTTATCTTTGGGGTTCCTTCGCTTTACTCTAAATGTATCTAGGAAATGATTAATGTTTCCTTGTGACTATGCTATATTTAGTGTATCTCCTTTCCAAACATCCATTCAATCTTCATTTCCTTGTAATTTCATCATTCTTCCAATATTTTTTTCAACTCCATCACTCTCAAATTAGCTCTTTCAAAGGTCACCATGCTTCATCAGATTAGCAATACAGTAGATTTTACTTTGTACTTGACCTTCTTTAGCCTGCTTTAGCTATTTATACTTGGTTTTATTTGTTCAAAAAATTAATTTCCCTTAATTAGTGAATATGGTAGGCAAGATTTTAAAGATATCTTCACCCCAAACTCCCTGTATCCTGGTCATTGAATGACACACAATCCCAGGTACTACCATAAAGGGATCTTGCATGTCTAATCAAAATCCCAATTGATCTTATCTTTAGTTGACCTTAAATATATCGATATTGTTCAAGTGGGGCTGACCAAAATCTGGTGAGTCTTTTAAAAGCACTTCTTTTCCCCCAGAGAGTTGAACAAAGGGAGATTTGAAATGTGTGAAAGAATTGATATGTTAATTATCAATTTAAAATGGTGGTAGAAGGCATGTAGGCAGGGCAGAAATGCAGCAGCCTTAAGTTGCTGCAAGATGCCCCTAGCTAACATCAGGAAAGGAAATGTGGACTTTGGTCCTTCAGCTACAGAGAACTGAATTTTGCCAACAACTTGAATTTTCTAGATTTTCCATAAAAGAAACTAGCCTGGCTGATACCTTGATTCCATCCATGTGTGACCTTGCTTCCTATTTCTGACTTTCAGAACTATGGTCTAATGAAAAATATTATTTTAAGCTGCTAAGTTTATGTTATTTGTTATTCAACAAGAGAAAAGTAATATTCCAGATGCTCCACACTCCTGGCTCTCCTATGATCATTATAACCAGTACAACTCTGGATTATGTTCTAGATACTCTTATTCTGCCTATTTCTTAAATCCTGGGCCTTTCCATAGATCTTCTGTTTTTCTTTTTGGTACTGGGGATTGAACTCAGGGGCACATGACCGCTGAGCCACATTCCCAGCCCTATTTTGTATTTTATTTAGAGACAGGGTCTTACTGAGTTGCTTAGTGCTGATGCTGGCTTTGAACTCGAGATCCTCCTGCCTCAGCCTCCCCAAGTCACTGGGATTATAGGCCTGTACCACCTATCCCGGCTCTGCAGATCTTCAATTGGTCAATACCTTTGTAATTTTGTCACCCAAAAGTCAGTGCATCAATCTGCAAAAGTCCTCTATTTCATTTTTCTTCATTTCTTTTTAAACTTACTGACCTTGTTGTGTTTGGGGGTTTATTAGCATTTGCAAATCTTGAATATCATCTCAAAATTCTTTAGGGAAAAAGCTAAAGATAGATATAAAGAAAATACCCTTATATAAAAATATTTTATTTTGGTAGTAAAACTTTACTTACTATTAAATAAAATCCATGAGATTTTTAAGTATATTCTAATATTTCCTGATTTATTACTTTTCTAATCTCATTCTGCCTCTATGATAACATGTACATTTTAGTAATACTTTAATTTGGATTATTCGACTTTTGTTTCAAATATATAAGTTCCCCTCCTCAAATGTGAGGAAATCTTAGATTTTTGAAGGCAGAATTTGTATATTATTTTGAACGCTTCTCCAAACCAAAAGAGAGCACAAATCTGGGAACATTAAATATGTTTAATACAAGGTTTCTGACTGATAAAGAAAAATGAGAATTAGAACGGGAATTTCTGAATAAAATAAGAGACAGGAATGTACTGACAATAATTTCTACCACTGTATTATCTTTAATGTCTCTTCCTCATCAATATTTTAACTCAGAAATACCAGTGCCACTATGCCAGAGAAAGAAAGTGGAGAGTCATATTCTATTTATTTACCTTCCTTAACATAAAATACATAAGTCTATGTTTAGGATCTCCTTTATATATCTACTTTGGCTATCAATATATATTTTCTTTCTGCCCCTATTAAGACATACGCATTTCCAATGCAGAGCCCTTGACTTATTTTGATAAGGACAGCACAGGGGATATTTGATAAAGGCTAAGTAATCAAAACATAAAGATTCATGCTAGGGCTGGCATATTATGCCCATTTTACTTTCTCTAATGTCCATTCTAGCCTTGTGCCCAGTGGGGATGTAGTAAGCTTTTTCTCATGATAGATAACAATACCATTAGGGCCATGGGCTGGAAAGACCTGAGGTTATATCCAGCCACTGTGCTTCTCTTTTGTCCAAAATCTGAATTTATTAATGATTAGTTCTACTTGCTGGTATCATTAGAAGAGCTAAAGAGGTCATATGGAAAGTAGAGGAAAAAGATGTGATGGATGTAAAAACAGTAGGAAATGATGAATGATGCTGCAGGCTTTCTGGGCAAGAGGTTTCAAAAGAATGCATATGAAAGAATAGAGTTTCCTATGCTCTGAATGCATTGTCAAAGAATAAACTACTTAAAATGCACCTTTTTAATGTTCTCCTTTGTCTTTTCTACATACCTTTTCACAAAAGTTAAAAAAATTCACAATCAGATTAAATATTTAAAATCCCCACACAAAGAGCTCATGGAAAAATGTTATAAGTGTCATTAAAGTCATTTCAGAATAGGTTAATACGTGTTAAGTGAAAATAAAGGTCAAGAAATATAGAAGATGATTATTGATAACTAAAATGATAACAATAATACTAACTACTATTTATTAAGCATCTTCCACATGGTAGGCACACTATTAAGCAGTTTATATAAATTAGCTCATTCAATAAAAAAAAAAAACAATGTTAAGTAGACAAATAATGAAATGGGAGAAAGACATTAAAAATCATATAGCAAATACATAGTGAAAATCGGAGATTTGGGGGCTTGGGTTGTGGCTCAGAGGTAGAATGCTTGCCTACCATGCATGAGGCACTGGATTCGATCCTCAGCACCACATAAAAATAAAATAAAGACATTATTATAACTAAAAATAAATATTAAAAAAAGAAAATCAGAGATTTTTACTGAGTTCTATTTGCTTCAAATTTTTACATTCCTCGTATTGTTTCTTGAAATGCTTTGTAAAGTACCAGAAACTGGAGAGCTTTTGTTGAAGATTGATATTTTGTTTGATACAATTTTCCTAGTGGCATTTTTTTTTTTTTTTTTAGTACTGGGGATTTCACTCAGGGGCACTCAACCACGGAGCCATATCCCCAGTCTATTTTGTATTTTATTTAGACACAGGGTCTCACTGAGTTGCTTAGCACATCCCTGTTGCTGAGGCTGGCTTTGAACTCATGATCCTCCTGCCTCAGCCTCCCCAGCTGCTGGGATTACAGGCACGCACCACTGCACCCGGCTTCCTAGTGGCATCAACAATCACTGTTCCAAAAATGGAGATGTCCCTATGAAGCAAATTATTATACATTCACTTTCTGTTTTATATTAAATGATATTAATGGAAAAATTTCAAGAGGATGATGTGAAGTATATTTAAGAAAGTAACATCTTCATATGACAAAGCCTATGGGACTTGTTGTGAAATAAAAGCTCCATTTTTCTAGATAAAAATATTTTCTACACAAATTGAATACATGAATCAAATTCGGCTTAACTTCAATTTTAAAAATCTATTGATGTTGAAAGAAGTAAGTACAAGTTCAACTTTTTTTATTCTCTGCAATTCTGATTATTTTTGTCTCGACAGTTCATCTACTAATTTGAATGTCATCTTAACAGAGAGAATGGCTTTCTTTTGTCATGTTTAAACCGATATCTTCAACGTGACAAGCTTATAATGACTTATTTAAATAGGTAACATGTTTTAATAGATTAAACAGAACTTTTACTATGCTTTTTATGATAGACATGTTTTTATATGTGTTAAAATGAAGAGATCTTTTTAAAGAACCTGAATATTTTATCTAAATTTTCATAATTCTTACATCTGGTGGTTTTAGAAATATTAATGTGCAATTTTCAGAAAGAATAAAGCATTTGTGAAAAGTTTTGAATAAAACATATAGTAGATAATATTAAGTATTATGATTGACATCTACAAACAGAACATGAAATTCCTAGAACAAAAAAATGTTAAATAGCTTGGATGATTTCAGGTTTGTCTATGAATGGCTCTTTACAATGGAAGGCAGGAAGAAAGTCCCAGAGAGTTTTATTTCAAACTAGGTATACTTCCTAGAGCAAAAATTGGTGGTGACTTGGAGAAATCCAGCCAGTCAGAAAAAGTTGCTTATCTTAAGGAACAAAATGACAGATAACTGACCATTTCCAGGATGATAAAGGTGATATAGCTAGTGTATGGGTATAAAAATCAGAGACTTATTAGGGAGGCAATATATTGGATGTTTCAAGTTGGCAGGTTATTTCTTGTCATGAGACATGAGGAAATAAGAAGCCCTTACAAGGTATGGAGTTTAAAGTTCTGATTCAGTTTACATGTGACAGGAATGGGAGCGGGAGAAAATCAGATCCCAATCCTGAAGTTATTGATGGGGTTATCAAGATCAGGATTAATATTAGAGTCCAGAGACAAAAATGAGTCTTAAAGTGAGGAATTGATCCCAAGGTAGAACTATGTTCCTAGGATTGTGACAATGTAAAACCACAGGAGTAGTCATCTCAACTTGAGTATTAATTATGATCATGACTTCTCTTCTCTGCAAGGCTTGGATTATTTCTAAATCCTAGACAAGGCATATATGTTACCATGAGTGGCTGTAGGTAGATAATTACACTAGTTATTTTTTAAAAATCTGCAGGGTATAATAAACACGACTGAGTATGATACCTTTCCCCTTTAGGACTGGTATTTAAACAACAAAATATAATCCACTGGTTCTCACTGAGTTTGTCTTGAGCAATCATTTTTACTATTAGCAATACATGCACAACAGAAAGAAAACATTTTGGAAGAGGTACAGCTTGACAAATGAAAGTGGGGGAACTATAAAGAAGAAAGGTACAAAAAGATCCTTAAGGTCATAGTGAAACATCCTTCAAAAATTATGCTCTGGTTCATAAAAACAGTAGTGATTTGATCAGCCTGGCTGCTTTAAGGAAAACATTTGTCACTTTTATATTCAGGAATGTGGCTGTGGAAAGGAACATTTTACTTTGACGTCAGATTAATTCATTCACTAGATATAAGAATTCTTTGGGCCATTAATTCACTCCTTCCTAAACAAAAAATAAAGGAAATTATTTTTCTTAGGAATGTCTATGTAAGTAATTTCCTATTCAAGGAAAATTAATGTAGTAATTCACACTTGCTAATAGAACTGGAATGTGCTGATCACACATCTGCTTTTCAATCACATTTAAAGATTATAATCACCATTGGCAACAGTGTCTTTGGATATCAAGCCTAGTGATAAATACCTATAATTTCACAACTATTACTTCAGACTCTAATAATGATTTTGAAAAACCAGCCTCTACCTCAGAGCAAAACCTGTCTAAGGAAGGGACATGACCTTTGTCCTTGGAAAGACCCACAGAGCACTCCTAGGCACATTCCCACCCTGCTAAGTAGTTTATCTACAAATAACAGGAGAGATCTGCTGAGCCAGGTGTTCCTGACTCAGTCAGGCTAGGTGGGGACTCATAGCAATCCCCTAGCAGCCACCAATCAGCATGAGACAGGGAAATACCTGGGATGCCAGATGACCCTCCCAGTAGTTTATAGTGTTGGGAAACTCTGTATTTCAGCATGAAGACCCCTCTTGGCTTAAACCAATCAGTTCAAATGAATCCCCCTCTTGTGCTAACCAATCACCCTTACCCAACTTGTTCCCGCCAGTGAATGTGCTAATCATGTTTTAGAGTTGTTTTATGATTTTCCACGGTGCGTGATGATTTGCTAAGAGACACTATGATGTATGTGAAGTCCCTGCCTTCCCCAAAGAGTGTATAAAACTGCTGCAAACCCTGGGCTCCGGGCCTCTCAGCATCACCAGTTGCTGAGTGCGCCCAGAGGACCAAGCTAGCTCGCAATAAACACCTCTTTGCTGTTTACATTGATCTTGGTCTCTTGTGGTCTTTTGGGGGTCCCGAATTCGAGCATAACAATTTTATAAATCTCTGTGGACTTTAGATTCTAATTTATATTTTATATTAAATATATTAGTTGGTTCCAACAAAAATTAGATAACCCAGTGTATTATTATCACGTAAGAATAATGTTATAAATTTACACATTTTGCAACTGTAATTAAAAAACCTACTCATTTAGTGTGATAAGCATAGGTGAATTTTTCTAAAACTTCAACCAATATAGAATTTTATGTCCCTGTGAAAAAGCATAAACAAGTAGTACTTAGGAACTTTATATAATTGGGGAATAAAATACTGACACAGGTCACATTGAGGATGTGGCTCTGGAATCATCTTCACAAACACACACATGACTGAATTACTACAGATTGTCATGGCAACACACTCATTTCGTTGTGGGAAACAGCACTCCAAACTTTTACAGTGGCAGAATTTGGAAAACAAATTCCAAATTCTGAGCCCCCATCCACAGTTTCCTCACAACATTTATAGGTTATTTGGTGTCATCTTAAACCCATCCTATTACAGGGTTTTTTTTTTCCTCTTTTTAAAAATTTCCTCCAAGGCTGAAGGCCTTGTGCAGAATATAAAGCAGGCTTACAGAAACAGATAAGAAGAAAATGCTCTTTTCAGGGGCATCTGTTAAATCTCTAGACCTGAAAGCCTGGCATAGGGGTGTTTACATATCAAGAGGGACTAGTCAGATTCCTAGGGCAGTTATTTACAATCCAAAACATAAGGGCCCAGGCTTTCTAAAGAAGGCTGAGAGGGGAGGGGAATTCTATCTCCAGGCATTGATTTCCTACCATAAAGTTTTTATAATTTCATTTCACAACCAGATCTGATTTTGCCATCACAATTTCACATGCTGGTGCCTTCTCTTCAATAGTTTGAAAAACATATAATTTTTTCTCCAACTGATTTCATTAGAAGGCAAGTAAGGTCCAATTCCTAAACTCCTTGTTTTCTTTAAGAAACTTATATACGTATTATTTAAAGAAAAGAGTCCATGCTAATGCTAATAATGTTTCTGATGATGTCCTCACTCCTTTCCTAGAACTTAATAACTCCAGAGACCTCTACTTTTCTCTTCCCACTCATGATCAAGTTCACACTTGTCTAACAGCAGAGCTTTACCTCTAGAATCTCAGTCTGAATCTTTCCATTTTTCCATATTTTATTCTTTTTGAATATGTTTTCATTTCTTTTATCCTCTCTAGTCTCTGAACCTTCCAGCACAATCCTAGCAACACAATCTTTCTGTCCTGTCTGGACCCCCAAATGGACAATCTCAATGATGTCTTGATAAGATCCTGGATTTGCTAACACCCTGCATCTAAACTGCAAATTTCCACTTCCTGGGCAAACAAAACCTTCTCTTTCCTATGGATTATTAGAGAAAACAATATTAACTATGTAGATGTCTTCTATGGTAATTTTATCCCTTCTTACTTGATTGTCTAACAATGACTCCTGGTACTTGACATTCTCACTTTGTTATATTTAAAACCGGAAAAGCAAACTTGGTGGGAACATAGCAAAAAGAAAAAAAAAAAAAAAAAAACAAAACTCATTTTTTTGCACTTTATTCAGGCTTCTAGAAGAGTAAGGATCAAAAAGTTTTTTGTTTTTTCTCAAACTGTGAGCTTCATATTGGTAGCAATATGATAATCACACTCTGTTACAAATTACAGAGTGCTGGATTAATTAATGTTTACTCATGTAATTTTAATTTCTAAGTATTTTCTGTAAGGCCAGGCAAGGCGGCAACCAAGAGGAGGCAGATTTAAAAAGGCCACCAAATGAGGCTTTATTGAGATATCACTCCAGAGCAGACCAACAGAGTGGACAGATGAAGGGTCTGAGGAGAGAAACCGCGGGAGCTTCACCAGACTAGAATTTTTTTTTAAATACTTAGTTTTTAGTTGTAGTTGGACACAATACCTTTATTTATTCATTTTTATGTGGTGCTGAGGATCGAACCCAGGGCCTTGCATGGGCTAGGCGAGTGCTCTACCACTGAGCCACAACCCCAGCTCCCCCCAACTAGAATTTTATGGGGCTTATGGCAGGAAAGAACCTTGGAAGGACTTGGGACAGGAAAAGGTGTTTTTAGAGTCTCTTGTCCCGCTGGAGTTGGTCAGGGGAACTGTCTGAACTCCTGGCCAGGGGATCTTGCTGATTGAAAAACGTTTCTGATGGCGCCTGATTGATGTTTCTTTCATGCGTTTGAGCTGCTCGGTGCTTGGTGCTTTGTTCCTAAGTCACCGCCACCGACCTGATATTTTATTGGCTGATGCTCTACTAGTCATTTAAAATAATCCCTTCTTATTTACATTTTTTAATTTCTTTTCTTTTCTTCCTTTTTTTTTTTTTTTTTTTTTTTAGTTCTAGGTATTGAACCCAAGGGGACTTTACCAAAGAGCTGGATCCAGAGCCCTTTTCATTTATTTATTTATTTTGGGGTAGTACCAGAGATTGAACTCAGGGGCACTTGACCACTGAGCCACATCCCCAGCCCTTTTTTATATTTTATTTAGAGACAGGGTCTCATTGAGTTGCTTAGCACCTTGCTTTTTGCTGAGCCTGGCTTTGAAATCATGTTCCTCCTGCCTCAGCCTTCTGAGCCACTGGGATTATAGGCATGTGCCACCGTGCCTGGACCTTTTTATTGCTTGAAAGACAGTCTTACTGAATTGCTGAGGTTAGTTTTGAACTGACTATCCACTTGCCTCAGCCTCTCAAATCACTGGGATTACAGGTGTGCACCTGAGGTTTATCCTCCTATTTTTTATTGAACATTTCCAATGATTTTTTTCATAGGATTCCAGAAGCTGACTCCTGTCCATTCAGAGTCAAGGTCCACTACTTTGTACCTATGAAATTAATATAAAGCAGATGGCTTATGTCTTTGTTCCATGTTCAGATTTGCTGTCTTTACATGTCAGACCAGGGACAATGCCAATTTGTATTACTATTACTATTACTCTAATAATTGGATCTGTTATAGGTATCTTTTACTGGACTGAGATTTCTGTTAAACAAGGTTTGTTGGATCTGTCTCCTATTAACTTCTCACTGCATACATACATAACTCTCTCCTATTAACTTCTTACAGCATACATACATACATATGTCACATTGTCATAACTACAGGGTTTTAAACTTTCCATTTACACAATATGATATAGAATAGATAAGTGTCCAAGTCCTCAAAATAGGCTGCATATATTTAAACTTGAGCTCCAGGGAATGAATATCAGAAAAATGGTGGAATTGGATTCTCCAGATCTCAACCTCTGCAGAAACATCCATTTGAAAAACTATTCAGACTCAAAAATTCCCTCATAGGAGCTACAGCAATAGGATGTAGCACAGAAATGGGAAGAGGCATATTGAAAAGTTTAGAAGGACAGTTTTACATTACCCATATCACCCCCTTCCCTTCCACAGATAGCACACTGTGGTGAGAGCTACATCCCCTTTGGCAAGAGGAAAGAGATGCACCCTAACATTGGACATGTCCCAACCAAATCTCCAGGATCCCAGCCTCCTGATGTTACCTGCTGACTGGGCCTCCAGGAAAATCCTGGTGTTAAGCCCCATATATACTTGATAGACTTGGTCTTTGTGCCAATCCCTGCCAGGCTGATCTCAGTGGCTTCAGGCGCTAGACTACCTCAGCACTGATCTGGCCATCACAACCCCAGGCTTTAAGCCTGCTCCAGCACCAGACTGACCTCTGCAGCCTTAGTTATCAAGCCAGCACCTGTGGATCTAGATTCCATGCTTTTCCCTGCAGATACAAGTTCTAGGCTCACCCCACACTGGGAAATCCCAGCAACACCAAGTTCCAGTCCCATAGCTGAGGAATGAACTTCCTAGCACGTAAATCACTAAGCAAGACACTATAGTCCTAGGGTTCAGGCTAACCTAATAATCTGTATCTAGGCATGCCTTACCAGTAGGCTGAACTTAACAGCTCCAGGCAAACCCCAGTCCCATGAGATTCAGGATTCAAGCTCAAACTTGTGTTACCAGGGGACATTAAAAATTTTTAACACAGAATGGGTGGAGTATTTTTTATGTGATTTTTTAGACGTGATATAGCTCAGTTGGTAGAGTGCTTGCCTCACATGCACAAGGCCCTGGGTTCAATCCCCAGCACCACACACACACACACACACACACAAAAGTTAGTTTAAGCCTCACTATTGTTATTAACTTTAAAAAGCTTGTTATATTTTTGTAAATCTCATGATAACCACAAAACAGAGACCTATGGTATATATATTAAAAAATAATAAGGAATCAAAACATACCACTAAAGAAAATGACTTAATCACAAAACAAGGCAGCAACAGAACAAGAAAGCAGAAAACAAATGCTAAAATGGCAGTAGAAATTAATTCCATATATCTTACTAATTATATTATATGTGAATGGATTAAATTCTCTATTAAAAAAAGTAAAATGGCCAAATGGATAGGTAAATAAGTCCCAACTATTTGCTGTATGCTAGAGACTCACTTCACCCATAGCAACATACAGACTAAAAATAAAGGGATGGAAAATATATTCTATGCAAATGGAAACCATAAGAAAGCCAGAGTAGCTGTATTTATAGTAGATAAAATAAACTTTGAGTAAAAAATCTATAAAAAGAAACAATTAAGGTCATTATCTATTGATAAAGGGATCAGTTCATCAAGAGGATATAACAACTATGAGTATATAAGCACCTAACATTGGAACACCTAATTATATAAACCATATATTAATAGATCTGAATGAAACAGATAAATTGTAATACAATAATAGTAGAGGACTTCATTTATGTAAATGTTTAAGCCTCACATATGATACATGGTAAGCTTTCAGTACATGTGCTTTTATTAGTTCATGCAAGTAGTGATGCTATCAAAGCCTTCAACTAGTACAAGTATATTTTTCTGATATGTAGAGCTGCCACTTCGAATTCCTTATTTTTTATTTTTTAAATTTTTTAGTTTACTTTTACCTATAGATTTCTTTTTTTAGTTGTAAATGGACACAATACCTTTATTCCTTTATTTATTTTTACGTGGTGCTAAGGATCGAACCCAGCGCCCTCACATGTGTAAGGCGTGTGCTCTACCACTGAGCCACAACCCTAGCCCAACCTATAGATTTCTTATAGATGCAAATTCATGCTGGAAAAAACTTTTTTGTTAGTTTTAAAAGATATATTTTAAACCGGTTCCCTAGAAGACTCCTGTGTGATCTACACTAGCAAAAATTTACCTTCCTCTTCTATAGGCAAAACTCCGAAAAACAAAAGTATAAATCCCTTTTTGCTAAAATCTAATCTGTTAATTGTGTTTAGTTACTGCTCAAACTTTCCCGTCTCCCTCGGGTAATATCCTTCATTATTGGGAAGAGGAATTTCCTTAACACCTATTTCAGTTGCATAATTTACTGAGATTATTGTCATTATGACGATACTTTAGACTTGTTTATAATTCTAGCCTACATTCTTCTTCATACCTTAAATAAAAATAATGCCTCTCTCTTTGTGAAAGCTTGTCAAATGACTGTGTAGCATTATTTCTTTGCTACAAAGAAAGTGGAGAGTGATAAATGAAAACAGCCCCTCACTACGCTATTGATTTAACTGGTTATTAAAATAGTCTCATGCTGAACTTGTACTTCAATCTTAGAAAACTGGAAAAATGTTAATAAATTTGGCTTAACTGGGCCAAATCCATGTTTTATTTAAGTTTGACTCCTGAGCACCGACTTACTCATTAAGAACAAGTGCTTGTTGAATTGAATTAAGCAACCAAACAGCAGACAAATGAAAATTGTGGTTAATAAGATGGACCCAACTGAAATACTGTTTCGTGTTGAGAAGCTTTTTTAATCACCTTGTTTTTTTTTTTCTAGCACAATATAATCATTTATTAAAATTATTGAATATTTTCCATATTGAGAAAATAATAGTTTTGTATTATGTTGCTTTCTGCCTAGGAATATAATAGGTACCTTATCAAATTCATTGAAATTTACATATTGCCATACTAGTGTCTGTTGTATTCTGCTGTCTTTCCTATCCTCTACTATCCCCCCTCCCCTCCCCTCCCCTCCCCTCCCCTCTTCTCTCTCTGCCCCCTTATGTAAATCAATGGATGTGTAACTGACGTGATTCTGCAATCTGTATATGGGGTAAAAATGGGAGCTCATAACCCACTTGAATCAAATTGTGAAATATGATATATCAAGAACTATGTAATGTTTTGAACAGACAACAATAAAAAATTAAAAAAAAAAAAAAAAAAAATTCATTGAAATTGTCATGAGAATTGATACCTGAGAGTGGCTGTGGGAACATATTTAAATTAAAATATCTGCAAGAGTTCACAGCCAGATATTGCTGTGTGCCCACTATTGTTTGGGAATAATGCAGTTTCAATTTATAGAATTATATCACGTATTTTAGAGCTGGAAAGAAGCTTGACAGGTCTTCTGTGGAAACTAAAGAGGAATGAACAGCAATAAGATGCTCATCCAAAATTGAATAATGATGTAGAACATGTTGATGATTGTTATCGGAGGAAAAAGATGAAAGTACAAGATGTTGCACATTAAGCATATTACTAATTATACATTTATTTAATAATTCTAGGCTTATTAACAAAATACTGTGCAGCATATGTAACTTATTTTTTTTCTCATGATCAAATGCCTGAATTTTGAGAAATTTCAGCATGCTTTGGTGAGAGAGTAGAAATTTCATTTCCAAAATAATTAGGCACTGATGGATTTTGACCCAAGGATATATATTACTGACCAAAATTCAGCTATTTAGTCTGAAAAACCAAAAGAAAGAACTCTGCTGCTAATGAAATGAATACACAAGGTAGAGGGAGGGAAGAATTAGCCCTGAACATTTTCTGAACTTCAGTTTAAGTACTGGAGAAATATCAATGTCATTATTTCCAGAAGCCATTCATTTAGAAATGGCAATTAGAGGATAACAGATAAAACCAGTGTTAGGAGGTGTCCATCAAGAAACAAAATGGTTTCATGCATTATCTACCCACTCTCACTCTCATGGCGAGGGCTTTTCATTATACTTGTTGCTCTGAAACTGACTGTGCTATAATTATCACAGCAAAAGAAAGTTTCACATAATGACTTCTTAGTGAAAGAGATGCTTAGCTTCCAGGTGTGTGCTTCTTGAACAGCATACCATGAGATCTTTTGAAGTCATTTCTTGAGTTATTTTCTTTGGGGTACTGTTACATGAGATTCTCTAGAAAAGGATACATGATTAGAAATATTGAAAAAGGCAGAATATTTTATCCCCTTGTAACTAAAATTTTTTTAAAAATATTAAAACCCAGAAAATTCCTAGAGGAAAAAGCAAAACACTGAAAACAAATCAAGAATCCTGCTATAACTCAATTAATTCAAATTGGTAGCAGCATTCACTTTTCTGTATTTTCACAGAGGCAATTGTTTTTATTTTATTCTTTTCACTCTCTCATCTTTATTTTTTCCTTTCAGTAGACTTCATATTGGAAATAAAGAGAAAAATGTCATTTAGTACTGTAGAAGCTATTTACTCAGTGTAAATAATTACAATAGAGACTGGTAAATGTTCAATGATAATAAGACACATTAGCTTAGTTTCTCTTGGTAGCAAATAACAACAACAAAAAAAGCAAATTAAAATTGGATATGTGAAACCCAAGGGAAGAAATACAACCAGAGTTATAAAAGATCTAAAAAGTAACCATATCCATTTTAATAACACAATCATGGAGCCACTTGAACAAAGGATGTTTTCCTAAGCAAAATTCAGAATCTAGTCTAGAGATTCGAAACAAACTCTCTTGGTAGTAGAATGAATACATATATTTCAATAAATATGAAATATATAGTCAAAATTTAAATATGTATGTGTAAGTGTGCATACTAGGTGTATATATATATATATATATATGTAAAAATATTTATAATTATTGGAAGAAATAGTTCTAATGCAAGTATTATGGTTTGTTTCTAAAAGTGTCCACAAAGAGCTCATATTAGTCAATATACCAATGTTCAGAGGTGAAGTGAGTAGATTATAAGAGTTGTAACCTCATCAATGGATTGACCCATTTGGTGGGTTTATAATTTGAATGGACTACTGGGTAATAAGTGTAGGCAGGTAGGGTGTGGCTGGAGAAAGTTGGTCACTGGGGGTGTGGCCTGGTCAGTTTCTATTCCTGTACCCTTGCTCTTTCTCTTTCTGCTTCCTGGTTGCCATGGGCTAAGCAGCTTTCCTCTACCATGCCTTTGCACAGTGATGTTCTGACTCACTTCAGGCCCAGAGCAATGGAATCAGATAATTATGAACCAAGACTTCTGAAATCAAGAGCCCAAATACACTTTCTTCTTGCTTGTTCCTGTCAGGAGTCTTGGTCACAGTGACGGAAAGATGACTAACACATCAAGAAAACATAATAACTAAAAGTAGCTGTTTTGTAACAACTGCAGCAAGTATGCCAGGCACTGGTCACCACAGGGATTCATTTTGGCTTCTACCAAGAAACCAAAGACTCATTTCCTGTTATCACTGTTTCACAGAGTGAGCTTATTACAATCTTTTACCATTTTCCAGAGCCCTCATCTTGCTATCCAGAGTCAACAAAGGTTAACATTTACATATTTTAGTAAACTAAAAGTTTTCAAGCAAAGTTGAAGATCCCTTTATTTTAATACATGCCCATTCCCATTTCGTTTACTTCTTCCCCAGAGGCACCATGTTTTTATATTTTTACTGTGTACAGACACCAGGACCCCAGCCACCCTCCTACCCCATATGCCAACATTATTAATAAGTGAAGACTAATTTTGTATTTTACAGAGGATCATGGAATACCATTCTTTTCTACCCATGAAGATTCTGAGCTGCCTATGGATGAGACGTGGGTGAGTGGATGGACACCTGGATACCTGGGAATCTACTCCCATTCTCAAAAGATGGGAGTTTTACACACACACACACACACACAAACACAGGCCTGGCCTGGTGACCCACCTCCAGGAACACACCTTGGCTTCCCAAGTAGTATGGTGTGGACACAGCCCAGCTCACCAGTTCAGCTGTCCACGTGACTCTTGCCACTTGGGAAAAAACAGAAGTAGAAGTACTTCTATTTGAGGGCAACATGTATACCTCTCACTGGTGACCATAGGAAGTCATCTTGTGTCTATGGGAAAGCCAGGCTAAGGCTTAGTCCTTTTATCACTGCAGTGTACTGTGAGCTGGTTAAATAAGTACTCTGACATGCCACCTCTTAGAGCTCTCATATTGTCACCTAGATTCAACAAATGTTAAAGATTTGCATATTGTAGTAAACTAAAATTTTTCAGATAAAATTCAACATTCCTTTAATACCTGCTCAATCCTGTTCCTTTAACTTCTTCCCCAGAGGCACCATGTTCTTATAATTTTTATCCAGCAGTGAATTGCCACTAAGACCTCACCTACATCCTCCCACACAGTCGTATAGCTTTTGCACACACTGTTTAGAAGCGTAGACCAATTTTGTGTTTTCCGGGGGCTGCCGCAGTCTGGCTGGGCACAATTCAGGAGCCACTTGTCAAAAGAAATGAACTTTATTTTTAGAACCACACACGCCAAACAAAACAGCTCCTCAGGAAAAACCTTCAGAGCCCAACTGCCACCACCACCGGCTTCCCACAAGCCTCTCCCCCTCCCCTACTCCTCCTGCTCTTTCGGCTGATTGGCTGGGTCGCATGGGCGGAGCCAAAAAAGTCCCCCAATGAGCAGCTCCGTGGTCTAAAAAGGCAGAGAAACAGCCCAATGAGCATCACCGCAGAGGATCCAATCAGTTGGCAGCTAGAAGTTGCTGGGGCCGCTGTGAGTCAATCATCAGCTGGCAGCTGGAAGTTTGCTGGCAGCTGGAAGTTTGCTGGGGCCCCTTCGGCTGTGGCTCTCAACATCTCCCCCTCTCTGTTTAAACAACAAGCATGTGGCTTAGGGACCGTGCCTGCCTTAGGTTGTCCAATAGTACATATGGTTCTTACCTGTTATCGGATGAGCTGACCTTAAGGCGTCAGCCTCCTGTCTTAGGTTGGTACCATTGCAATTGGATCTTACCCGTCACTGACTACCGGTCCAGTATACAGCCACACCTGTGGAAATAGGTCTTTGTACCAGCGGGGGGCGGGGGGTGAGATTCTTTGCCTCACCTCTGTTGGCACCCAAATTTTAGCTGAACGACCATGACAAGCAGAAGGGAGGAAGATACACCAAGCCAATTGATGGCTCCTTTTGGAAAAATTGTACCACCGATGACACCATCAGCAAAAATACCCCAACACTACCACAAGTCGCTGTACCAACAGATAATTCACAATGCATAAAAGTGAGTTCACAATGCATACAAGTGATACATAGTCCAGGCAAGTTCTGCAAGCAGTTCAGTGATGACTATTGCAGAAGCTGTAGATTGGTTTTATCTTTGTCTTCACCAGCACTGGGATGAAGATAGGAATTCTGGCAATAATGGCTAAAGAAAAAATTATGTAACATTCCAGAAGGCACTAAAAGAAAACAATTTTCTTAACAATTTACATTATCTTGAACAGAATTATAATATAATGAAAAGGAAAGGTGAAAGTAAACAAACAGATCTGTTAACCTCCTTTTTTGTTCACGTATTAAAACAATCCTCAACAGCTGTTTACCCAATTTAAATTAAACCATTTAAATCATGTGAATAAAAAAATTATTTGGATCCATTTTTTCATGAGCGCTCATCATATATGATATATGGATATATGTACATACAAACATACAACATAAAACACAAGTGTGCACACATAATATAATACGTACAACACATAACAATAGTAAAGGCCTTATAACTTTTTACAGGTGAAATCTCCATTGCAATGTTTAAAAACTCTATAGTCAAAAAAAATAAAATAGAACTGATCAGCAAAACATTAACCTAGGTCTGTATGAGCTCAAAAAACAAAATAGAACTTCATGATGTGGGAAAGGGCAATAATAAAATAGATATTGAAAAAAGCATCCTGGTTCTGTCGCAGATGTAAGGGTAGCCAAACTGGAGTTCTGGATATCAGCTGCTATGGATTTGAGCCAAATCATCTTATTTTTGGTCTGTAGAAATCGCTTTAGCTAATCTCTCTGGAATCCAAATCGGCTGCTGTTCTCCCTGTGGAAACACACAAACAGACCCCCGACTTCAGACAATTACTGGGTCAGGACCTTTCCATTGTCCTGTTAGAATATCCTTCCAAAGTACCTTGGGCTTATGTACATTTTTTTGGACACATATGCCTTCTTTGGGGAATATATACCCCTTCCCAATTCCTTCTTTTTCCTTTAATAAGTACATTTTAATAGTTTGATGAGCTCTTTCAACTATGCCTTGTCCCTGTGGATTGTATGGGATTCCTGTTATATGAGTAATGCCAAATGATGAGCAAAATTGTTTAAAAGAGGTAGAAGTATAACCAGGGGCATTATCTGTTTTTAACTGTTTTGGAACGCCCACAGTGGCAAAATTTTGTAAGCAATGAGCTATAATATCTTTAGTTTTTTCTCCGGCATGAAGGGAGCCCATCAAAAATCCGGAAGAAGTATCAACTGTAACATGCAAATATTTTAATTTTCCAAATTGTGGCAAGTGTCTGACGTCCATCTGCCAAATATGGTTAGGTATCAGTCCTCTAGGATTGACTCCAAGATTAACTTGTGGTAAAAAGGTCACACAATTTTGACATTGTTTTATTATTTGTCTAGCTTGTTCCTTAGTTATTTTAAAATGCTTTTGTAAAGTATTAGCATTGACATGGAACTTTTTATGAAAATGTGTAGCTTCTTCTAGTGTAGAGAAAATATGTATGTCATGTGTAGTTATCTGCTAAATCATTGCCCAAACTAAGGGCTCCAGGCAATCCTGTATGTGTCCTGATATGTCCTATAAAGAATGGATCTTTTCTTTCCCAGATTAGACTTTGTAGAGTGGAAAGCAAAGAGAAAAGAGTAGAGGAAGGGGAAATCCTACCAGCATCTTCAAGGGATACTATAGCATTAACTATATACTGACTATCGGAAAATAAATTAAATACAGAATCTTTAAACATCACAAAAGCTTGTAAAACTGCATTAAGTTCTACCTTTTGAGCTGGTTGTTTGGGTACTAAAAATGTAAAAGTTTGATCAGGTGTAACTATTGCTGCTGTACCATTATTTGACCCATCAGTGAATATATTTGGAGCATTCATGATAGGTGTATTTCTTGTCATTTTTGGAAAAATTATAGGATGTGATGACCAAAAAGACAATAAAGGATTAGATGGTAAGTGGTAATCAAATGAAACATTAGATTTGCATATGATTATTGCCCAAGTATTTAACTCATTAGCTAACTCATCAATTTGATTCATAGTATATGGAGTAATAATTTTATTGGGAGAAATTCCAAACACTCCCTTTGCTGCTTTTATTCCTTTGAGTATTAATTGTCCTACAGCCTCAGGATACCTAGTAAAAATAGTGTTAGGAGAATAAGATAAATGTATCCATAATAATGGACCTTCTTGCCAAAATACTCCTGTAGGAATATTTTTTTGTTGGTAGTACAATAAATAATAAAGGCAAACTTGTATCAATTCTATCCAAATGCATATTTTCCATATATGTTTCAATAATTTTTAATGCCTTTCTTGCTTCAGGCATTAACATTCGGGGTGAATTTGGATCTGATGGACCTTTTAGGATCAAATAAAGGTCCCAACTCTCCTGTTGGTATACCTAGATAAGGCCTTATCCAATTTATGTCTCCTAATAACTTTTGAAAGTCATTAAGTGATTTGAGTTGATCTACTCGTATTTGAATTTTTGGTGGACGGACCATGGTTGAGGATAATAGAACTCTTAAATAATTAATTGGAAAATTTAATTGTACTTTATCTATTGCTATCTCTAGATTATAATTTTTTAATAAGTTTGTAAGTGTGGCATAACATTCTAGCAATGTGTTTTTATCTTTGTGTGCTAATAATACATCATCCATATAGTGAAATATTTGTAGTTCAGGATTTTGATTTCTAAGTGGCTGGATTACTTTGTTAACATAAATTTGACACATAGTTGGGCTGTTAGCCATCCCTTGAGGGAGTACTTTCCATTCATATCTCTGATCAGGACCTTCATGATTCAGTGCAGGGATAGTAAATGCAAAACGTGGACTATCCTCAGGATGAATTGGAATTGAAAAAAAAAAACAATCTTTAATATCTATAACTAAAACATACCAGGTTTTTGGCAAAGCAGACAATTGAGGAATCCCCGATTGAGCAGGTCCCATAATAACCATCTCATTATTAATGGCTCTTAAATCTTGCAATAATCTCCATTTACCAGATTTCTTTTTGATGACAAAAATGGGAGTATTATGGGGAGATACAGAAGGTTGTATATGTCCTTCTGCTAATTGTTTGACCAGGTCATAGGCTGCTTGTATCTTTTCTTTAGTCAGGGGCCACTGAGGAACCCATACTGGTCTTTCTGATTTCCAAGTAATTTTTATTGTCTCAGTGGCCCTTTCTGAAAATCCAACCCATGTCTGTCTGTTCCTTGGTCTATTTGTATTGGTGCTGCTATACCTTGTTCTTGTTTTTCTAATCTTTTTCCTTTCCTAAAAGCTTGTCTAGTCATAATAGTGGGTGCATTTTGGTTGATGTTATTTGTTAATGTCAAACCTAATTGATCTAGGACATCTCGTCCCCATAAATTTATGGGAAGATGATCCAATACATATGACTGTATAGTTCCTTCACATCCTTCAGGATCCTTCCAATCTAATACCATTGCACTTCAATGGGGATTAGTCGCCACTCCTAGGCCTTGAAGCGTTTGAGAGGCTTGTTGTAATGGCCAATGTTTTGGCCATTCTTGACAGAATTGTACACTAGAAATTGAACAGAACCCATTTCTTAAAGAGATAAAAGTTTATTCTGTATTTGCTTAATGCAAGTGCTTAATATTAAAGTAATTGCAGATTTTCCAAAATTTTCTTGCTAGATTTCATCATAGACATCCTTAGAATAATCTACTTAAGTAAAAAAAGAATTTTATTCATTTTAAAATATTTCCTATTAACTGATACATAAATACATAAAACATAAATATTAATGGGGCACCATGTAATTTTTTTTAAAGAGAGAGTGAGAGAGAGAGAGAGAGAGAGAGAGAGAGAGAGAGAGAATTTTTTTAATATTTATTTTTTAGTTTTCGGTGGACACAACATCTTTTGTTTGTATGTGGTGCTGAGTGAGGATCGAACCCGGGCCACACGCATGCCAGGCGAGCACGCTACCACTTGAGCCACATCCCCAGCCCCCATGTAATGTTTTTGACCCATAGGTATATTGTGTAATTAGGTTAAATTTATCTTTCTCCTAAACATCACTTCTTTATGGTGAAAATAATCTAGGTGCTTTCTTTTAGCTTTTTTATTTTTCTTGGCACTGGGGATTGTACTCAGGGGTACTCAATCACTGAGCCACATCCCCAGTCTTATTTTGTATTTTATTTAGAGAAAGTGTATCGTTAAGTTGCTTAGTGCTTCACTGTTGCTGAGGCTGCCTTTGAACTTGTGATCTTCCGGCCTCAGCCTCCATAGCTGCTGGGATTACAGGCATGCAACACCATTCCTGGCTCTTTTAGCTTTTTGAGATAAACAGTACACAATCACAGTCAACAATTTTCCCAGTGTGAAATGGCACACTAGAAATTCTTGCTCCTATATAACTGCAACCTACTACACATTGAGCAACCTTTCCATATCTCTCTTTACTTCTTTACTATTCTAGCTTCTGGTATCCACTCTCAATTTCTATGAGATGAACTTTTTATGTTCTACATATGAGTGTGATTATGTGGTACTTGTCTTTCTATAACTGGCTTACTTAATGTAATTATCTCTAGTTAGATGCATATTGTTACAAATGACAGAATTTCATTCTTCTTTATAGCTGAATAGTATATTGTTGTATATATTTACCACATTTTGTTTATCCATTCATCAGTTGATGGACACTTAAGTTGTTTCCATTTCTTGGCTATTGTGAATAATGCTGCAGTGAACATGGGAATGCAAATGTCTCTTCAACATACTGATTTCATTTCTTATTTTTTAAAATTTTTTGTAGTTATAGATGGACAGAATGCCTTTATTTTATTTGTTTGTTTTTATGTGGTGCTAAGGATTGAACTCAGTGCCTCACACATGCTCTGCAAGCACTTTGCCACTGAGTTACAGCCCCAGCCCCTTCATTACTTTTTGATATATACCCAGTAGTAGGATGGCTGGATCTTACAGTAGTGTATTTTTTTTGGGGGGGTACCAGGGATTGAACTCAGGGGCACTCAACCACTGAGCCACATCCCTAGCCCTATTTTGTATTTTATTTAGACACAGGGTCTCACTGAGTTGCTTAGCACCTCGCTGTTGCTGAGACTGGCTTTGAACTCATGATCCTCCTGGCTCAGCCTCCTGAGCTGCTGGGATTACAGGCAGGTGCCACTGCAACCCACATATTTATTAACTTGTGATAAGTGAAGTGATACTTTATTCTGATGCAGTTTTTTTTTTCCATGAATCTCAATATCTTCAATAACTGAAGTTGCTGAAGTTTATTTTGATTCATTTATTTTTCATTTCCTAATCATCCACTTTTAAAATAAATTTTAATATTTGCTCATAGTAAAACAAGCCCACATAAGTATAAAGATGAACATTAGGACCTTGTCATTTTACATTAAGACATACCGTCAAGCAACCATTGTACTTAATATGATTCAAAACTCAAAACTCACATGCAAATGTGGACACTGAGTTTGTGTGGCTATATTGAGCTATAAAGAGTTCAAATAATGCCGAAAATACATACAGTAATTTTTCATATAGATAGAAACAGAAGAACAGATCCATGGGATTCTGAAGTACTAGTAGAGAACACTCATTTAGAATGGCATAAACATACCCTGTATGTAATAACACCTCTTCCTTCCTTCCTTTCTTCCTTTTTACAGTGCTGAAGATAGAGCTCTCTATCACTTAGCTATACTCTCAGCCCTTTAATAACTATTTCTTAAGGACCTCGTATATATCAGGCTTTTTGCTAGATGTTGAATGATTGTAACAGACACTGACTTTAATCTCATGGGCCTGAAAGTCTTTCGGTTCATTTGGTTTCTCAATAAAAAATATACATATAACCAATATAAAATTATTTACTAATAAGTTGATAATATATTTTGTTTCTTCAATTCTATTGTTACAGAAATTGCTATAAAAATTCTCATATATTTTCTTGCATAGTAACAACACTTAGGGAGAAATATTAATGCAATTATGTGAGTTGACTTAAAGACCTAGAATATCTTCATCGAGGCTGTATATATTTCATTTCACCAAAATAAAGTGTAAGTTTTTCCAAACATGTTAAGAAAAACAATCCTTGAAAAATACTACTTAAGATTTCATACCTTACAATATTAACCCAAAATGTTAACAGAGAAAGCTTATATTTAATATGATCATTATTTGTTAGAATTTGACATGAGTAATGACTTTTCATTTTTTAATGTTCTCATCTTTTCTTCCACAATTTCAATGGTTCATTTCCTGATTTATTCTTTCATTAAATATATGAAGACCTGAACAAGCCAATGTTAAAGTTCAATGAAAAAACCAACTTACCGAAGTAAAACTTAAGCGCTTCCTATTCATTATTTGCATTTTTTACTCTTGTTTAGAGTTTTCATTCTTCAATTCTTGCTCATTCATGAAAAGTAATATTCTCTTGAAGGGTTTTCCCATTTTCCACATATAACTCTGAATATTTATGGTTAAACTTATTTAGAGAGTTTAAAGTTTCCAAGAAATACCTGACTTTTAGTAGCTTTCTGCCAAAGTGATTTTAAATCTCATTTATCTTAATGTGAATTAATGGTTTGGGATATATATTTTTTAGGTAGAAAAATATTATTTCACTTTTGCTTATGTGGATGGTGCTCTTAAGTTTTGATTTCCTACATAACAAACAACCGGGAGGAAAGGTTCATTAATGATCTGTCAAATGCTGTAGGCAGTATGACTTGATTCTCCATTAGTAATGTTATTTCTTGATTTTCTGCTGCTAGAAAGTGCTGATACAGAAAACAATTTGCAGTAATATGGGTACACACACACACACGTACACACATGTGTACGTGTGTGTGTGTGTGTGTGTATGTTTGTGCGCACTCACGCGTATGAATAGGGACTGAATGCAGAAACAAAAACCTAGTATTTCTTTATGGAACTTTAATTGAAGATTTATTGTAGAGTAACTGGTGGTTTCAGAACGAACACAGCCTTTTGACAGCGAAAAGGCTTTGAAACTGAAGTTGAGAAGAGCACTTCAGAAAAGAACTCTTGAAGGACAGACAACACTCTTCATTTTGACTGACTGTATGTGTTGTACTCTCTGGCTTGGAGCTGAAGGGCAAACATGTGTTGAGAGCAGGTCTGGTGGCAGATAATATTATTTTCTTATATATGCAGCCACTGAAAGATTACTTAGCATTCCTGAAATCTTAAATAACTGTCAAGCATTAAAAACTGCAGTAATAACTGGAAATGTCTGCTCTATCTAGAATAATCTATTTAGAATTGCTGTCCTATTTCATCAGATGTCTTTCAACTGTCAATGCTTTTGGTTCCCGGTAAACCATTACTTTCAAAAAATGTATTCAACAATAATTCTGTAGAGAAAAAAATATTGTTTCCCCTATGTGGGCCTCTCTCCCTTAATTTTATCTTTCCCACATTAATAATCTCAAATGTTTAGGAATAAAACACAATGGTTTATAAATGAATAAAGGTACACATTTCTCTAAATCATGAAATTCAATTGTTAAATCATTGCTGATTGGTAAATATATTGATCAAATCAATGTGTTTCAGTAAAGCTCATTTTGCCTACAGAGATTGCAGCTACAAGATAAAAAAGATAAACATCAGATCATTCAGTTGTGATAAACGTAGAAGAGGGCAATGGAAATAGAATCACAGGATTCTATGTAAAACCAAAAATCTAGTTCCTTTTCTCCCAAAGAAACTGTTTTGTGTACTAGGGGATCCATTTTTCTACCCATACTATGAAATGTTTGGTTAGATTGCATGCTAAGCTAAACCAGTTCATTAGAATAAACCTCTGAATGGGACATAAGGCTTTATAAAACTGTTTCATAACTGGATGATGTAGAATATTCCTCAGATTATCTTCTTGCAGAGGAATGCTCTTTGGTCACATGAACAAGGTAAAACAGATAATAACATTAAAGCTTTTTTGCTATAAAATAATATTTCAATTCATATTTTATAATACATTCAGTAATATTTTCAAATATTGCAGTATGTATGTAGGTGTGTACTGTATCATAGGCATTAATTTGCATATACATATGAGGCTTTAATTACTTATGTCAATTGTAGCTAAAATTTGGACCCTGATGTGAATTTTGGTATGAATATATAGATATCATATATTTTGAAGAGATGTTATTTATACAGAATTAAGAGACTGGTTCATAATTGGTGTTAGAGTGGTGAGAATTTATAAATAATAAAATGTTGAATATTTTTGTTGGACATTTGCTAAGTACACTGGAATATGCATATGAATTTTTAATTATCTACAAGATACAAATGTTGCATTAAAAAATGTAAGGAGATTTCAGCCATAGAACAGGTAATTTCAGGCTGCCATTTGCCTGCGTCTCGCAGACAAATTACTCAGGCTCAGTACTAAAGAACCTGTGGAAACTGCTTCTTGGAGCCTGCTCCTATCAGAACATACACCGAGCCCGGAGTGGCTGAATTCTGGCTCCCAGAACTGCTCTGGCCCAGGGCTAAAGAACCCGCGGAAACTGCTTCTCGGTCCGGGCCCTGCTGAATACTGTGGAGGTAAATACCAACCGAGCCTTCATAGGCAGTGGCAACAGGATTGAGACGGGGCTTGTGAGGGCCGGTCAGGACTCACCCGTTGCTTTGGTCACCCGGCAAAGGGAACGAAATGCTGCCATTCGCATGGGATACCAACATGGCAGAGATCTGATGTCATAAGAAAGCGGCGGAGGAGAGAACTTCATCGATACCAGCGGCGACAGAAACAGTTGGTCTCCTAGTAAAGAAAGTGAGTCACAAACACCCGAGTCTCTCTCACTTTGTCATCAAGCCAGAGGGGAAGAGCAGAGCCGCCGCCCGCGCCCAGAACAGGTCCAGCGGCCCGCCGGTGCGGTAGTCACGTCACCCCAATTGGAGTAGGGGCAGAGCAGAGCCGCCACCCCACCCGCAAGGTAGGCAGACCTGCGACCGACCAGCGGAACAGGCCAAGCAGCCTGCTGACGTGGCAGACAGGCCCAGCAGTCCGCGGGCGTGGTAGGAGGGGCAGAGCAGAGCCGCAACCCACGCCCGCAAGGTAGGCAGACCTGCAACCGACCAGCGGAACAGGCCCAGCGGCCTGCCGGCATGGTAGACACGTCACCCCAATTGGAGTAGGGGCAGAGCAGAGCCGCCGCCTGCACCCGGAACAGGCCCAGTGACCCGCCGGCGTGGTAGTCACGTCACCCCAGTTGGAGTAGGGGCAGAGCAGAGCTGCTGCCCACGCCTGCAAGGTAGGCAGACCTGCGACTGACCGGCAGAACTGGACCAGAGGTCCGCGGGTGTGGTAGACACGTCACACCAATTGGAGGAGGGGCAGAGCAGAGCCACCTCCCGTGCCTGCAAATTAGGCAGACCTGCGACCGACCGGCAGAACAGGCCCAGCGGCCCGTCAGCGTGGTAGACTGATCACCCTAATTGGAGGAGGAGCACAGCCGCCGCCTGCCCCTGCAAGGGAGACTTTTCAACTATACAAGAGCAATATAAATATATAGGGGGAAAATTTCAAAAACACAACAGTTACACCAAGCAGAAAGAAATGCGAGCAGTATGAAGAGACAAGGAAAGAAAGGACCACAAGCAATGCAGGTCAACTCAACTTTAGAAGAGGTAACAGCTGCAGCAGATAAAGAATTCAGGATATACATGCTTCAGATGATCTGGAGTCTCAAGGAAGACACTAGACAGCAAAATCAGACAATGAAAGATCACTTCGACAATGAATTACACAAACAAATCCAAGAAGCAAAAGATCAACTATACAGGGAGATAGACATTATAAAAAACAAAAAAAAAAAACAGAAATCCTAGAAATGCAGGAAGCAATAAACCAACTTAAAAACTCAATTGAGAATACTACCAGCAGAGTAGAACACTTAGAAGATAGAACATCAGACAATGAAGACAAAGTATTTCAACTGGAAAAGAACATAGACAGCTCAGCAAGACTGTTAAGAAACCATGAGCAGAACATCCAAGAAATATGGGATAACATTAAGAGACCAAACTTAAGAGTCATTGGGATACAGGAAGGTATAGAGGTCCAAACCAAAGGAATGAGCAATGTATTCAATGAAATAATATGAGAAAACTTCCCAGACTTGAAGAATGAGACCGAATCCCAAATCCTAGAAGCCTACAGGACGCCGAATGTGCAAAATCATAAGAGATCCACACCTAGACACATTATAATGAAGATGCCCAACATACAGAATAAGGAGAGAATTTTAAAAGCTACAACAGAAAGGAAGCAGATTACATTTAGGGGTAAATCAATCAGGATAACAGCTGATCTTTCAACATAGACTCTGAAAGCTAGAAGATCCTGGAATAACATATTTCAAACACTGAAAGAAAAGGGGTTCCAACCAAGAATTGTGTATCCAGCGAAATTATGCTTCAGGATGGAAGATGAAATTAAAACCTTCCACGATAAACAAAAGTTAAAAGAATTTGCAGCTAGAAAACCATCTCTTCAAAACATCCTTGGCAAAACATTACAGGAAGAGGAAATGGAAAATAACAATGAAAACCAACAGTGGGAGGTAGGACAGTAAAGGGGGGAAAATAATCAAAGAGAAAAACAAACCATGTTTAGTAACATAAATAAACAAATATGGCTGGAAGAACAACCCATATCTCAATAATAACCCTAAATGTTAATGGTTTAAACTCAACAATTAAGAGACACAGGCTAGTAGAATGGATCACAAAACAAGACCCAACAATATGCTGCCTACAGGAGACGCATTTGATAGGAAAAGACATACATAGGCTGAAGGTGAAAGGTTGGGAAAAATCATATTACTCATATGGGCTTCGGAAACACGCAGGAGTGTCCATACTCATATCAAATAAAATAGATTTCAAGCCAAAGTTAATCAAAAGGGATAAAGAGGGACACTACATACTGCTCAAGGGAACCATACACCAACAAGTCATAACAATCATAAATATATATGCCCCAAACAATGGTGCAGCTATGTTCATCAAACAAACTCTTCTCAAGTTCAAGAGTCTAATAGACCACCATACAATAATCATGGGAGATTCCAACACACCTCTCTCACCACTGGACAGATCTTCCAAACAAAAGTTGAATAAGGAAACTATAGAACTCAATAACACAATTAATAACCTAGACTTAATTGACATAGATAGAATATACCACCCAACATCAAGCAGTTACACTTTTTTCTCAGCAGCACATGGATCCTTCTCAAAAATAGATCATATATTATCTCATGGGGCAATTCTTAGACAATATAAAGGAGTAGAGATAATACCATGCATCTTATCTGATCATAATGGAATGAAACTGCAAATCAATGATAAAAGAAGGAAGGAAAAATCATGCATCACTTGGAGAATGAACAATAGGTTACGGAATGATCAATGGGTTATAGAAGACATCAAGGAGGAAATTTAAAAAATTCTTAGAGATAAATGAAAACACAGACACAACATATCGGAATCTATGGGACACATTGAAAGTAGTTCTAAGAGGAAAATTCATTGCGTGGATTTCATTCCTTGAAAAAAGAAAAAAACAACAAATAAATGATCTCATACTTCATCTCAAAATCCTAGAAAAAGAAGAGCAAAACAACAGCAAAAGAAGTAGAAGGCAAGAAATAATTAAAATCAGAGTTGAAATTAAAGAATTCGAAACAAAAGAAATAATTGAAAAAACTGACAAAACTAAAAGTTGGTTCTTTGAAAAAATAAACAAAATCGACAGACCCTTAGCCATGCTCACGAAGAGAAGAAGAGAGAGAACTCAAATTACTAGCATACGGGATGAAAAAGGCAATATCACAACAGACACTTCAGATATACAGAAGATAATCAAAAATTATTTTGAATCCTTATACTTCAATAAATTACAAGATAGTGAAGGCATGGATAAATTTCTTAAGTCATATGATCTGCCCAGATTGAGTCAGGAGGATATAGACAACCTAAACAGACCAATATCAATTGAGGAAATAGAAGAAACCATCAAAAGACTACCAACTAAGAAAAGCCCAGGACCGGATGGGTATACAGCAGAGTTTTACAAAACGTTTAAAGAGGAACTAATACCAATACTTTTCAAGCTATTTCAGGAAATAGAAAAAGAGGGAGAACTTCCAAATTCATTCTATGAGGCCAACATCACCCTGATTCCTAAACCAGACAAAGACACTTCAAAGAAAGAAAACCACAGACCAATATCTCTAATGAACCTAGATGCAAAAATCCTCAATAAAATTCTGGCGAATCGGATACAAAAACATATCAAAAAAATTGTGCACCATGATCAAGTAGGATTCATCCCTGGGATGCAAGGCTGGTTCAATATACGGAAATCAATAAATGTTATTCACCACATCAATAGACTTAAAAATAAGAACCATATGATCATCTCGATAGATGCGGAAAAAGCATTCAACATAGTACAGCATCCCTTTATGTTCAAAACTCTAGAAAAACTAGGGATAACAGGAACATACCTCAATATTGTAAAAGCTATCTATGCTAAGCCTCAGGCTAGCATCATTCTGAATGGAGAAAAATTGAAGGCATTCCTTCTAAAATCTGGAACAAGACAGGGATGCCTTCTCTCACCACTTCTGTTCAACATAGTTCTCGAAACACTGGCCAGAGCAATTAGACAGAAGAAAGAAATTAAAGGTATAAAAATAGGAAAAGAAGAACTTAAATTATCACTATTTGCAGGTGACATGATTCTATACCTAGCAGACCCAAAAGGGTCTACAAAGAAACTATTAGAGCTAATAAATGAATTCAGCAAAGGGGCAGGATATAAAATTAACACGCATAAATCAAAGGCATTCCTGTATATCAGCGACAAATACTCTGAAATGGAAATGAGGACAACCACTCCATTCACAATATCCTCAAAAAAAAAAAAATAAAATACTTGGGAATCAACCTAACAAAAGAGGTGAAAGACTTATGCAATGAAAACTACAGAACCCTAAAGAGAGAAATAGAAGAAGATCTTCGAAGATGGAAAAATATACCCTGTTCGTGGATAGGCAGAACTAACATCATCAAAATGGCGATATTACCAAAAGTTCTCTATAGGTTTAATGCAATGCCAATCAAAATCCCATCGGCATTTCTTGTAGAAATAGAGAAAGCAATCATGAAATTCATATGGAAAAATAAACGACCCAGAATAGCAAAAACAATGCTAAGCGGGAAGTGTGAATCAGGCGGTATAGCAATACCAGACTTCAAACTATACTACAGAGCAAAAGTAACAAAAACAGCATGGTACTGGTACCAAAACAGGCGGATGGACCAATGGTACAGAATAGAGGACACAGAAACCAATCCACAAAACTACAACTATCTTATATTTGATAAAGGGGCTAAAAGCATGCAATGGAGGAAGGATAGCATCTTCAACAAATGGTGCTGGGAAAACTGGAAATCCATATGCAACAAAATGAAACTGAATCCCTTTCTCTCGCCATGCACAAAAGTTAACTCAAAATGGATCAAGGAGCTTGATATCAAATCAGAGACACGGCGTCTGATAGAAGAAAAAGTTGGCTACGATCTACACACTGTGGGGTCGGGCTCCAAATTCCTCAATAGGACACCCATAGCACAAAAGTTAATAACTAGAATCAACAAATGGGACTTACTCAAACCAAATTTTTTTTCTCAGCAAAAGAAACAATAAGAGAGGTAAATAGGGAGCCTACACCCTGGGAACAAATCTTTACTCCTCACACTTCAGATAGAGCCCTAATACCAGAGTATACAAAGAACTAAAAAAATTACACAATAAGATAACAAATAACCCAATCAACAAATGGGCCAAGGACCTGAACAGACACTTCTTGGAGGACGACATACAATCAATCAACAAGTATATGAAAAAATGCTCACCATCTCTAGCAGTCAGAGAAATGCAAATCAAAACCACCCTAAGATACCATCTCACTCCAGTAAGATTGACAGCCATTATGAAGTCAAACAACAACAAGTGCTGGCGAGGATGTGGGGAAAAGGGTACACTTGTACATTGCTGGTGGGACTGCAAATTGGTGCAGCCAATTTGGAAAGCAGTATGGAGATTTCTTGGAACGCTGGGAATGGAACCACCATTTGACCCAGCTATTCCCCTTCTCGGTCTATTCCCTAATGACCTAAAAAGAGCATGCTACAGGGACACTGCTACATCGATGTTCATAGCAGCACAATTCACAATAGCAAGACTGTTGAACCAACCTAGATGCCCTTCAATAGACGAATGGATAAAAAAAAAGTGGCATTTATACACAATGGAGTATTACTCTGCATTAAAAAATGACAAAATCATAGAATTTGCAGGGAAATGGATGGCATTAGAGCAGATTATGCTAAGTGAAGCTAGCCAATCCCTAAAAAACAAATGCCAAATGTCTTCTTTGATATAAGGAGAGTAACTAAGAACAGAGTAGGGACGAAGAGCATGAGACGAAGATTAACATTAAACAGGGATGAGAAGTGGGAGGGAAAGGGAGAGAGAAGGGAAATTGCATGGAAATGGAAGGAGACCCTCAGGGTTATACAAAATTACATACAAGAGGAAGTGAGGGGAAAGGGAAAAATAATACAAGGGGGAGAAATGAATGACAGTAGAGGGGGTAGAGAGAGAAGAGGGGAGGGGAGGGGAGGGGAGGGGGGATAGTAGAGGATAGGAAAGGCAGCAGAATACAACAGACACTAGTATGGCAATATGTAAATCAATGGATGTGTAACTGATGTGATTCTGCAATCTGTATACGGGGTAAAAATGGGAGTTCATAACCCACTTGAATCAAAGTGTGAAATATGATATATCAAGAACTGTGTAATGTTTTGAACAACCAACAATAAAAATTTTAAAAAAAAGAATCCAGATTAAAAAAAAACAAAACAAAACAAACAAACAAACAAACAAAAAAAAACGTAAGTATTAAGATTAAGTCAGCAATGTTTAATAACTAATATTATATATTAATTTGCATTTTTTGTCCATAATATGAAGTGATACTAGAATTTTTTTGTTAGCTACTAGAAAATAAGCTATAATTTGTGACAGCTCCCCAAATACATCTACCAAAATTCTATCAGTAGGAAAGTGAGATCAGCCTTCTTTTGATTAAATTTAGTAGTCATAATGTGGTGTCATTTATATGTCATTTATCAACATACTACATGGATAAAATTTTAGTCATTTATGAAGTTCTATAACCCACCAGGAAATTTCACCTGTGCTTTATAGTAATCTGGCATAAATCACCTTGTAAAATAGCATTGTATCTACTTGATTATTTTCCAATTATTACAATCTACTATATTAGTGCATTGGAAGAGTAGATCAAATAATAAATTATACATAGGAGGAGACAGGAAAACTTCTCATCATTTTTCTGGAATTTATATAAAAACTAAAATGAATCTTCTAGAAATATTAATAATAGTCTCACATTCATTTTTATTTCTTAATGCATTTGTGTATGTCAGTTGATCTTCCTTAGCCTCTAGTTCTTTACCAAGAGAAATAGTTTTGTGACTGAGGGTATAGTTCAGTGGCAGAGCACTTGCCTTGCATGCATAGGGCCCTGGGTTCAATCCCCAGCACCAAAAAAAAAAAAAAAACCAAACAAACAAAGCAAAGTAGTAGTCATGGACTATATTCTGTTTTGAATTACTTTCTATCCAGGAATTTTAACTCTTGGTTGTGAATGAAAATCAGTTGAGGAACTCTGATTAAGCAGGTTTGGTGTAGAAACCTGGCATCTGTAATTTTAGGACATGCCACAAGTAATTCTTACATTCACCCATGGTATGAGTGCTATTTTGTACAAAGAACAAAATGTGAATCTTTATATATATATATATATATATATATATATATATATATATATATATATATATATATATATATATATATTGGGGGGGTTCTGGGAATTGAATACAGGGGTGTTCAACCACTGAGTCACATTCCCAGCCCTTTTTCATATTTTATTTAGAGATAGGGTGTCACTAAGTTGCTTAGGGTCTCACTAAGTTTCTGAGGCTGGCTTTGAACTCATGATCCTCCTGCCTCAGCCTCCTGAGCTGCTGGGATTACAGGTATGCACCTCTGTTCCCAGCTTTAAGTCCATATATTGTTTACAACTTACATTTTATAAGAAAAAATGCCAGTGGATATCATAGTAATAAAATATCTGTAGTAAATATCATACTAAGAAAAGATGGGATCTGGGGTTGTAATACAGTGGTAGAGCACTTGCCTAGCATGTGTGAGGTACTGGGTTCTATCCTCAATACCACATAAAAATAATAAAATAAAGCTCCATCAACAACTAAAAAAATTTAAAAAAAGAAAATATGGGTACAGTGTTATTGGCATAGAAGTGATCAGAATAGACAATGTATAAGTCAGGGTTCTCCAGAGAAACTTATGCACACACACACACACACACACACACACACACACACACACACACGTGGGTTTGAGCATACACATACATATTAAAGGATAAGAAAAGGGTAGCATATATGTGTTTATCATTTATTTACCATCTATCTATCATTTATCCATCTACCTATCTATCTGTCATCTATAGATAGAGATATTCCCTAGTGATCTTATGAATTTCTTTGGTATCTGTTGTTATATAACCTTTTTGATCTATAATATTATTTGTTTGGGTCTTCTCTCTATCTCTTGGTTAGTTTGGTGAAGGGTTTGTCAATTTTGTTTTGTCATTTATCTTTTATTGATTATTTATATTATTGTTTTAGACATTTAATTTATTTCTACCCCAGTTTTTATTATTTCTTCCATTTGGGGTTTTATTAGTTTTTGTTTTTCTAAGACCTTGAAGTGCATCATTAAAATATGTATAAGAGATCTGAATTTTTTTTAAATACAGGCATTCATAGCTATAAACTTCCCTGTTAGTATTGCTTTTGGTTTGTACCATAGGTTTTGGATGTTGTGTTTACATTTTCATTTTTGATTCTGAGAATTTTTATATTTCTCCTGAACACTTCAATGATTCAATGTTTGTTCAAAACTGTATTTTTCAATCTCCATGTGTTTCTATACCTTTTGTAGTTTATTTTTTGTTGGTTTCTAATTTCACTAAATTATAATATAATGAAATGTAAGAAATTATTTCAGATTTTCTGTAATTATTAAGACTTGCTTTATGGTCTAATATGTGATCTATTTCGGAAAATTATCCATATGATTATGAAAATAATGTGTATTCTGCCGGGTATGGTGGCACATGCCTATAATCCCAGTGGCTAGGGAGGCTGAGACAGGAGGATCTGGAGTTCAAAGGCAGCCTCAGCAATGGCAAGGCACCAAGCAACTCAGTGAGACCCTGTCTCTAAATAAAATACAAAATAGGGCTGGGGATGTGGTTCAGTGGTTAAGTGCCCCTGAGTTCAATCCCCAATACTCTGCCCTCCAAACAAGAAAGAAAGAAAGAAAGAAAGAAAGAGAATGTGTATTCTGCAGATGTTGGATGGGATATTCTGTCGATGTCTGTTAACTACATTTGATTTATAATGTAATTGAACCTTAATATTTCTTTGCTCTTTTTTTTAGTCAATATGGTCTATGTATTTGTAAAAATGGGATCTTGAATCCATCCTCTATTATTGTTTTAGGTCCTGCAACTGTGCCTACATGGAACCAGGATGATGGCTGGGGGATTTTATCTTCTTATTCTTTAAATATCTGCTAAGGTTTGAGCAAAGCAAGGTCATGGCTGGGGTAAAGTGAAGTTTCTTTGAGCTGGACCCTGTGTGGTCAAAGTACTGGATTTGATCCCCAACACCACACAGAAGGAATAAACAAAACAACAATATTAACAACAAAAAACAGACCAGGTAAATAAATTAATTAAAAACCAAATAGAAACAATAAACACCAACAAAAGAAATAGAAACAAACAAAAATAATATAGTATAAACTAAAAAGTTAAAGAAATAATAAAAATAAAGCTTCTTCCCATGCCTTCTTCTTTTTTTAACTATTCTTTAAAAATTAATTAATTAATTTATTTATTTATTTTAATTAGGTATAAATGCATTTTGATTCATTGTACACAATTGCAGTACAACTTTTCATTTCTCTGGTTGTACACGATAGTGTCGCACCATATGTGCAGTTACACAGTACCTAGAGTAATGATGCCTTCTTAAAATATGTACCCGTTGGAGACAGCAAAAGCTGGGAGTTATTCAGCCCCACCTCCTTTTTTGTGCTCACCAGGCGACCAGCAGGCGTGATTTTTGTCCAAAGCTATATGGTACACCTCTCAGGTGCCCACCAGGCCTAAACGTGCTAGAGTAGAAGTTAGAGTTCCCAAGTCAATAATTTACTCTGGAGTTATTTGGGCTTTGCTAGAGTGGGCCCAATACCAGAAATCCAGCTTGTCACCAGAGTAGTGTGGAATATTGCAATTGTCTGGGGGCGTTTTTTCTCTGGTGCCCTTTGTTCTATGTACTCCATGGACAGAGGTGTCATAAGGTGCTGTAGCATGTTAGGGATTCCCATACTTTTTGTGCTGCACACTCCAAGTACAGGAAGAGACTACGGAGTCAAAACTATCTGTTCTGGCCCTACACAATCCACAGCCCTTAACTTTGGTGTTTTGAGATGTAGCTCCTATGTGAAATCACACACTACTGATTATCCCCTCAAACTCCTACAGCTAGCTCCCTGAACTGACAGTTTTAACGTGGAACCATTTTCACCTTTTCTTAATTGTCTAGTTTCCCACTGCATAACATTCTCATTGTGTTTGTGTCATAGTCTTTCCCTCAGGCAAACCTGACTCTAAAGGCAGTAACCCCATGAACCAGGGTAATAATGTTTTCACAGGAACCCAAAGATGGGAAAATATAGGAACCTTTGACTTCCTGAGCAGTAAGCTCAGGTAAGACCTTCTCAAAATGGCTCCCTGTTACAGCACTGAGTGAATACTCTGGGAAATGCAGGAAACTTCTCCAGAGCCAGTCGGCTACACAGATCTTAAATCTATTGTATGTTTAGATTGTATTTCTGCAAGGTGCTGATTCCTGTGCTAGTGGCACTCACTGATATTCACCCTGTCCTCTCCCACACTGGCCTGTGATAGGTTGCTGGGGTTCTCTGTTTCACCCTCTGTTCTAGTATCTAGAGTCTCTGGGTTTCCGCAAATCTCTGTCCACTATTGAACTTCAGTATTATCCAATAGCCACCCACCTCTATATGGAGTGGGTTTTCAGTTGTTTAGATTCTGTCTTATGGAGAAGTGGGTGAGTGTTGGTTGCTTCTAAAATACCATCTTCCATTTCCTTAATTTCTTCAAAATAATTTTGCTAAGAACATTTCATGGGGATCCAACATGGTGGCCGGCAAGGAAGCAGCACTTTCAGTATCTCCACATTAACCGGATCAGAAACACCCATTAAAACAGCTACATTCTACCTACTGAGGAACTTCTAGCAAAATTCCGCTGAAAGGAGACCTGCCAGGAATTAGTAAGTTTATTAGAGGTGACAGTTTGTCCCAGACAAGTGAATCTTGGCTGGCCACGCGGGCGCAGAGGTCCAATCCCACAGCCACCGCCCGACCGGCTCTGCAAGCGGCCTCCGGCGGCCCGGCGCGGCCCGGCAAGAAGGGTCCCTGCCCGGCCTGGCAGACGGCCCCAGCCATCCCGGCTCTCCTGGCGGCCCCGCTCGCTCTGCGATCGGCCACCCCGCCCGCCCGGCTCTTAGCCACGAGTCCGCCGCCTGCCCGGTTCTACAAGCGGCCCCCGGCGGCCGGCGTGGCGAGAAGGGTCCCCGCCTGGCCCGGCAGATGGCCTGCGCTCTCCCGGCTCTGCAAACGGCCCCGCCCCCAGTGCGAATGGCCCCCGCCCGCCCGGCTCTGCAAACAGCCCCACCCACCCGGCAAACGGCTCCCCCCCTGAGACGAAATGAAGGGAATCTAACCAAGCCTTTATGAAATAGCGAACTGGGAACTAAAACCAGAGATTGTGTCAGACCAGAGACAAGCCAGTTCCACCCCTCCCTTTGGACACTCCAGCAAGGAGCCAGGGGCCCGCCATAGCAGAGAGGGGAAGTCACCAAAGTTCGGCCAAAGAGATTCCTTCCCAGCGGAATCTACTTTAGCAGGTGTGTGACTCCCACCCGCATCAGATACAAACAACCGGGAAACTTCAAAATCTCTCCGTGGTTGTGACCGTAAGGGCCAAAGGACTCTCGACCCCCAACTCCCCCAACTGCCAGTGACGTGTGCGTGACTGTAGGGGTGGAGGGAAGCAGAGAAGACTCCCCATCCCCAACTCCCCCAACTGCCAACTGAGAGGGTGTGACAGTAGGGGCGGAGGGAAACAGAGGACACTCCAGACCCCCAACTCCTCCTACCGCCAGCGGAGTGGTCGTGATTGAAGGGGCTGAGAGAAGCAGAGGGGATCCTCTACCCCCAACTCCCATTACCACCAGCGGCAACACCAATGGTCTTAGCCGCCAGATTCCGAAGGTGTGCCCACCAAAGGGGTCCGGAAAAATTAAACTATTGACTCCCAGAACACAGCTCCACAGCACTGGGGCTTAGATGAATGACAGAGAGAGTGCTCAGTCGTTAGGGAAATAGAGCACTCGGAGGGGCTGAAAGTGTAACCAAATCCTTGGAGAACCGCCTCCGGTGAACAGGACCTGTCTGGCTGGCAGGAGGAAGGGGAGGAGGGGCCGTAGAAGTGAAACGGCTCTGGACCAACAGGATTGAGAGGCTCCCAGGAGCCGCCTTACAGGGATTGCTGTTGACACATTGAGGGCAAATCTCAGCCCGGAGGGCACAGCTTTGCCTACGGGAAGAGAAGAAAATGGATCTCTAAGACCTAATTTTATTTCTTATTTTATTTTATTTTTTTCTCTCCCTTTTTCCCTATCTCTCTCCCCTTCCAAGTTTTATTGTTCTTTCCATTCTCCTCTATGCTATCTAACTCCCCCTCCTTCTTTCTTTTCAAGAGCACCTTCCTTCCCCTTCCCCCCAACTTTCATCCCAAGCATTACGTCCTCCATTTCGTGTAACTGTCTAAATGCAAACAGGTGAATGTTTCGAGGCCGTCTATAGTGCTCCTAAATACCTAGCTACTACCAACACCCTGATCCAATTGACGGTTAGTATCCCCCTTCAGTAGAGCAATCTTCTAAAGTAGCCAAGACATACTAACCCTTATACCTTCATAGCACCTAACCTAAAGTCCTAAGAACAAAAAACAAATCACTATATGCATACAAAATCCGGAAGCCCTTTATAAATTGAATGAATCAGCTCTAAAGTACAATAAAGCCCAACATCTATAGGCATAATCTCCCACCACAAAGGAGAGACAACAGAGATAAACAAAGCCAAAACAAATGTATAGGAGAAAGCAGTTACAAAGCAGTCAAACAGAGCTGGAAAGTAACGTGAACAACATGAAAAAACAAGGGAAAAAAGGAGTACAGATAATGCAGGACAACTTAAATCTACAGGAGGACCTAGAAGCATTAGAAACATGGACAGGGAAAGAAATCAAGGCATACCTAACTCAGATGGAATGGAATTTTAGAGAAGACATGAGACAGCAAGTCCAAGAATTGAAAGTATATTTTGAAAACAAACTAAACAAACAAATTCAAACTGCAAAGAACGAGCTTTACCAGGAGATAGAGATCTTAAAAAAAAACCAGTGATTTTAGAAATGCAAGAAACCATAAACCAGATTAAAAACGCTAACGAGAATATTACAAATAGACTAGATCAAGTAGAAGTCAGAATATCAGATAATGAAGACAAAGTTTATCAACTTGAAAAGAATATAGTCAACACTGAAAAGATGCTTAAATCTCACGAGCAATCTATCCAAGAGATATGGGATCTCATCAAAAAACCAAATTTGAGAGTCATTGGGATAGAAGAAGGCACAGAGGTTCAAACCAAAGGAATGGACAACCTATTGAATGAAATAATCCTAGAAAACTTCCCAGAGATGAAAGATGGAATGGATTGCCAAATCCTGGAAGCCTACAGGACCCCAAACATCCAAAACTATAATAGGCCAACTCCAAGACATATAATTATGAAGATAGCCAACATACAGAACAAGGAGAGAATATTAAAAGCTATGAGGAAAATGAGGCAGATTACATTCAGAGGTAAACCAATTAGGTTAACGGCTGATTTTTCATCACAGACTTTGAAAGCGAGAAGATCCTGGAACAATGTATTTCAAACGCTGAAAAATAATGGATTCCAACCAAGAATACTGTATCCAGCAAAATTAAGCTTCAGATTTGACAATGAAATTAAAATCTTTCACGATAAACAAAAGCTAAAAGAATTCGCAGCCAGAAAACCAGCACTGCAAAGCATTTTGGGCAAAATTCTACAAGAAGAGGAATGGAAAAATAGTGCCCAAAACCAACAGCGGGAGGTATCTCAGTAAAGGGGGAGGAAAACAACCAAAAAGTAAAAACTAGCCAAACTAAAATAAATAAATAAATAAATAAATAAACATGACTGGAAGTACAAATCATATTTCAATTGTAACCTTAAATGTTAATGGACTAAACTCACCAATCAAGATACACAGGCTGGTAACCTGGATCAAAAAAACAAATCCAACAATATGCTGCCTTCAGGAGACTCATATGATAGGAAAAGACATACACAGGCTGAAGGTGAAAGGTTGGGAAAAATCATACCACTCACATGGCCCTCGGAAGCAAGCAGGAGTGGCCATACTCATATCGAATAAAATCAACTTCAAACCTAAGTTAATCAAAAGGGATAAAGAAGGACACTATATCCTGTTAAAAGGAACTATCCACCAACAAGACATAACAATTATCAATTTATATGCACCAAATAATGGTGCAGCAACATTCATAAAACAAACTCTCCTCAAGTTCAAGAGTCAAATTGACCACAACACAATAATTATGGGTGACTTCAACACACCGCTCTCGCCATTAGACAGATCCTCCAGACAAAAGCTGAATAAAGAAACTATAGAACTCAATGACACAATCAATAACCTAGACTTAACCAACATATATAGAATATATCAACCATCATCAAGTGGATACACGTTCTTCTCAGCAGCACATGGATCTTACTCAAAGATAGATCATATATTATGCCATAGGGCAACTCTTAGTAAATATAAAGGAGTGGAGATAATACCATGCACCATATCTGATCATAATGGAATGAAACTGGAAATCAATGAAAAAAGAAGGAAGGAAAAATCCTGCATCACATGGAAAATAAACAATATGTTACTGAATGATCAATGGGTTACAGAAGACATAAAGGAGGAAATCAAAAAATTCTTAGAGATAAACGACAATTCAGACACAACATACCGGAATCTATGGGACACAATGAAAGCAGTTTTAAGAGGGAAATTCATTTCCTGGAGTTCATTCCTCAAAAAAAGAAAAAAACAACAAATAAACGAACTCACACTACATCTCAAAACCCTAGAAAAGGAAGAGCAAAACAACAGCAAATATAGCAGAAGACAAGAAATAATTAAAATCAGAGCAGAAATCAATGAAATTGAAACCAAAAAAACCATTGAAAAAATTGATAAAACTAAAAGTTGGTTCTTTGAAAAAATAAATAAGATCGACAGACCCTTAGCCATGCTAACGAAGAGAAGAAGAGAGAAAACTCAAATCACTAACATACAGGATGAAAAAGGCAATATCACAACAGACACTACAGAAATACAGAAGATAATTAGAAAGTATTTTGAAACCCTATATTCTAATAAAATAGAAGACAGTGAAGACATCGATAAATTTCTTAAGTCATATGAGCTGCCCAGATTGAGTCAGGAAGACACACACAATTTAAACAGACCAAGAACAAAGGAAGAAATAGAAGAAGCCATCAAAAGACTACCAACCAAGAAAAGCCCTGGACCAGATGGGTATACAGCGGAGTTTTACAAAACCTTCAAAGAAGAATTAATACCAATACTTTTCAAGCTATTTCAAGAAATAGTAAAAGAAGGAGCTCTTCCAAATTCATTCTATGAGGCCAACATCACCCTGATCCCGAAACCAGACAAAGACACTTCAACGAAAGAAAACTACAGACCAATATCTCTAATGAACATAGATGCAAACATTCTCAATAAAATCCTGGTGAATCGAATACAAAAGCATATCAAAAAATTGTGCACCATGATCAAGTAGGATTCATCCCTGGGATGCAAGGTTGGTTCAATATACGGAAATCAATAAATATTATTCACCACATCAATAGACGTAAAGATAAGAAACATATGATCGTCTCGATAGATGCAGAAAAAGCATTCGACAAAGTACAGCATCCTTTTATGTTCAAAACACTAGAAAAACTGGGGATAACAGGAACTTACCTCAACATTGTAAAAGCTAAATATGCTAAGCCTCAGGCTAGCATCATTCTAAATGGAGAAAAACTGAAGGCATTCCCGCTAAAATCTGGAACAAGACAGGGATGCCCTCTCTCACCACTTCTATTTAATTTAGTCCTTGAAATACTAGCCAGAGCAATTAGACAGACAAAAGAAATTAAAGGCATAAAAATAGGAAAAGAAGAACTTAAAATATCACTATTTGCGGACGTTATGATCCTATACCTAGAAGACCAAAAAGGGTCTACAAAGAAACTACTAGAACTAATAAATGAATTCAGCAACGTGGCAGGATATAAAATCAACACGCATAAATCAAAGGCATTCCTGTATATCAGCAACAAAACTTCTGAAATGGAAATGAGGAAAACCACCCCATTCACAATATCCTCAAAAAAAAATAAAATACTTTGGAATCAACCTAACAAAAGAGGTGAAAGATTTATACAATAAAAACTACAGAACCCTAAAGAGAGATATAGAAGAAGATCTTAGAAGATGGAAAAATGTACCCTGTTCATGGATAGGCAGAACTAACATCATCAAAATGGCGATATTACCCAAAGTTCTCTACAGGTTCAAGGCAATGACAATCAAAACCCCAACAGCATTTCTGGTAGAAATAGATAAAGCTATCATGAAATTCATATGGAAAAACAAAAGACCCAGAACAGCAAAAGCAATTCTAAGCAGGAAGTGTGAATCGGGAGGTTTAGCGATACAAGATTTCAAACTGTACTACAGAGCAATAGTAACAAAAACAGCATGGTACTGGTACCAAAACAGGCAGGTGGACCAATGGTACAGAATAGAGGACACAGAGACCAATCCACAAAATTACAACTTTCTTATATTTGATAAAGGCGCTAAAAGCATGCAATGGAGAAAGGATAGCATCTTCAACAAATGGTGCTGGGAAAACTGGAAATCCATATGCAACAAAATGAAGCTGAACCCCTTTCTCTCGCCATGCACAAAAGTTAATTCAAAATGGATCAAGGAGCTAGATATCAAATCAGAGACTCTGCACCTGATAGAAGAAAAAGTTGGCTCCGATCTACACATTGTGGGGTCGGGCTCCAAATTCCTTAATAGGACGCCCATAGCCCAAGAGTTAAATACAAGAATAAACAAATGGGACTTAGTTAAACTAAAAAGTTTTTTCTCAGCAAGAGAAACAATAAGAGAGGTAAATAGGGAACCTACATCCTGGGAACAAATTTTTACTCCTCACACTTCAGATAGAGCCCTAATATCCAGAATATACAAAGAACTCAAAAAATTAAACAATAAGATAACAAACAACCCTATCAACAAATGGGCCAAGGACCTGAACAGACACTTCTCAGAGGAGGACATACAATCAATCAATAAGTACATGAAAAAATGCTCACCATCTCTAGCAGTCAGAGAAATGCAAATCAAAACCACCCTAAGATACCATCTCACTCCAGTAAGATTGGCAGCCATTATGAAGTCAAGCAACAATAAGTGCTGGCGAGGATGTGGGGAAAAGGGTACACTTGTACATTGCTGGTGGGACTGCAAATTGGTGCGGCCAATTTGGAAAGCAGTATGGAGATTTCTTGGAAAGCTGGGAATGGAGCCACCATTTGACCCAGCTATTCCCCTTCTCGGTCTATTCCCTAATGACCTAAAAAGAGCATGCTACAGGGACACTGCTACATCGATGTTCATAGCAGCACAATTCACAATAGCAAGACTGTGGAACCAACCTAGATGCCCTTCAATAGACGAATGGATAAAAAAATGTGGCATTTATACACAATGGAGTATTACTCTGCATTAAAAAATGACAAAATCATAGAATTTGCAGGGAAATGGATGGCATTAGAGCAGATTATGCTAAGTGAAGCTAGCCAATCCCTAAAAAACAAATGCCAAATGTCTTCTTTGATATAAGGAGAGTAACTAAGAACAGAGTAGGGTCGAAGAGCATGAGAAGAAGATTAACATTAAACAGGGATGAGAGGTGGGAGGGAAAGGGAGAGAGAAGGGAAATTGCATGGAAATGGAAGGAGACCATCATTGTTACACAAAATTACATATAAGAGTTTGTGAGGGGAAAGGGGGAAAAAAAAACAAGGGAGAGAATTAAACAACAGCAGATGGGGTAGAGAGGGAAGATGAGAGGGAAGGGGAGGGGGGATAGTAGGGGATAGGAAAGGCAGCAGGATACAACAGTCATTAATATGGTATTATGTAAAAATGTGGATGTGTAACCGATGTGATTCTGCAACTTGTATTTGGGGTAAAAAATGGGAGTTCATAACCCACTTGAGTCAAATGTATGGAAGATGATATGTCATGAGCTTTGTAATGTTTTGAACAACCAATAAAAAAAAAGAAAAAAAAAGAACATTTTATGGAATATTAAAAATATGACTACTTTGCATATTTGTTTTATTTGACAGAATTGATAATCTGTTATTTTTGATATAAAACAATTTTGATCAGCCATTTTACTGTTGACATTATCTAGCATTTTCTAGTAAAGTTTAGATGCACATGTGATTCCTATTCCTTTGTGGGTACCTTGCTTTTCTGCTCTGAGAAAAAAAAATGAAGTCTTAATTCTTTTTTTTTAATATTTATTTTTTAGTTGTAGTTGGACAGAATACCTCTATTTCATTTATTTATTTTTATGTGGTGCTGAGGATTGAACCCAGGGCCCCACACATGCGAGGTGAGCACTCTACCACTGAGCCACAACTCCAGCACCAAGTCTTAATTCTTGAGAATTTAAAATGTTATCAGTATGTGTCTTGGTATATGGGTCCTGTTTTTAACCTATTGAAATCATTAATTTACTTCATAGATCTATTTCAGTCTGAAAACTTGGGTATTTTTTTTTCAGTTCAGATTTTTTTTTTTACTAATGTCCAGTGATTTCTTCTGTTTCTTATTGTTTTCTGATATCAAGACTGTTTTGAGTTCAACTTAATCACCAGGCTTCTTAATTATCTTACATCTTTCATTACTTTACCTTTTGCTCAAAATTTAGTAATGAAGCAGACTTTCTTTTTGTCCTGGTCCATTACATTTTTCTATTCATATACTGATGATCTGAATTCCATAAATACTAATTTATTTTTTACCTTATAATATAAATATAATTTAATATTAAAACATTAGTTTATATTATTTTCTTAAAGTAAATACAGATAATATTCTCTTTACTTGATGTTTTGCCAAGGTTGTTCCACTTGACCTGTGAAAGTCTAATAGCTATTGCTTGAAATTAAATCTATTGTGAAGACAAATGTGTTTAGGAAAACTTGACAGATATTAAACATTTCTTGAATCCTTGATTGAAAATAGCATTTAAGAAATCTGTGGGGGCTGGGGTTGCGGCTCAGTGGCAGAGCACTTACCTAGCATGTGTGAGGCCCTGAGTTTGATCCTCAGCACCACATAAAGATAAATAAATAAAATAAAGATATTGTATCCATCTACAACTCCAATATATATATATATATATATATATATATATATATGAACTGAGAAATTCTAAGAACCATTTTTATAGAGAGATTTTTTCAGGTTTATTTTATTATAATGCTTATAAATTAAGGAACATATCAACGCTCAGATAGTTTAAGAAATGCAACAAATTCATGGTGGAATATAGTGAATTGTGACAGATTTTTCTATAACTTTGCTATTGTGATAATTTGGAAGCTTGATCCCCCCCACCACTAGGTGATTGGCATGATTTAAATGAGGGGAATTGAAGGACAATCACTATTGAAAGGCTTGACTAAGTTTATTTCTGCTTTACTACTTACCACTACCAGGAGAAAAGCACTCAATCAAGACCTGTCTATATGGAGAATAACTGCTGACAGGGTCTAATAAAAAGCACTGTGTAAGGTTACTAAAATTTATTATAATCAGATCAACAGTGGGTCATAGAAATAGCTTTGTAAAAGCAATGCTGAGTAGCCAACATGCATATCTACTTTCCTATAACTTTGTGATAAAGTGAGCTGTATTGGATATTGCCTGTTTTGTGGCCATAGCATGGAAATGCTTTTGTGAGTAATGTTTTTCCTCCAATAAGATTGACTAAACATTCTCAGAAATATTTGAAATGTTTTCAGTATAATAGATATTGAGGTTGCAACTATATTTATTTTAGTTAATTTATCTCATATGCTTAAGTGTTTGCAACCCCTTTTATCTGTAAATCTTTGGTACATTAGAGTGCATTATTGAACTATAATTTCATTAGGTAATAGAATTTTATGAACTTGGTTAATTTCTTCCTCTTTTTACCCAGGAGTAAATAAATAAAAACCTTAGTCTAAATAATATTAAAAATATTGATAAGATTGCTTTACTTTAAAAATAGGTAAACAAAATAAATGCAAATCTTGCTAACATCTTCTGCCATTGTCATCTTGCAGAACATAAATTTCACTTCAGATTAGAAAGACATATTGCTGATGTTGATTATTATCTAAAAAAATGAGTCAGAAGGGACACATTATGTTAAAGAACAGTTAAATGAAACATATTCCCAAGGTCTTTGCCTCATGAAAACAACCTATAACTAAGATCTTTTAAACAGCATGCTGTCATTTTGTAAACCTTTATTTTGAAAAGGTAAAAATCTGTCCCTATATTTGAGAAGTAAGCATACATTCACATTGTGACTTCATATGTCTATAAATGGAAGTTCTTTTATGTTAAGTTCAGTTGTAATATTGAATATTCTATCAGTTGGTAAAACATTATAAATAATCATTATATAGTAACAGCCCCTGGAATTAAGATAATTCATGATCTATATTCTTAATATACTGCTTCTAATTTAAGGTACATAGATACAAAATTATTATTATAAGCATCCTTATTCCCTTACTTAGGAGGTGATGAAAAATACTCATTTTAAAGCTTGATTCCACCCCTTCTAAACTGTAAAAACTTGCATATAAAGAGTGATTCAGACATCCGAAAAATATTAATATGAGGTGCTATAAATATTAACTTGGGTGATGACTTAAAATGATGTTAATATTATACTTAGTTCATTGTTTGTCATGAATGTCATAGCTATTATTTTAAAAAGTAACCTACCCCTGGGAAAGAAATCAATTCATTATGTAAAAACTCACCTTAATTTTTTAACTTTAGACTCTTAGGTTGTATGTCTGGAAGAGAAAATATAATTTTTTCTTTCCTTTTATGCTATCATTTTTTCTTTTCTAGCTAGTCACCGAAATCTCATTTGTATTATTTCTGTTGAAATTGTTAGTAGGTAGTGGAAAATATGAATAGTTTTTGGAATCAATAAATCCTAAAGATTATTCTGAGATGGGATTAAACTTCAAAAAGTAGTTCATAAAAGCTTATAAAAGTAGCTTATACATTTATATAGCCTTTCAACTTTTCTTCTATTATTGCCTGAGTTGCCATTTAATTTTAAGTATGTCTGTCTTGTCTTTCTAAAAAAAGAAAGAAAAAAAGAAACCTTAGATTTTTTTTCCTGTTTCCATTATAGTTTTTTTCTCTCTCAGAGTCCCAATAATAATGGTGTAGTAACTTTAAATCACTGAATGTAGATACACTAAATACTAGTACTGGTAATATGTATTGTATTATGAAAACTATGGCAATTGACAATAATGGATTTTGCTTTTAGAGAAAGGAAAATGAAGGACATATTGAAAGTATACAATATGGGCTGGGATTGTGGCTCAGTGGTAGAGCGCTCGCCTAGCATGGGTGGGACCCAGGTTTGATTCTTAGCACCACATAGAAAAATAAAAGGCATTGTGTTGTGTCCATCTTCAAAAAAAAAAAAAAAAAAAAAAAGATTTTCTCTCTCTCTCTCTCTCTCTCCTAAAAAAAAAGAAAGAAAGTATATAATATATAGTAGACTTGAGTGGCTTTTATAAGTTAGTTACTTCTGCCAAACTCCAGAAAGAAAGTCTGGTAGATAATGTACTAGTGACCTTTGACAAAGATGCCAGTGATACACAACAGGGGAAGAATTGTTTTTTGTTGTTGTTGTTTGTTTGTTTTTAAATATCTTTATTTTATTTACTTATTTATTTTTATGTAGTGCTGAGGATCGAACCTAGCACCTTGCACATGCCAGGCAAGCACTCTACAGCTGAGCCACAACCCTAGCCCGGAAGAACTGTTTTTAAAAAACGTGATGTTAACAGAACAGCTACACCTGAAAGAAGAAAATCAGACCTTTATACATACATACATACATACATACATAAAAATCAACTCAAAATAGATTAAAGATGTAAATGTAAGACCTGGAGGGCTGAGGATATAGCTCAGTTGGTAGGGCGCTTGTCTCGCATGCAGAAGGCCCTGGGTTCAATCCCCAGAACCACACACAAAAAAATAAAAGAAATAATAAATGTAAGACTTGGAACTGTAAAACTTCTAGAAGAAAATTGGGCATGGCAATTATTTCTTGGATATGATCTCAAAAACATAAGCAACAAAGCAAAAAATAGGCAAGTTGAACTGCATCAAATTGAAAAGATTCTGCCCAGAAAGGCAAACAATCAACAGAGGAGAAAATATAACCTGTAAACTGGGAGAAAATATTTGTAAAGCATATGTGTGATAAAGGTATGAATATCAAAAATATACAAGGAAACTCCCACAACTCAATAGTGAAATAATCAAAGAACCTGTCTTTAAAATAGGCAAAAGACTTGAATTTTTATTTATCCAAAGAGGATATACCAGTGTCCAGTCAGTGTATGGAAAAATGCTTAGCATCACTAATCATCACAGGAATTAAAATCACAGATGTTGCCTCACACTTGTTAGGAAGGTGTGTGTGTGTGTGTGTGTGTGTGTGTGTGTGTGTGTGTGATATACAACACTCACACATATTTAAAATGTGTTGGTGAAATAGACTGTAGAGAAATTGGAACCCTTATATACTCTTGGACAGGAAGTAAAGTGGTGCAACTATATGGAGAATAGTATGGTGGTTTCTCAAAGTTAAAAATAAAATTATCAAATGATTTAGCAGTCCCAATTGTTGGTATATATATCCAATAGAATTGTGTTCAGAATCTTGAAGAGATATTGCACTACCATGTTCATTGCAGCATTATTCACAATGGTGATAATATGGAAACAACTTAAATATCAGTATATTAATTAATAAAGAAAACATGACATATAAATACAATGGAATATTGTTTAGCAGGAAATCCTGCCATATGTGACTGTATAGATGAATTTGGAGGACATTAAGCTATGTTAAATAAGCCAGTCATAGAAGGGCAAATACTACATGATTTTACTTATATGAGGTGTAAAAAGTAGTCAATCTCATCGAGAAAGGTAGCTATCAGGGGTGGGAGGAGTGGAAAATGGGAGTTCTACTGTTCAAGGAGTATGAAGATTCATCTATACAATATGAATATGCTGGATTGGGGTTATGGCTCAGTGGTAGAGTGCTTGCCTAGATTGTGTGAGGCACTGGGGTCAATCCACAAAAAAAATAAACAAGTAAATAAATAAATAAATAAATAAATAAAACAAAGGTATTGTGTTCATCTACAACTAAAATATATATTTTTTTAAAAAAGATGCATCTGCTGCAAAACATTATGCCTGTAGTTTACAATACTTTAGAACTCATGTTAAGTGTTTTTACTACAATGAAAAAAATCACATACAGTTGTCAACTACTCACATAACAAAAGATCGAAGATTAAGTGTTCTGAATGATTGTTGGTTTTTTTGTTTGTTTTATTTTTTTGTTCTTTTTAGAGATACATGACAGTAGAGTGTATTTTGACATACATACATAAAATATAACTTATTCTAATAAGGATCCCATTGGGTAATTTTTTTTTTTAATTTGCAAGTTAGAACCCACAAGGGACCTCACTTAAATTGTAAGTGAGGTAGTATTTTTGTAAGGATTAGTACTTTTTTCTTTTGTGTTTAGATATTTGCTCTGCTCTCCTGCCCTGTTCCATGCTCACAATACTGTTCTGACCCTGACCTGCATGTATCAAACTTGCTAATTGTATTAGAATTAGCCCTGATTCTCCAGATTTTTATTGAGAAATGACTTCTGTTACTGCTGCTCCTAATGTAGGGATTCTCTCATCATAAGGAACTCTTCAACTTCCATGTGTAATGGGGACCAGCTCCTAAGAGCTAATAATGAGTTATGGCTGTCTTCATTATATTAATTGTTCTAATCCTTTATTTTCTCTGGTTAGGGATTGATATTAGGATTGAAAGAAGTCAAATTACATTGTGTATCTCTGATACTATGGAATGGATATGTTTTATCCACAAATATTCAGATCACAATTGCCCTTAGTAGGTGATTTTAAGTCTCATATTTTGGTGGTACATAAATATTGGGAAATATTGTGTTATTTATGATATTCATAAAATGTGCTTATTTCTCTTTATTCAACATTGTCAGGAAGTATCTGAAAATGAGAAAGTAATAGTGATCACTTTTTAGATTATAATAGCTTAAGTTTCCTAACGCCCCAGGCCACTGCCTATAAATGTGTTTTTGAATATTAGCAAGTACTATATTTATTTGAAAATATATTTTATTTTAGATTAACATATGTGAATTTTACATATTAATAGGTGTGATATTTTAACACATCCATGCATTGATCAAACACAGCCTTTCCAACCTCTAGTAATCACTATTCTACATCAATGTCAACTTTTTAGCTTCTACATATGAGAGACAAGGTGATATTCATCTGTGTCTAGCTTACTTCACTTAATATAACATCCTTTAGTTCCATCAATTTTGCTGCTAATTATATTTTATTCTTCTTAAGGGCAGAATAATATTCCATTGTGTACATATGCCACATTCCTTATCCATTCATGTATTGATGGCACCTAGGTTGATTCCATTTGGTAGCTATTATGAATAGTGCCAAAATAAACATGAAAATACAGATATCTCTTTGGTATGCTTTTATTTCCTTTGATATATATTTAATTTTATTTTAGGATATTGTTTACACACACACACATATGAATTTTTTGGGGGTACTGAGGATTGAACCCAGGGGTGCTTAACCACTGAGCCAAATCCCCCACCCCTTTTTTATATTTCATTTAGAGATAGGGTCTCTTTGAGTTGCTAAGTGCCTTGCTAAGTTCCTGAGGCTGGTTTTGAACTCACAATCCTTCTGCCTCACCCTCCCAAGCATGCTGGGATTACAGGCATGCACCACCAGGCCCAGCTTAGATATTGTTTATATTCTGATGTTGAACGAGGCATGCTTCATTTAGTTCTCATTGAGCTGGAAATTTCAGTTACGAATTAAAATAATGTTCTTCTGCATGGTTCTTGGGGGCAATTTGATTTCTCAGCATTTTCTATAAGGTCTAGTGTCACTTGAGATACAACTGAATTAAAAGGTTAAAAAAAAACATTTATTGGTCTAACATTCCAATTCAGCTCTACTTCTTTGATCATGTATGTTGAATCTAAACATTAAAAATAGATAAATTAGTAAAGATTCATTTGATATTTCCTTAATTCTTTTCTTTACATTTTTAAAATTTACAGAGAAATAGTCATGCTTACCACATCACTTGCAACCAAGTGACGAAGACAAAAGAGGTAAATTGTGTTGATTGTTAAGATTTGTACAATCATTCATAGCTCAGTTAATCTTCAAATATTTGAGTGAAATAGATATTGTTATTTCAAACTTGAGAAGAGCAGACAGATTCTGTGAAGCAACTACTCTAACCACAGGATAAGAACATGTTGCCACTGAGACAGGAAATGATTTCTGCCTTGTTCCAGATGCCATGCTCTTGATATTCTTTTATGTAGACTCTCAGAAATGAAAAGAAAAAAAAAAACTTTTCTTTGTCTTTGTTAAACACCATTTTCCTGTAGCCAAATTCTCCAAAGGCTTTATTACCCCTATATGACACTGTATTCCAATTGATTATGACAGTATTTATAGAATATGATATCCACTTTGGGGCATCAATGGCTTACAGTAGAGACTTGCATGGATTTACACATCATAAAAGGAAAATTTAACAGAAAAATTTGTACAGACTAATATAAACTCTCTTCATAGTCTAAATATTTATTTAAAATAAATTTAATATGAAGCTAATATACCTGGGTAGACATGGTCAGTGATTATGCAGCACTTTTAATCACTAGGATTGTTGCAAATAGAAAATGTTTTTTTTCCAGAGATTATATAGAATGGAATATATTCTTTGTTCTTTCTTAATAGGAAGCAATTTGATTCAAAAAGTTAAATGCTATACTCTTAGGCCAAAAAAAATGCAAAACAAAAAAATGTAAAAATCACATATTTTCCCTTTTTTTGGTGCTAGGGATTGAATTCAAGGGTGCTTAACCACTGAGCAACATCCCCAGCCCTTTTTTTTATTATTTTGAGACACTAGGTTGCTTACAGCCTTGCTAACTTGCTGAGACTGGCTTTGAACTCGCAATCCTCCTGCCTCAGCCTCCCAAGCTGCTGGGATTACAGGTGTGAGCCACCACACCTGGTATATTTTCCCTTTTGTAAACATCAGGAGTAGCTATATTTCACTATCTTTCAGTTTTTTCATATGTTGTCAACTTTTTCACAATATAAATATTCATTAAATAAACGATATTTTAAATATTTTTCTTCTTTAAATGCATAATTTATATTATATACACTAAAGATTCCTAGTCCTTCCTGGTCATATTCTAAGGATAGATGGAAAAGAGGATAACATCATTAACTTCTGCTTAAATAATAAGAAATCAGGGACTCATGGGATGGGTAAAATAAATTGTGCAATTCAGTCCCATTTGGTTTATGGTGATATCGTACTTCCAGAACTGATTTTTTCCCAGTGCCTGACACACAACTGACAAATCTGTGTTGTTGCACCAGGCAAGGTGGAAGAATAGAATATAATTAGTTCTACAATATGAAAATATGTTTTATTCTTTATTAGAAGCTCTGATGCATATGTTCATACCCTCATTTCAATGACTGAAGGTCAAGTTTTCAAGCTGAACATTTCATTGCCTACAATAGCACTGAACAGTGTGCAAATAAGACTCAATATTAGAACACTTCAACTCTAGGTTTCACACTGCACCTTGGATACCTCAGTTATCTGGAGTTTTCTCAGTTTTAAAATGGAAATAATAATGCTTTGGGGTTGGTCTGTTACAAACATCAAGAAGAAAATAATAGTAAGAACGTGAGTGGGCTTGAAAACTTTGAGGCTACACTAATGTAATTATGTTTCAGGCACTCCTGAATTCCCTCTCCTTCTAAGGACTACAAATTTTAGGTCAGGTTGTTTTGGAAGTCTCACTGGTGATGAAAAATTTGAATAAAATTAAACACTGCTTCTGTTTATGTCTGCATGGAAACGAATACTAATGTGGATAATTACAGTGATGAGAAATCTACATAATTTCTTCAAGGAAACTTATTTTGCTGAAAGTAGCCATTACCAATAAAAATAGGAGGCTTAAATTGACACATAATAATTGTACATATTCATGAGGGTTTAACGTATAATGACCAGGTCAGGGTGATCAGCATTTTCCTCTCCTTATAGATTTATTATTACTTTGTTTTGCAGATCCTCAAACACCTATCTTGTACTTCTTTAAAAGAATATATATAAAAAATGAAAGTCCCAATTTCTTTACATCCTCACCAATACTTGTTATTTTCTGATTTTTTTATTCTAGTGTTTCTAGTAAGTGTGAAAAGTAGTACCGTATAGTTTTTTGGTTGTGTTTCTTCCCCCCTTTGGTACTAGGGATTGAACTCAGGGGCACTCAACCACTGAGTCACATCCCCAACCCTATTTTGTATTTTATTTAGAGACAGGGTCTCACTGAGTTGCTTAGCACCTTGCAGTTTCTGAGGCTGACTTTGAACTCATGATCCTCCTGTCTCAGCCTCTCGAGTCTCTGGGATTACAGGTATGTGCCACCTTGCTCAGCTTCAGTTTTAATTTTGAGGTAGGGTCTCACTAAATTCCTGAGGTTGTCCTGGAACTTGATATCCTCCTGCCTCAACCTCCTAAGTAGCTGGAATTACAGACACACACCTCCTCACCCAGCTTCTATTCTGTTCTCCATTTCTGTGAATTCAATTTTTTACCTTACACATATGAGTGACAACTTTCAGTGTTTGTCTTTCTGTGTCTAGTGTATTTCACTTAACATAATGTACTACAGTTCTATCTGTATTGCTGCAAATGACAATGATTAGTGATTATTATTCTGTAAATACATATTTTTGTTCTAAACAAGAGCTAAGATTGAGATTTTGTTAAAGGCTATCACTGGCTAAACACCATTGTGCCTTTTTAGCACTCCATTTCCCTTCCCACTCTGTCCTCCTTTTCTACAAGTATATGTTGACCATCAATTGTGGAGAGCTTTTGAGCTCTGGTTATTGGCTGATCTTGAGGTGTAGGCCAAAGCCATGCCTGGGAAACATTTCTTGCCAAGAGATGAGGATGTGAACAGCTTTGATATCCCAAATCTGACGCTAATAGTTATCAGACGTTCTGGTACAATGGGTTTTCTGGGTACAGCAAGATAGTCATGTTCCTAACACTGTAACAGTAGGAAAGTAACATTTTAGTGCACAAAGAAGCTTCTTAATAACTCACAAGCTTTGGACAATTTACCATGCCCCTATAGTTAAACTTACTGACTATAAGCCCCTATATAATAAACTTGCAGGGATAGTTCTGAGTCAACGTTCCTCCAGCAGAAGGCAGTGTCCCATCTGGCCCCAGCTTTGCTTAAAAATGTCTCTGTGTTTTCTTTGTCTCTGTGTTTTTCTCAGTCTCCCAACACCCCTACTCAAGATCCTGCTGTGCAGGTCCCAGCAGTCAATTCTATGATGTTTATGGCATTAGGCCCTTATATAAAAGTAACTTTTAAAATTCTCAGTAGAATTTGAGTTTGATGCTATGTTTTCTATTTTATAGATGGGGATACATACTCTGTGAAGTGCAAGGTTACATAATCAGAATGTAGAAGGGCAGTTCTACCTCTTGCTCAAAGGAACTGAACATTGAACATGTAAGGGTGAATGTTGCAGCACCATGCACAAGTTTTCATTTGAAAACCATAGAAACCAGATACCACTGAACCAGATCACATGATGTTTTCCATTCCAGGGTCTGAATGAACAGGTGTGGGAATTTCCCTGATTTTGAAGGCATTAGTAACTCATTTCTCCGAAATATTCAAGTAAATTTTTCAGTAGAAGTCACCTGGAAAATAAGTGTGCTTGTTTAAAAGCATAAGATCTTAATAAAGGTAATCATAAAATTATCCTTGGAGGGGAGAATATTGAAACAGTGTTACATGGCCAAATGGAGTCTTATTCTTAGGAAAGATCATGAACAAATGCAGAGACATGAAACTTTAACTGGTGTCCAGAACTCAGGAGCAATTTGTGTACGTGCATGTGTGTGTGTGTGTGTGTGTGTGTGTGTGTAAGTTTAGATGAGGATGGAGAATTTACAATGGTAGGCATTTGACCAAGTTTGTATTTTACAAAAATGTCCTACTCCAGGAGAAGAGACTGGGTTGGAACTCACTGCAGAAATACAGTAGGAGGGCTGGGGATGTGGCTCAAGCGGTAGCGCGCTCGCCTGGCATGCGTGCAGCCCGGGTTCGATCCTCAGCACCACATACAAAGATGTTGTGTCTGCCGAAAACCAAAAAAATAAATATTAAAAATTTTTCTCTCTCTCTCTCTCTTTAAAAAAAAAAAAGAAATACAGTAGGATATAGTGATCACATGATCCTGAGGTTATGGTCATGGGTTTGGAGAAAAATTCTAGGCCTTGACTTTCAAAACTATATGGGAACCGGGCGCGGTGGCACACTCCTGTCGTCCAAGCAGGTCGGCAGGAGGCTGAGACAGGAGGATGGCAAGTTCAAAGCCAGCCTCATCAATTTAGTGAAGCCCTAAGCAACTGAGACCCTATCTCTAAATAAAATACAAAATAGGGCTGTTGATGTGGCTTGATGGTCAAGTTCCCCTGAATTCAATCCCCAGGAACCCCCCCCCCAAAAAAAAAAAAAAAAAACTATATGGGAAAGACTTGAGTCTTCAGGCATACAGTGCTCATGGACAAGTTTCACCACAAACAATGAATTTGCACACAAACATTTACCGATCCCTTCTTTTGACGATGAAAGTTATACATGTTTCCATTTACTGATTAATTACTTCATTACTGGAAGCAAAAGCACACTTCAGATCTACACTACATATCTCCCTAGCTATAAATTTACCTCCCATAGACAGTTTTACCTGGAAATTATAAGTTGCTTCATTTTCTATTTTAGAGTGAATTTTAAGTTGCTATTCATGAAATGCAAATATTAATTGCACTTGAATATGTATGTATAAATATTTGATACTTTTGTATTTTTGCTCAAATCTATTTTGCACACTATATTTGCCAGTAATTTGCTATCTGCTACTCTGCATCTGTTTATGTGGTTTGGAGATTTGATATAATGGCATAACTCAAGTTTCAGTTATAATTTTGATAGGTTTTAAATTGTTTGGGGGGGTTGATGGAATCCTAAAACAGAAGATTTTCATTATTAAAGAGAGCTAACATTATTTTAGCTGTAGCTTTCAAAATTTGGTTAACAAAATCATTGTCATACTTTTTCATTACAGTTTAAATTTAAGTGGAACTATACAAAGTTTCTTTTTACTTGGAACAATTAAAGTTTTTTGAGTTTCATCCCATGTTAGAGCTGACATCAGTAGATAATTTTTAAAAAATCTGCTTTTATTTATAGTTTGTGTATTTGTACAAATAATTGATAAGATAATATTCACAATAGTAAAAACGTGTGAGAAAAGCACATGTGAATGTTGATCTCATAGTTGATAAAATATTAAGGGACTAAAAGCAGAAGTTCTCTGAAAGTGCTTATAAACATTAGGTGTTAAATTTATAGATGTTGACCATCAAAGTTGTACATCCACAGAGGGATGCTCATTATATATTCTGATTGATGTTTAAAATGAGAGCAAAAGCCAAAATTTTTTTTAAGAGAGAGAGAGAGAGAGAGATTTTTAATATTTATTTTTTGGTTTTGGCGGACACAACATCTTTGTATGTAGTGCTGAGGATCGAACCCAGGCCGCACGCATGCCAGGCGAGCGCACTACTGCTTGAGCCACATCCCCAGCCCAAAAGCCAAAATTTTTAAGTGGTCATTCACTTTGTTATTCATTCATTCAGCACACATTTGTTAAATTTCCATTTTATACCAGGCAGTGTGCTGGATCCTCAAAATATTGCAGCTAAAGATAAAAACACTGTGTTCCCAATAGTGAAATCCCCATCATTTACTTGCCAAAAGAAATGATTTTATATATGAATTATGTCTAAGGTTTTATTCAAATTTAATCTTCGAAGTACATACTTCTGAAGTGTTGAGTCAGGCTAGTTAAGATTGGAAATCAGTGCAATACACAATTAAATGTATCAATACAACTAGGATGATGAAACAAAGGAATAAAATTCTTGATGATTAGGAGAATGGTAATGGTTTAAAACATTTATCATTGCCTCTAATTTTAAAAAATTTTATTGTTGTTGTCAATGAACACAATATCTTTGTTTATTTATTTATTTTTATATGGTGCTGAGAATTGAACCCAGTGCCTCACACATGCAAGGCAAGTGCTCTACCACTGAGCTACAGCCCCAGCCCCAAATGTTTTTTACATTTTTAAAAAATAATTATTCCTTTCAATATAATCTACAGGTAGAATATCTTAATTCTAAGGTAACAATTTCAGAGCTAAAAACAATGACACTTAGTATCTAGCCTAAAGTTAATGGCCAGTTATAGGAAAAACTAACATTCAAACACCTTCAAAAGTTCATTCTAGGGCCGAGTGTATGCACACCTGTACTCCCTGCAGCTTGGGAGGCTGAGGCAGGAGGATCACGAGTTCAAAGGCAGCTTCAGCAAAAGCCAGGTGCTAAGCAACTCATTGAGACCCTGTCTCTAAATAAAATACAAAAATGGCTGGGGATGTAGCTTAGTGGTTAAGTGCCCTGGGTGTAATTCCTGGTATAAAATTTTTTAAAAAAGTTCATTATGGTCCTACTTTGTCATATGACACCTATTTTTTTTTCCATATGGGGAAAGATTCATAGGAAAGATTATGTACAAATGCAGAGACACGACACATTAACTGGTGTCCAGAACTCAGGAGCATTGTGTGTGTGTGTGTGTGTGTGTGTGTGTGTGTGTGACTCAGGAGCATTGTACAACAAAAATTGCGCATATCTGTTATTGCAGTAAGCAAGTGCAATGTAATGAATAATCATCATGCATTCCAAGTAATGCTTCTAAAGCTCACTTCCCTTTTTTTAAAACAATATATTTATTTATTTATTTATTTATTATGTGGTGCTGAGTATGGAACCTAGGGCCTCAAATGTGCAAGGCAAGTGCTCTGCCACTGAGCCACAACCCCAGCCCCTCACTTCCCTCTTTAATAAAAGAGATTACATTACTGTGCAAGAGTCACATTTCTTAATTGTGCTTATGCTGGCCCTGGAAGTCAATAGTAGGAGATATGGATATTGGAAAATGACCTGATGATGTTGTGTAATACCTCCCAAAGCCATATCTCTGAAAACTGATTAACAGTTTAGATTAACTACTTCTTTGTTCAGTTGCCCTATTCATTGCTTAAAGTCATAGGGAACATGCTAATATTGCATCTTAATGGATGTTGTTACCATAACTTTGCTCCTCTATACTCCAACAGTACGTTATCAAAAAGTAAATACATTTTTATAATTTGTTATTTTGTAATAATTTTTTATATCAGATTATATTATGCTACAGCTTAAACTATCAACTAATTTTTAGTTTTCATTTGGATTTTCCTTTTTTATCAATATGACATTGTTATATCTTTATATTCTTCCCTTCTTCATTTCATCTTTTCCTCTTTTGACATCTATCATATATCTGTATTTAATTGTGTTCCTGCTTAGTCATCTGCTTTCTAGACTTTCCAAACTTAGTCTTCCCTGTTTAACATTTCTTCTTATATCATTGCAGGCATTTATAATTTTGTTCATCTTGTCTGAACTTCAATTTCATCCAATTTTATCCTTAATTCTCACTATGGAAACAAGCAAACTTTGTTCTTTTTGAAATATCAAGAAAGCTTTTTTTTTATTTCTTGAACAATCAAATACAATAAAATGACTGAAATTTTTAATTTATTTCTATATTTACAAAAGGAAGCAACCAAGATGCTGAATTTGTAAAGTACATATTTATAGGAGAAAAGAATAGTCATTATAACATTGCGAGTGTAATGCAATAATCACAGATCAAATCTTTGTGAATTTTAGAAATTACAGTGTAAAAACTGAAGCTCTGTTTTGAGCTATGATGAGAAAGCCAAGTTATTTCTTATAATAATGCAATATTTTAGACAGGGGAAAATGCCAAATTACAAATCCATTTCATCTTTCCCTCTTTTGACATCTATCATATATCTGTATTTAATTGTGTTCCTGCTTAGTTATCTGCTAAGGAGAAATATCATTTTTATATTTGTCAATGAAGGAGAAATATCATTTTTCTACTTGTCAATCTGCTACATGTGGCTTTGCTTACATTTTCCTACATCATATATTCAATATGTTTCATTAGAAAAAATATACTATTCTTCTCTTGGCCTCACTTCCTTCTAGCTTGTCCCTTTTATATTCTACACTGATGTATTGATGTACGGTATTCTTCTTGTTCTTAATGACATTTACATTTTGATATAATTTATATACCATACAATTAGCTTATTTAAAGTAGTTCAATGGATGTATTCACATAATTATGTAATCATCACCACAATTTTAGAATATTGTCATCATCCTAAAAGATATTATACCTATTAGTCACTTAATATTTTCCATCCCCCACTACAACCTTCAACCATTGATGACAACAAATGTACCTTGTGTCTATATATTTGTCTATTCTGGACATGTCATGTAAGTAGAATCTCAGAATATGTGGTCTTTTGTGATTGATTTCTCTCAATTAGCGTAATGTTTTCAAGATTTATTCATGTTGTAGCATGTATTAGTGTTTTATTATTTTTACTGTGAAATAATATTCTATTTTATTGATGTATCATATTTTACTTATCTATCACTTGATGGACAGTTGAGTTGTTTCCAGTCTTTGGTGAGTATTAATGCTGCTAGGAACATTTGTGAATTTTTTTTATGTAACATGTTTTAAATTCTCTTGGGTATAAAGTTAGAAGTGGAATTGCTGTGTCATCTGGCAGTTACATATTCAACCTTTAGAGGGAATATGATATATCACAGAAACAAGATTTTGTTTTCAAAAGAGCTGCACCATTTTACATCCCCAACAGCTGTATATGAGAGTTCTAAGAAATCTCTACGTCTTCACCAGCATTTGTTATCTTTTTTTTATGATAATCATTTTAATGTAAAATATCTCATTTTCTCCCAATTTACAATTTTCCTGACTATTAATGATATCAAACTGTTGAGAGCCACAGCCGAAGGGGCCCCAGCAAACTTCCAGCTGCCAGCAAACTTCCAGCTGCCGGCTGATGATTGGCTCACAGCGGCCCCAGCAACATCTAGCTGATTGGCTCCTCGGCCCCAGTAACATCTAGCTGATTGGCTCCTCTGCGGTGATGCTCATTGGACTGTTTCCCTGCCCTTTCAGACCACGGAGCTGCTCATTGGGGGACTTTTTTGGCTCTGCCCACGTGACCCAGCCAATCGGCCTCAAGAGCAGGAGGATTGTGGGAGGTGAAAAGAAGCTTGTGTGGGAGAGAGAGGCTTGTGGAAAGCCGGTGGTGGCAGTTGAGGCTCTGAGGGTTTTTCCCGAGAGGCTGTTTTGTTTGGCGTGTGTGGTTCTAAAAATAAAGTTAGTTTCTTTTGACAAGTGGCTCCTGATTGTGCCCAGCCAGACTGCGGCATTTGGTGGCTCGCACGGGGAGCGACTGAGGGTAAGTGAACTGCTTGCCCCTGAGGGCAGGGCGAGAGGATGGGTAGCCATTTTAAGATTCTTCTTTTGTTATTTTGTTTCACTTTTGTTTTAAGTTGCCTGTCCCTGGAGATGTGTAAGATGGAAGAAAAACCGCTCACATCTGAGGAACAGATAGGGAGAAAGGACGGATGGACATTTCAGGAGGCAATTATAATGATTTTGTGTTGTTCCAATTTTGTTTCACTCAGTTTCAGTTTTGTTAGGCGTTATCTTGTTGGGTTGTATTATAGTAGAAATACGGGATCAGAAATTACTAAAAAACAAACTGAAAGAGTGTTAAGTAAATTGTTAGAGGAAGGAGGCATCTCAGTAAAATCAAGAACAATCAGGGCATACGTTGATACAATACAAAAATGTAGCCCATGGCTTTTTAAGGAGGAGTTGTTAAATATATCACAATGGAACCATCATGGTGAAGATTTAAAAAGAATAGAAAAGAAAAGCCCAGGGACTCTGCCAGTTGGCACATTGCCATTGTGGACGTTCATATCTTGTTTGCTTAGTCCAAAGCCTTCAGTTCAGACAAAGGTAGAGGAAGGAGAAGACATATTGATTCAAGTAAAAGAGAAGGTCTCTCAAGTTAGTCAGACAGAGGAAAAGATTCAAGTAAAAGAGAAGGCCTCTCAAGCTAGTCAGACAGAGAAAGAAAGTGTAAAACAGAAAAAGCCATCAGGGGGAAAGTTACAACAGGAGACTGCTACTAACACCTTTCTATCACCAGAGGACGTAAGTGTCGAACCAACAAGGCCACCTCCATATGCTGGGAGGTCCCCAACCCCCGCAATTGATAGTTGGGATCCTGAGACAAGATCTCAAATATTAACATGCCCTGTATTTGAGGCAGGAGGGCAGCGATTTTACCAAGTTTTAAATTTCAAAACAGTGAAGCAGCTAAAAGAGGCTGTAACAACCTATGGTCCTCAAGCACCCTTCACTGTAAGCATGGTCGAATCCATTAACAACTTGAACATGACGCCAGCAGATTGGGCTAATATGTGTAAAGCTGTGCTAAATGGAGGACAATACCTGTTATGGAAGGTTGCCAATGAGGAATTTTGCAAGGAGACGGCTAGGCGAAATGCAGCAGCTGGTTATCCTCAGCGAAATCTAGATATGTTGTTAGGAAAGGGACCTTATGAGGATCAGCAGCAACAAATTGCATATGATCCTGGCGTATACGCACAAATTGCTGCAGATGCAATTAAGGCATGGAAGACTTTACAAGGACATGGAGGTTTACAAGGTCAATTATCTAAGGTAATACAAGGAGCTTATGCTGAATTTGTAGATAGGCTTATTCAAACAGCTACCAGAGTTTTTGGGAATACAGAACAAGCAATGCCATTACTAAAACACCTGGCTTATGAGCAAGCGAATCGTTGGTGCAGAGATATCATTAGACCATGGAAACATGAAGATTTAAACACATATATTAAATTATGTAGAGACATTAATGAACAAGAGCAAGTCATGGCAGCTGCAGTAAAACAGGCTTTAGATGCCAGAGACATTAATGAACAAGGGCAAATTGTGGCAGCTGCAGTAAAACAGGCTTTAGATGCCAGGCCAAGAACATGCCACAATTGTGAACAAACAGGACATTTTAAAAGGAATTGCCCCATTGGAGGAGGGTTTAACAAAACTAGGTATCAAAGGAGTAGAATACCAGGTATTTGCCCACGATGCCGTAGAGGGAGACATTGGGCTAATGAATGCCGTTCTCAAACCACCATAGAGGGTACTCCATTATCAAAAAACGAACAAGGACCAGGTGTTTATCCACGATATCATGGAGAAAGGCATCGGGCTCCATTGCCAAAAAATGGACAGGGGGGCCCAATGCTCCGGGGCCCAAAACCACAAATATACGGAGCACTGGAGGAACCCAGCAACCCCATCAGGGTAGTGCCCAGGACACATTGTCCATCAGATCCCTCATCAGACAAACCAGAGGGAGCGCAGGGTTGGACATCTGCGCCTCCGCCAGAGCAGTACTAACTCCAGAGATGGGAGTTCAAATCATTCCCACAGGGGTGAAAGGACCTCTTCCCAAAGGAACAGTAGGCTTATTATTGGGACGCAGCTCTTCTACTCTAAAAGGACTTACGATAAGTCCTGGGGTAATTGATCCCGATTATGAAGGCGAAATAAAAATTATAGCCAGTTCTCCAAAGGGTATATCAGTAATTTCACCAGGAGATAGAATAGCACAGTTACTAATAATACCCAGCCTACATGATAAATTTTCCAGTCGTACTGTAGAAAGAGGTTCCAAGGGATTAGGCTCCACAGGTGTAGATTGGGCTATGCTTTCTTTAAATTTAGATTCTCGCCCCATGCTAAAACTAAATATTCAAGGACATGAATTTAATGGCATACTGGATACAGGTGCAGACCTTAGCATCATCTCTCGTCAAGAATGGCCAAAACATTGGCCATTACAACAAGCCACTCAAACGCTTCGAGGCCTAGGAGTGGCAACTAATCCCCATAGAAGTGCAATGGTATTAGATTGGAAGGATCCTGAAGGATGTGAAGGAACTATACAGCCATATGAATTGGATCATCTTCCCGTAAATTTATGGGGACGAGATGTCCTAGATCAATTAGGTTTGACATTAACAAATAACATCAACCAAAATGCACCCACTATTATGACTAGACAAGGTTTTAGGAAAGGAAAAAGATTAGAAAAACAAGAACAAGGTATAGCAGCACCAATACAAATAGATCAAGGAACAGAAAGACATGGGTTGGATTTTCAGAAAGGGCCACTGAGACAATAAAAATTACTTGGAAATCAGAAAGACCAGTATGGGTTCCTCAGTGGCACCTGACTAAAGAAAAGATACAAGCAGCCCATGACCTGGTCAAACAACAATTAGTGGAAGGACATATACAACCTTGTGTATCTCCCCATAATACTCCCATTTTTGTCATCAAAAAGAAATCTGGTAAATGGAGATTATTGCAAGATTTAAGAGCCATTAATAATGAGATGGTTATTATGGGACCTGCTCAATCAGGGATTCCTCAATTGTCTGCTTTGCCAAAAACCTGGTATGTTTTAGTTATAGATATTAAAGATTGTTTTTTTTTTTTCAATTCCAATTCATCCTGAGGATAGTCCACGTTTTGCATTTACTATCCCTGCACTGAATCATGAAGGTCCTGATCAGAGATATGAATGGAAAGTACTCCCTCAAGGGATGGCTAACAGCCCAACTATGTGTCAAATTTATGTTAACAAAGTAATCCAGCCACTTAGAAATCAAAATCCTGAACCACAAATATTTCACTATATGGATGATGTATTATTAGCACACAAAGATAAAAACACATTGCTAGAATGTTATGCCACACTTACAAACTTATTAAAAATTATAATCTAGAGATAGCAATAGATAAAGTACAATTAAATTTTCCAATTAATTATTTAGGACTTCTATTATCCTCAACCATGGTCTGTCCACCAAAAATTCAAATACGAGTAGATCAACTCAAATCACTTAATGACTTTCAAAAGTTATTAGGAGACATAAATTGGATACGGCCTTATTTAGGTATACCAACAGGAGAGTTGGGACCTTTATTTGATATCCTAAAAGGTCCATCAGATCCAAATTCACCCCGAATGTTAACGCCTGAAGCAAGAAAGGCATTAAAAATCATTGAAACATATATGGAAAATATGCATTTGGATAGAATTGATATAAGTTTGCCTTTATTATTTATTGTACTACCAACAAAAAATATTCCTACAGGAGTATTTTGGCAAGAAGGTCCATTATTATGGATACATTTATCTTATTCTCCTAACACTATTCTTACTAGGTATCCTGAGGCTGTAGGACAATTAATACTCAAAGGAATAAAAGCAGCAAAGGGAGTGTTTGGAATTTCTCCCAATAAAATTATTACTCCATATAATATGAATCAAATTGATGAGTTAGCTAATGAGTTAAATACTTGGGCAATAATCTTGTGCAAATCTAATGTTTCATTTGATAACCACTTACCATCTAATCCTTTATTGTCTTTTTGGTCATTGCATCCTGTAATTTTTCCAAAAATGACAAGAAAAACACCTATCATGAATGCTCCAAATATATTCACTGATGGGTCAAATAATGGTACAGCAGCAGTAGTTACCCCTGATCAAACTTTTACATTTTTAGTACCCAAGCAATCAGCTCAAAAGGTAGAGCTTAATGCAGTTTTACAAGCTTTTGTGATGTTTAAAGATTCTGTATTTAATTTATTTTCTGATAGTCAGTATGTAGTTAATGCTATAGTATCTCTTGAAGATGCTGGTAGGATTTCCCCTTCTTCTACTGTTTTCTCTTTGCTTTCCACTATACAAAGTCTAATCTGGGACAGAAAAGATCCATTCTTTATAGGACATATCAGGGCACATACAGGATTGCCTGGAGCCCTTAGTTTGGGCAATGATTTAGCAGATAAAACTACACATGACATACATATTTTCTCTACACTAGAAGAAGCTATAAATTTTCATAAAAAGTTCCATGTCAATGCTAATACTTTACAAAAGCATTTTAAAATAACTAAGGAACAAGCTAGACAAATAATAAAACAATGTCAAAATTGTGTGACCTTTTTACCACAAGTTAATCTTGGAGTCAATCCTAGAGGATTGATACCTAACCATATTTGGCAGATGGACGTCACACACTTGCCAGAATTTGGAAAATTAAAATATTTGCATGTTACAGTTGATACTTCTTCTGGATTTTTGATGGGCTCCCTTCATGCCGGAGAAAAAACTAAAGATGTTATAGCTCATTGCTTACAAAATTTTGCCACTGTGGGTGTTCCAAAACAGTTAAAAACAGATAATGCCCCTGGTTATACTTCTACCTCTTTTAAACAATTTTGCTCAACATTTGGCATTACTCATATAACAGGAATCCCATACAATCCACAGGGACAAGGCATAGTTGAAAGAGCTCATCAAACTATTAAAATGTACTTATTAAAGGAAAAAGAAGGAATTGGGAAGGGGTATATATTCCCCAAAGATAAACTTAAAATAACCCTTTTTACTCTAAACTTTTAAAATTTGGATTCATCAGGACTTAGTGCTGCGGAAAGGCATATGTGTCCAAAAAATGTGCATAAGCCCAAGGTACTTTGGAAGGATATTCTAACAGGACAATGGAAAGGTCCTGACCCAGTAATTGTCTGGAGTCGGGGGTCTGTTTGTGTGTTTTCACAGGGAGAACAGCAGCCGATTTGGATTCCAGAGAGATTAACCAAGGTCCTGACCCAGTGATTGTCTGGAGTCGGGGGTCTGTTTATGTGTTTCCACAGGGAGAACAGCAGCCGATTTGGATTCCAGAAAGATTAACTAAAGCGATTTCTACAGACCAAAAAGAAGATGATTTGGCTCAAATCCATAACAACTGATATCCAAAACTCCAGTTTGGCTATTCTTACATCTGCAACAGAACCAGGATGCTTTTTTCAATATCTATTTTATTATTGCCCTTTGCCATATCATGAAGTTCTATTTTGTTTTTTGAGCTCATACAGACCTAGGTTAATGTTTTGCTGATCAGTTCTATTTTTTGACTCTAGAGTTTTTAAACATTGCAATGGAGATTTCACCTGTAAAAAGTTATAAGGCCTTTACTATAATGTTATGTGTTGTATGTATTATATTATGTGTGCACACTTGTGTTTTGTGTTATATGTTTGAATGTACATATGTCCATATATCATATATGATGAGCGCTCATGATAAAATGGATCCAAATATTGTTTTTTCACGTGATTTATATGGTTTAATTTAAATTGGGTAAACAACTGTTGAGGATTGTTTTAATATGTAAACAAAAAAGAAGGTAACAGATCTGTTTGTTTACTTTCACCTTTCCTTTTCATTATATTTAATAATTCTCTTAAAGATAATGTAAATTGCTAAGAAAATTGTTTTCTTTTAGTGCCTTCTGTAATGTTACATATTTTTTTCTTTAGCCATTATTGCCAGAATTCCTATCTTCATCCCAGTGCTGGTGAAGACAATGTAAATTGTTAAGAAAATTGTTTTCTTTTAGTGCCTTCTGTAATGTTACATAATTTTTTCTTTAGCCATTATTGCCAGAATTCCTATCTTCATCCCAGGGCTGGTGAAGTCAAAGATAAAACCAATCTACAGCTTCTACAATAGCCATCACTGAACTTGCCTGGACACATTGTGAGCTCACCTGTATGCATTGTGAACTATCTGTTGGTGCAGCGACTTGTGGTAGTGTTGGGGTATTTTTGCTGATGATGTCACCGGTGGTACAATTTTTCAAAGGCGCCCTCAATTGGCTTAATGTCATGGCATTTTGCATCCTCCTCTACTAGTGATGGTCTAAAATTTGGGGGCCAACAGAGGTGAGGCAAAGAACCTCACCCCCCCACTGGTGCAAAGGCCTATCCACAAGTATAGCTGTATGCTGGACCGGTAGTCAGTGATGGGTATGATCCAATTGCAGTGGTACCAACCTAAGACAGGAGGCTGACGCCTAGAGGTCAGTTCATCTGATGACGGGTAAGGACCATATGTTGAATTGGACTGCCTAACAGACATGGTCCCTAAGCCACATGCTTGTTGTTTAAACAGAGAGGGGGAGATGTTGAGAGCCACAGCCGAAGGGGCCCCAGCAAACTTCCAGCTGCCAGCAAACTTCCAGCTGCCGGCTGATGATTGGCTCACAGCGGCCCCAGCAACATCTAGCTGATTGGCTCCTCTGCGGTGATGCTCATTGGACTGTTTCCCTGCCCTTTCAGACCACGGAGCTGCTCATTGGGGGACTTTTTTGGCTCCGCCCACGTGACCCAGCCAATCGGCCTCAAGAGCAGGAGGATTGTGGGAGGTGAAAAGAAGCTTGTGTGGGAGAGAGAGGCTTGTGGAAAGCCGGTGGTGGTAGTTGAGGCTCTGAGGGTTTTCCCTGAGAGGCTGTTTTGTTTGGTGTGTGTGGTTCTAAAAATAAAGTTAGTTTCTTTTGACAAGTGGCTCCTGATTGTGCCCAGCCAGACTGCGGCATCAAACAGTTTTCATATGATTATTGACTCTTTGTCTATTTTCTTTGGAGAAATTTTTGTTCAGACCTCTTGCCTATTTTTAATTGTGTTATCTATTTACTATTGATGTTTAATGATTCGTTACATATTAGTTCTTTTTAGGGGGGTATCATGGATTGAATTCAGGGGCACTCGACCACTCAGCCACATCCCCATCCCTATTTCATACTTTATAGAGACAGGGTCTCACTGAGTTGCTTAGTACTTTGCTTTTTGCTGAGGCTGGTTTGAACTCGAAATCCTCCTGCCTCAGCCTCTCAAGCTGCTGGGACTACAGGTGGGCGCCACTGCTCAGTTCTTTATATATTTTTGATATAAGCCATTTATTAGCTATGTGATTCACAAGTATTTTTTTTTTTTTCCATTCTGTGTGGAAGTCCTGGTGTAGAACTTGCACTCAGGGTTTGAGCTGTACAAAGGCCACTGGGACCCTCATATTAACTTGCTTTTTCTGGGGTACAGTCCTAGCCTTATGAGTAAAACCTTTTAGTAGTTTTTGCCAATTATAATTCTTCTGCTAAAGATGGGTTTACTTTTCACGTTAACATTCTGTAAGTGCTAGTGTGAGCATAAACTTCAGTTTCTGACCAGGTCACTCCTTTTCTTTGTTTCGTTTGTTTGTATGCTTGTTTTTTTTTTTTTTTGTTTGTTTGTTTGTTTGTTTGTTTTTGTGTGTGTGGTGCTGGGTAATGAACCCAGGACCTTGTGCATGCGAGCTATATTCCCAGCCTGACACTCCTTTTCTTAAAGAAAATTGTTTGTCATTACTATATTTACCATATTTTTAATTTCTTCTTTTCAGATATATATGACAGTAGAGTATATTTTGACATATTATACTATATAGAGTATATATTATTCTAATTAAGATCCCAGTCTTGTGTTTGTATGTATGGTTAATTGCCATTTCCTAAACATGGCAATATGCCATCTGCCTTCCAAGCCCTATTTTTTCATTTTCTTTCATGATCATCCTGGACAGAGAATAATGCACTATGTCTTGAAAACACCTTAGCATTCACTAGTTATGCATTGAAAATGAATCTTTCCACATTGTTCTTTTCTCCACCTCTGTGAAAGACTTGTCAGTCAGTGAAGGACCTTTCAAATGCCACTTCTTTAAGAATCCTTTAACAGCCTCAGGAGGCAAAAGAAGCATTTCAATCATCTGCTTATCTATAACAACTTGAAAATTTTCTATAGCTCTAATTTATGAATCTTTGCATTCAAGTCATTTTATAAATACTTTTCTAGCATATTATTGCATGAGCTCTTCATAGGCAAGATATGTTACTTTTTATTGATACATTGCCATAATACTTAGCACAGACCCTGGTATATAGGAAGATCTCAAAATCTGTTGAATACAAGCAAGTAAGTGTTATTTCAAAGGACTATGCAGTTTTTGTGTCTCACATAGAATTCTCAAAAATAAAGCATTAATCATGGGGTATTTACATTTTTCTTCATTAATTTTCTATGAGGTGAGGCCAATAAAGCACAGTATTTTCTTTTCTTTTTTTTTAATTTTTTATTGTTGGCTGTTCAAAACATTACATAGTTCTTGATATATCATATTTCACACTTTGATTCAAGTGGGTTATGAGCTCCCATTTTTACCCGATATACAGATTGCAGAATCACATCAGTTACACATCCATTGATTTACATATTGCCATACTAGTGTCTGTTGTGTTCTGCTGCCTTTCCTATCCTCTACTATCCCCCCTCCCCTCCCCTCCCCTCCCCTCCCCTCTTCTCTCTCTGCCCCCTCTACTGACATTCATTTGTCCCGATTGTATTATTTTTCCCTTTCCCCTCACTTCCTCTTGTATGTACTTTTGTATAACCCTGAGGGTCTCCTTCCATTTCCATGCAATTTCCCTTCTCTCTCCCTTTCCCTCCCACCTCTCATCCCTGTTTAATGTTAATCTTCTTCTCCTGCTCTTTGTCCCTATTCTGTTCTTAGTTACTCTCCTTATATCAAAGAAGACATTTGGCATTTGTTTTTTAGGGATTGGCTAGCTTCACTTAGCATAATCTGCTCTAGTACCATCCATTTCCCTGCAAATTCTATGATTTTGTCATTTTTTAATGCAGAGTAATACTCCATTGTGTATAAATGCCACATTTTTTTAATCCATTCGTCTGTTGAAGGGCATCTGGGTTGGTTCCACAGTCTTGCTATTGTGAATTGAGCTGCTATGAACATCGATGTAGCAGTGTCCCTGTAGCATGCTCTTTTTAGGTCTTTAGGGAATAGACCAAGAAGTGGAATAGCTGGGTCAAATGGTGGCTCCATTCCCAGCTTTCCAAGAAATCTCCATACTGCTTTCCAAATTGGCTGCACCAATTTGCAGCCCCACCAGCAATGTACCTGACAGGCGCGGGGGGGGGGGGCGGCTCTGCCCCTCAGCAGGCCGCTGGGCCTGCTCTGTGCATGGTCACACTTCCCTCTACCTTGCCGGCGCAGGGGGCGGGGGCGGCTCTGCCTCTCAGCAGGCCGCTGCTCCTCTTCTGCAGGTGGGTCGCAGGCCCGCTTACCTTGCAGGAGTGATTGGAAGCTCTGTCCCGCTGCGGGCCACTGGGCCTTTTCTGTCAGTGGTCACAGTTACCCTACCTGGCAGGCGCGGGGGGTGGGGAGCGGCTCTGCCCCTCAGCAGGCCGCTGAGCCTGCTCTGTGCGTGGTCACAGTTCCCTCTACTTTGCCGGCGCAGGGGGAGGGGGCGGCTCTGCCTCTCAGCAGGCCACTGCTCCTCTTCTGCAGGTGGGTCGCAGGCCCGCCTACCTTGCAGGAGTGATTGGAAGCTCTGACCCGCCACGGGCCACTGAGCCTTTTCTGTCGGTGGTCACCGTTCCACCTACCTGGCAGGCGCGGGGGGTGTGGGGTGGCTCTGCCCCTCAGCAGGCCTCTGGGCCTGCTCTGTGCGTGGTCACAGTTCCCTCTACTTTGCCGGCGCAGGGGGAGGGGGCGGCTCAGCCTCTCAGCAGGCCGCTGCTCCTCTTCTGCAGGTGGGTCTCAGGCCCGCCTACCTTGCAGGAGTGATTGGAAGCTCTGTCCCGCCGCGGGCCACTGGGCCTTTTCTGTCGGTGGTCACAGTTCCCCTACCTGGCAGGCGCGGGGGGTGTGGGGCGGCTCTGCCCCTCAGCAGGCCGCTGGGCCTGCTCTGTGCATGGTCACAGTTCCCTCTACTTTGCCGGCGCAGAGGGAGGGGCGATACTTAATATTTCTGAGGCTCTTGTTTATTTCATTTTTTCAGTTTATTGTCTCTCTGTTGTTTGCATTAGGTAAATTCTAATGATGTGTCTGTCCTCAAGTTCATTGTTCTAGCCTCTGTCATCACTATTCTACTATTGAGCTTATCCAGTGAGTCACTTAGTTATATGTTTTCTTCATTCTACAATTCCTATTTGATTTTTTATAACCTCCATTTCTTTTCTACTACACAGGTCTTTTAGGATAAATGAAATAACAAATATACTTCATCTTTAGAAGTAATGAGAAGGTGACAAACCCTTAGAACTCATTTCAAAGACTTTCTTTTCACAAGAGAGTTCCCAAGGAAGATACTAGGATAGGTCTTCCTAGGGAATTATATTTCTAGAACTCATTTCCCTATGTTTAACCGTCAAGACAATTAGAGTCCCTGAACCCATGGTTCAAGTGGATTCCACACCAGCTCTTGCTGTTAAGGAAACTTGGCATTGTTCACATTATGCTGTTATGATGTTGCAGGTATGCAGAATGCCAGAGTTATGGGGTCATATAGGAGGATTCCAGTGAGATTTCAAAGGAATGCCTGGAAGGCCAAGCAATATGTGACAGGATTGTGGTCCCTGCAAGTAGTTCCTGAGTGGGTAATGTATGAAGCTATGAGAGTGAAGCCAAAGCTGCAGTGTAGAACTCAAGAATTTAAAGGTGCCAGAAACATGGAATGCCTGCCTAGGGAAGCTGTAGGCGGTGAGTAGAGGCAGTCCAGGAGAATTGCCAAGTGGGCTGCCACCAATGAGGTCATACAGGTGGGACTGTCCAAGTCCTTTGTAGCTCATATTATGCCAGTGTCTGTGCCAGATGCTGTAATTGGAGCTACAGGAATTAATGTTTGCTTTGCTGAGCTTCAGTTTTTGTTTCAATATCTCCTTATTATTTTCCCATTATTCAATTTTGGAATGGGGATGTTTAACCTGTGCTGATTTAATGTTTGCCCTGCTGGGTTTTAGTCTTTCTTTGGTTCATTCCTCCTTATTATTTTCCTGTTATTCCATTTTGGAATGGGAATTACTCTGTGCTATTGGATTTTGTAAAAATGTAACTTGTTTTTTGGGTTTTACAGGGGCATACAGCTGAGTTTGCCTTGAGTCTCAAAGAATACTTTGTAGTTGGACTTTTCAGCAATGCTGGAACAGATAAGACTTTGGGAACTGTTGAATTGATTAAATGCATTCATATTATGAGGTGGATATTAGTTCTTGGGACTGGGGAATGGAATACTGTAGTTTAGATCTTCAGTGTCCCTGAAAGGTTCATGTATTAAAAGTTGGTCTTCAACCCATGGTGCTTTGGGGAGGTGGTGGACCCTTTAGCATGTGGAATCTAGTGGAAATAAGTTATATCATTGGAGGTGTGTCCTTGAAGGGATATTGGAATCTTTATTCCCGCCTCTCTCTTTGCTTCCTGGTGCATAGACCTCCTTTGCCAAATGCGCTCACCGTGATGAACTATGCTGCCACAGGTCCAAAACAACAGGGCCAAACAGCCATGGACTGAAACCTCTGAAACCTTCAGTTAAAGAAACATTTCCCTCAAGTTGATTATCTCAGGTATTTATTCACAGTAATGGGAAGCTAGAGTAGGAACTATCAACAGAAGATCAGAAGGCATGAGGAAATTAAAAAGTCAAAGACATAAATATTTCTCCAGTCTCACACTTTCAATCTTTAGATTGATGATGGCTGATTTGTTTATCTAAAGGCATCTATCTAAGCTCTTGTTGGGTGACTCTCTACTACATATACTAGACATTGAGTTAGGAGAAAACTGCCTCTCTCTGTCCCTTTAAGTCTGGTGAATAACACTGGTTTCTTACATTTGCTACCCTCAGGGTACCTCATCATGTCTTCATTCTTTATACGTTTTACTAAGTATTCCCTTGATTAAATGCCATTCTATCACTGTTTTCAAGTGTGATGTCTATTTCTGGCTAGGGCCCTAACTGAAACAGAGGTTGCAGGGAGTAGGAAAAACTTTAAGGTTGTGAGAGGGAGTGGGATTAACTGCTGAGTATAAAGGAAGTGAAGGGTTTTGAGGCTTTTTAAATCATGCTATTAATGCACTTTTACTTCTTTATGTCAGTATGCCAGTGACTACAACAGATGCTTGCATTGCTTCTTAATTATTTTGGTTTGGTTGTTATTTGTTTGCATGCAGAAGGATAGGGCCATGAGGTGTTTGGGATTCATATGATTAGATAAGACTGTTGGGATTTGTTTGGAACTTATCATGGTAAGACACTTCTCTCTTGAAATCAGAAATAGCCCAACTCACTGAACTTGCTAAGATTCTATTGAAATTGAATGATTTACCATGTTGTGGAATTGTTCTTTATTGTCGGGTAAGACACCTGTGTTAGTGATATTTTCCTAACAGTGATCTTTTAAGATATCTGGCCTGAACAACTTTAAAGAGGAAAGATTTATCTTGGCTCACAGTTTCAGAGGTTTCAATTCATGGTGAGATGGCTCCAGTGCTTTAGGCCTGAGGTGAGGCAGAATATCATGGCAGAAGGGCATGGTGGAGGGAAACTACTCAGCTCATGGCAGCTAGAAAGCAGGAAGGGTGGGAAACAACGAGTTTGGGACAAGATATATCTCTAAAGGCATACTCCCATTCACCTGCTTCCTCCAACCATGTTCCACCTGCCTACAGTTGCCACCACCTTACTGTAGTCCAGCTATCAATGGATTATTCCACCAAATAGGTCAGAAAACTCAGTACCCAATTACTTCCCCAAAGCTCCACCTCTGAGAATTGCTGTATCAGTGACTAAACTTTCAATACATGAGTTTTGGGGACATATTCTGTCCCTGGCACATCAAAACTCATGCCCATCTCACAGTGCAAAATTCAGTCTACCTCTTAAAGAGTCCTCATAGTCTTAACAGTTCCTGCATTGCTCAAAAGTCCAAATCCAAAGTCTATCCTGAGACTCAAGGCAACTATTAGCTGTGAGCCCTCGTCAAAATTGAAAAAATAATTTATATGCTTCCAAAGTACAATGGTACATAGCAAACATTCCCATAACTTACTCCTTCCAACCATATCCTGCCTGCCTATAGTTTCCACTACTTCCTAGTAGTACATTGTTATCAGTGGATTAATCCATTGAACAGAACATTCAGTTATCAATAGATTAATCCATTGAAGAGGTCAGAGCCTTCAGGATCTGATTACTTCATAAAAGCACCACCTCTGGACATTGCTGCATTCGGCACCAGGCTTTCAACATATGCACTTCTGGGAGACAGGTACAAATCATAGTACCGCCTGCTTCAAGTTGTTAATGTTTTCTTTTATTCTCAAACAGAGAGAGTGGAAAGCAAATTGTTCCTTACAGAACCAAAGATTCAATTTAGGTGGTTATTTTAAACATTGCTCCAAAAGTGAAAATGAAACTAGTGACTGTCCATCACTTTAACAGTTTATATAGCTGAATATTCAGATCTCAACTAGAATTTTTTCTGCCATCAGAATCTGTTAGTTCTCTGCGACAAACAGGACAAGTAGAGTACTCAGACAGCCAGCGATCGATGCAGAGGATATGATATTCGTGGGAGCAAGGTAGTATGCGGATCTTGTTGTTTTCTCTAAATTCTGTAAGGCAAATACTACAGGCTTTTAATGCATTATCCTTTTCAATGTTTCTTACTGCCAAGTCGTCAATCTGTTGTTTGGTAAGTCCTGTAGGCTGGTTATGATCTTCATTTAAGATGAAAAACTGAGCTAGGAAGGGCCAAGAGTCACTTTTATCAGATGTTGCTGGTGTTGTTCGTTGACTTTCTTGCCTGGGTTGTGATGGTGAACTTGATGATACATTTATCTCATTATTGCCTTCAAATATCACTGAGATAATTTCTGAATCATCATTACTGGAGCTGGAACTGGATGTAAGAAAGGGACTGGAACTAGACAAGTAGCTGCTGCTTGAACTGGAAATTGCTGGGGAACTTGAACGAGAATCACAGCTAGGATCTGAGTTAGAACTAGAAATAATACTGTCACAAGAATCATCTCTTTCATTCTGTGACTCTTCCTTTTCCATGTGTTGACTTAGGAGTGAGCTGCTAGGCTCTAATTGATTGTCACTGTCCAAGAGGTCACTTGATTCATCAAATTCTGTCATACGCCATAATGTTGTCTCATTTGCAATAGGTGCAGGTATTCTAATGGTATTAACAGAAGATCTCATACTTTCCTGCTCAGAATGTGAAAACCTACTTCTGAATTCTTCCTGATAATTTTCTAAACTGACAGTGTTGTTTGGTGTCTCAGGTATTAACTGAATTCTACTAGCTATGCTATCTCTCAGCAAAAATTCTCTAGGATGATCATCAAAAAGTGTGGATGGATTTCTTGGTCTGAATCCTTCAGATTAATTGTCACTGGATGTGTCTGAAGAATTTTCTTCTAGAAAGGCATTCCTGTACAGTACAGTACATGTACAGTAATGAAATCTCATTACCATTTCATGCTGTCTATTTGGGGATAAACTACTTTCAATTCTTGGTCTGGTTCTCCGAGTTTCTGGGCTTCTGCTTCTTGATCTTCTCTGACCTCTGGTAGGTGGGACCTCCATAAAGGCTTCAGTTGCATTTTCTTCGGATCTAGATGAACTTGTTTCTGTTGACTCTGATAGTGGATTTTCCCCTTGCCTCTGACTGTTTTCTGTATATTCTCTTTCAAGAAGTCGTACAACGGTTAAATGTCCAGTCTCTTGATCTGGGCTTCTATTAAGAAGGTTAAAGTTCATTCCTCCACTACATCCAAAATCACTATTGCTTGAATTATTTGAACTTGTTGATGTCCAAGATTGATTATCTTCTTGTTCCTTTTCTGTAATATTTTCAGTTTGTCTAAAAGTGGTAATCCACCCTACTATAGGATCATCACTAGATACATCCTCTGAAGAGTTTCCTTCACCTGTTACCATAAAAAGGGGAGGAAGTCAGAAAGGAACTACTAAAATTGAAATCATCATAAAATAGTACCCTGAAACTTTGTTTCAGAAAAATAACAAAAAAAATGAGAGCTTAAAGATTCAGATATTAGGGGCTGGCGATATAATTCAGTTGGTAGAGTGCTTGCCTCACATGCACAAGGCTCTGAGTTCAATCCCCAGCACCACACAAAAAAATTCATATTTAGAGAGTTAATACTTTTATACACAATATAGTCTAGATTTATAATAAAGGCAAGTTAGTCTCAATTACATTTGAAACAACTGAGGTAATCCTAGATAAATTCAGGTATTTTTTAAAGGGATCTGAGGATATCTATTTTTGATATCATCATATACAGAGCCTCACATTGCACTGTGAAGAGTATAGAACAACACATTGTCTTCAGTCCTCTGTCAAGATAATAATACAATCAAACAAGATAAATACCAGTGAAGAAGATTCAGTGATAATATTAGTTCAAATTATGTTATTGTCCAATTTTCATTAGTCTAAAACACTACTTCTTCTAGACTCTTGAAATGCTTTTTATAACATAGATTGTTTTAAAGTGTAAGACGATGATAGGCAATGGCAAAATTAAACAAGGTTTATATGTTTAAAATAATTTCAATAATTCTTAATTTTCCTATGATATAGAATTGCCATGAAATTGAAAGCTGGGCTTGGTGGCACAAGCCTGTAATCCCAGAGGCTCAGAATGTCGACGCAGGAGGATCCCAAGTTCAAAGACAGCCTCAACAATTTAGTGAGGCTCTAAGCAACTCAGTGAGACCTGTTCTCTAAATAAAATATAAAAAAGGGTGGGGATGTGGCACAGTAGTTAAGCACCCCTGGGTTCAATCTCTGTTTTTTTTTTTTTTTTAATAGATGGAACCTAACACAAAACATGTAAAGTCATGCTCAAGAATCAAACCATTATTGTAGACTCTTCATTGAGTACATATAAAGCTATGTTTGAGAAGTAAACTATTATAGTGTCTCTTTTTTAGATAGTAACATTCCCTGTTTCATATTTGGGAAGAAATGAGTCCTGAGGATATAGCCAGGTTTTTCAACCTTGACATTTGGAGCTGGTTGACTGTTTCAAGGAGCTGTCCTGTGTATTTCAGAGGTTATTGGCCAGCATTCCTGGCCGCTCCCCAATTGTTGAAAGTAATGTCCCCCTTCCTATTTCCAGTTGTGACAACCAACAAATTTTCTCAGAAATTTCCAAATGTCCTCTGGAGAGGGGCAAAATTTAGAGATGTGACATTATTTTTTGCTAGTTAAGAAATCACATCTGGGGCTGGGGTTGTGGCTCAATGATGGAGCACTCGCCTACCACACGCGAGGCCCTGGGTTGGATTCTCAGCACTACATACAAATAAATAAAATAAAGGAATTGTGTCCAACTAGACTAAGAAATAAATATTAAAAAAAAGAAATCACATCTGACTTCTCAAAATGAGAAATACAAATGGCCAATATATGAAAAAGATACAATAGCATTAGTCATCAGGGAAATGCAAATCAAAACTACAATGACATATCTCACCCCAATTAGAATGGCTATTATCAAAATATAAATGCTGGTGAGTATGTAGAGACAGAGGAACTCCTATACAGTGTTGGTGGGAATGTGAATTAAGGATAGTCATTATGAAGGAGAGTATGAAGATTCCTTAAAAATATGAAAATACTTCGACCATAAGAGCCAGCTATCTCATTTCTAAGTATATATCTAAAAGAAATAAAATGAGCATGCCAAAGAGATAGTTGCATTCCCATATTAACTGTAGCACTATTCACAATAGCTAAGATATAGAATCATCCTATTTTCACATCAACAATTGGGTATAAAAGAATGTGGTGTATAACACAATGGAGTCTTTTCACCCATAAAGAAGAATGGAATCCTGTCATTCATACTAGAATGGATGGAACTGGAGGACATTATGTTAAGAGAAATAAGCCAGATACAGAACAAGTACCACAAGTACCATATGCAGAAGCTATAAAAGGTTGACCTGAATGTAGACAGTGATTAATAGAGTTTTGCAAGATGTATGTGCAAGAGGGTGGCCAATGGTTGTTGGATCTGATCAGGGTACTTACTATGTATGCATGTGTGAAACTATCACACTGAACACAATTAGTAAAATTAATACAGTTAAGCAAAAGAAAAAAACATACGTCTCTATAGAATAATTAAGAAGAATAAAGCATTTTACACGGAGAGTGAAAACCAAGAAAAAATTCATAGGGTATTTCTCACATTGTCTAATTAAAAACTTCCCCAAAGTGAATCGGAATATATTATATTCTATCAGCGAGTTGCATGCCCAGCTCCTTTTATTTTTACCTTGAGGCAGGGTCTCGAAAAATTGCAGAGGCTGGCTCCGAGCTTGAGATTCTCCTGCCTCAGTCTCATGAGAGACGCTGGGATTTGCCACTGAACCTTTTTATGTGTAGTCACTTAGCACCACATTAATCTGACAACGACATCTGACTGAATTTACTGTTATGAAGTTCCTTATCAGGATGGGGATGAAGCTCAGTGGCGGAGGACTTGCCTAGCACGTGCTAGGTAGGTCCTGTTTGGATTCCTAACCGCACAACCAGTTTCATATCCATCCCATCCTATTATCCCCGAAGCAAAATCTGCCCCTATTTACCCAATTCCTGTGGTGGAGCCTCTTTAATTTGTTGTAGTCTTCTCATCAGTTCTTCTTCTGTACTTTCACCTATGGTGGCTAGCAAATCGTTATCCCTCATAACCTTGTAATCTTCTTCACTCAGGTTATTCACAAATCGATAGAATGCTTCTTCTCGAGCCAATTGATCTATCTGACTTCTGCGTTGGGCCGAAGACCTATCTTCTTCTTCCTCTGAATTCGAGCTTTCCATCTTGATCTCACTAATTAAGAATTTTCTATTAAGTCACAGTTAAATTTCAAGGACCAGAATTCTGTTTCCTTTATTTCGTGGTTCAGTTGCAAACGCCAGGATCCCACGCTTCAGTTCTATCCCACATAAGCTTCTTCCCCAGGCATCTCTCTCAGTCCTTCTCAGCCTCTGTAGAGATTGTGCTTTAGACCTGCCCCCAGCCTAGCTACTAAGGTTGGTTGCCTAGGCGTCCATTATTTTTCCCATTATTACATAGCGGGGACTCTATACATGTTAGGTTTCATTTCATTGTAAACTCGCCCATGTTGCCAAGTGTTCGTGATACACCAAGCGCTTGAGCCTTGTCTCAGATGTTCCAGAGGCTTTTTCCAGTTCTGATAGGTCCCACTATTTTGAGAGTTAAATGACAGAGCCTGAATGAGACCAAGTTCATTACACAGTTGGCCCTTTTCCAAATGTCATGCCAAAGTTCTCTTAGTTAAATACAGTACAGTGATTCTCATTTTCAGATGCCCAAGAACTTCTCTGTTTTCTAATTGTGAATTCTTAATGTCATAGATGCTGATTAAAGCATCACAATATTTGGCAAATATTCAGCAAATCACCAGGGCCACAGCTCAATCTCTTCAATTGGGGCCTCTTGCTTTTCACTCTTAATAGCTTTAATTTTTGTTTAAAATACTCTGGCAGCATGTTAGGGAGTGTATCTCAGTTGTAGAGTGCATGTCCATGGCAAGGCGATGGGTGATGGGTTTGATCTCCAACCTGGGGATATGGGGAAGATTCTGGCAGGGTTGCTGCTAACCCAGATTTCCTTATGGGATTCTCCACAAAGGCATCTAGTTTCATTTTTATTTTGTTTTCTTGTAATATAGTAAATACTGAAACAAAAGTAACCACAGTGTCACAGGCACTTTAAAGCACAGGGGTCCTGTACCTGTAATCCCTGTGACTGGAGGCTGAGGCAGGAGGATATCACATTTGAGGCCAATCTTAGCAACAAGACCCCGGTCTCAAGTAAAAATAAATAAATAAAAAGGGCTGGGGATGTGGTCAGTGTTAAAGCACCCCTGGGTTCAATCCCTAGCACCCCCCAAAAAAATTCTATAATTGTTATTTTGCTTATAGTAATGGGTGCCGACTTTACTGATTTTGTTCCTTGTGTTACTGTAGTCAGCATGGCTTAGTGAAAAAAATGTTTATTTGCAATGCTATCTAAATTAGGCCTCTAAGTAAGAGTTTTTGGACTTAATATTTATTATCATCCCCACTTAACACTTGTTTTGGAATCCTTCATTTAAGTCATTCCTACGACAACATTTAGCTACAGAATTTGAGATGTGTTACACAATTTGACTTATTTAATAAATTAAGCCATCCATATAAACTGAGTCAGTTACTTTTATACATACTAGAGATATTGTCAAATGTTGCATCAATCTAGACTCCCAATTTACATTCCATGTGAGGGAAATGTTACATAAATTTATCAAAACATGCTGTACAAGATTTATATGTGTAATAATGTGTAAACACAGACAACTGATCTTGGTTATTTAATTGGAGTGGGAAAATGTTTCACAGAGATAGTACATTTAAGTCAATCTTTCAATCTAAGTGCAGTGTTCTACAGGTAAGTAGTAATTAAGCATGTGTTGGTGGAGAGAAACTATTGTCAGATAGAAAGAACAGAGTTGAAAGGCCTCGGCTTTTTTGGAAAACTATGGCCACACCTCTGGGGTTGAGATGGAAATGTGAAATTAATCCAAGAGGAAATAGTTGACAATTGCCGCAGTCTGGCTGGGCACAAAATCACGAGCCACTCAAGCAGGAACAAACCTTATTTTTTGAAACTGCCGCCAATGTTCTGTACGCCCCCGGGAAGATCGCAGATCCACACATGCCCAGTGGAAGTTCCTCCCCTGGAACTCCCTCCTACTGTACTTCCCCAACCAATGGGAACTCTCCAGGAGTCCCATAGCAGGCTGAGGTGAACAGCAGGAGTCCAATATCCATATGAATGCAAATCTTAACATAATCATATCATCTCAATGGCTAGCTGGCGTCACCTTTCAACCAAAAATGCCATGCATTATATACTTGGCTGACTCTTAGCAGACAATGACTATAAAATAGGTTTTGTTTTTTTCTTTCTACAACTAAGACACAATTAAGATATCTTATTTTTTAAAAATTTTTATTGGTTCTTTTTAGTTATCCATGCAATAGGATTCATTTTGATATAATTATAAAAGCATAAAATATAATTTGTTCTAATTCAGTCCCAAATACTTCCCCTTCCCTTCTCTTCTGCCATCCCCCATTCCCTTCCCTTACTCTACTGATCTTTCTGCTATTTACTATAGTTTCTTTCTTTCTTTCTCTCTTTCTCTTTTTTTCTTTCTTTCTTTAAATTAGTGTCTTGTGGATATAGCTGATGGTGAGATTCATTGTGGTTATTTTCATATTCATATATGTACATAGGAAGGTTAGGTCAGATTCATTCCACTGTCTTTTTTTTTTTTTAAATCCCCTCCCCTTATTTTGGATTAGCTTTCACAAATCAGAAAAAAAACATTTGACCTTTGGATGTTGGGACTGGATTTTTTTTTTTTTTTTAAGAACAAGCAGTAGCTTTTTATTTTTGCCTGCTTAGCATCCGAGGGGGTAAAAGTCTATTGCCCAATCTTAGTCCACCTGGTTTAGGTGCAGCTGAATTCACTGTCATGGTAAAAGTCTTATGACCCAGCCATGTCTAATCAGTTGTCTCAAGTTGTTGATAATTTTAATTGGTTTAAGCCTGAAAACCTGACCAAAAGAGGTTTGGTTAAGGGTTAAATCTGAGATGTTAGCTGGAACTTCTAAATGAGAATTTATTTTTCACTGTGGTTGCTAAATTGGTAGGATATAAACCAAAGATGCTTGTGTCTGTTTTGTTTACTTGATGGTGAGAAAAAATCAGAGAGAAGAAAACAAGTATAAAAATAGAGATAACAGAAAGATTTTGAAACATACTTGAAGTTAGAGATGCCTTTGCATTTTTGCATCTGTAAACCAGTGTACTCCCTTTTAAATATAAGTTTGTGAAGGATTTCTGTCACTTAACAATGAAGAGCACTAATAGTTACACAAGGAAAATGATATGATCAGATTGATCTAATTAGATATCAAAGAGTAATTTTTGATAAATTTGTCATGTAAAAGTTATTTTCTATGTTAATATGTATATTATTTGGATTTTGGTTGTGTTTAATTTTGATAAATAGAAAAATGGCAGTTTTTTTCTGTAAATTATTTAAGAACTATTTATTAGATACTGAAATTGAGTATAAGTTGAAAGAAATGAGCAGTATTTTTCATTTGCTAATGAACTAAATATGGTCATGGCATATAATGTTAATTCTGTTAAATCAATTTTCTCTGTACTATGAGATCGTTTCAAATTATTTCTATTTTTGTATTTGTTTCATATATTACACAATATATTCTGTTACCTTGGCCCAGTAATACTCATTTAATTCTCAAGTAAAGGAAAATATCCTAAAGTTAAGTAGTACAGAACATTTGGTTTATACTAAGAAAGAAAATTGTCCTGGTGGGAACTCAAATGTCTGTTCACTGATACCTTAATAAAGAGTGAGATAATGTTATGTGACCAATTAGCTCCCTGGTGGGATTTTTAAGATGACTAAAAGTTTAGCAAAGTCTTAATTAGTGGGAGGAGGTATGTGTCTGCATGTGTGTGTGTGTGTGTGTGTGTGTACACACATATATGATGTGTTTGTGTTTAAAAGATTTAAACAGATGTTTCATTAGGCTAATAATCATTAATTTTTATGTCATTTCTGGCTACTAGTAACAGATTTATTTCCCTAAAGTTTTGAAGTTTCAAATCTTGAGGCCCTACATTACATTTATTGTCTATTTAAAAGTCTTGCTTGTAATATCTATTCCCAAACATTACATTTTGATTTATGGAAAGGTTATAACTAATGTAATTCAATATGTAGGAAAGAGGTTTGAGTTGAGAATTTGAGAGATTCCAGATGAAATCTATGAACAATTTTCCAATCATTTAATCTCTGTAGACTTCAGTTTCATAAACTGTAATATGAAAGACTTGAATATATCTGTGAAAGTTTGATATAGTCAGTTGGTTAGACAAAGAAAACTACTCAGGAACAATTAAAACTAGTGCATGAAACAGGAAGCTGAATTGGCAATGTGAAGTTAAGAGGAAAAGTTGAATGGGGCTAGAGTTAGTGCCAGCAAATGCTGAGTTAAAAGAGAAGCCAAGGGATCAGAATGCACTTCCAAACTCCAAAGTCAAGCTAGGAACAACTCTCTCCCAGATTTATTCAAAGTGAGTCAGTTAAAGTGGAGGTTTGAGCTGAATCATAGAAGACAATTTAAGAAGATTCAGGGTTGATCCAGAGGAAGGTCATGATGACCTTGGAGAAGAATGCTATGAAGCTATAGCAGATATGAGACTTTGCTAAGTTAAAATATTTATATCTTGGATCTCTGAAGATTGGTACTCTGCTGTCTTGATAATTTATTGCTTATAAGGCGACATTTGAAATGGATGACCTCAAAGTATTTTTGTTTCACAATTTTATGAATATTGTTTCACAACTTAATGAATAAGAATATGACAGTGAGCTTTCTATTTTTATTTTTTAAACACTAAGAAAAATCTTAAACTTCAGAAAGTTGTCACAGAATATGCATAAGCCCCAAACATAGCATGTTAGCAGTCATTGCAAAGTTATAAATCATTTGATTTCTTAAGATTTTTCATACTTAAGTTCATAAATGAAGATGAATGGATTTACTATTTTGGAGGTGAGAGGAAAACCTAAAGGTCTATTTATCATCTGCTACATGCACTCATGGTATTATGCACTCTTAGATATATGCAAGACCTAGGTAAATGAAAGTGTAGTTGTCAAACTTTAAAATAAATCAGGCAATCATTTGTTTCTCCACAACACATCATCCTAATGTAAGAGCTTTTCACTAGGAGAAAAAATGAAATGGCTGAGCATTGCATACTGAAAACTACCATTTTAACAACTGATATTACTCAATTGCTATACACCTGTGGCTCAGTCACAAAAATGCGTGCTATTAGAATTGTTTGGTAAATTATCCTTTTAATAATCAATTCTTTTCACATGAAATGTCTTCATACAAATGCATCTTTAGATTACAATTAAGATCAGAAAATAAACAGCACTTGTAAATATATCTACAGTAACTTTTATAGGTTTTTAGTTTAAAGAGTGAAGGCAATAAAGATTGAATCACTACACAGTTTTGGACTACTAACAAGAAGTGGCTGCATATATTAAATTGTGAGGCCACAAATTATGTTAATCTGTTTACTTTCAAACCAAACAAGTGAGCATTCAAAAGAAGATGAAATTTTACTTCAAATGTATAAACTAGTAATGAAAACTGAAGTCTTTCGCTTCACTTAGAAGATATTCTAATATTGTTTTTCAAATAACAGAAACAAAATGCAATATAAAATAAAATTTACCACCTTAGGCCAAGGCTTAAAACAAGTAAAATGTTACACAATGTCATAAATTTTGTTTTCAATTGCTAGTGGCTTTTCCCAAGGACTCACCAACTGAGTATAACCCTTCTCCCCTCCACCCTAGTCCCGAGTCCTCAGATGGCTTGTTTGTAGTTCATTAACTTAGATGAGCACCTCCTGCTTTGGGACAATCGGAGACACTCTTGGATGGTGATTTGGACTTCAATTTCTTCTCATGTCCTGGTGGAAGGCTTCTGGACCTAGAGCGGGACCCGGTCAGTGATGGAGATCTTGACACTGAGGAGGACTTGGAGTTGGATCTTTGGGTAGATCTGGATTTAGAGGTTGATGAAGAGCTCCTGTGGAAATGAAAGCAAGAACGAGAGTGATCAATCGGATCCGGATCTTGGGGACCAGGATTGGCTTCTGGTGTTGGAATGGCTCTGACGACTATGCCCTGGGCTACAGCTCTGGCCATTGTAGTTGTCACTATCATAGGGCCACCTATCTGTGGGGCGATGTTCCCCAGTGGCAGCCTTGGTGGGCATCTAGGGGACGACCATAGCGGACCATCTGCACCCGTAGCTCCCTGCCATCCAGTACGATCCCATCTAGGGCATCCATGGCGTCCTTAGCGTGGTGCTTGTGGTGGAAACGGACAAAAGCGAAACCGTGGGACTTTTTAGTGAAGTGATCCCGTGGGATGTACACATCCCCGACAGGCCCATACTTCTGGAAGACACGACGCAGGGTGTTGGGTGATGTGCGGTAGGTGAGGTTGTCCACCTTAAGGGAGGTCATGCCCTCCACATTGGGAGGAGGACGACTGTAACTCATTGTCCCTAAGAGGTTTGTCTGGGGACCTTTCAATTTAGAGGGGTCATTAGGAGAGAGTAACCAACTGGGAGACTGAGCTTTGCCCAGAGGGCTGCTCTGGTTGCCTTGGGTTCCTTTGGCTCCGCCTCTTTGTCAGTTGGCTTATGCCTGTGGTGCTTAGAGATTTTAGAATGTTACACAGAACCCCGCCCATCACTAGAGCTCAGACCACCTGAGAGAGGAATGACTACATACCAATGTTTAAAAATGTGATCTTAATCATGACATGATCATTTTGTGACTTTACCCATATAAATCTAAGCATCCAGTTTTATATACGTATAGATATAACTCTCTGACCTGAAGTACTTTCGCACTGATTCATATATGCTAGATATATGAATATTTTCATATTTTATTCATATTTTAAAAGACAATCAAAAGTCAAACAAAGTTTAATCTGGTAACGGTGATAATACTACTGTTACAGGGTAGAACACTTTCCTGAAATGGAGGCAGAGCAGAGACCCTCCCCCTCCCTTTTCAAATCATGATTCTTACAATCATGCCCAAAAGATTTCAGACATGTCACTTAGAGTAACAGGCGTGAATTTATTAGAAGGGATAGGAAAAGGGAAAAGGGGACACTCTTGAGAGTGGGGGTTGGGGGTGTGGGGGGCCTGGGGTGTCCTCTAAAAGAGGAGAAGTATGCTGTGCCTCCTGCCCTGCATTTTTATTAGGGTCCCAGGGCCATTTCCAGAGAGTCCCACCCAGGCCCACTTCAGACTTTTGACTGAAAACAGGATGATATCGGACTTCCAAATCTACACTTTGCATGACAACTCTAGGTCATTTCCTGAAATCTGTTCTTACAGATTCTATGGTTAGGGGGATTTATTCTCACCTCCCTAAATTCTGGGATCTGGTCTGTATAAGCATCACAAAAGTCCCCCTCACCTCCCTTCAGGATGACTTGTACTCTTCTTATTGGTGTTTTGGGCCTGTATCTCTCCTGCAGATAACAGGTAGTTTAATGTGGAATGTAACATATCCTGTTGACCAGGCAGGGCAATAGGTAAATTGCTTTTTGTTTTTTAATGACAGCATGTGGGGTCAGCACAGTGGGCCCAGTTTATAGAATTATTTCCTTAACTTCATGTTCCCACCACATATCTCTCTATTCTATATCACTAACAGGAAAAGAGAGATTGAGAGTCATCTATAGTGTATGAACTGTAATCACAAACTTGTATAGGTCCCCTACTCTGCTATAGGCTGCTTGAAAATATGAGTTAAAGGTGTCATGATTTGTGATTCCAAATTATATAATTGAATATTATACCGTTTCGTAGACATTATTGCTTCCTCATTAGTTTACCCAATATACTTTCTGATGACTGGAAGTCTACTTAATGTAATTTCCATTTTAAAAATTGGCTATAATAACAACAAAAACGAAAATGATAACTATATGAAGGTGATGCATATGTTAATTTGCTTTATTATTGTGATTATTTCGTAATATATGTGTATCTGTGTATCAAAACATCAAGTTGCACATCTTAAAACTGGAAGATAATTTTAGAGTTACATTTGATCAAATAGTTGCATCTTTTATCATGAATTATGTTCATTTCACACCAGTATGGGTTTGATAGTGATTGGGAAAAGTACAAAATATGTTATTAACTATGGGTCACTCTCAATGAATATTGTGTATTTGCAAGTCATAGAACGTTCTATACTTTATGAAGTTTTCCCTAAGGACTCCTAGTACAATATTCCTGCTTCTTTGACATATTTGTAGGCTTAGAACTATGTGTATAGGACTGTTATATATTTTTAGCCATTCTTTCTTTTTAGATATACGTGACAGTAGAGTGTATTTTGATATATTATACACTCAGAGTATAACAACTTATTCTATTGTTTAAGATTCCATTCTTGTGGTTGTACATGATGTGTACAGGACTGTTTTAGATACCATATATTCTGCTTACCTAGTACATGAAAGAATTAAAATGATTGGTTAAATGTATTATGTGATTGCTATAGAAACTTTACTTGATGTAAAGCATTAGAAACCTTTATATCAAAAGGCATTGGAGGGCTGGGGTTGTGGCTCAGTGCTAGTGTGCTTGCCTAGCATGTGTGAGGCACTGGGTTAGATTCTCTGCACCACATTAAGTAAATAAATACATAAAGATATTGTGTCCAACTACAACTAAAAATTTTTTAAAAATTTTTAAAAATTGAAGATATTGTGAATGGAGTGGTTGTCTTCATTTCCATTTCAGAGGATTTGTCGCTGATATACAGGAATGCCTTTGATTTATACGTGTTGATTTTATATCCTGACACTTTGCTGAATTCATTTATTAGCTCTAATAGTTTCTTTGTAGAGCCTTTTGGGTCTGCTAGGTATTGAATCATGTATTCTGCAAATGGTGATAATTTAAGTTCTTCTTTTCTTATTTTTATGCCTTTAATTTTTTTAGTCTGTCTCATTGCTCTGGCCAGCGTTTCAAGAACTATGTTGAACAGAAGTGGTGAAAGAGGGCATCCCTGTCTTGTTCCAGATTTTAGAGGGAATGCCTTCAATTTTTCTCCATTCAGAATGATGCTAGCCTGAGGCTTAGCATAGATTGCTTTTACAGTATTGAGGTATGTTCCTGTTATCCCTAGTTTTTCTAGAGTTTTGAACATAAAGGGATGCTGTACTTTGTCGAATGCTTTTTCCGCATCTATCGAGATGATCATATGGTTCTTATTTTTAAGTCTATTGATGTGGTGAATAACATTTATTGATTTCCGTATATTGAACCAGCCTTGCATCCCAGGGATGAATCCTACTTGATCATGGTGCACAATTTTTTTGATATGTTTTTGTATCCGATTCGCCAGAATTTTATTGAGGATTTTTGCATCTAGGTTCATTAGAGATATTGGTCTGAAGTTTTCTTTCTTTGAAGTGTCTTTGTCTGGTTTAGGTATCAGGGTGATGTTGGCCTCGTAGAATGAATTTGGAAGTTCTCCCTCTTTTAAAGAGGTGAAAGACTTATACAATGAAAACTACAGAACCCTAAAGAGAGAAATAGAAGAAGATCTTAGAAGATGGAAAAATATACCCTGTTCATGGATAGGCAGAACTAACATCATCAAAATGGCGATATTACTAAAAGTTCTCTATAGGTTTAATGCAATGCCAATCGAAATCCCAACGGCATTTCTTGTAGAAATAGAGAAAGCAATCATGAAATTCATATGGAAAAATAAAAGACCCAGAATAGCAAAAACAATGCTAAGCAGGAAGTGTGAATCAGGTGGTATAGCGATACCAGACTTCAAACTATACTACAGAGCAATAGTAACAAAAACAGCATGGTACTGGTACCAAAACAGGCGGGTGGACCAATGGTATAGAATAGAGGACACAGAAACCAATCCACAAAACTACAACTATCTTATATTTGATAAAGGGGCTAAAAGCATGCAATGGAGGAAGGATAGCATCTTCAACAAATGGTGCTGGGAAAACTGGAAATCCATATGCAACAAAATAAAACTGAACCCCTTTCTCTCGCCATGCACAAAAGTTAATTCAAAATGGATCAAGGAGCTTGATATCAAATCAGAGACACACCGTCTGATAGAAGAAAAAGTTGGCTACGATCTATATACTGTGGGGTCGGGCTCCAAATTCCTCAATAGGACACCCATAGCACAAAAATAATTAATAAATAATTAAAAAATAATTAATAACTAGAATCAACAAATGGGACTTTCTCAAACTAAAACGTTTTTTCTCAGCTAAAGAAACAATAAGAGAGGTAAATAGAGAGCCTACATCCTGGGAACAAATATTTACTCCTCACACTTCAGATAGATCCCTAATATCCAGAGTATACAAAGAACTCCAAAAATTAGATAATAAGATAACAAACAACCCAATCAACAAATGGGCCAAGGACCTGAACAGACACTTCTCAGAGGAGGACATACAATCAATCAACAAGTACATGAAAAAATGCTCACCATCTCTAGCTGTCAGAGAAATGCAAATCAAAACCACCCTAAGATACCATCTCACTCCAGTAAGATTGGCAGCCATTATGAAGTCAAACAACAACAAGTGCTGGCGAGGATGTGGGGAAAAGCGTACACTTGTACATTGCTGGTGGGACTGCAAATTGGTGCAGCCAATTTGGAAAGCAGTATGGAGATTTCTTGGAAAGCTGGGAATGGAGCCACCATTTGACCCAGCTATTCCACTTCTTGGTCTATTCCCTAAAGACCTAAAAAGAGCATGCTACAGGGACACTGCTACATCGATGTTCATAGCAGCTCAATTCACAATAGCAAGACTGTGGAACCAACCCAGATGCCCTTCAATAGATGAATGGATTAAAAAAATGTGGCATTTATACACAATGGAGTATTACTCTGCATTAAAAAATGACAAAATCATAGAATTTGCAGGGAAATGGATGGTACTAGAGCAGATTATGCTAAGTGAAGCTAGCCAATCCCTAAAAAACAAATGCCAAATGTCTTCTTTGACATAAGGAGAGTAACTAAGAACAGAGTAGGGACGAAGAGCATGAGAAGAAGATTAACATTAAACAGAGATGAGAGGTGGGAGGGAAAGGGAGAGAAAAGGGAAATTGCATGGAAATGGAAGGAGACCCTCAGGGTTATACAAAAGAACATACAAGAGGAAATGAGGGGAAAGGGAAAAATAATACAAGGGGGAGAAATTAAGGACAGTAGAGGGGGTAGAGAGAGAAGAGGGGAGGGGAGGGGAGGGGAGGGGGGATAGTAGAGGATAGGAAAGGTAGCAGAACAGGACAGTCACTAGTATGGCAATATGTAAATCAATGGATGTGTAATTGATGTGATTCTGCAATCTGTATATGGGCTAAAAATGGGAGTTCATAACCCACTTGAAGCAAAGTGTGAAAGATGATATATCAAGAACTATGTAATGTTTTGAACAACCAACAATAAAAAATAAAAAAAAAATTAAAAAAATTTTTAAAAATTGGAAAAAGTACTGTACTGCATATTGTTGTTAGGGAAAGTAGAGATCAATAATGTAAAGATACAGAACTAAAACAATTTTATAAGATTTAAATTATCAAGTTAACATATTGGTCTGAGAAGAAATATGAATTTTTACATTTAGGATATAGATACAAAATCTCGTTCAGCAGTTGATTACACGAACTGGTATGTGAACAAACCAATTTATCAATCAATCATTGAAAATCTACTATGAGCCACACTGTCAAGCAAATGAATATGATTATAAATAAAACAGACATTGTGATTTTTTTCTTCCTTGACAAGCAAGTACAGTCAGTACTTGACAGAATAAACTAAAGAAAGACTATTCACCAAACGGTATTTCAATATAAAACAATTATTTATATGAAAACAGAAAATAAGAGATAAATATTGGATAATGTTTTCATCTCCATTCTGTGAGCAAGGAGTGTTACTCTAGAGGTACATATATCTCTGCCTTGGAGATGGTTATATACTAGTCATTAAGATGTTTCAAGTATTCCCCTTTTTCCAATTCCATGTCACAAAATAACCTTAAAATTGTGCTTTGGCTTCCCAAGAAAATATTTCTCCTGAGAGAAAATATGTTGATCAATATATACAAGTATTTGAAGTCCATTTAAAAGTAATATTTACAAATATGATTCAAAAATTTTATTTTAGTTACATTTTAATTAGTTACATTTCCAATTTTTTTATGACTTCAGACTTTTGAACCAGAACTAGTAAAAACCCCAAACATAATCCTGGAGTGTGGTGATCCCCTCCAGGTCTTTTCAATTCTTAGTTCTAGGTGGGACTATCCTTCCTTAGTCATAGCTTTCTTATTGCCTTGTTGCCATAGTCAACTGCAATGCTCAGCAGTACATTAATTACCTTGGGGCAGGTCTATGATTTGTTTGCATCAAGACTCTTTAGTCCTGGTGTGGGGGGGACCTGCATATATGTCACAGAATTGTTTCCTAGTGAATTCTTGGAGGAAAATATCTAAGAGAGTCCTCTTGGGAAATATTCAAGTCACAAAACCTATCATTCTGTGAACCCTCAGCAGACTCACCCAGTGTTTTTCTTAATATAGTTAGAGGATTAGTAGTCTTAGGAAATGCTTTGGGAATAATCATGTTTGTGTTGAAATATATTTGGAAAGTGCTAAATATACTAATCTTTCTTAGCAACTGACAGAGAATGTTAACATATTAAAAACTGAATGATAGAAAACAAAAATATTTGCCTAACATTTATGGCATCAGCATTTCATAAGAGCATTTCACCAAAGAAAACATTTCCCCTTCTTCAACAACATCCATGCATAGTTATACAAACTACATATTCCAATATATTGAAAAGTCCAAATTCATTACTTTTTTAAATCACATAATAATGTTGTTGTTTCTCTGTGCCTGCTCCTTGCTTATATGTCACATAGTGACAGAAAATGGAATTTACCCCATATATTTCAATTGAGCAAACTTTAATGAATGGGCTACTAAAGAGATGCATGCCAGTTAAGAAAAAGAACAAGGAATGGTTGGTATTCAGAGAGGAGAAACAGCATGAAACTTTTACCACCTCTAAAGCAGAAGGGCAAGTGTCTTGGAAATGGGCATGCCCATTGGGAGAACTAATCACATAGGGATTCAGCAGTTGCTCAAGATGTCATAATGTGGAAGGAGTGGTGGTGTTATCCCCCAACTTTTCTTTTCCTCATTTATATTCTAGTTAATGTTCCTCTTTGGCTTAGCTCAAATACAAGCTAACAAGGGAATGTGAGATATGCAGTTTGAATAGGGCAATCTTCTAAGGCAACAGTATAGAGATGAGCATAAAATGAAGCAGAAGGTGTCAGCAAACAGAATTACTAACACATCTTTTATGTTATTCCTGCCTCCCTAACATAGATTATGAGTCCACACTATCTTATACTAACATATTCACAATAAGAAGGTAACTCTAAGCCCCTATGTTTCCTGCTTGATAATTTAAAACAAGTGCTTCATATTGAAAGAGAGATCTTTTAGGACGTTTTATTCTTGTTGTTTGACTGTTTTGTTTGTGTTGCCCCTGAAGTCCTTGTTCTTATTGAAATGAACTTCCTACCCTTTAACTCAGCTGAATTTGTAGTTATTTATATTTTAAAGAATTATTGAGTGAGGAAAAAGTTAGATCAAACCTGATGAATAACATTGTCATAATACAATATAATAAATAAATATATATAATAAATATAAATAAATATTCACTGACAGTTCAAAAATAATGAATTTGAAGGTATAACCAGTAAAAAATTTGTGCTACTTGATATCACAAGATCTTCAAAAGAGAGAAAGTGGCATTGCCAGAAAAAAAAAATGGACAATAAGAAAGAAGACAATGGAGACAAATGAGTGATTGAGAGACTCTAAAGAAAGCAATTGGATTCTTGTTTTCCAGACTCTAGTTAATGTGTTTTTTTTTCCATACTGGGGATTGAACTCAGGGGCACTTGACCACTGAGCCACATCCCCAGCCCTGTTTTGTATTTTATTAGAGACAGGGTCTCACTGAGTTGCTTAGCACTTTGCTAAGTGAAGCTGTCTTTGAACTCAAGTTCCTCCTGTCTCAGCCTCCTGAGCCATTGGGATTACAGTTGTAGGCCACCATGCCTGGCTCAGTTTTTTAAAAAATAATTTAGTAGTGAAAGCAATTAATTCCTAGCACATGTTCAAGCTGTTTTTCCATATTTCTTGATCATTTGAAACGATTAAGATTGTGTTAGAAGATCCAAGCTACTATCCTTTTTAGTAAACATGTTTCATAAAAAAATTAGGTATATTATTAATTTCAAAAATAACCAGAGGCTGGGCATGGTGGTGCATGCCTATAATTCTAACGACTTTGGAGGCTGAGGCAGGAGGATCACAAGTTCAAAGTCAGTCTCAGAAACTTAATGAGACCCTGTCTCAAAATAAAAAAAATGTTTGGGGATGTGATTCAATGGTAAAGCACCCCCAGTTCAATCCCTGGTATGAAAAAATTAAAACAAGCAAAGAAAAAAAGAACAAATCTCAACTAGACACAAGACGTTTGAAGCTGACCATAATAAACAGAGAATTTAGTCTAAAAGTTGATTTTAAGCTTACTTTTGCTTTCCTCGGTTCTTAACTTCCATTAAGAAATTTCCTGAGGTTCATGAGGCATGCCTCCCCAGAATCTATTAATTCTTTCCAAAATTTCAATTTATTGCTTTAGTTTTAGAGAACTTATTATTAGAACCATCTTCTCCCTTCGGTATGGAAAGTATCACATTAGTTATAATGAACAGGCTAAAACTGTTAGCCCTTTCTTTTTTTATTTTTTTTTAATTTTTTATTGTTTGCTGTTCAAAACATTACATAGTTCTTGATATATCATATTTCACACTTTGATTCAAGTGGGTTATGAGCTCCCATTTTTACCCCATATACAGATTGCAGAATCACATCAGTTACACATCCATTGATTTACATATTGCCATACTAGTGTCTGTTGTGTTCTGCTGCCTTTCCTATCCTCTACTATCCCCCCTCCCCTCCCCTCCCCTCCCCTATTCTCTCTCTGCCCCCTCTACTGACATTCATTTGTCCCCCTTGTATTATTTTTCCCTTTCCCCTCACTTCCTCTTGTATGTACTTTTGTATAACTCTGAGAGTCTCCTTCCATTTCCATGCAATTTCCCTTCTCTCTCCCTTTCCCTCCCACCTCTCATCCCTGTTTAATGTTAATCTTCTTCTCCTGCTCTTCGTCCCTACTCTGATCTTAGTTACTCTCCTTATATCAAAGAAGACATTTGGCATTTGTTTTTTAGGGATTGGCTAGCTTCACTTAGCATAATCTGCTCTAATGCCATCCATTTCCCTGCAAATTCTATGATTTTGTCATTTTTTAATGCAGAGTAATACTCCATTGTGTATAAATGCCACATTTTTTTTTATCCATTCATCTATTGAAGGGCATCTAGGTTGGTTCCACAGTCTTGCTATTGTGAATTGTGCTGCTATGAACATCGATGTAGCAGTGTCCCTGTAGCATGCTCTTTTTAGGTCTTTAGGGAATAGACCGAGAAGGGGAATAGCTGGGTCAAATGGTGGCTCCATTCCCAGCTTTCCAAGAAATCTCCATACTGCTTTCCAAATTGTGTTAGCCCTTTCTTATCATAGGAGTTTGATAATTCTCAAAGTCCATAGGTTTTCCATTTCTCAATCATGCCCCTTGGGGATGAATAAAAGATTAAACAATATTGGAGGACCTCTAGGTCTGCTTTAAGGAAGCAATAGAAAAATTTTCATATTTGAGGGAGGTAAGGTATAGAAAGGAAAGACGTTGGTGAGGAAAGTGGAGGGGGAAGAAAGAAGAATGAGATTGTCTTATTTTACCTATTATTATTTCTTTAACCAAACAGTTTATCTTTGAATCCCTTAGAAATTCAGGACCCTTCTTACCAGAGTTTCCAAAAGTAGTAACTTACAAAGTGTTATGAATACTAATAAAGGACTCCCTGAATATTTTATTATGATGAACAATGAAGGCATGCTAGTCACGCATTACCAGAAACTTGCCATTCTAACAAAATTTTAGAAGAAATATAAACTGAAGAAATATTGAAGCCTTTTATATATGATATTTAAAAGAAATATCAAAGGTTTTGCTTTAGCTTTATTTTGGGGGATCAGGGATTGAAACTCAAGGGCACTTGACCACTGAACCACATCCCCAGCCCTATTTTGTGTTTTATTTAGAGACAGGGCCTCATTGAGTTGCTCAGTGCCTTGCTTTTGCTGAAACTGGCTTTGAACTCAGCCTCCCGAGCCACTGGGATTACAGGTGTGTGCCACCATGCCTGGCTTAGCTTTAACTTTAGAAATTATATTTTAGGTCCAATATAATTTCTAGGGAAACAGCTAGTTTAAATCTCTTAAATTTATTATGGAAAAAATACTCATATTAAAGGAAGTAAAGCAGACTTTATTCAGGGAGAGAGAAGTTGAAATTAACTCTCACTTCTAGGACAAGTGGGAATTTGTAGTCAAGCAGCAGAGTTGAGATCAATGGATGAAAAATAACTCAGAAAAAAATTCTGAGGTAAGAGGCATCTGGCTTTCTGGCAAACCAACTTGACAGGAGTGTTGTTAAAGGCAGACCAGGGTGATAAGTTACATACAGAAGGTGGGGAATGAGGGATTTAGTAAAGTAATCGAAAATAGTCAGATACTAGAGGTTGGGGGGAAGAAGAATTTGGTTAGATATCAGTAGAAAGAGATTTTATTTGTGCTAAACTGACCCAGCAGGAGTCTTGCTAAGGATAGTCAGAAAGAAAACTCAGAAAAGCCTGACTCAAATTTAGCTAAGGACAGAGTCTATCAGTTTCCAAATTTACTCAAGTATGCAATATCCTCTACTTTATTATTTGTGGTTTTACTTGTATGTTTCAGTTATTCATAGTCAACTGCTGACTAAAAATATTAAACAGTAAAATCTAGAAATAAGTAATTCATTAAGTATTAAATCATACACTATATTGAGTAATGTGATGAAATCTCATGCTCTTCACCTCTGTCCCACTGAGGACATGAATCACTCCTTTGTCCAGTGTATCCACACTGTGTATACTCCCTGTCTGTTAGTCACTTAGCTATCTTGGTTGGTTATAAGACCAAAGTACTTATATTCAATAAATCTCATGTAATAGCCTAACGATACATCATGATGCCTATGTCATTCACCTCACTTCATCACATCACGTAGACATTGTATCATCACATCTTCAGAAGAAGCAGCCTGAGTAACGTGTTATATGAAATTTTGAGAAAGACCACATTCATATAATTTTTATCAGAATATATTGTTCTGACTGTTCAATTTTCAGGTTATTATTATTCATCTCTTACCATCCCTAATCCCTAATTTATAAATTAAACTTTATCATAGCATTTGGTATATTATGGATTTCAAAAACAACCAGAAATCAAAGCCAGACACATAACATTTGTAGTTAATAATAATAAACTGACAGAATTTAGTCTAAAAGAGGATTTTAAGCTCATTTTTTCTTTCCTCATTTCCTTATGTCCTTTAAGAAACTTCCTGAGGCATTCTTCTCTGAAATCTCTCCCTCTCCTGTATCCATCTTTCTCTCATATATATGCATGTATGTATTACATGTTTAATACACATATATGTGTGAATAAACATAGATTAGCCCCCAACACTCTTGTGAGTTCCATATGAGAATCAAAAATAGAAAAAATTTGTCTCTGTATTGAACACATATGGACTTTTTTCTTGGTTTATTCTCTAAACATACAGTCTAACAACTATTTTAATTGTATTAGGTATTTTAGGTAATCTATAGATGATTGAAAGTATACGGGGGATTGTGTAGGTTTTGGCAGATACTATACCATTTTATATGAGAGACATAAGCAGTTGCAGATTGTGCTATATGGAGGGGGTTTTGGAATCAATTCCCCATGAATACCAAGGAAAAGCTGTACATATATAGTTCAGTACTACATGAAGTTTCAGGTATTATTGGGGGTCTTGGAAAATATACTCTGAATAAGCAAGGACTACTATTATCACTGAGCTCTACAAGAAGACAGGCACTCTAGACCTTTACAATTGTGTTTCTAAAACTTTAATGTCCTTAGAAATCACCCAGGGACTTAATAAAATGCACATTGTGATTCAATAGGTTTTTGGTGAGGCCTGATAACTTTTATTTCTAACATGCTCCCAGATAAGATTAAGGCTATATCTACACACCCACTTTGATTAGCAAAATGTCATTGCTTAGAATTTAGTCAGGCAGATCAAAATTGGAATCAAGGCTTATTTATTTACATATTGTCATTTTACTTTGGTGAATTTCAGTTTCTATGTTTCAGTTTCCAAATCTGTAAAATTGAATCAAGAGTATCTCTCTTATAACATTTTTGTAACCATTAAATAAAGCACCCTTAAATATTGTGGACACTAAATGAAAGAGTTAGACATGTGTTTATGTAATTATGGTGACTGGTACATGGTAAAGTTTTTTTTTTTTTTTTTTTTTTACTGGCAGTTACTTTTATCTTTGGGTGAAATGCCTGATATTGATTTTTAGATAAAGTATCTTTTTTAATATTTATTTTTTTAGTTGTAGTTGGACACAGTACCTTTATTTCAGTTATTTATTTTTATGTGGTGCTGAGGATTGAACCCAGGTTCTCTGCACGGGCAAGGCGAGCGCTCTACCACTGAGCCGGAACCCCAGCCCCTAGGTAAAGTGTCTTATATTTAACAGTCTTCTGTTAAAAACTAGGATGTTAGATACTAAGAATATTTATTCTGTTACAATTTCAGCCCTTATAATATATGCATTTTTTATTCTGTTATCTAAAGTAGAGAAGATAGAAGTACTAGAAAGGGATAGAAGTTCCTCATAAAATGGATGAGTGCTCTTGAAACATTCAACTCACAGAAAAATGGTCTCCTTTCATTCTATCAAATGGCTTTAAGCTTGTCATGTCAACAAGTGCTGCGACATAGCACAGACAGAAAAAATTCTAATGCCAAGAAGGTACAATTTTTTTTAAAAGAGCAATACTACAAAAACCTAGGAGTTTAATTATGAATGAAATAATCCTATATCACACGAACGGAAAATAATTTATTTTCTAAAACAATATGGCCTGACATTCATGGTGCCTTTTTTTTTAATTTGGCTTTTATCTTTTTAAACCTCATAGCTCCCTCCTGTGTTTATAGTGGAACTAGACCTTTTCCATCTGCCTGTGCTACATCTCCTTATTTGTTCCACAGAATACAAATAAGCTTCATTATCTACATTTCTCAGTCATCAAGTTGAAATTAAAATATATTATAGCCTTGACAAGTCACAGTAGAGCACTAGGAAGGAATTTTCTAGTGCAAAGTACCTGTATGTATTCAAAGTAAAATGTGTATTGATTTTGTTCTGTCTTTTTAAAATCCTCTTTTCAATTATAGAAACTACTTGTATCAAATGGAATTTTGTTAACCTGTTTATAAGCTATTGAAAGTATCTTCAGTCTACATCCCTAAAATTAATTTACCATGGATTTAACAAGTGGTTGTATGCAATTTATTATGCAAAATACCACGAGAAATAAAAAAAACCTTGTTCCTTTCTTTTTGCCTTACAATCATACATGGAAAAGTTAATGCTATAGAAAAAGCACATTACCTTAGCCTCAGGTTTTAAGATATCTCTAATTACGCATATGATCTTTGAGCATGGTGGTTATCTTCATACCAGGAATTATGGTTACCTCTGTATGTAATGAGGGGAAGACTGGCTAGTATTTCCCAAATTTGAGGGGTCATGAACTCTTTTAGAACATTGTTACAAGTACAGCTATTCAAGCCCCTCCTCTGATGCAGTAGACTTGGGGCAGCACACAGGTGATTCTTTTTATCAAACAAGTTAGGGATATATACAGATATACACTTTCTAAGTTTGTTCATCTGGAATATTCTATTGTTTCAAAAAATAACTAAAATTCAATGAAAGGTGTAATATCATATGAATGAGGTGCAACTGCTACTAGGATTTATTAAAGAGGGGACTAATTCTATCTTAGATTATCAGGGAAGTTTTTACCCTTTAAAAGACAGTTATGCTATTAGTACCTATGAAAAAGGGAGAGTAGCAGGTGGGAGTACAGAGAGACTAAAACAGTAATAAAAGGAAATGGAAGGATTGGGTATGTAGTTCAGTGGTAGAGTACTTGTTTCACGTAAATGCAAGGTCCTGGGTTCAATCCCAGCATGAAAAAAAAATTAAAAAGTAAATGGAGCTGGATGCAGTGGCACATGCCTGTAATCACCATGACTTAGGATTCTGAGGCAAGAGGATTGAAAGTTTGAGGCCAACCTCAGCAATTTAGCAAGACCTTGTCTCAAAAAACAAAACAAAACAAAACAAAAAAAATGGAAAGAAAGAAGGAAAGAGCTGAGGATATAGCTCAGTGGTAAAGCTATAACCCCCAGCCTCCCTGAAAAAGTAAAAGTAATGTAAGTTTGGTAATATAACCTCTATTAAGAGTATAAAGAATATTTGGTGCTGGGGTTATAGCTCAGTTGTAGAGCACTTGCCTAGGATGTGCGAGGCACTGGGTTTGATTCTCAGCAAATCAAATTTATTTATTTATAAAAAATAAATAAAATAAAGGTCCACTGACAACAAAAAATGTTTTTTAATATTTTAAAGTGTAAAGTATAAAGATTATTTAATGGATCTGTGCAAGGTAAAGGTGAAAATGTAAAATTCTTTATGTAAAGAAGATGCTTGAATTGTGGCTAAGAAGATTGGACTTAGTTTGTTTATAAATGGTATCCACAAAAAGTGTTGTGGTTTGGATATGAGATGTCCCTCCAAAAGCTCATAATGTTAGACAATGCAGGGATGATGTTTGGAGGTGAATGATTACATTATAAGAGCTGTAACCTAGTCAGTGGCTCCATGTAATTTGAATGGATTACTGAGTGGTGACTGTGGGCAGGTAGGGCATGGCTGGAGAAAGTAGGTCACTGGGGGTGTGCCCTTGGGAAATACATTTTGTTCTTGACTCTTCACTCTATTTCTTTGCTTTCTGGTTGCCATAAGCTGAGAAGTTTTCCTCCACCATGCCCTTCTGCTATAATGTTCTGCCTCACTTCAGGCCCAGAACAATGGAAGTTGGTCAACCAGGAACTCCACCTCTGATATTGTAAGCCCAAAATAAACTTTTTTTCCTCTCAGTTGTTCTTATCAGGTATTTTGTTCATGGTGTTGAAACACTAATATGACTACCAATGTTTTTTTTTTTTTTTTTTGTTGCTGTTATTGTTGTTTTGGATACTGGAGGTTGAACCCAGGGGCACTCGACCACTGAGCCACATCCCCAGCCCTATTTTGTATTTTATTTAGAGACAGGGTCTCACTGAGTTGCTTAGCACTTCACCCTTGCTGAGGCTGGCTTTGAACTCTCAGCTTCCCAAGCTCCTGGGATTACAGGTATGCACCACTGCGCCCGGCTACAACTAGTAAATTTTTAAGCTCAATCTATATATTCAGTAAGGAGCACATTAGAAGTAGAAGAAATAAAGATAAAACAGGAATGCCATTTAGAATAGTTTTGATGTGGTTTGTCTCCCAAAGGTCCATGTATTAGAGGCTTTGTCCCCAGGGTGGAAGTATGGGTAGGTAATGTTGAAACTTCAAGAGATGGGGCCTACCCTCAGAAGTATTTAAGTTAGTTCTTGTGGAATCCATGGATTCTTGTGAGGGTGAGTTGTTATAAAAGCTTAAGTCTCTCTTTGGCTTCCTGTTTTGAGAGGTGATCCTTCCTTCAACATATACTCCTACCATGATGCCTTTAGGCCTTTGCCAAATACAAACAATTGAAGCCACCATATCTTGGTTTGTTAGTCTCCAAAAGTGTAAGCTAAATAAACATTTTCTCTGTATTAAGTTAGCCTGTCTCAGGTATTTCACTACAGTAATACATAGCAGACTTACATATCACTAATAAGATTTTTAGATGGCTTAGGTATGAAATTAGCCATGAATATGCACATTGAAGCTGGAAATCATAATTGTGGCTAAGTGAGATCTCTGAAGGTGGGGTTGGGAGTTGGGACAGAAAGGACTTTAATGGGAAAAGAAAACTGAAAGGGAAAAATTGTCCTATCTTAGAATTCAGTGAGGTAACAGATTATATTTTATACATTTTCTAATTATTTCTTTCAATTATTAGAATATTTTTGGCAGAAACAATACCATCATGTTTCCAATATCCTTTTATATTTCTTTCTTTCAGTATCATGGTGTAGATAATTTTGTAGGTATATTATTGTTCACAGTTTCAGTCTATTGTCAGTTGACCCTGTTGCTTTGGGGCCTGTGGGAAGACAGTATGTCCTGGTGGGAATGCATGACAGTGGAAACTGCATATGTCTTGGTCACCAAGAGGGAAAGAGGGAGGGAGAAAGGAATCAGGACCCCAATATCCTCTTCAACAGCATGTCCACAGTAATTTAACTTGCTTCTACTAGGCCGCTCTTTAAAAAACTCCCAATAGTGCCATGAACTGGGGACCAAGTCTTTACCACTTGGGCCTTTGGAGGACAGTTATCCAAACCATACCACTTCCTTAGTCAAGAATATCTATGGTTTAAAAGGAGAAAAGTCTTTCACAGGTAGATTTTCTTCCTACCCTCAACCTAGCTCTGACTAGGAATTCTTATTTGTCTGCTTTCTACGTATCTTGACCTACTATATCTTTTAGGAAGTGCTTGAATATACAAGCCATAATCAATGCCAGACCTTCCCTGGCTCTTGTTTCAGTCCTGAGGGTACCTGGTAGGCATGAATAGGACCATTTATGAGCTGGCATTAAATAGCACCAGTCATGAGTTACCTTGGGTCTGGTATTCCCAAAGCATCAGCAATGACGAAGAGGAAATGTTGAAAAAAAGGCCAAAGGAATTTGTGGTATAACCTGGAATACTCTTTATTCAGGATAATATTTATTCATTCTATTTCTGGTTTCAGGATATTATAAAATATGTGGGAATCACTAATTTTGCTACTGAGTTTACAAGGTAAAGTTGAGGTAAAATTATTCTTGGTATCTTTCTTAATTTCTTAGGGTTACCAAAACAAATTGGCACAAATTTGGTGAATTAAAATGGTAGCAGTTTTATTTCTCATTATTCAAGAGACCAGAAGTCCAAAACCAAGGAGTTGGCAGGACTGGTCCCTCCTGGACATTCTGAGAAACCATTCTATGTCCCTTTCTTTGTTTCTGGTGGTTGCCAGAATCTTTAGTGTGCCCTGGTTTGTGTAGCATGATGTGAAGAGCTGAATAGGGCTCACATGTGTCTGGGTGGTCTGGGCCAGAGGAAGTTTCCACTGGATGTTCCCAGATACCAGATTCTCCTATTCATTGGTTGCAATGCCAGTGTAGTCCACACATAGCTCACTGATGGCTCTCAAAAGCCCTCAGTCCAGGATGATTTCATCTTGAGATCTGTAGCTAATTACTCTATTTATAAATACCCTATTTACAGATTAGGTCACATTTCAAAATTCTTAGTGAGCATGAATATTTTTTGGGAGACACTCTTCAATCCAAAAAAAAAAGTGTGTTCTTTTCACACACTTTTTTTTTAAATGAAAACTTGCACAGAACTTCCAGATACAATATTTGGAAATAAGAGAGTTGAAATTGGTTCTGGAAACCTCAAATGCTGGACTTTTGCTTTTTTCTGAGGTAACTTTATGGATCTTAAAAATAATATAAAGGAAAATATTGAAATCCATTAATTGTAACATTGACTAGAGTGCTACTTATCTTAAAAAATAAACCTACATTTGGAAATCAAAATTGAAATAAAGAACTATCCAGAGGTCCAATACAGATTCAATATTAGTAGAATATCATTTGTACTATAGGCAGTTTTATTGCTGAGTAACACAGAATTTATAACTCAGTATATTTACAAATAGTAAATTTAGTGGCCTCTTAGATACAATTTACCAGGGACTCTCTGTGTTGATAGCTAGTGCAAATATATTGAGGGGTGTGTAGGGTAATATTCCTGTAAATGCTTGAGTGTATATCTCCAATGCCAAGTTTCGTGCTTGATTTATATTAAAAGATCAATGAAAATTAAGGAAGGAATATATTTTATATAGCAAGTTTTGGATATTAAATACCATGTGCTCATACTAGAAGTTAATAAGATAGCTTAGTCAAAATTTTTCCATGTATAATTATAGTATTTCTTATCCAGCATATATATGTTCTACTGCTTCCAATTTTGTTCCATCTTGTTATGCAGTGGTCTTGCTTCATTATTGTCTGTGTCTTGATTACAGTTTCTTTAAAGTGGTTAATAACACAAAATCTTCAGCCTTTTTCATTGCTTTTATAATTACTTAAAATTCAGACTCTAAACCCAGAAATACTGCCTAGGCAGTATTCCTCCAGTGACCTCTCTAGTTCATTTTAGCTCTTCTGGACTGTTTTGATTGATAGCCTTCTTCTGTCCATTTTTTAATCATTAAATATGACTAACCAAGCCAGTTTAGTACAAACCAGCATGTTTAAGAGATAAGAACCTCCCTTAAACATGCTGGTTTGTACTAAACCCCGGATACCATAGCTAGCATTACACTCAGTTATAATTCAAATTAACAGTCTTTGGAATTCATCAACCACATTAGAAAAAAATGTTAAATGCTGTTTTTTTCCAGATAAGCTTTAGTCATAGTAGGAAAAAGTCACTGAAAAACAGCAGATCTAATGTGTACTCGGAGCACCACCTAGTGGCAAAAGCATAAATTGCATATGACATAGAATGGAGGAAAAAAGTGACAGCTGCAATCTAATTAGTATTAAATTTGGGCTAATATTGACATATTGTTGAACTTAATCAAAGAGAGAAGCAGGAAAAAGAAGGCAAAATAGGGAAGAAACTTTTGAAAAATTAAAAAGCATGGGCCACCAAATGCCGCAGTCTGGCTGGGCACAATCAGGAGCCACTTGTCAAAAGAAACTAACTTTATTTTTAGAACCACACACGCCAAACAAAACAGCCTCTCAGGAAAAACCCTCAGAGCCCAACTGCCACCACCGGCTTTCCACAAGCCTCTCTCTCCCACACAAGCTTCTCTCCACCTCCCACAATCCTCCTGCTCTTGAGGCCGATTGGCTGGGTCACGTGGGCGGAGCCAAAAAGTCCCCCAATGAGCAGCTCCGTGGTCTGAAAGGGCAGGGAAACAGTCCAATGAGCATCACCTCAGAGGAGCCAATCAGCTAGATGTTGCTGGGGCTGAGGAGCCAATCAGCTAGATGTTGCTGGGGCCGCTGTGAGCCAATCATCAGCCGGCAGCTGGAAGTTTGCTGGCAGCTGGAAGTTTGCTGGGGCCCCTTCGGCTGTGGCTCTCAACATCTCCCCCTCTCTGTTTAAACAACAAGCATGTGGCTTAGGGACCGTGTCTGTTAGGCAGTCCAATTCAACATATGGTCCTTACCCGTCATCAGATGAACTGACCTCTAGGAGTCAGCCTCCTGTCTTAGGTTGGTACCACTGCAATTGGATCATACCCGTCACTGACTACCGGTCCAGCATACAGCTATACTTGTGGATAGGCCTTTGCACCAGTGGGGGGGGTTGAGGTTCTTTGCCTCACCTCTGTTGGCCCCCAAATTTTAGACCATCACTAGTAGAGGAGGATGCAAAATGCCATGACATTAAGCCAATTGAGGGCTCCTTTGAAAAATTGTACCACCGGTGACATCATCAGCAAAAATACCCCAACACAACCACAAGTCGCTGCACCAACAGATAGTTCACAATGCATACAGGTGAGATCACAATGTGTCCAGGCAAATTCTGCAAGCAGTTCAGTGATGGCTATTGTAGAAGCTGTAGATTGGTTTTATCTTTGACTTCATCAGCACTGGGATGAAGATAGGAATTCTGGCAATAATGGCTAAAGAAAAAATTATGTAACATTACAGAAGGCACTAAAAGAAAACAATTTTCTTAACAATTTACATTATCTTTAAGAGAATTATTAAATATAATGAAAAGGAAAGGTGAAAGTAAACAAACAGATCTGTTAACCTTCTTTTTTGTTTACATATTAAAACAATCCTCAACAGTTGTTTACCCAATTTAAATTAAACCATATTGCCGCAGTCTGGCTGGGCACAAATCACGAGCCACTGAAGCAGGAACAAACTTTATTTTTAAACTGCAGGAAAACACTTCACACAGCTCCCGGGGAATCCTCCCGAACGCGCCACGAGGCTTGTCCAGGAACCCCCAGCCGGAACTATCTCTCCCGGAAATCCCTCCTCCTGCACTTCCCCAACCAATGGGAACTCTCGGGGAATCCCCGGAAATCCCCACGAGAACTCCAAAATAGTGCGAGAACTCAAAAGTTGCGGCAGAGGCGGACAGGCAGAGGCGCCTGTCAATCAATACTGTTGGCAAAATGCCAGGGGCCATACAGACTCAGCCGTGGCTCTCAGCATCTCCCCCTTTTTGTTTAATTAAACAACAAGCAATGTGGCTTAGGGACCGTGCCTGTTAGGCAGTCCAATTCAACATATGGTCCTTACCCGTCATCGGATGAACTGACCTCTAGGCGTCAGCCTCCTGTCTTAGGTTGGTACCACTGCAATTGGATCATACCCGTCACTGACTACCGGTCCAGCATACAGCCATACTTGTGGATAGGTCTATGCACCAGTGGGGGGGTGAGGTTCTTTGCCTCACCTCTGTTGGCCCCCAAATTTGGCCTTGGTGCCAGTGGGGGAGTGAGGTTAATGTGGCTTAAGGACCGTGCCTGGTAGGTTGTCCAATTCAACATATGGTTCTTACCCATCATCGGAAAACTGACCTTTAGGCGTCAGCCTCCTGTCTTAGGTTGATACCACTGCAATTGGATCATACCCGTCACTGACTACCGGTCCAGTATAAGCCATTGGCCCCCAAATTTTAGACCATCACTAGCAGAAGGGAGAAGGATGCAAAATGCCATGACACTAAGCCAATTGAGGGCTCCTTTGAAAAATTGTACCACCGGTGACACCATCAACAAAAATACTCCAGCACTACCACAATTCGCTGTACCAACAGATAGTTCACAATGCATACAAGTGATACATAGTCCAGGCAAGGTCTGCAAGCAATTCAAAGCAGAGGAATCTGTCAATATGTCCATTTCCTCCCAAAGTAAATCGACTCCTTAATTGAGCATTACTTGTGGAGTTATTATTCATTGATGCATCAGTTTTTACAGTTTGTTGTGATAACTATCGAAGAAGCTGTAGTTTGGTTTTATCTTTGTCTTCACCGGCACTGGGATGAAGATAGGAGTTCTGGCAATGATGCTAAGAAAAAAATTATGTAACATTCCAACAGGCACTAAGAAAACAATTTTTTGAACAATTTACATTATCCTGAACAGAATTATTAAATATAATGAGAAGGAAAGGTGAAAGTAAACAAACAGATCTGTTAACCTCCTATTTGTTCACATATTAAAACAATTTTCAACAGCTGTTTACCCAATCTAAATTAAACCATTAAAATCACGTGAATAAAAAAAATTCGGATCCATTTATTCATGAGCGCTCCTCATATATGATATATGGACATACGCACATACAGACATACAACACAAAACAGAAGTGTGCACACATAACATACAACACTTAAGACAATAGTAAAGGCCTTGAAGCTTTACCTAGGTGAAATCTCCATTGCAATGCTTAAAAACTCCACAGTCAAAAAATAAAACTGATCAGAAAAACATTAACCTAGGTCTGTATGAGCTCAAAAATAAAATAGAACTTTATGATGTGGGAAAAGGCAAATAATAAAATAAATATTGAAAAAAGCATCCTGGTTAATCACTGTCGCAGATGTAAGAATAGCCAAACTGGAGTTCTGGATATCAGCTGTTATGGATTTGAGTCAAATCATCTTCCTTTTGGCCTGTAGAAATTGTTTTAGTTAATCTCTCTGGAATCCAAATAGGCTGCTGTTCTCCCTGTGGAAAAACACAAACAGAACCCCGACTCCAGACAATCACTGGGTCAGGACCTTTCCATTGTCCTGTTAGAATATCCTTCCAAAGTACCTTAGGCTTATGTACATTTTTTGGACACATATGCCTTTCCGCAGCACTAAGCCCTGAGGAATCCAAATTTAAAAAGTTTAGAGTAAAAAGGGTTATTTTAAGTTTATCTTTTGGTGACATATACCCCTTTCCAATTCCCTCTTTTTGCTTTAGTAAGTACATTTTAATAGTTTGATGAGCTCTTTCAACTATGCCTTGTCCTTGTGGATTGTATGGGATTCCTGTTATATGAGTAATGCCAAATGATGAGCAAAATTGTTTAAAAGAGGTAGAAGTATAACCAGGACCATTATCTGTTTTTAACTGTTTTGGAACGCCCACAGTGGCAAAATTTTGTAAGCAATGAGCTATAACATCTTTAGTTTTTTCTCCGGAATGAAGGGAGCCCATCAAAAATCCGGAAGAAGTATCAACTGTAACATGCAAATATTTTAATTTTCCAAATTGTGGCAAGTGTGTGACGTCCATCTGCCAAATATGGTTAGGTATCAGTCCTCTAGGATTGACTCCAAGATTAACTTGTGGTAAAAAGGTCACACAATTTTGACATTGTTTTATTATTTGTCTAGCTTGTTCCTTAGTTATTTTAAAGCGCTTTTGTAAAGTATTAGCATTGACATGGAACTTTTTATGAAAATTTATAGCTTCTTCTAGTGTAGAGAAAATATGTATGTCATGGGTAGTTTTATCTGCTAAATCGTTGCCCAAACTAAGGGCTCCAGGCAATCCTGTATGTGCTCTGATATGTCCTATAAAGAATGGATCTTTTCTGTCCCAGATTAGACTTTGTATAGCAGAAAACAAAGAGAAAACAGTAGAGGAAGGGGAAATCCTGCCAGCATCTTCAAGGGATACTATAGCATTAACTACATACTGACTATCAGAGAATAAATTAAATACAGAATCTTTAAACATCACAAAAGCTTGTAAAACTGCATTAAGCTCTACCTTTTGAGCTGATTGTTTGGGTACTAAAAATGTAAAAGTTTGATCAGGGGTAACTACTGCTGCTGTACCATTATTTGACCCATCAGTGAATACATTTGGAGCATTCATGATAGGGGTTTTTCTTGTCATTTTTGGAAAAACTACAGGATGCGAAGACCAAAAAGACAACAAAGGATTAGATGGTAAGTGATTATCAAATGAAACATTAGATTTACACATGATTATTGCCCAAGTATTTAACTCATTAGCTAACTCATCAATTTGATCCATAGTATATGGAGTAATAATTTTATTGGGAGAAATTCCAAACACTCCCTTTGCTGCTTTTATTCCTTTGAGTATTAATTGTCCTACAGCCTCAGGATACCTAGTAAGAATAGTGTTAGGAGAATAAGATAAATGTATCCACAATAATGGACCTTCTTGCCAAAATACTCCTGTAGGAATATTTTTTGTTGGTATTACAATAAATAATAAAGGCAAACTTATATCAATTCTATCCAAATGCATATTTTCCATATATGTTTCAATGATTTTTAATGCCTTTCTTGCTTCAGGCGTTAACATTCGGGGTGAATTTGGATCTGATGGACCTTTTAGGATATCAAATAAAGGTCCCAACTCTCCTGTTGGTATACCTAAATAAGGCCGTATCCAATTTATGTCTCCTAATAACTTTTGAAAGTCATTAAGTGATTTGAGTTGATCTACTCGTATTTGAATTTTTGGTGGACAGACCATGGTTGAGGATAATAGAAGTCCTAAATAATTAATTGGAAAATTTAATTGTACTTTATCTATTGCTATCTCTAGATTATAATTTTTTAATAAATTTGTAAGTGTGGCATAACATTCTAGCAATGTGTTTTTATCTTTGTGTGCTAACAATACATCATCCATATAGTGAAATATTTGTAGTTTAGGATTTTGATTTCTAAGTGGCTGGATTGCTTTGTTAACATAAATTTGACACATAGTTGGGCTGTTAGCCATCCCTTGAGGGAGTACTTTCCATTCATATCTCTGATCAGGACCTTCATGATTCAGTGCAGGGATAGTAAATGCAAAATGTGGACTATCCTCAGGATGAATTGGAATTGAAAAAAAACAATCTTTAATATCTATAGCTAAAACGTACCAGGTTTTTGGCAAAGCAGACAATTGAGGAATCCCCGATTGAGCAGGTCCCATAATAACCATCTCATTATTAATGGCTCTTAAATCTTGCAATAATCTCCATTTACCAGATTTCTTTTTAATGACCAAAATGGGAGTATTGTAAGGAGATACGGAAGGTTGTATATGTCCCTCCGCTAATTGTTGCTTGACCAGGTCATGGGCTGCTTGTATCTTTTCTTTAGTCAGGGGCCACTGAGGAACCCATACTGGTCTATCTGATTTCCAAGTAATTTTTATTGCCTCAGTGACCCCTTCTGAAAACCCAGTCCATGTCTATTTATTCCCTGAACTATTTGAATGGGTGCTTCTATGCCTTGTTCTCCTAATCTTTTTTCTTTCCTGAAACCTTGTCTAGCCCTAATAGTGGGCGCATTTGGATTGATGTTATTTGTTAATGTCAAACCTAATTGATCTAGGACATCTCGTCCCCATAAATTTATAGGAAGATGATCCAATACATATGGCTGTATAGTTCCTTCGCATCCTTCAGGATCCTTCCAATCTAATACCATTGCACTTCTATGGGGATTAGTTGCCACTCCTAGGCCTCGAATCGTTTGAGTGGCTTGTTGTAGCGGCCAATGTTGTGGCCATTCTTGACGAGATATGATGCTAAGGTCTGCACCTGTATCCAGTAGCCCATTAAATACATGTCCTTGAATATTTAGTTTGAGCATGGGGCAAGAATCTAAATTTAAAGACAGCATAGCCCAATCTACACCTGTGGAGCCTAATCCCCTGGAACCTCTTTCTATAGTACTACTGGAAAATTTATCATGTAGGCTGGGTATTATTAATAACTGTGCTATTCTATCTCCTGGTGAAATTACTGATATACCCTTTGGAGAACTGGCTATAATTTTTATTTCACCTTCATAATCGGAATCAATTACCCCGGGACTTATCATAAGTCCTTTTAGCGTAGAAGAACTGCGTCCTAACAATAAGCCTACTGTTCCTTGGGGAAGAGGTCCTTTTACTCCTGTGGGAATGATTTGAACTCCCATCTCTGGAGTTAGTACTGCTCTGGCGGAGGCGCAGATGTCCAACCCTGCGCTCCCTCTGGTTCGTCTGATGAGAGATCTGATGGATAATGTGTCCTGGGCACTACCCTGATGGTATTGCTGGGTTCCTCCATGGTGTTTCTGGGTTCCTCCAGTGCCCCGTACATTTGTGGTCGTGGGCCCCGGAGCATTGGGCCCCCCTGTCCGTTTTTTGGCAATGGAGCTCGATGCCTTTCTCCACGATATCGTGGGTAAACACTTGGTCCTTGTCTGTTTTTTGATAACGGAATACCCTCTATGGTGGTTTGAGAACGGCATTCATTAGCCCAATGTTTCCCTCTACGGCATCGTGGGCAAATACCCGGTATTCTATTCGTTTGATATCTAGCTTTGTTAAACCCTCCTCCTATGGGGCAACTCCTTTTAAAATGTCCTGTTTGATCACAATTATAGCATGTTTTGGGCCTGGCATCTAAAGCCTGTTGTACTGCTGCTAAGACTTGCCCTTGTTCATTAATGTCTCTACATAATTTAATATATGTGTTTAAATCTTCATGTCTCCATGGTCTAATGACCTCTCTGCAACAACGATTTGCTTGGTCATAAGCCAGTTGTTTTATAAATGGTATTGCCTGTTCTGTATCCCCAAAAATTCTAGAAGCTGCTTGAATAAGCCTATCTACAAATTCAGCGTAAAGTTCATTAGTTCCTTGTATTACCTTAGATAATTGACCTTGTAAACCTCCATGCCCCTGTAAAGTTTTCCATGCCCTAACCGCATGTACAGCAATTTGTGCGTATACGCCAGGATCATATTCAATTTGTTGCCGTTGACCCTCATAAGGTCCTTTTCCTAACAACATATCTAGATTTCTTTGAGGGTAACCGGCTGCTGCATTTCGCCTAGCTGTCTCCCTGCAAAATTCTTCATTGGCAACCTTCCATAACAAATATTGTCCTCCATTTAGCACAGATTTACACATACTAGCCCAATCTGCTGGCGTCATGTCCAAGTTGGTAATGGATTCGACCATGCTTACAGTGAACGGTGCTTGAGGACCATAGGTTGTTACAGCCTCCTTTAACTGCTTCACTGTTTTGAAATCTAAAGCACGGTGAATTCGCTGCCCTCCTGCCTGCTCAAGTACAGGGCATGCTAATCTTTGAGGTCCTGTCTCAGGATCCCATCTATCAACTACGGGGTTTGAGGGCCACTCAGCTATCTCCATAGGGGGAGCTGTTGGTTGAATTACGCCCTCTGATGATAGAACGGTGTTAGTAGCAGCCTCCTGTTGTAGCTTTTTCCCTAATAGCTGTTTCTCCTCTAAGCTTTCTTCCTTTAAATTTTCTTCCTCTGTCTGACTAGCTTGAGAGACCTTCTCTTTTGCTTGATCTAAAATGTCTTTCTCCATGGTCTGAACCTCTAACAATTTACTTAACACTCTTTCAGTTTGTTTTTTACTAATTTCTAATCTGTTATAAAGATAACGCAACCCAATAAGATAACACAAAACAAAACCGAAACAGAATGAAACAAAAACGGAACAAAAAATTGTTGTATCAATTTTCCTATTTTCTTGATATGTGCATTTGTGGTCTATTTCTATCTCTTCCTCAGGGGTGAACAACTTCAAACCTTGAGCCAACCATTTTTCCCAATCTGCCTGAGAAAATTCTAGGGATAGGCAGCTTGAAACAAACACAAAACAAATCAAAACAAGAACACATTTTTTTTTTAAAATGGTCACCCATTCTCTCGCCTTCCCTTAGGGGCAAGTAATTTCACTTACCCCGAAGCTTCAGACGTTCCCTGCACGGGCCACCAAATGCCGCAGTCTGGCTGGGCACAAATCACGAGCCACTGAAGCAGGAACAAACTTTATTTTTAAACTGCAGGAAAACACTTCACACAGCTCCCGGGGAATCCTCCCGAACGCGCCACGAGGCTTGTCCAGGAACCCCCAGCCGGAACTATCTCTCCCGGAAATCCCTCCTCCTGCACTTCCCCAACCAATGGGAACTCTCAGGGAATCCCCGGAAATCCCCACGAGAACTCCAAAATAGTGCGAGAACTCAAAAGTTGCGGCAGAGGCGGACAGGCAGAGGCGCCTGTCAATCAATACTGTTGGCAAAATGCCAGGGGCCATACAGACTCAGCCGTGGCTCTCAGCACCATATAAATCACGTGAAAAAACAAAATATTTGGATCCATTTTATCATGAGCGCTCATCATATATGATATACGGACATACATACATTCAAACATATAACACAAAACACAAGTGTGCACACATAATATAATACATACAACACATAACATTATAGTAAAGGCCTTATAACTTTTTACAGGTGAAATCTCCATTGCAATGTTTAAAAACTCTAGAGTCAAAAAATAGAACTGATCAGCAAAACATTAACCTAGGTCTGTATGAGCTCAAAAAACAAAATAGAACTTCATGATATGGCAAAGGGCAATAATAAAATAGATATTGAAAAAAGCATCCTGGTTCTGTTGCAGATGTAAGAATAGCCAAACTGGAGTTTTGGATATCAGTTGTTATGGATTTGAGCCAAATCATCTTCTTTTTGGTCTGTAGAAATCGCTTTAGTTAATCTTTCTGGAATCCAAATCGGCTGCTGTTCTCCCTGTGGAAACACATAAACAGACCCCCGACTCCAGACAATCACTGGGTCAGGACCTTGGTTAATCTCTCTGGAATCCAAATCGGCTGCTGTTCTCCCTGTGAAAACACACAAACAGACCCCCGACTCCAGACAATTACTGGGTCAGGACCTTTCCATTGTCCTGTTAGAATATCCTTCCAAAGTACCTTGGGCTTATGCACATTTTTTGGACACATATGCCTTTCCGCAGCACTAAGTCCTGATGAATCCAAATTTTAAAAGTTTAGAGTAAAAAGGGTTATTTTAAGTTTATCTTTGGGGAATATATACCCCTTCCCAATTCCTTCTTTTTCCTTTAATAAGTACATTTTAATAGTTTGATGAGCTCTTTCAACTATGCCTTGTCCCTGTGGATTGTATGGGATTCCTGTTATATGAGTAATGCCAAATGTTGAGCAAAATTGTTTAAAAGAGGTAGAAGTATAACCAGGGGCATTATCTGTTTTTAACTGTTTTGGAACACCCACAGTGGCAAAATTTTGTAAGCAATGAGCTATAACATCTTTAGTTTTTTCTCCGGCATGAAGGGAGCCCATCAAAAATCCAGAAGAAGTATCAACTGTAACATGCAAATATTTTAATTTTCCAAATTCTGGCAAGTGTGTGACGTCCATCTGCCAAATATGGTTAGGTATCAATCCTCTAGGATTGACTCCAAGATTAACTTGTGGTAAAAAGGTCACACAATTTTGACACTGTTTTATTATTTGTCTAGCTTGTTCCTTAGTTATTTTAAAATGCTTTTGTAAAGTATTAGCATTGACATGGAACTTTTTATGAAAATTTATAGCTTCTTCTAGTGTAGAGAAAATATGTATGTCATGTGTAGTTTTATCTGCTAAATCATTGCCCAAACTAAGGGCTCCAGGCAATCCTGTATGTGCCCTGATATGTCCTATAAAGAATGGATCTTTTCTGTCCCAGATTAGACTTTGTATAGTGGAAAGCAAAGAGAAAACAGTAGAAGAAGGGGAAATCCTACCAGCATCTTCAAGAGATACTATAGCATTAACTACATACTGACTATCAGAAAATAAATTAAATACAGAATCTTTAAACATCACAAAAGCTTGTAAAACTGCATTAAGCTCTACCTTTTGAGCTGATTGCTTGGGTACTAAAAATGTAAAAGTTTGATCAGGGGTAACTACTGCTGCTGTACCATTATTTGACCCATCAGTGAATATATTTGGAGCATTCATGATAGGTGTTTTTCTTGTCATTTTTGGAAAAATTACAGGATGCAATGACCAAAAAGACAATAAAGGATTAGATGGTAAGTGGTTATCAAATGAAACATTAGATTTGCACAAGATTATTGCCCAAGTATTTAACTCATTAGCTAACTCATCAATTTGATTCATATTATATGGAGTAATAATTTTATTGGGAGAAATTCCAAACACTCCCTTTGCTGCTTTTATTCCTTTGAGTATTAATTGTCCAACAGCCTCAGGATACCTAGTAAGAATAGTGTTAGGAGAATAAGATAAATGTATCCATAATAATGGACCTTCTTGCCAAAATACTCCTGTAGGAATATTTTTTGTTGGTAGTACAATAAATAATAAAGGCAAACTTATATCAATTCTATCCAAATGCATATTTTCCATATATGTTTCAATGATTTTTAATGCCTTTCTTGCTTCAGGCGTTAACATTCGGGGTGAATTTGGATCTGATGGACCTTTTAGGATATCAAATAAAGGTCCCAACTCTCCTGTTGGTATACCTAAATAAGGCCGTATCCAATTTATGTCTCCTAATAACTTTTGAAAGTCATTAAGTGATTTGAGTTGATCTACTCGTATTTGAATTTTTGGTGGACAGACCATGGTTGAGGATAATAGAAGTCCTAAATAATTAATTGGAAAATTTAATTGTACTTTATCTATTGCTATCTCTAGATTATAATTTTTAATAAGTTTGTAAGTGTGGCATAACATTCTAGCAATGTGTTTTTATCTTTGTGTGCTAATAATACATCATCCATATAGTGAAATATTTGTGGTTCAGGATTTTGATTTCTAAGTGGCTGGATTACTTTGTTAACATAAATTTGACACATAGTTGGGCTGTTAGCCATCCCTTGAGGGAGTACTTTCCATTCATATCTCTGATCAGGACCTTCATGATTCAGTGCAGGGATAGTAAATGCAAAACGTGGACTATCCTCAGGATGAATTGGAATTGAAAAAAAAAAAACAATCTTTAATATCTATAACTAAAACATACCAGGTTTTTGGCAAAGCAGACAATTGAGGAATCCCTGATTGAGCAGGTCCCATAATAACCATCTCATTATTAATGGCTCTTAAATCTTGCAATAATCTCCATTTACCAGATTTCTTTTTGATGACAAAAATGGGAGTATTATGGGGAGATACACAAGGTTGTATATGTCCTTCCACTAATTGTTGTTTGACCAGGTCATGGGCTGCTTGTATCTTTTCTTTAGTCAGGTGCCACTGAGGAACCCATACTGGTCTTTCTGATTTCCAAGTAATTTTTATTGTCTCAGTGGCCCTTTCTGAAAATCCAACCCATGTCTTTCTGTTCCTTGATCTATTTGTATTGGTGCTGCTATACCTTGTTCTTGTTTTTCTAATCTTTTTCCTTTCCTAAAACCTTGTCTAGTCATAATAGTGGGTGCATTGTGGTTGATGTTATTTGTTAATGTCAAACCTAATTGATCTAGGACATCTCGTCCCCATAAATTTACGGGAAGATGATCCAATTCATATGGCTGTATAGTTCCTTCACATCCTTCAGGATCCTTCCAATCTAATACCATTGCACTTCTATGGGGATTAGTTGCCACTCCTAGGCCTTGAAGCGTTTGAGTGGCTTGTTGTAATGGCCAATGTTTTGGCCATTCTTGACGAGAGATGATGCTAAGGTCTGCACCTGTATCCAGTATGCCATTAAATTCATGTCCTTGAATATTTAGTTTTAGCATGGGGCGAGAATCTAAATTTAAAGAAAGCATAGCCCAATCTACACCTGTGGAGCCTAATCCCTTGGAACCTCTTTCTACAGTACGACTGGAAAATTTATCATGTAGGCTGGGTATTATTAGTAACTGTGCTATTCTATCTCCTGGTGAAATTACTGATATACCCTTTGGAGAACTGGCTATAATTTTTATTTCGCCTTCATAATCGGGATCAATTACCCCAGGACTTATCATAAGTCCTTTTAGAGTAGAAGAGCTGCGTCCCAATAATAAGCCTACTGTTCCTTTGGGAAGAGGTCCTTTCACCCCTGTGGGAATGATTTGAACTCCCATCTCTGGAGTTAGTACTGCTCTGGCGGAGGCGCAGATGTCCAACCCTGCGCTCCCTCTGGTTTGTCTGATGAGGGATCTGATGGACAATGTGTCCTGGGCACTACCCTGATGGGGTTGCTGGGTTCCTCCAGTGCTCCGTATATTTGTGGTTTTGGGCCCCGGAGCATTGGGCCCCCCTGTCCATTTTTTGGCAATGGAGCCCGATGCCTTTCTCCATGATATCGTGGATAAACACCTGGTCCTTGTTCGTTTTTTGATAATGGAGTACCCTCTATGGTGGTTTGAGAACGGCATTCATTAGCCCAATGTCTCCCTCTATGGCATCGTGGGCAAATACCTGGTATTCTACTCCTTTGATACCTAGTTTTGTTAAACCCTCCTCCAATGGGGCAATTCCTTTTAAAATGTCCTGTTTGTTCACAATTGTGGCATGTTCTTGGCCTGGCATCTAAAGCCTGTTTTACTGCAGCTGCCACAATTTGCCCTTGTTCATTAATGTCTCTGGCATCTAAAGCCTGTTTTACTGCAGCTGCCATGACTTGCTCTTGTTCATTAATGTCTCTACATAATTTAATATATGTGTTTAAATCTTCATGTTTCCATGGTCTAATGATATCTCTGCACCAACGATTCGCTTGCTCATAAGCCAGGTGTTTTAGTAATGGCATTGCTTGTTCTGTATTCCCAAAAACTCTGGTAGCTGTTTGAATAAGCCTATCTACAAATTCAGCATAAGCTCCTTGTATTACCTTAGATAATTGACCTTGTAAACCTCCATGTCCTTGTAAAGTCTTCCATGCCTTAATTGCATCTGCAGCAATTTGTGCGTATACGCCAGGATCATATGCAATTTGTTGCTGCTGATCCTCATAAGGTCCCTTTCCTAACAACATATCTAGATTTCGCTGAGGATAACCAGCTGCTGCATTTCGCCTAGCCGTCTCCTTGCAAAATTCCTCATTGGCAACCTTCCATAACAGGTATTGTCCTCCATTTAGCACAGCTTTACACATATTAGCCCAATCTGCTGGCGTCATGTTCAAGTTGTTAATGGATTCGACCATGCTTACAGTGAAGGGTGCTTGAGGACCATAGGTTGTTACAGCCTCTTTTAGCTGCTTCACTGTTTTGAAATTTAAAACTTGGTAAAATCGCTGCCCTCCTGCCTCAAATACAGGGCATGTTAATATTTGAGATCTTGTCTCAGGATCCCAACTATCAATTGCGGGGGTTGGGGACCTCCCAGCATATGGAGGTGGCCTTGTTGGTTCGACACTTACGTCCTCTGGTGATAGAAAGGTGTTAGTAGCAGTCTCCTGTTGTAACTTTCCCCCTGATGGCTTTTTCTGTTTTACACTTTCTTTCTCTGTCTGACTAGCTTGAGAGGCCTTCTCTTTTACTTGAATCTTTTCCTCTGTCTGACTAACTTGAGAGACCTTCTCTTTTACTTGAATCAATATGTCTTCTCCTTCCTCTACCTTTGTCTGAACTGAAGGCTTTGGACTAAGCAAACAAGATATGAACGTCCACAATGGCAATGTGCCAACTGGCAGAGTCCCTGGGCTTTTCTTTTCTATTCTTTTTAAATCTTCACCATAATGGTTCCATTGTGATATATTTAACAACTCTTCCTTAAAAAGCCATGGGCTACATTTTTGTATTGTATCAACGTATGCCCTGATTGTTCTTGATTTTACTGAGATGCCTCCTTCCTCTAACAATTTACTTAACACTCTTTCAGTTTGTTTTTTACTAATTTCTGATCCCGTATTTCTACTATAATACAACCCAACAAGATAACGCCTAACAAAACTGAAACTGAGTGAAACAAAATTGGAACAACACAAAATCATTATAATTGCCTCCTGAAATGTCCATCCGTCCTTTCTCCCTATCTGTTCCTCAGATGTGAGCGGTTTTTCTTCCATCTTACACATCTCCAGGGACAGGCAACTTAAAACAAAAGTGAAACAAAATAACAAAAGAAGAATCTTAAAATGGCTACCCATCCTCTCGCCCTGCCCTCAGGGGCAAGCAGTTCACTTACCCTCAGTCGCTCCCCGTGCGAGCCACCAAATGCCGCAGTCTGGCTGGGCACAATCAGGAGCCACTTGTCAAAAGAAACTAACTTTATTTTTAGAACCACATACGCCAAACAAAACAGCCTCTCAGGAAAAACCCTCAGAGCCCAACTGCCACCACCGGCTTTCCACAAGCCTCTCTCTCCCACACAAGCTTCTCTCCACCTCCCACAATCCTCCTGCTCTTGAGGCCGATTGGCTGGGTCACGTGGGTGGAGCCAAAAAGTCCCCCAATGAGCAGCTCCGTGGTCTGAAAGGGCAGGGAAACAGTCCAATGAGCATCACCGCAGAGGAGCCAATCAGCTAGATGTTGCTGGGGCCGAGGAGCCAATCAGCTAGATGTTGCTGGGGCCGCTGTGAGCCAATCATCAGCCGGCAGCTGGAAGTTTTCTGGGGCCCCTTTTGCTGTGGCTCTCAACATGTGTGGCCTTAAGTGAAGTAAAGGAGGAACATGAGAAAAAGAAAATGAATGAAAAAAAAAATTAGGGGCAGATTTAATGGATCCAGTATTCTGGCTAGTGGTATAAATGCATAGAGAGGAGGAAAATAATTCCATGTTTTTCTTGGTTCCAAAGGTTCCCAGAGTGTTTTACCACTGAGCTATATGCCCAACCCTTTTGTATTTTTTGTCTTATTAAGTTGCTGAGACTGGCCTCAAACTTGTGCTCATCCTGCTTCAGACTCTGCAGTCATTGGGATTGCAGGTGACCATCCTGCTTCAGTCTCCCCACTCATTGGGATTCAGGGGTGCACCACTTACATTTCTTAATAACTCTTATGTTTTAAATATCATAATCTTAATTTGTTTGTATTTGCATTTCTTTTTTCTTTATTAATTTATTTTTAAATTGACAAGTAAAAAATTTATATATTTTTGGAATATGACATGGTTTTATTTAATTAATTTATCCATCTATTTATTTATTTAATGTGGTGCTGAGGATAGAACCCAGTGTCTCACATGTGCTAGGCAAGCACTGTACCACTGAGCTACAACCCCAGCACCACAACATGATGTTTTGATATATGTATACTTTTTTAAATATTTTTTTTTTTTATTTTTTAGTTATCGGCGGGCACAACATCTTTGTTTATATGTGGTGCTGAGGATCGAACCCGGGCCACACACATGCCAGGCGAGCGTGCTACCGCTTGAGCCACATCCCCAGCCCCGATATATGTATACTTTTGAGAAAAATTCATGAGAATTAATGTGGTTGGCAGTTCTCTTTACTTTTCCCATATGCAGTCACTCCTATTCTCTTTTACTCTGGTAAAGTTAACTGTATTTTCATTGTCACAATGGGCAGGAACAGACACCATGTGTGTTTCATTAAGAACTATTTTTTTCCAGCGGCATGGAATGTAGCCACAGTTCCTACCCTAATAATACTTTCCCCTTCTTCAAGGATCCAGGTTTTTGCATACCCTTGGGAAGCCTGTCATTCACATAATACCACTGTCCTTTTCTATCAAAATGTGAGGTTAATAAAAGGTTTCAATTATTTCTTATTTCTGTACACACAGCTGCTTTGTATCAAATTTATTTTGGCCTTACAGGTTTTATCAATTCAGATATAAAAATAGAGTGAGATTATTTAGAAATCATGGCCTGTTTTCAGAGTGTCATTCCATTGATGAGCTATTTAATATCAAACACATGTGTTTTCCAAACCAAATTTTGTCAAGTTGTATGCAGATTGCACATCTGTATCTAATTATGTTTGTTTTTTCAATTCCTTAAACAAACTGATTTATTTCCTAGGCTTCAGTGGTTTGCTTTGTGTTCATGTAGGACATGAAGGGCTGTACTTCTAGTTAAGATTGCCACTTATGCTCTGCTCTACTATGTTTAATCCCACAGAGAGTATTGCATACCATAAAACAATTGAATAGAAAAAGAACAGCATAATTCAAAATTTCACAATCGGGGATCAAAGAGTTTCTGCTCAACTTGATTGGATTAAGAGATGCCTCAGGTTAAAAGGCTTTTAGGGGTGTCATTTGAGGGTGTTTCCAGAAATTATTGGATGTGGAATAGCCAGTTAAGAGGGAAATCTCCCCTCCCAAATGTGAGCAGCACAGTCCAAAAGATTGGGGTCCTGAATAAAGGAAAAAAGTGGGGGCTGGAGTTGTGGCTCAGCGGTCAAGCACTCGCCTAGCACGTGAGGGGCCCTGGGTTCCATCCTCAGCATCACATAAAAATGAATGAATGGAATAAAGGTATTGTGTCCACCTAACTAAGAAATAAAAATAATAAAAAGTGAAAGAACCAGGAATCTGATGCACACACAAGCTCTGTTCTTCTTGAGCTGATGCTTCCATTGCTGCTGAGGTCACATGAAGACATTGGACTCCAGCTCTTTTACTCTCTCAAGCGGACTCAGAGAGTTTTCAGGCCATTGGTCCTAGACTGGGATTAACTCATTGGTCCTTTCCTTCCTTTCTCAGAGCTCCAGCTTCTTGAACTGAACAGCTACTGGTTCCTTCAGCTCTCCAGTTTGTGGACAACCGTTGTGGGACTCTTCATCTTCTGCTCCTGTAAGCAAATCTAATGAATCCCCTGTTTAGAATCATCTATATCTCCATTTCCTGTTGATTTTGTTTCCCAGCATGAACTTGTGGCCTCATGGCGAGTACATTATGATAAGTTAACATAGGAAGAGAAGACTAGGGCCTGGTTTACAGATGATTCTGCACAATATGCAGCTATCATCCAAAAATGGACAGCATCAGCACTATTTCTCCTCTCTGGGACGGCAGGACAGTAGTGAAGGGGAATCTTTACAGTGGGCAGAACTTTGGGTAGTACACCTAGTTGTGCATTTTTCTTGGCCAAATGTGCAATTGTACACCAATTCATGGGCTGTAGCCAATAGTTTGGTTGGATGTTCAGGGACCTTTAAAGAATAGGATTGGAAAATTGATGATAAAGACATTTGTAGAAGAAGTAAGTGAAGATATTTGTGTCCTATGGAAATGCTAACCAAAAGGTGACCTGCAGAGGAGAACTTTAATAATCAAGTGGATGGGATGATTCAGTCTGTGGATAATGGTCAATCTCTTGCCCCAGCCATCCCTGTCATTACCCAATGGGCTCATGAATAAAGTGGCTATGGTGGTAGGCATGGAGGTTATGCATGAGTTCAGCAACATGGACTTTCACTCACCAAGGCTGACCTGGCTATGCCAGTGGCAGGAACCAATACTAAGCCCCCCCTATATGGTATCACTCCCTGGGGTGATCAGCCAGTGGCCCTGTGGCAGGTTGATTACATTGGATTACTTCCATCATGGAAGGGGCAGCAGTTTGTCCTTACTAGAATAGACACTTACTGTTGGTATGAATTTCCCTTCCTTCATATAACACTTCTGCCAAAACCACTATCTGTTGACTAAAGAATGACTTATCCATAATTATGGTATTCCACACAGCATTGCTTTTGACCAGGGAACTCACTTCATAGCCAAAGAGGTGCAGGAGAAGGGATGGGATAAGGGAAGAACAGTGGGATGAATCTGACCTAACTTCCCTATGAATGTACATAAATATACCACAGTGAATGCCACCATTATGTATATCCACAAGACACTAATTAAAAATTGAGCACCGTGGCATATGCCTATAATCCCAGCTGCTCGGCAGGCTGAGGCAGGAGGATTGGGAATTCAAAGCCAGCCTCAGCAACAACAAGATGCTAAACAACTCAGTGAGACCCTGTCTCTAAATAAAATATAAATAGGTCTGGGGATGTGGCTCAGTGGTTGAGTGCTCCTGAGTTTAATCCCTGGTACAAAAACAAACAAAAAATGTAAATAAATAGCAAAAAGATTGGTAGAGTAGAGGGACGGGAATAGGTGGAGGGAGGAGGAGAGGGAAAGTACTTGGGATTGAATTAGAACAAATTATATCCCCTGCTTTGATAATTATGTCAAAATGAATCTTAATGTTATGTATAACTAAAAAGAATCAATAAAAAGCTATTGCCAAACAAAAACAATACCCCAGTGAGCTCTTGATCATGGGACTCACTGGTCTTATGTCTCCCATCATCCTGAAGCAGTTGCTTACATAAAACAGTGAAATGGCCTTTTAAAGATGCAGGTACAATGCCAGCTAGGTGGCAATACCTTTCAGGGCTGTATCAAGGTGGTCCCCTGGCTACTTTAGGATCCTCATGGCTCTGAATCAACATCCTGAGAAGGTAGTTACTGTGTTGGTGGGGGCGATTGATCTATAATACCAAAGGGAAATTAGACATTATTCCACCATGGAGGTAAGGAAGAGTATGCCTGGAGTATACTCCCTAAGTGTGGCTTAGTATCACCATTTCCTTTTATTAAGGTCACTAAGAAACTACAACCACTCAATCCAGGCAGGATGAAAAATGTCTCAGACCTTTCAGGAATGAAGGGGCAATTTGAATCATCTGAGGACAGTTTGAAATACTAATAGCTAATGCACTCCTCCAAGTAAAGAACCAAGACTGTTGATGTACTTTGCTAAAGGCAAAAGGAATTCAGAATGGGTAGTAGAAGAAGATAGTTATCAGTACCAACCATGGCCTCATCACCAGTTATGGAAATGAGAAATATAATCACCACAAATATTTGTTTCCAATTTTGTTAAGAAAATGTTTGTGTATGTACACATTTATTAAGAGGATATATTGGTTTACTCTCCTTTTATTCTTTATCATGTGATGTAATATTGATAATGTCAGTACTTAAAGTGACATTATAGTATTTAAGTTGTGGGATTTCAGAACAGCAAGCATCACGCAAAGTTTTTGCATCCTATTCTGGGGAAGGAACTAGTGCATTTTTGGTTATGCAAAGGATAGTTATATCCCATAAGTCAGAATTATTGCCTTGTTATTGTTTTTATTTATAAATCCAGTCATGTATAAAGTTATGTTTTTGTGTCAAGTAGACAAGGTGTGGGCTTGTGATGGCTAATTTGGATTATCACCTGATTGGATCAAGAGATGTCTAAGAGGCTTCTGGGTGTGTTAATGAGTGTGTTTCCAGAAATGATTGGCATGGGGAATGATTGGCTGCTGTGATCACCTGAGTACATTGGACTCCAATTCCTTCACTCTTCCAAAGTGAACTCTGACCATGGAGTTTTGGAGTCTTTGGTCCTGGATTGGAGGTGTGTATTATTAGCCTTTCTTCTGAAGCTCCAGCTTCTTGGACTGAGTAGCTGCTTGTTCCTCCAGCTCTCCAGCCTGTGGATAGCCATTGTGGGCCTATCCAACCTCTGGTTGTGTGAGCCAATGTAATAAATATCCTTTCTAGAATCGTGTGTGTGTGTGTGTGTGCACGTGTGCACATGTGTGTGCATGCATGCATGCATGCACATGCTTGTGTATGTATCTGTTGGTTCTGTTCCCCTAGAGAACCTTGAGTAATGTTGGGATGAGAGTTTCTGCACAGCTGTAAAAATATAGGAGGCTTCTAAGGTTTAGATATTAAGAATTTCTCAGAGGCTCATCTGTTGATGGCTTTGTCCCCAGTGAAACTCAGAGGTAGGTCCTTGGGAGTAATTAGATCATGTGGTCTCTGACCCCATGAACAGATTAATCCATTAATGGATTGCTAGCTTAATGGGTTTTGGAGAAGGGGCTGTGCTATAAAAGTGAGCTTTCTTCACTTCTTGTCTGCCATGAGGTGAAAAGCTTTGCGCCACCACATGCATCCCACCTTCTCCAATGATGTTTTGCCTCACCACAGGCCCAGAAACAATGGATCCAAGTTAACATGCATTGAAACCTTTGAAATCATGAGTCGAAATAAATCTTTCTTTAAATTAATTTTCTTGGCCCTCTGTATCTACAGGTTCAACACTATAGATCAAAATATTAATAAAATAATTGCATCTGTACTGAATATGTACAGACATTTTTCTTGTCATTATTCCCTAAACAATATAATAACTATTTACATAGCATTTACATTGTATTAGGTATAATAAGTAATCTAGAGATGATAAAAAGTACATATGAGGGAGGATTTGCATAGGTTATATTAAAATACTATGCCATGTTATGTAGGGAACATAAGCATCTGCAGATTTTGGTACCCACAGGAGGTATTAGAACTAATCTCACACAGATTCTGAGGGACAAGTACATATGTATTCATGTGAGGGGCCATAATATCATTATGGTGTCTTCAAACTATACATAGCTAAAACTTATGAGCATATTCTAGGCAACGAAATATATTTGATATCCCCTAAGCAGAAGAATAGTCTTTTTCTTAGAGTTGGAATGATTTTCTGGCATTAACCACTGGCATTATGTTAAGAAGCAGTTACTTTATTTGTTTATTAATTACATATTTATTCATTTTAAACACTACACTTTTATTTATGCTGTCCTCATTCAATAAAGGATTGGGCATAAATATACATTATTAGGTAAATTGAGACACATGTATATTTTTACATTTGAAAAGCAACATTATTTTGGAAGGGTAAGTGGGAAATCAGTGTACTAAGGACAAAAACCCCAAAAAAGTTGAGGATGAGAAAATAAAAGCCTTTCATTTAATAAAATAAGAAATAATGGGGCAAAAGAAAATGAAGACTTATGCCCAGATTTCAATTGCATGGTGATTCCTATAACATAATACTATACTAGGAAGCCCTGGTTGGGTGTAAGGTTGAACTCTGCTACCACAATGCACTGTGACTTGGATAAAGTTAACTAAATGGCTCTTCACTTTGTCTCTACTCAAGGTATATTACATAAGTGATATTCACGCTGAAGAAGTACTTTCTTCTAATGGTTAAGAACATAGACCCTGGAGACAGAGGGCCTGGATTGAATATCATCTCTGACATTTGCTGGTTGTATGAATTTATCATCTAGGATTTAATAGTACTTTCCTCATGTAGTTCTTGAAAAGATTCAATTTGTTAAGATTTGTTAGGTGCTTGAGGTGGTGTCTAGTACCTGGAAATGGGTGCATTAGCTATTAGTGTTTCAAATTGTCCTTGGATGATTCAAATTGCCCCTCTGGGTGAGCAGTTCAGTAAAAATGCTATTAAGAATGTGACTATTGTGAGAAATGCTTCAGTGAACATGGGAAGGCAGATACTTCTTTGACATACTGTTTGATCTCCTTTTGGATCTATACCTGGAAGTGAGATTGCTGGATCACATAGTAGTTCTATTTATAACTTTTTGAGGAGTCTTCATACTGTTTTCCAGAATGACTCACTGATAATGTGCAAGGATTCACTTTTCTTCACATCTTCATTAATATTCTATTATTTTCATTTGTCCTTTTGAGGATAGTCATTCTAATATGCATGAGGTGATATCTCATTGTGCTTTAAATTTGCATTTCCCTGATTATTAGCAATGTTGAGCATTTTCTCTGCCATTTGTATGCCTTTTATGGAGTATCTATCTGTGTCTTTCCCCCATTTTAAAATAAGATTATTTATTTTCTTGAGTTTCTTATATTAGCTTTTAACTCCCTATTAGATTGTGGTTTGCAAATATTATCTCCCAATATGGGGTTCTATCTTCACTCTGTTGTTTCCTTTGCTGTGTAGAAGCTCCTTACATCAAACCAAGAAACCTTCTTTAAAAATTGATGTAACAAAGTTTCTTATGCATATTTTTGCTTTTGCCTGGATTTTGAGGTCATATATGAAAAGTCCTGGCCCTGAACAATGTCATAGAGAGTCCCCTTATGTTTTCTTCCAGTAGTTTGATGTTTTAGGTCTTACATTTAAATCCTTAATTCATTTTGAGTTGTTTTTTTTTTTTTTTTTTTTTTTTTGCCCTGCTAGGGATGGAACCTAGGATGTCATGCATGCTAGGCAAGCACTCTACCAGTGAACTATACCACCAGCCTCTTGAGTTGATATTTTTTATATGAAGTGAGTTGAGGTGTAATTTCATTTTTGCTGTGTGTGAGAATATACAGTTTTCCCAACAATATTTGTTGAACATACTCTCCTTTCCCCACTGTGTGTTCTTGGCAACTTAGAAAAAAGTCAGTTAATTGTAAATGAATGGGTTTATTTCTGGGCTCTTTATCCTATTTCTTTGGTCTGTTTTTATGCCAGTATCATGCTGTTTTGATTACTAGAGCTTTGTAATATATATTTAAAATCAAATAGTGTCATGCTACTAGCTTTACTCTTTTTGAGGTCTTTTGCAGTTCCAATATGAATGTTAGAATTATTTTGTTTGCCTCTGGGGAAAATATGATTAGAATTTTAACACTGATTGCATTGACTCTGTTATTCATTTTGAGTAGTTTAGACATCTTAATGATATTATTTATCTCTCTCACATTTATTTCTGGTTTTCTCCAATTTCTTGCATTAATGTTCAATTTTCAAAACTATAAAACTGAATCTCCTTGATTAAATTTACTCCAACATATTTGTGAGTGTGTGTGGCTGGAGATTGAACCCAGGGCCTTGTGCATGAGAGGAAAACACTCTGCCAACTGTGTTATATCCCAGCCCTCCAAAATATTTTTGATGAAGAAAGATGTCCTCTTGCCTGGTGTAAAGGGAAGGCAGATGGGCAGAAATTGGAGATGGGATTGTATTTTTGGCAGATTTCACAGGAGGCAGAGAGGGTAGAGAGAAATTGTAAGTCCTCTGGAGAGAATTTAAGGGGCTCTCATTCACGAATTTAAGCTTCATGGAGCATGTGACAGGATCTTAAACAGCTGTTTGTTGCAAGCCCAGCCCACCACACTGGGAAACTGGAGTCGCTCTTTGCCACGGAAACAAGCCAACAGCGTGGAGCTGAGACCCACTGCAGATGTGCAGACGTGGAGCTGCTCAGAGTTCTGGCAGCGCGGAAAGGCAGGGTTACCGATCCTTCAGGGCTGCAGCAGTCAGACTGCGACCCTCGCGTCACCACAGGGCACTGGACCGAGGACCAAATTCTGGACATAGCATAGGAACAGAACAGCCCAGCTCCCTCTACCTCACTGGACACCCCGGTGTGGAAATGGGCAGTCAGAAATGGGCAGTGGCCATCTTGGAAAACCTACCTCAACAACTTTTGGAGGGTGTAGCAGAAGTGTGATTGGCATCTGAATAGGTGTGTGATTCCCAACCCCCCCTCTACCCAGCTGTGATAACTCAAGACCTTTCTCCCCAGCTCTTGGTGGGCGTGAATATCAGAGTCCAGTACAACTGAGAAGGTGCCTGGTCTCCAACTCCCCCTCCTCCAGATGTGATAACCCAAACCTTTCTCTCCAACTCTCGGTGGGCGTGGCTATCAGAGGGAATAGACCAAACAGGTTGCTGGTTTCCAACTCCCCCCTCCACAGCTGTGATGACTGGGTGACTACCAAATACAGGGATAATGCTCAGTTGATCAGGAGCACAAGGCGGCAAGGGTGCTGCATGCCCAGAGTGAACCCAGGGCTGCGGAAAAGAGATACTTCAATTGGGGCCTGGTGGGCAGGAGAGGGGAGGGGGATAGAGACCCGGAGCAACCCAAAGAGACCGGGATTGAAGAGGGACCCAGCAGGTGAGGGAGAGCCGCCTCATAAGGATTGCTTCCACCACCCTGAGGGCAGAGGCTCAACCTGGAATGCACAACACCACCTACTGGAAGAGAAGAAAACAGAATTCTAAAAGTACATTTTTTTTTTCTTTTTCCTTCTTTCCTTTTTTCTTTTTATCTTTTTCTTCTTTCTTTTCCTCTCTTTTTTCATTCCTTTCTCTCTTTCTTTCCCCCCATTTTTCTTCTGATTTTCTTTTTACTTTTCTTCCTCCTTTTCTTCCACTCTCAACTCCCAAGTGTTACTATTTCTACTATGTGTAATTTACTAAATGCAAATAGGTGTTTGTTCCTATGCTTCTTATTGTCCTCCCATGTACTTAACTACCCTAAAATATCTCCTGTCTATTCTCCTGCTAATAACCCCCTTCACTAGCTAAGATATATTAAACTCATACCCTCACATCTTTCCCCCTTAACATAACATCCTACGCATGACCCTCAGTTCTCTATACACCATCAGAAACTGTATGCCTTTTATGAAGCTAATGAATATATTTTAAATTATAATTGAATCCAACATCTCTAGGCATAGAGACTAACTATAAATGAATTAATAACAAAAACTAGCTCATGGGTGATGTATAGTTGATATTGTGATCTGTTTACATTGTCTCCAATCACAAAGAGAGATCTCAGAAATATACAAGAGCAATACAAATCTATAGGGGAAAAAACAATAATACAACAGTAACACAGCTGGAAAGAAACATGAGAAAAATGAAAAAAAAAATTAAGGAAAGAAAGGACCACAAACAATGTAGGACAGTTCAACATTAGAGGAGATAACAGCTACAGCAGAAAGAATGTCAGATAAAGATTTCAGGATATACATGATCAGGTGATCTGGAGTCTCAATTAAGACTTTATACAGCAAATGCAGACAATGAAAGATCACTTTGACAATGAATTACAAAAACAAATCCAAGAAGCAAAAGATCAACTCTACAGGGAGATAGAGGTTATACAAAAAAACCAAACAGAAATCCTGGAAATGAATGAAATAATAAACCAAATTAAAAACTCAAATGAGAGTATCTCCAGCAGAGTAGAACACTTAGAAGACAGAACATCAGACAACGAAGACAAAGTATATCATCTTGAAAAGAGTGTAGACAGTTCAGAGAGACTGATAAAAACCACAAGCAGAACATCCGAGAAATTTGGGATAGCATAAAGAGACCAAATTTAAGACTTATTGGGATAGAGGAAGGTATAGAAGTCCAAACCAAAGGAATGAGCAATCTATTCAATGAAATAATTTTAGAAAACTTTCCAGACATGAAGAATGAAATGGAAATCCAAATCCTAGAAGCCTACAAGATACCCAATGTACAAAACCACAAGAGATCAACACCAAGACACATTGTAATGAAAATGCCCAACATACAGAACAAGGAGAGAATTTTAAAAGCCACAAGAGAAAGGAAACAGATTACATTTAGGGGTAAACCAATTAGATTAACCACTGATTTTTCAACACAGACTCTGAAAGCTAGAAGACCCTGGAACCATATTTCAAACACTGAAAGATAATGGGTCCAACCAAGAATCTTGTATCCAGAAAATTAAGCTTCAGGTTTGAAAAGGAAATAAAAACCTTCCACGATAAACAAAAGTTAAAAGAATTTGCAACTAGAAAACTGGTGCTTCAAAACATCCTTGGCAAAACATTACATGAAGAGGAAATGAAAAATAAATAGTACAGTAAAGGAAAAACTAATCAAAGAGGAAAAATAAATCAACTTAAATAACAAAAATAAACAAATATGGCTGGAAATACAAACCTTATCTCAATAGTAACCACAAATGTTAATGGCTTAAACTCACCAATCAAAAGACATAGGCTAGTAGACTGGATTAAAAAAAATAGATCCAACAATGTGCTGCCTACAGGAGACTCATTTAATAGGAAAAGACATACACAGACTGAAGGTGAAAGGTTGGGAAAAATCATACCTCTCACATGGACCTCGGAAGTAAGCAGGGGTGTCCATGCTCATATAAAATAAAATAGACTTCAAGCCAAAGGGATAAAGAAGGACACTACATACCTCTCAAAGGAACCATTCACCAAGAAGACATAACAATCATTAATATATATGCCCCAAACAATGGTGCAGCTATGTTCATCAAAAAACTCTTCTCAAGTTCAAGAGTCAATTAGATCACAACACTCATGGGTGATTTTAACACACCTCTCTCACCACTGGACAGATCTTCCAAACAAAAGTTGAATAAAGAAACTATAGAACTCAATAACACAATACCTTAGACTTAATTGACATATAGAATATATCAACCAACATCAAGCAGATACACTTTCTTCTCAGCAGCCCATGGATCCTTCTCAAAAATAGACTATATATTATGCCACAGGGCAACTCTTAGCAAATACAAAGAGTAGAGATATTACCATGCATTTTATCCAATCATAATGGAATGAAATTGGAAATAAATGGTAAAATAAGGAAGAAAAATTCTTACACCACATGGAGAATGAACAATATGCTACTGAATGAACAATGGGTTAAAGAAGACATCAAGGAGGACATTAAAAAATTCTAAGAGGTAAATGAAAACACAGACACAACATATCGAAATCTCTGGGACACTATGAAAGCAGTACTAAGAGGAAAATTCATTGCATGGAGTTCATTCCTTAAAAGAAGAAAAAGCCAACAAGGAAATGACCTCACACTACATCTCAAAGCCCTAGAAAAAGAAGAACAAATCAGCAGCAAATGTAGTAGAAGGCAAGAAATAATTAAAATAAGAGCTGAAAACAATGAAATTGAAATAAAAGGAACAGTTGAAAAAATTGTCAAAACTAAAATTTGGTTCTTTGAAAAAATAAATAAGATTCACAGACCCTTAGCCATGCGAGTGAAGAGAAGAAGAGAGAGAACCCAAATTACTAGCATACGGGATGAAAAAGGCGATATCACAACAGACACTACAGAAATACAGAAGATAATTAGAAATTATTTTGAGACCTTATACTCTAATAAAATAGAAGATAGTAAAGGCATCGATAAATTCTTTAAGTCATATGATCTGCCCAGATTGAGTCAGGAAGATATACACCACTTAAACATACCAATATCAAGTGAGGAAATAGAAGAAGCCATCAAAACATTACCAACCAAGAAAAGCCCAGGACTGGACAGATATACAGCCAAGTTTTACAAGATGTTTAAAGAAGAACTAATACCAATACTCTTCAATCTATTTCAGGAAATAGCTGAGATATAAAACTCAACCTAAGTGTGCATCGAAAGATGAATAAACAAAAATGTAGTAGATATTTTAATTCAGCCTTTAAAATAAAGGAAATGCTACCATTTGTGACATTGAACTTGGAGAACATAATGCTAAGTGAAATAGGACAGATGCTAAAAGACAAATATTCACTTTTATATGGAATCCAAAGAAGTCACCCTCAGAAGTACAATATAGAAAGGTGACTACCAGCAGCTGGCATGGGTTTTGGGGGGAATAAGGAGGTGTTGGTTAAAGGGTAAAAAATTTAATTTAAACAGGAAGAATAAGTTTTTGATATATAAATCACAAAAAATTATAATAATGCAAGGGAATGGGTATGTTAATTAGCTGGATTAAATCTTTCCACAATGTATACATATAACAAAACATCACATCTGGCTCCATAAATATATACAATTAATTTTAATTTACCAATTCCAAACCTAAATATGTGGAAAAGCAGGAAATTGTGATACCTAGGAAGAAAGGAATTGTGTTTGATATACAGCCAACTTGTGTCTAAGAATAAAGCTTTTAGTTAGCATGACATCATCTATACAGATTTGGTGGTGGTACAAGGGGAATGGAAAATAAGGTGTAATGAAGTGGTAAAAATGGCTCCTTCCTAATTCTCCTATGGAAAAAAAATTTCACCCAGATGAGATTTGTATTAATTCAGTTAATCAGATGGAACTTTGGCTTCCTAGGTCAATTTTTGTGGAACATCTTATTATTATTATTATTATTATTATTATTATTATTATTATCATTATTATTATTTTGGTACTGGGGATTGAACTTAGGGGCACTCGACCACTGAGCCACATCCCCAGCCCTATTTTGTATTTTATTTATTGACAGAGTCTCTCTGAGTTGCTTAGGGCCTTGCTATTGCTGAGGTTGGCTTTGAACTCGTGATCCTCCTGCCTCAGCCTCCTCAGTCTCTGGGATTACAGGCGTGTGCCACCATGCCTGGCTCCCATTATTGAGCCCAAATTCAGTGAATCTGAATTTGAAGAAAGTTAGTAAGCCTTGACATATTACTGCCCAATCAGTGATGACAGAAAACAACCTTAAAGCAAAAGACCTCTTTGGATCACCTAGGTTTTCTCTGCAGTATCCGTTATCCCTCTGGGCTTTCAACTGCCAGTATTGGTTATAGAGTCTTAACTGACACCTGAGTTTCTATTCCAATAATAGTCAAGAGCCACCAATATTAACCATGTGATATGAAGCAAAGCTCTCTGGATACTTTCAGCTTTATCATGGTTAGGAGGAAGAGAAGACGTTTTTGAAATAATGAAATGGAATATTGAGGTGATAAATGAGAATTTAAATGGTTACGCACTTTTATTTTTTCTTTGCTGTGAGGGAAGTGGAACGTATCATGTATAGTTATCTTATTAATCACAAAGTCATTTGCAGACATTTAAACAATATCAATATATTGTATAGGTAAAACTAAGTATGATGATGATACTAATAGTAAACATGGGGTCATTTATTCATTGCATTAATTCCAAAGCACTTAGTGATTTCCTGGGATCAGAATGAAGATTGTTGTTATACTGAAATCAAATGAAGTTATTATATCCTGGGTCCTATGTGTAATAATTTTTTCCCTAAGGCAGAAAAGCCTAAAAATGTGTTGAAAAGAGGTGAAAAAAAAAAAAAAAACAAAAACAGGAATGGAACATTGTGATTCAGATGGGTCTTCTCATATTCACACTTGAAAATAGCTCAGCTCAAGTCAAGTCCCAGGTGTGAGGGCTGACTGTAATGAAACCATGGAAGCAATTTTAAGTGGTTTACTGAGGTGTCTTTGGCAAAGTGGATTTCAAGTAGAAAGTTATAATTTTTAGGTGCTTCTGTAAATAAGATACATATGTAACTACACCTGGTTGTTTTACTCTCGTACTCTTCAAAGAATCTAATACTTCTCTGGTTTCCAAGCTGGTCCAAATTACCCAGGATCTTTAAACTTTGGGATTACCCAATGATGCTCTTTTGTTCTGAAAATGATGGGATATCTATGTTAATATGGATTATCTGCCAGAAAATTTTGAGAAAGAAAAAATATATTTTATATAAGTTTTTAAAAAATATTTATTTGTTTTTAGTTATAGGTGGACTCAATATCTTTATTTTATTTTTGTATGGTGCTGAGGATCGAACTCAGTGCCTCACACATGCTGGGTGAGCACTCTACCTCTAAGCCCCAGCCAAAGCCCTTATATAAGTTTTTAATTTTTTTTTTGTGGTTGTAGATGAACACAATGCCTTTATGTTATTTGTTTATTTATATGTGGTACTAAGGATTGAATCCAGTGCCTCACATGTGCTAGGCAAGCACTCTACCACTGAGCCACAACCTCAGCCCCAGAAAAAAGATATTACTAATAATTATACAGGACAACAAAAATAAACCAGATGTATTCTGTGCGTATCATTCCCCCCACCCCCCCCAAACAAATCTCTTTCTTATGATAGAGTTTCTCAAAGTGTTGTGTGAGGAATTACTGCTGTGGAATCTCCAAAAAGAGTCCAGAAAATACAGATTCCTGGTTCTTAACCAAAATGAACTTCCTAAGAACCTCCTGAACAGAGACCAGGAATATGTACTTTAAGAAGCCTCCTCTCTTTCAACTCAAGCATTTCTATGTATGCTAAATTTTTCATGGTCTTAGAGAACAAAACTGATAGAAACAGTGTTAAAATGAACCAGTCTCATTCAGTTTGAAGGAACACTAATATTTGCAAATGAGTTTTCAAACAACATATCATATAGTTCATTGTATTAGTTCAAAAGTTTTCTCCTTTCATTACTTTTTTATTTCAGTGTTAAATTATGTACAAAAGACTGCTACCTTCACTGTAGAGAGCTAGAATACATATTTCATGTATCTGTTTTCATTTTGTCACACTTTTCATTTTTTCCTTTGAATTTCTAGAAGTTTAGTATGGGGTAATATTAATGTATCCCCTTTACTTTTCAAAATGGATGAGCTAATACTATGATCTTAGTCTTTCTAATCTATTATTCATCTTAATAATGAAATGTTTATACTTTAAACATCTTTCAGATACAAGGCATTGTGCCTAGTCTCTGCATTGAAAAACAGTACTTAAAAAAATAGAACCTCAACTGATGGGAAAAAACCTGTCCATCTGTGTCTGTTTGACATTTGTTCAATGTCCATCTGTGTCTGTTTGATTGTGGAGCAGATATTCACTTTGACTACACAGTCTGAAAGTTTAAGGAGCTGTGTAAATTTATAGTCACTGTTTTGTTCAGGCCCCACAGCAGGCTTTCCTGCATTTGTGCCAAGGGAGGTGGAAGGATGGTAACTTTATTGGTGTGACATTGAAAAATCTAAGACTGTATTATGCTTTTGACGTTTGTTCAATCTCTCATTTAACTTAAGCTAGAAAATCAATCTTCCCCTTCCAAACCAAGTCTCAGCAGGTCTTTTGGAGAGAACAGAATCACTAGACCACCCAGTCTTTATAGAGTTCTGAGTATATTTTGTTATCCCTGACTGTATATATTTTTTTCACAGAAGGAAGTCTGTTTTAAACTTGATGATCTTTCAGAAGTTGGACTTTAAATTCATATCAGTAGAAAGGCACTGAATTTTTGGGGGGCTAATCAGTGATCCAATTTTCAGATTAGGAATAATAATATTGGTGATTGTGTTGAGAATGAATATAAGGGGAAATAGTTATGGGGACAGAAATGGGTGGAGGACAGCCACAAGAGGGCTAGGTAATGATTACAAGATTCTGAATCAAGACAATGGAACTCGACCAAAATGAAGGAATTTATGAAATAACTAAGAAGCAGAATTGCTTAGTTGTGGTGATATATTGGATAGAGAAAGAAGTGGTTAATTTATTGCATAGAAGAAGTGGGAATAAGAGGGATATGATGAAAAGACCAGTAGTCAGGGTTACTTCTTTCTCTCTCTCTCTCTCTCTCTCTCTCTCTCTCTCTCTCTCTCTCTCTTGCTTTGTGGACAGAGGCATTAACAATAAATAACACCTAATTCTAACATCTAATTCTTTAGAGCTACTAGAGAGCTTACAATAAAAAACAATAGGCCAATAAATTACCCAAAGAAGAAATTAGTCTTACCTCTGATGAAATCTGTGCACAGAAATACATCAGATAATAGCCTCCAAAATCTGACATTAAGTGGCATCCAAATGTCAATGATTATGGTTTCCTGAACTCTTTTGGTGGTGGTTAAGTTGCAATTCTAGAGTAGGTAATGTGGCATAGGGCTCATATCCTGCAAATCTATTTATTGACCTTAGTTCAAATAGGAGCCACAAATATAGCTATGATGCATATTTTGTTGTCCCCACTCTTGGCTTCTGAATTTAGCTGTGTGGATCCAGTGACTTCCCCTCTGGAAAGTAATCTTGCTGCATTAAGTCTTTCTTTGAACTCTGGTCTAGTTGATATCTGGTCTTCTGACGATCCCTCTCCTCATTTCAGAGCTGGAAGGTACATTACTTAGTTGGGAGATTGACAAGATCATCAGCAACAGTTGAGTTGGATGGAATGAGGTTGAAGATGAGGGGTTGTTCACTTTTATCATATTTAAGCACTTAAAAATTTGGTCCAGCCATTATTTATGACTTGATAAAACAATTAGATATTTGAAAACAAAATTTGGTTCTTCTGTTATAGCTGGTTGCAAAAGATGGAGTTTTTGAATCCAGAGTATAAGCCAGTCTCAGAAAGTCACAGAGTGAATGTATTCTCTGTATGTGGAAGCTAGTCCAAAATAAGGAGGGGGAAAAAAGGAGAGAAAGACCGAAGACTGGTGAGGGGAAGGGAGAAGAGACATGATAAGGAAAGAACAGAGGAATGAATTTAACCTAAGTTTCTTATGTACATATGTGAATATACCATAGTAAATCTCACCATCATGGACACCCATAAGATACTCTCAATAAAGAAAAAAATCTTTGTGCTGCAATTGTGTACAATGAATCAAAATGAATTCTGCCGTCATATATACCTAATTAAAATAAATAAATAAATTTAAAAAAAGAAGAAGAAAACCTAAAAGTAAATAGTAGAAAGGTCAGTAGAGTAAAGGGAAGAAAACAGGGAAAGAGAGGAGAGGAGGGAAATTGGAAATACTGGGGACTGCATTTGAGAAAATTATATCCCACTTTTTAAAAAAATTATGTCAAAATTAATCTTAGTGTTACATATAATCAAAAAGAAAATTAATTGTGTATATCATCCTGATTCAATTTGGGCAAATTATATGACTCTAGAAATTTGTCAATGCCTTCAATATTTTGTATTTTATTGGAGTCCAAGTTTTCAAAATAATTTCTAATTATCTTCTGTGTTTCTGTAGTGTCTGCTGTGATATTTCCTTCTTCATCACATATGTTAGTGATTTGAGTTTGTCTCCTTCTCTTCATTAGCATGGCTAAGTGTCTGTCAATTTTATTTTTTCCAAGAACCAACTTTTTGTTCTGTCAATTTTTTCAATTGTTTCTTTTGTTTAAATTTCAATGATTTCAGATGATTTTAATTATTTCTTCTCTTTTGCTGCTTTTGGTGTTGATTTGTTTTTGTTTTTCTAGTTCTTTGAGATGTATGTGTTAAGTCATTTATTTATTGACTTTTTCTCCTTTTAAGGAATGAACTCCATGCTATGAACTTTCATCTTAGAACTACTTTCATAGTGTCCCAGAGATTTTGATATGTTGTATCTGTGTTCTCATTCACATCTAAAATTTTTTAAATCTCTTCCTAGATGTCTTCTGTAACCCATTGTTCATTCAGTAGCATATTATTTAGTCTCCAGGTGTTGGAGGGCATTTTATTTTTTCTTTCATCATTGTTTTCTAATTTAATTCCATTATGATCTGATAGAATGCAGGGTAGTATCTCTACTTTTTTATATTTGCTAAGAGTTGCTTTGTGGCATAGTATCGACTATTTTAGAGAAGGATCCATGTGCTGCTGAGAAGAAAGTGTATTTGCTTCACGTAGGTTGAAATATTCTATATATGTCAGTTAAGTCTAAGTTATTGATTGTATTATTGAGTTTTATAGTTTCTTTGTTCAGCTTTTGTTTGAAAGATTTACCTAGTGATGAAAGAGGTGTTTTAAAGTCACACAAAATTATTGTTTGTGGTCTATTTGACTCTTGAACTTGAGAAGAATTTGATGAATGTAGATGCTGCATTGTTTGGGGCATATATTTGTAATTGTTAAGTATTGTTGCTGTATGGTTCCATTGAGCAGTATGTAGCCTTTTTGATTGACTTTAGTTTGAAGTCTACTTTATTTGATATGAGGATGGAAACCCCTGCTTGTTTCCGAAGTCCATGTGAGTGGTATGATTTTTCCCAACCCTTCACCTTCATTCTGTGGATGTCTTTTTCTATGAGATAAGTCTCTTGGAGGCAGAATATTGTTGGGTCTTTTTTTTTTTTTGATCCAATCTGCTAGTCATTGTATTTTGATTGGTGAGTTTAGGCCATTAACATTCAGGGTTATTATTGAGACAGGATTTGTATTCCCAGCCATTTTTGGTATTTAACATGACTTGGTTTCTCCTCTGATTAGATTTTCCTTTAGTGTAATCCTTCCCTCTGCTGGTTTTCATCATTGTTTTTCATTTCCTCTTCTTGGAATACTTTGCTGAGCATGTTTGGTAGTGCAGGCTTTCTAGTTATAAATTCTTTTAACTTTTGTTTAACATGGAAGGTTTTTATTTCATTATCAAATCTAAAGCTTAGTTTTGCTGGATATAAGATTCTTGGTTGGCATCCATTTTCTTTCAGAGCTTGGTATATGTTCTACAATCTCCTGGCTTTGAGCGTCTGGGTTGAAAAATGCTGAGCCACGAATCGGTCTTCCCCTATATGTGATCTGATTCCTCTCTCTTGAGGCTTTTAAGATTCTATCCTTATTCTGTATGCTAGTCATTTTTCATTGTAATGTGCCTTGGTGAAAATCTGTTGTAATTTTGTAATTTTGGATCTGGTTCCTGTGTAAGTTGGAGTGGGTGGTTCTGGGCTGCTATAAGCCTCTTGTATTTGGTTTTTCAATTTTTTTTTTTTAAATTTTTTATTGTTGGTTGTTCAAAACATTACATAGTTCTTGATATATCATATTGCACACTTTGATTCAAGTGGGTTATGAACTCCCATTTTTACCCCATATACAGATTGCAGAATCACATCAGTTACACATCCATTGATTTACATATTGCCATACTAGTGTCTGTTGTATTCTGCTGCCTTTCCTATCCTCTACTATCCCCCCTCCCCTCCCCTCCCCTCCCCTCTTCTCTCTCTGCCCCCTCTACTGACATTCGTTTGTCCCCCTTGTATTATTTTTCCCTTTCCCCTCACTTCCTCTTGTATGTACTTTTGTATAACTCTGAGGGTCTCCTTCCATTTCCATGCATTTTCCCTTTTCTCTCCCTTTCCCTCCCACCTCTCATCCCTGTTTAATGTTAATCTTCTTCTCATGCTCTTCGACCCTACTCTGATCTTAGTTACTCTCCTTATATCAAAGAAGACATTTGGCATTTGTTTTTTAGGGATTGGCTAGCTTCACTTAGCATAATCTGCTCTAATGCAATCCATTTCCCTGTAAATTCTATGATTTTGTCATTTTTTAATGCAGAGTAATACTCCATTGTGTATAAATGCCACATTTTTTTTATCCATTCATCCATTGAAGGGCATCTAGGTTGGTTCCACAGTCTAGCTATTGTGAATTGTGCTGCTATGAACATCGATGTAGCAGTGTCCCTGTAGCATGCTTTTTTAGGTCTTTAGGGAATAGACCAAGAAGGGGAATAGCTGGGTCAAATGGTGGTTCCATTCCCAGCTTTCCAAGAAATCTCCATACTGATTTCCAAATTGGCTGCAACAATTTGCAGTCCCACCAGCAATGTACAAGTGTACCCTTTTGCCCACATCCTCTCCAGCACTTGTTGTTTGACTTCAGAATGGCTGCCAATCTTACTGGAGTGAGATGGTATCTTAGGGTGGTTTTGATTTGCATTTCTCTGACTGCTAGAGATGGTGAGCATTTTTTCATGTACTTGTTGATTGATTGTATGTCCCCCTCTGAGAAGTGTCTGTTCAGGTCCTTGGCCCATTTGTTGATTGGGTTATTTGTTATCTTATTGTCTAATTTTTTGAGTAATTTGTATACTCTGGATATTAGGGCTCTATCTGAAGTGTGAGGAGTAAATATTTGTTCCCAGGATGTAGGCTCTCTATTTACCTCTCTTATTGTTTCTTTAGCTGAGAAAAAACTTTTTAGTTTGAGTAAGTCCCATTTGTTGATTCTAGTTATTAACTTTTGTGCTATGGGTGTCCTATTGAGAATTTGGAGCCCGACCCCACAGTATGTAGATTGTAGCCAACTTTTTCTTCTATCTGACGCCGTGTGTCTGATTTGATATCAAGCTCCTTGATCCATTTTGAATTAACTTTTGTGCATGGCGAGAGAAAGGGATTCAGTTTCATTTTGTTGCATATGGATTTCTAGTTTTCCCAGCACCATTTGTTGAAGATGCTATCCTTCCTCCATTGCATGCTCTTAGCCCCTTTATCAAATAGAAGATAGTTGTAGTTTTGTGGATTGGTTTCTGTGTCCTCTATTCTGTACCATTGGTCCACCCGCCTGTTTTGGTACCAGTACCATGCTGTTTTTGTTACTATTGCTCTGCAGTATAGTTTGAAGTGTGGTATCGCTATACCGCCTGATTCGCACTTCCTGCTTAGCATTGTTTTTGCTATCCTGGGTCTTTTATTTTTCCATATGAATTTCATGATTGCTTTCTCTATTTCTACAAGAAATGCCGTTGGGATTTTGATTGGCATTGCATTAAACCTATAGAGAACTTTTGGTAATATCACCATTTTGATGATGTTAGTTCTGCCTATCCATGAACAGGGTATATTTTTCCATCTTCTAAGATCTTCTTCTATTTCTCTCTTTAGGGTTCTGTAGTTTTCATTGTATAAGTCTTGCACCTCTTTTGTTAGGTTGATTCCCAAGTATTTTATTTTTTTTGAGGATATTGTGAATGGAGTGGTTGTCCTCAATTCAATTGCAGAGGATTTGTTGCTGATATACAGGAATGCCTTTGATTTATGCGTGTTGATTTTATAGCCTGCCACTTTGCTGAATTCATTTATTAGCTCTAATAGTTTCTTTGTAGACCCTTTTGGGTCTGCTAGGTATAGAATCATGTCAACTGCAAATAGTGATAATTTAAGTTCTTTTTCCTATTTTTGTGCCTTTAATTTTTTTCGTCTAGTTGCTTTGGCCATTGTTTTGAGAACTATGTTGAACAGAAGTGGTGAGAGAGGGCATCCCTGTCTTGTTCCAGATTTTAGAGGGAATGCCTTCAGTTTTTCTCCATTCAGAATGATGCAAGCCTGAGGCTTAACATAGATTGCTTTTACAATATTGAGGTATGTTCCTGTTATCGCTAGTTTTTCTAGAGTTTTGAACATAAAGGGATGCTGTACTTTGTTGAATGCTTTTTCCGCATCTATCGAGATGATCATATGGTTCTTATTTTTAAGTCTATTGATGTGGTGAATAACATTTATTGATTTCCGTATATTGAACCAGCCTTGCATCCCAGGGATGAATCCTACTTGATCATGGTGCACAATTTTTTTGATATGTTTTTGTATCCGATTCGCCAGAATTTTATTGAGGATTTTTGCATCTAGGTTCATTAGAGATATTGGTCTGTGGTTTTCTTTCTTTGAAGTGTCTTTGTCTGGTTTAGGAATCAGGGTGATGTTGGCCTCGTAGAATGAATTTGGAAGTTCTCCCTCTTTTTCTATTTCCTGAAGTAGCTTGAAAAGTGTTAGTATTAGTTCCTCTTTAAAGGTTTTGTAAAACTCTGCTGTATACCCATCCGGTCCTGGGCTTTTCTTAGTTGGTAGTCTTTTGATGGTTTCTTCTATTTCCTCAATTGATATTGGTCTGTTTAGGTTGTCTATATCTTCCTGACTCAATCTGGGCAGATCATATGACTTAAGAAATTTATCCATGCCTTCACTATCTTCTAATTTATTGGAGTACAAGGATTCAAAATAATTTCTAATTATCTTCTGTATTTCTGAAGTGTCTGTTGTGATATTGCCTTTTTCATCCCGTATGCTAGTAATTTGAGTTCTCTCTCTTCTTCTCTTCGTTAGCATGGCTAAGGGTCTGTCGATTTTATTTATTTGTTCAAAGAACCAACTTTTAGTTTTGTCAATTTTATTCAATTGTTTCTTTTGTTTCGATTTCATTAATTTCAGCTCTGATTTTAATTATTTCTTGCCTTCTACTTCTTTTGCTGTTGTTTTGCTCTTTTTTTCTAGGATTTTGAGATGAAGTATGAGATCATTTATTTGTTGGTTTTTCCTTTTTTTAAGGAATGAACTCCAAGCAATGAATTTTCCTCTTAGAACTGCTTTCAATGTGTCCCATAGATTCCGATATGTTGTGTCTGTGTTTTCATTTATCTCTAAGAATTTTTTAATTTCCTCCTTGATGTCTTCTATAACCCATTGATCATTCAGTAACCTATTGTTCATTCTCTAAGTGATGCATGATTTTTCCTTCCTTCTTTTATCGTTGATTTTCAGTTTCATTCCATTATGATCAGATAAGATGCATGGTATTATCTCTCCACCTTTATATTGTCTAAGAGTTGCCCTGTGACATAATATATGATCTATTTTTGAGAAGGATCCATGTGCTGCTGAGAAAAAAGTGTAACTGCTTGATGTTGGGTAGTATATTCTATATATGTCAATTAAGTCTAGGTTATTAAATGTGTTATTGAGTTCTATAGTTTCCTTATTCAACTTTTGTTTGGAAGATCTGTCCATTGGTGAGGGAGGTGTGTTGAAGTCTCCCATGATTATTGTTTGGTGGTCTATTAGACTCTTGAACTTGAGAAGAGTTTGTTTGATGAACATAGCTGCACAATTGTTTGGGGCATATATATTTATGATTGTTATGTCTTGTTGGTGTATGGTTCCCTTGAGCAGTATGTAGTGTCCCTCTTTATCCCTTTTGATTAACTTTGGCTTGAAATCTATTTTATTTGATATGAGTATGGACATTCCTGCTTGTTTCCGAAGTCCATATGAGTGATATGATTTTTCCCAACCTTTCACCTTCAGCCTATGTATGTCTTTTCCTATCAAATGCGTCTCCTGTAGGCAGCATATTGTTGGGTCTTGTTTTGTGATCCATTCTACTAGCCTGTGTCTCTTAATTGGTGAGTTTAAGCCATTAACATTTAGGGTTATTTGAGATATGGGTTGTTCTTCCAGCCATATTTGTTTATTTCTGTTACTAAACATGGTTTGTTTTCCTCTTTGATTATTTTCCCCCCTTTACTGTCCTACCTCCCACTGTTGGTTTTCATTGTTATTTTCCCTTTCCTCTTCCTGTAATGTTTTGCCGAGGATGTTTTGAAGAGATGGTTTTCTAGCTGCAAATTCTTTTAACTTTTGTTTATCGTGGAAGGTTTTAATTTCATCTTCCATCCTGAAGCATAATTTCGCTGGATACACAATTCTTGGTTGGAACCCATTTTCTTTCAGTGTTTGAAATATGTTATTCCAGGATCTTCTAGCTTTCAGAGTCTGTGTTGAAAGATCAGCTGTTATCCTGATTGGCTTACCCCTAAATGTAATCTGCTTCCTTTCTATTGTAGCTTTTAAAATTCTCTCCTTATTCTATATGTTGGGCATCTTCATTATAATGTGTCTAGGTGTGGATCTCTTATGATTTTGCACATTCGTCGTCCTGTATGCTTCTAGGATTTGGGATTCTGTCTCATTCTTCAAGTCTGGGAAGTTTTCTCTTATTATTTCATTGAATAGATTGCTCATTCCTTTGGTTTGAAACTCTGTCCCTTCCTGTATCCCAATGACTCTTACATTTGGTCTCTTGATGTTATCCCATATTTCTTGGATATTCTGCTCATGGTTTCTTAACAGTCTTGCTGAGCTGTCTATGTTCTTTTCAAGTTGAAATACTTTATCTTCATTGTCTGATGTTCTGTCTTCTAAGTGTTCTACTCTGCTGGTAGTATTCTCCATTGAGTTTTTAAGTTGGTTTATTGCTTCCTGCATTTCTAGGATTTCTGTTTGTTTGTTTTTTATAATCTTATCTCCCTGTATAGTTGATCTTTTGCTTCTTGGATTTGTTTATGTAATTCATTGTTGAAGTGATCTTTCATTGTCTGATTTTGCTGTCTGATGTCTTGCTTGAGACTCCAGATCATCTGAAGCATGTATATCCTGAATTCTTTATCTGACATTCCATCTGCTGCAGCTATTACCTCTTCTAACGTTGAGTTGACCTGCATTGCTTGTGGTCCTTTCTTACCTTGTCTCTTCATACTGTTCGCGTTCCTTTCTACTTGGTGAAACTGTTGTGCTATTGAATTTTCCCCCTATATATTTATATTGGTCTTGTATAGTTGCAAAGTCTCCCTCGCAGGCGCGGGCGGCGGCTCTGCCCCTCCTCCAATTGGGGCAATGTGCCTACCACGCCGGCAGGCCGCTGGGCCTGCTCTGCCGGTCGGTAGCAGGTCCGCCTACCTTGCAGGCGGGGGCGGCGGCTCTGTCCCTCCCCGGGTCGCTGGGCCTGTTCTGTCGGTGGTCACAGTTCCGCCTACCTTGCAGGCGTGGGGGGAGGGGGCGGCTCTGCCCCTCAGCAGGCTGCTGGGCCTGTTCTGCCGGGGGATCGGAGGTCCACCTACCTTGCAGGTGTGGTTGGCAGCTCTGCCCCTCCATAGGCCACTGGGCCTGTTCTGTCGGTGGTCACAGTTCCACCTACCTTGCAGGTGCGGGGGGAGGGGGCGGCTCTGCCCCTCAGCAGGCCGCTGGGCCTGTTCTGCTGGTGGTCACAGTTCCGCCTACCTTGCAGGCGGCGGGGGAGGGGGCGGCTCTGCCCCTCACCAGGCCACTGCGCCTGTTCTGCTGGTGGGTCGCAGGCCCGCCTACCTTGCAGGCGTGGTTGGCAGCTCCGCCCCTCCACGGGCCAATGGGCCTTTTCCGTCTGTGGTCACAGTTCCGCCTACCTTGCAGGCGGCGGGGGAGGGGGTGGCTCTGCCCCTCAGCAGGCCGCTGTGCCTGTTCTGTCGGTGGTCACAGCTCCGCCCACCTTACAGGTGCGGAGGGAGTGGACGGCTCTGCCCCTCAGCAGGCCCCTGGGCCTGTTCTGCCAGTGGTCCCAGTTCCGCCTACCTTGCAGGCGCGTGGGGAGGGGGCGGCTCTGCCCCTCTGCAGGCTGCTGGGCCTGTTCTGCCGGTGGTCACAGTTCCGCCTACCCTGCAGGCATGGGGGGGTGCGGCTCTGCCCCTCAGCAGGCCTCTGGTCCTGTTCTGTGGGTGGTCACAGTTCCGCCTACCCTGCAGGCGCGGGGGGAGGGGGCGGCGCGGGGGGAGGGGGCGGCTCTGCCCCTCAGCAGGCCGCTGCACCTGTTCTGCTGGTGGGTCGCAGGCCTGCCTACCTTGCAGGCGTGGTTGTCAGCTCTGCCCCTCCGCGGGCCACTGGGCCTGTTCTGTGGGTGGTCACAGTTGCGCCTACCTTGCAGGCTTGGGGGGAGGGGGCGGCTCTGCCCCTCAGCAGGCCGCTGCACCTGTTCTGCTGGTGGGTCGCAGGCCTGCCTACATTGCAGGCGTGGTTGGCAGCTCTGCCCCTCCGTGGGCCACTGGGCCTTTTTTGTCGGTGGTCACAGTTCTGCCTACCTTGCAGGCGCTGGGGGAGGGGGAGGCTCTTTCAATTCGTTTTTAATGCTTGGGAAATTTTGTGATATTATCTCATTGAAGAGATTGTTCATTCCTTTGGTTTGAGACTCTGTGCCTTCCTCTATCCCAATAACTCTTAGATTTGGTTTTTTGATGGTGTCTCATAATTCTTGGACGTTATGTCGTGGTTTCTAACTTTCTTCACAGTGTGATCAACTTTATATCCAGATTGTATACTTTGTGTTCATTATCTGACGTTTTTTCTTCCAAGAGATCTAGTCTGTTGGTTATGCTTTCTATTGAGTTTTTTATGGTATTTAACATGACTTGTTTTCTCTTCCGATTAGATTTTCCATTAGTATAATCCCTCCCTATGATGATTTTCATCATTGTTTTTCATTTCCTCTTCTTGGAATACTTTGCTGAGCATGTTTGGTAGTGCAGGCTTTCTAGTTATAAATTCTTTTAACTTTTGTTTATCATGGAAGGTACAATGTCTTTTGATTGGTGAGTTTAGGCCATTAACATTCAGGCCTTAATTTCAAGGATTTCTGACTGTTTTTCCCCCCCAGGGTTTCTACCTCTCTCTTGATGTAATCTTTTGCTACCTGTATTTGCTCTCTTATCTCATTGTTGGAATTATCAATTTTTGCTTGTATTTCCTCATTTAGGTCATTCTTTAACTGACAGATCATTTTAATTATGAACCTTCTGAACTCCTTCTCTGACATTTCATCAACTTTTCTGTCCATAGGTTCTGTGAATATAGTCTCCTGGTTTGTTTGGGGCACTTTCCTCCCTTGTATTTTTTATGTTGTCAATGTGCCTTCCTTTCTTGCAGTGTGGATCTGAGATATTAACAGTTTCTTCTCTATATTCTTGTAGTACCCATGCAGATTTTCTGTACCTCACCTTGATGTTGGGCTTCCAGACTCTGCTGGTGTCCCTCAATGAATGCTACTGCATCCTGGATCTGGTTCCTGTGTAAATTGGAGTGCGTGGTTCTGGGCTGCTGGGCTTGACCTCCTTAGGTGGTCTGCTAGTCAGAAGGGACTGTCCTGCATCAGAGGCTAGGCTCTGGTGGGTATCTGTCCTGCTGAGGGAGGGGTGAATTGGGCCTACTGAGAGCCTGGATCCCATGTGGTCTGGTGTGGGCAGTCTGGGCTGCATCTCAGCTCACAAGGCATTTCTCTGTTCAGAAGGGGTAGGCCTGCACCAGAGCCTAGGCTCTGGCGGGTGTCTGCCTCATCGGGGGGAAGGGGTGGATCAGGGCAGACCCGCACAGGGCCCTATGGATGGATCTGGGCCACCAGGCTTAACCTCTCATGGTAGTCTGCTGGTCAGAAGAGGCAGTCCTGCACCAGAAGCTAGACTCTGGCAGGTGTCTGCCCCACGGAGGGAGGGGTGGACCAGGCCTGCTGTGCATCTGTGTCCTGCACAGGCCAGTGTGGATGGATCTCCATAATAGTTCTTATTAACATAATATCAGCAAAAATTTCTGTTACTTCTGCTTTTGCGGTAAAACTTCTAGAACCTCAACTAATCTAAAAAATGGGACACAAAACACCTCTGTGACCCCCCTCCCCAAATGCTTTTATGTAGACTCCTACAAAAACGTAAACCTCCAACCCTCTGCTCAACTTCTGGTGGTCCAGAGATTTTTTTGTTTGTATGCCATCAGCCTCCTCTGGCTGCTGTAGCTAATAAACCTGCTTCCTGAATATTCCTCAGGTGTCCAGTCTCTTCTGTTCTACATCAGCTTCATCCAGAGTCAGCATTCTAAGAGGCTTGGTTGGGACCTGGAAAATTTCCTATGGCCTACCTTCTCTGTTGCATTCTCTTGATCTAGTAAGAAAATAGGTTGACCCAGATTCAAGAAGAGGGGGATTAGACACTACCTTTAAATGGGAAGAATAGCAGAGATTTTATTGTTATATTTTCAGCACATACAGCATATCTTAAAAAAGCCTGTTGACACGAAGTTTCAAGTGAAATAGAAATTCAGCTCTTTCTCTACTGTCTCAGGAAGATCATATTATTTGAAGGTCTTTATATTCAGTCTGATTTTCAAGATAATGAATTAAGAACCTTTTTATAATAATAATTTCTCATGTTAGAGAGCAGTGATAAAATTAATAGCTGTTTACAGAGTAACTGTGATTATTAAACACTCTGCTTGTGCTTTACTAATGTGTCCTCATGTCCCATATAAGATAGATATTACTACCTTCATGTTGCAGATGAAGGCATCAAGGCCTGGAGATAGTAAATCACTTTCTTAGCTACAGTGATAAATAATATTTTAGAGTCAAAGTCATGGGATAGGTATAGCATCTTAGTTTTATTCTAAACATGATACTCAGATTAATTGAGACCATAATCCTTTCACTTGCATGGGCTTGACATTTGAGAATTATTTTCATTTCCTCCTTATGCTTAAATCTAACTATAATCTATAATATAATCTATAATATAACATGTTTATTATGCAAGGACTCCACTCTCTTCTGATTTCCTATCTGTCTGATTCTACTCACCTCTCATTGCTTGATAGCTTTTCTCTTATTGCTATCTTGATAGATACTTTGCTTCTAGGCATTCTCTACTTTTGAGCCACTTTACACTGTTCTGTGAGCTGTACTTGGTCCAACATGATTATTCACAAAAAAGTCACTTCATATCTCTGAAAATTAGTCTCATTCTTCATAAAAACTCTCATTTTTCTGTTTTTTTGAGAAATAAATAAGATCAGATTATATGCATAATTCTGCTTGTCACCTACATGTAATTTTATAGATATACAAATATGAGTTATAGTTAAAGACTAATTTTGTGGCACCAGTGATGAAACTGATATTAGGTTTTTATTTCTTAAAATGAGTGAATATAGAGAACACAAAGGCAAATGAGCAATATAAAAGCTCATAATATATCAGTAAAATGTAATCAAGGAAGGCATCATACATAGACTCACAGCTTGTGCACTATAAAACCTCAGGGAAGACCATTCATGAACAATGAAGTTAATGACACTCATAGATAAGTGTGCAGCCTGTACAACTGAACATGCTGTCTCTTGAAGTAGGCTTTCATACTGTCTTTCACCTTCCTTACATCTAGTAGGAAGAAGAGGAAAGGACACTAAGCTCAGGGGAGAGTAAATGAACTTATTGTGTTTTTTCCAGCTCTAGCATATTTCTTGTTTATTTGGTAATGAGATTGTTGATATTGTTCAGTAACCTAAGGAGGAGGGTTACTTCTTTCATCCAGAAGAACAGTATTTTCACCAGGAGGTATAAAACATCTGGTGTTGGTAAACATTCACCTCATACCTCTTTCATGTAGACTCCATTTTATAGTGCTAACTAGGTATTGTCATAGCCTTTTATGGAGAGTCACAGAGTGTTCAATCTGGATTCCTTATCCAAAGGAATCCACCAAATTTTAAAATTATATTACAAAAGAGTCCTACACTTCAAGCACAAAGTTTGCTTAAATTCAAAGTATGGTGCTATAATCAAGTTGCTTCTCTTGCTTACATGTTAATGCCCATAGCCCTCAAAATATGTAGTAGTCTGAAAATTGATGAATGGGAGACAGTCTTTTTGAAATTATTGTTTGCATTGGGAGGAGAGGTTGGGATCCATTTTATGATATAATTTCCTGCCCTCGCCCCCTTTGGGTACAGGTGATTGAACTCAGGGGCACTCTACCACTGAGCTACATGCCCAGCCCTTTTATTGTGTTTTATTTAGAGACATGGTCTCACCAAGTTGCTTAGTACCTCACTGTTGCTGAGCCTGGCTTTGAACTCACGATTGTCCTTCCTCAGACTCCCGAGCTGCTAGGGTTATAGACATGGGCCACTGTGCCTGGATGGGGCCTCTTTTGATATTCAGGCTAAATACAAGTTCCTCTCCTTTCCATTATAATGTAACTTCTGTTTTCAAACACTTTTGGCAACTTACTATGTACAGAATAAAATAAAATTGTAAGTTCTCAATTTTACTTTAACATTTCCAATACTACTGCATTTTCATCTTTCAACTCTTATTTAGGATAACATCTATGGAGATGTCCTTCTGAGCAATGCTTCTAAAATAATTTCAATTGTTACGTTCATTACAGACCTTTATCTCCTCCTCTAATAAAATATAGACAGTAAGAGAGATTCAACTGGTTTTTGGCCTTTCCAGTTCCTGAAACATACTAGATACTAAATAGATATACGTTAGAGAAAGAAATAAAGGAAGGAAGGCAGGTAGGATAAGAAGAAAGGATCCTTCTAAGACTTTGTACTTCCATCATGATCTACCATCACTACTTTCAAATCTTTTTTTCACATTGTAGGCTGTGCTCCCAATATCCTACCATTATACTCTAGTTCACATCAAACTTCTCTGTAATCTGTATCCTTTAAGTACTATAGTACCTCTCAAGATGGCCTGTAAACTCTTTTTCCATAAGTTTTTGCAATTCAGTTTCCTAAGTTATTTTCTTTTCTTAGACCCTTATAGTAGGGAAATGTGTGCATTTACATTTTACTAGATAGTAAACTTCTCGATGCAAGAACCAGGCATCAATATGTAACCCTTGTAATGCCTAATATCAAATATTGTGCACAGTAAATGTTTGATTAGTGAACTATGGTACCTCTGTATATTGAAAATTGTATGGGTTATTCAATTCAATTCAATTCAATTCTGATCTTCCCCACTCATGAATTATGTGACTTTGGGAAAATTATTTAACCTCTCTTGACTTCAGTTTTATTATTTGTAAATCATAATAATAACAAAATCAATGGGTGTGTTAAAGATTAAATGATTCTATGTAAAGCAAATAAGATAAACTAGATACTATAAGTAAAGGAATCTGCTTGATGTCAGAAATTTATTTGTAAGAATCAGGTGGTTTGTGTTAAAATATTAACTAGGAAGTGGAAGAATACAGGTTGATTCTTAAGGCAATGAAACTACTATGTATGATACAATAATGGTTGTGTTAAATTTTTCTCTATACTTTGAAACCCTATGTAGTGAACTGCAACCTAACTTAGTATATAACAAACTGCTAATTAAGCGTATATCCTTGTACCAAATAGCAAAACCTTGGCCAATCACAGCTCAACTTCAGTCATCATGGGCTGCCAAATGATGAGATTACATTCACAGAAGACAAATTCATTTGTAACCTATCAAGCCATCTGTCTAGGGCATTTTCATTTTCTCCTGTAAGTACTGCCTGCCCACATGGCTGGGTGAAGCCCACTTAACCTTTTCTTGTTCCAAGGGCTGTCTGATTCACCAGTCATTCTTTGCTCAAATAAATGGTGCTAAATTTAATTTCTCTAAAGTGCTGGGAATTGAAGTGTATACATGATAAGTAGGCACTCTACCCTCTACCATTGAGCAATACCCCCAACCCCTAAAGAATTTTTTTAAACATTGGTTATATTCCATTATAAATTTGCCCCAATTCATATTGTGTACAACACTGTGGTTTGTTTGAGGTCTAATGTAAAATATAGACTCTGAATTATAATGCTGTATCAATGTAGGTTCATAGGTTGTAACAAATGTACCAAAGAAGATAGGCTATGCATGTGTGGGACCAGGAGGTATGTAGGAAATCTCTGTATAGTCTAACAGATTTTTCTATCAACCTAAAACCTGAAATATAGACTATTAAAATATTTTTCAGGAAATAATTTCCTCCTATTTTAATAGGAAACAATTGATGTTTCTAACAGCCTCACAATTTTCCTGAAATGAAATCAAATGAAACAAAGAACAGCATACTATGTTACGATTTAGATAGTTAAAAACATCACTTCCTGATCACCTAATCATTAATATAGTGTTAAAAATATTACTTTGTTTCTAGTAATATGGTATTTCTAAACCCCAATAAGATCAGAGTTGCATATAGCTTTCTAAGACATTGTAATGTCTATAGAAACTTCTGAAGTTTTGAGCTGGAAATATAGCTCAGTGTGCAATGATTGCCTAGCATATAAGAGGCCCTGGATTTGATCATGAGCATTGCAACAAAATTGAAGTTCTAACAAATATTTTTTGAAAAATTACTCAAGATTTTCTGAAACCATTGTGCTGTTTTAAAAGTTATCTTGAGGTTGGGGTTGTGGCTCAGTGGTAGAGCACTTGCCTAGTATGCGTGAGGCACTGGGTTCGATCCTCAGCACCACATAAAATAAAGATATTGTGTTTACCTATAAGTAAAATATTTTTTAAAGTTTTCTTCAATTTGGAGATATGCTATGTTTTATTTTTATAAAATCATTGACTGTAAATATTTGACTTTAAAATAATTATGTCCTCTGTAATGTAGATATTAATACCAATAGCTATTCTAATGGTATAAAAAACAAATATGAGATTTTGTGAAGTGCATCCCTGTATATATATATATATATATATATATATATATATATATATATATATTACTTAAGTATATTGAGGGTCCTAATAGACATTATATTCTAATTTCCTTCTGTGCCCAAAATAACTGTAAACAATAGATTAAATTTAACTTAACCTTTCAGTTCTCAAATTCAGTTAAATATCTCATTTCACTACTATTTTTTTTTTTTGTGTGTGTGTGTGTGTGATACTGGGGATTGATCCCAGGGCCTTGTGCATGCAAGGCAAGCACTCTACCAACTAAGCTATATTTTTAGATCCTCCTTTCACTAGTATTTAAGAATTTAATCCAATTATGCAAAAATGTATCCAGACCTTATATTAATAATGACATCCATTCTAGCCCACCTTTCTCACTTGTGTTTCCATATAGCCTAAGTGAAATGGCTTCTTTTTAAGATTTTCTAAGAAATATGGATGTTTTCTAGTTATATTCATTGCCACGTGCATATCTTATTCATTTTCACAGTTTTTTTGTAAGTTTATTATTAGGGGAGTTGAGGATGATTTCAGAGCCACATATAAAATGATTGTAGGCAAATTTTATTCTTATAATATTCCACTCCCATTACTACAGAATTCCACCCCACCCCTGGTAAGTATTAATGAACTGGAGGGTTATCAGAAATGACCTTGTTTTGGGGACCAGATGAGTAGGAAAATGAGTAAGAAAGGAAATCATGGAATTAAATCATTTGGGTGCAAGAGGGGTGGGTAAATACTCTTTTCTTGGAGGAAAGATAAATTTTCTAGATAGAGAAATTATTGTATTTGTCTAGTTACTGTATAGTCTGGGGATAAAGTAGTAAATAAGTATTTGTAACTTTTTTTGTGTATGTGTGAGTCAGCAAAGCTATGATAATACATCCATTTTCATTGGAAAGACAGGTGGATACCAAGACATGCACATTACACACATATTTGAGTGTGTATGTGTTCACAAGAGAATCATTTAAAATCCAGTTTCTTCTTAGGATCCAATAGACTTTGTCTCAGGATATTGTGTATTCTCCAAACCTACTAAGATCATTTACTATTTCTCTTGATAGTTCCCATTCTCCCCCTTTCCTAGAGAAAAGGTGGTACTTAAGTTTCTGAATCAAATTTGGGCTAGAGGTTAGTCACACTTCTATGATTGTTCCTATGCTGCTATTTGCCTCCATTTGCAAATTAATAAATCCTTATGCCATTTTTCCTATTTAATCTCTCTATTGGTTCATTACAGAAAACCTTCAGAGGATAGAGAGCAAATTTCCCTTAGCCCCAACACTACCTATCTCCAAGAAAGACTTAATGTTAAGGAAGAGTTACAGATATGTGGAAAGAAGATTTTAAGTAAGAGGATGATGTAATATTATTAAAGCCTTTTACCTAGTATATATTGAGGGTTGCTACACAGGAAAGGCTGCATAATACTTGAAAAATTGGCCAGGTCTCTTTTCATTAGGTCATCATTTAAAACATGGTGATATCCCTCATATTTATTCATCCTCCCATATTTCCTTAAATGTGAATATCCTGTTGAGAATGTTTCTGATACTTTTTACTTCATCTTTTAAATTCTATTGAAATTTAAAATGGCGATTTAAGCACTAAACGTTTCAAGAAGCATTACTTTATTTAGCTACCATGACAAATTTGAGAGTGTAGCACACAATCTTTGCATGGAGATTCATTTTTAAAAAGTAAAGTTAGTTAACTATCCAAAAGTAATTTAGAAAAGAACTTAAATTTTATTTTTTTATTATAAAGGCATTAAAAGGAATTAACAAGTTTCACATCTCCAGTTCTTGCCCAGTTTTCTTTTTTTTAATTAATTTATTTTTTTATAGTTTAGATGGACACAGTAACTTTATTTATTTATTTATTTTTATGTAGTGCTGAGGATCAAACTCAGGGCCTCACACATGCTAGGTAAGCACTCTACCACTGAGCTACAACCCCAGCCCTGCCCAGTTTTCTTGTACTCCATAGCATTATGAAATTTCTCATACAAACATCCCTAATACTTTGCAGCACTATTACCCATTTGACTTTTCCCTTCTTTCTACAAAGTCTCCATTATCCCCACCATGTGCATGTGCTTTTTGTACTAGGGATTCAGTCCAGAGGCTTAGCCACAGAGCCACAGCCACAGCCTCCCTCCCCCTATTAAAATTGTTTTACTGAGTTGCTTAGGGCCTTGATTAGTTGCTGAAGCTGGCTTTGAAGTCACAATCCTCCTCCCTCAGCCTCCCAAGCTGCTGGAATTACAGGTATGCCCCAGTGTGCCAGGTCCATTTTTTTTTTATGAAGGTAGTCTTCATATCTCTCCTCCTAAGCATTCAATTGATATTTCAGAAAAGGAAGAAATAATGAAAGCAGAATAAAATATTATATAATTTGGAGGCTTCTTTTTTTTTGGGGGGGGGTGCGGGTAGTGCTGAGGATTGAATCCAGGGCCTTCTGCATGCTAGGCAAGCATTCTACCACCAAGCCACATCCCTAGCCCTGGAGGCAAACTTGATAAATGGGAATACTTCCAAATTAATTCTTTATCATATCCCATGAATTATTATGATTATTTTATACTTTATTGTAGCTTTATCTACTATTACAAATTTATGGAGAACACAGATTGTAACTATTTTTGTAGTACAAAGGATCAAACCCAGGAATCAGCACATGCTAGGCAATTGCTCTCCCAAAGAGCTACATCCCCAGCCCATAGACTATGTTTTTTCCTTTTATAGCTACAACCTCACTTCATAAGAATGGCCAATTCATTAGATTCATAGGCTTGAAATTTTTTAAAGGCTTCGCGTCCCCCTGCGCCCCCCCAAAAAAAAACAATAAAAGCTGGGAATGGTTGCCTAGGCCTGTAATTCCAGAGGCTCTTCAGGCTGAGGCAGGAGGATCTTGAGTTCAAAGCCAGCAGCAAGACCCTGTCTCTAAATAAAATGCAAAAAAGGTCTGTGGGTGTGGCTAAGTGATTAAGGACCCCTGGGTTTAATCCTCAGTACAAAAAAAAAGTTCTCTTAGAATATAAAATGTAAATTCCCAAACTTGTTTTAAAAGATATTTGTCATGTTTGTCTTTCCAATGTCTAAATTCTCCTTACAAGTTTTATGATAATTTTTTACTCTGTGTGATCTTTCCAGGGAGAAGGTCTAGCTCAGATTTGGTCAAAGGCTTCTCCCCTTTAAGACTGAATGTAAACCAAAATTCTTTAACAATGAGTGATAGCTACTCATAGAGGTAAGGTTGGTAGTACCCTATGCTTTGGTTGGTTGTGTTCTAGCCAAATTATTCCTGCTGAAAGTTGACTTTTCTTACTTTGTATGCCATGATTTACCAAAATGCCCTGGTTCTCCTCTAACACTGTATCTGCACTATGAGCCCTTGATATCCTTCCTACAAATGGTTCTGATGCTGAAGACAGATTTGATTTCTATTATTTGCTCTCAGAAGTATCTTATCATATATACTTGACATAAAAATACTAATTTGGTATCTGCTCACATATACTGAATATGGCTGTGCACAAGTCAGGGAAGTGCTGTTCACCTTGATGTCTGCCTAAATGGCACCCTTTAGACACAACCTGAATAGCTGTAAAAAGCAACTTAGTATCTGCTCATCTTTCTACCCTTCAATTGTCTTATATCTGTGCTCTACAACTGACTCAATTTCAATTACTTTCACTATACAGACAAGCCATGTAATCTCTTGGTGTTTTTGTTATACTTTGCATGCCACGCTCCTCCAATGCAGTCATTTCAGCCTGTAATGCTGTTTTCAGCTATCAGCTCCACTATAAAACTTTTTCTGTTACACCATTTTCTTGCCAGGCATTCATAGTAAATGACTTTGTCAAATGTTTACATTACTTTTTGCGTGTATTTCTTTTTTCTTTCTTTCTTTTTTTTTTTTTTTTTTTTGGTACTGGCGATTGAACTCAGAGGCACTTAACCACTGAGCCACATCCCCAGCCCTTTTTAAAAAAATATTTTATTTAGAGACAGGGTCTCACTGAGTTGCTTAGATTCTTGTTAAATTGCTGAGGCTGGCTTTGAACTTGTGATCCTCCTGCCTTGGCCTCCCAAGATGCTGGGATTACAGGCGTGTGCTTGGTGCCCAGCTGCTACATATTTCTATCAGCTCATATCATGATCATTTTATTTTGTTCTTCTGCAGTAACCTATTTGACTTTTGAGCATATGGATTTGCCTAAATTTGGCCTGCTAAAGGAGGACCTAGTACAAAGCAGATGTTTAAATGACCATGCCTTTGTGAACTCTTTGATATATTCTTTAACATTGATGATCCATTGAATAAATCAATTTAGTACTTGGAGATTTAAGTTTCCATTATCACATGTCTAAATGCTGCAATATTTACTTCTACCAATTTCCAATGTCAAATAAAATGAATCTCAGTAAAGAGAAACTATCTGTAAAGATTATTGCAAAATGGGAGGGATCTATTGCAATGGGGGGAGGAACTATTATAATAGGAAAAAATCTCTTATAATATTTTCAAGCATCTCAAAGAATAGGCAAAAAGGTTTTTCTTTTCTTTTTCTTTCTTTCTTTTTTTTTTTTTTTTTTTTGGTACCAGGGATGGAAACCAAGGGAGCTTAACCACTGAGCCACATCCCCAGACATTTTGTGTATTTTATTTAGAGACAGGGTTTTGCCAAGTTGCTTAGGACCTCACTATGTTGCTGAATCTGGTCTCAAACTTAGAATACTTTTGTCTCAGTCTCCTGAGCTATTGGGGTTACAGATGTGCACCACCACACCCAGCAGTGTTTTTCTTTTATAGGAAGAAGTAAATCCTAGAAAGAATAGGGGAAGTGGAATGAAAGGGTAGCATGATTAGATTATGGATCAGATAGTATTTTACAAGGATTCAGCCTATTTTCAGGGGAAATTATATGTTGGCTCAGGATGAGAGTGGGTCAGTTTTCAGGGACCTGGAGGAAAGAGAGGAATTTGTACCTTTTGTTCTAATTGATCAGGAAGGACAAGGAGATCAGCTAATAAATTATGAAGAGTCATAGTTCATTTTTTGTTGCTGTAAGAGAAAAACTGTAAATGGGTGATTTATGAAGAAAAGTGGTTGATTTAGCTTACAGTTCTGAAGTCAGGGAAGTTCAAGATCAAGAGGCTGCATCTGGTGGAGTCACCATGATGCATCAGAACATGGCAGATAGTATCACATGGCAGGAGTACAAGGGTGTCAAGCAGGCAAATGCTGAAATGAGGGGGCCAGATGATTTATAACAACCACTTTCTCATTAACTAAAGTGAGCACTCACTCATTGCTATAGATGCCATAATATATTCATGAGAGTCCCCATGATCTAAACACTTCACATTAGGCCAGCCTTCCTAACATGCAGCTTGAGGAATTAAACCACAGCTTGAATTTTTGGTGAGCACAAACCATATCTAAACCATACCATAAGGCAAGAAAATGGGAATTTGGAGGACTTTTGTCTGAATATGTTATAGGTAAACAAGTGGAGGCATCCCTGAATCTTATTTAAATCATATGGAGAAGGATGGCTCTTTGTAATAAGCCTCTGGAACACACAAATAAATTATTTCTTAATCTTTGTTGTTTTTGAGGATTATATATCTCAGGTAAAATTCAACATTGCCACAAATAATAATGTTTCCAGCATTTAGGGAGAAAATTAAATATATACTTTTTTCTTTTATAGTGATTATCACACAGCCAGTAATATCTCCATTTGTTAAATTCAGAGTTACCTTTTATGTTAGAGAACTCTTCAAATTAAATAAGTCAGAGGCATTTTTTAAGAGAACAAAATATTGCTTGCCTTCCTAAACCAGAGTGTGGATTGAGTATCAGAGACTTACCAGATTTCTTTCATGCTAAAGTCACCTTCATTTCACTTGACTGTAGAGGGCACAATTATACTGTAACAAAGCTTCAATGAAAGACCGAGAGCTGCATTCAATAAAATATACCTAGTTAATACCTCTGTGCTGCCAATGATTTATATATGCCTTTCAGAACAAATGCTTTTTAAGAAATCTTTTTAAAGGAGAGTTTTCTTATTTGTCATCCTCCTTACTTTTTAATTAATCCTAACTGAATTTCATGTGGGAGAATGTTAAAACGATAGAATTATAAATGAATTCAGTATTGTTGGTCCTCTTCCCTCTGTACTAGAATATTACTGTAAGGTTCAAGCAAGGAGGCACAGAGAGTTTTTTAAAGAAAAAATGCTGGGAAAATGAGCAAGCATTTTCTCTTACTTTCTTAGTAGTGTAGAAAGAGGAAGAAATGAGGATCTCAATAAGCTATGTGATTCACAGTTCTTTTTTCCCCACTACTGGGGTTGAACCCAGGGGTTCTTTACCACTGAGCTACATGCATCCCCAGCTTGTTTTTTTGTGTTTTAGGGGGATTTTTTTCTTTTTTTCTTTTTTTTTGTGGGGGGGGGGGTACTGGGATTTGAACGCAGGGGGACTCGACCACTGAACCACATCCCCAGTCCTATTTTGTATTTTATTTAGAGACAGGGTCTCACTGAGTTGCTTAGGGCCTCACCTTTGCTGAGGTTTGCTTTGAGCTTGCGATCCTCTTTCCTCAGCCTCCCAAACCACTGGGATTACAGGAGTGCACCACTGAGCCGGGCCTACCAGTTTTTTATTTTTAATTTTGAGACAGAGTCTTGCTAAGTTGCTTAAGGCCTCTCTATGTTTCAGAGGCTGCCCTTGAATTTAGGATTCTTCTGCCTCAACTTCAGCAGTCAGTGGGATTAGAGGCATGCACCAACATGTCTAGCAATTCATAAATTTTTCTTTTTTTTGTCTTTCGTTTCTTTGATACCTGGGATTGAACCCAGGGGCACTTAACCACTAAGCTACCTCCCTGGCCCTTTTTATGGTTTATTTAGAGACAGGGTCTCATTGAGTTGCTTACGGCCTCGTTAAATTGCTGGGGCTGGCTTTGAACTTACAATCCTCCTGCCTCAACCTGCCAAGCCACTGGGATTACAGGCGTGTGCCAGATTTCCAAATTTTTAAAAGCTAAGAGAAGTTCTCTGTATCAACTTATTTGTAGATTCACTGTCTTTTGGCATTCTTGATATACTCATTATCGTAATTAAAAGAGACCATGTTTCCTAACAGATCACATCTCCACTTTCATGTTCATATGCATAAAAGAAGTGGCATGCATGCACTCTTTTTTGTTCTGTCTGTATGTTGATTTCATTCAACATTCCACCAAGATTTTATTTTGAATATCAGTAATGACTATATAATTCTCAAACATTTAAGATTTTTCCTTTGTCTCATTTACTTTAAAATGCCCATTGCTTTTGATACTTTACTGACCAAAGTTGTCTGTTTTTTTTCCCTTCAATGGTGTGATGATATACTACCTTGTTACCCTTCTTACATATTCAATAAATTAGTTACATATTCAATAAATCAAATGAGTGCTTTTTGTTTTCTTTTTCTGGTACCACTATTTTGTGCATGTTCTCGTTGCAATGCTATTTCTGAATAAGATGAATTAGTCTTTGGAGAATTTTGTCTGTTATTTATTTTGACATTAATTTGTTACTCTTCTTACACATTTAACAAATTAGTTTGTTACCTTGAGTGCTTGATTTTCCTTCTTCCCAGTCTTCAGTCTTTTGCCTGATTGTTCTTCTTCTCCATCAAATGTTATTCAATTTTATGGTTCCAAGTAATATATGGTATTGGGTTGAACATTATCTAATGATAAGTTTAATGTTATAGTATCTGTATTGTTTTCGCTCATAAAAGCTCAAAGTTTATTTTGCCAACTGCCTTTTAAACAGTTACAAATGGGTGTCTTACTAATTCTTCAGTTACTATCTATTCAAAACCATTTATTCTCCCCAAACTGGTTCTCTTTTCTAGAAATTTTCTACTGTGTACCTCTGCCATAACCATTAAATAAAATAATGTTTGAATCTTTTTATTGGTTCTTTTTAGTTATACATAATTATAAAAGCATAGAATATAAATTTGTTCTAATTCAGTCTCTAACACTTTTCCTTTCCCTTCCGTCCTTCCTCCCCCTGTTCCCATCACTCTACCATACTGATCTTTCTGCTATTTACTTATAGTTTTTTTTTTTTTTTAATTAGTGTCTTTTGGATGTACATGATGGTGAGATTCACTGTGGTATATTCATATGTGTACATAGGAGAGTGAGGTCATATTCATTTCACTGTTCTTCCCTTATCCTGTTGCTCTTCCCTTCCCATCAATCTCCTTCTAGTTCACCAACCTTTCTTCGATTTTGATGGAATTCCCTCCCCTATTTTGGACTAGTTTCCACGTATCAGAGAAAACATTCAACCTTTTGACTCTTTGGGTCTGGCTTAGCATGATAGTCTCCAATTCCATCCATTTAACAGCAAGTGTCATAATTTCATTCTTCTCTATGACTGAGTAATATTTCGTTGTGTATATGTAGCATACTTTCCTTGTCCATCCACCTGTTGAAGGGCACCTACATTGGTTTCATAGCTTGACTATTGTGAATTCTGTTGCTATAAACATTGATGTGGCTGTATGCCTATAATATGCTGATTTTAGAACTTTGGAGTATATACCAAGGAATGGGATTCCTGGGTCATATGGTAGTTCCACTCCTAGTGTTTTGAGGATACTCCATACTGTTTTCCAGACTGGCTTCACTAATTTGCAGTCTCAACAAAAATGTAGGAGTGTACCTTTCCACTACATCATTGCCAGCCCTTATTATTATTTGTACCATTCTGGCTGGATTGAGATGAAATTTCAATGTAGTTTAATTGCTATAGATGTTGAACATTTTTTTTTTTCATATATTTGTTTGCCATTTGGTTCTCTTGCCCCTTTATTAATTGGGTTATTTGTGTATTTTGTGTCAAGTTTTGAATATTTTTTTATACTCTGGTTATTAATGCCTTATGTGAGGAGCAGGTGGCAAAGATCACCCATTCTGTAGGCTCACTCTTCATGCTCTTGTTTCCTTTGCTGTGCAAAAGCTTTTTAATTTGGTGCTGTCCCCTTAATTGATATATTTTTTTTTCTTGTGCTTTAGGAGTCTTGCTAGAAAAGTTGGTTCCTGTGCTTACATGTTGGAATGTTGGGCCTACATTTTCTTCTATCAGTTGCAGAGTTTCTGATCTATTTCCTAGGTCTCTGATCAACTTTTGGAGTTGACTTTTATGCTCTGCAATCTCATTGCTATCCTTTTATGCCACGTTGTAAAGGCCAGATAACTATGCTAGTCTCTTGAGTCCATTAGAAGGTACAGTCCAAGAGGACAGACTTGTTTTGGTATGTTTTGTTCCTGCAGCTTAAATACAAATGACAGTGACAAGTTCATTAAATGAGTGAATGAATGAAGATTTCCAAATATCAAAACCTAAGCTCATTCATTACTAGATGAATATTTTAAAATTTATTTTGTTGGTGAATTATAATTATGAAGTAGGACAGAAGAGACTGGATACCTGAGGATCTTTCAGGAAGCAGGTTTATGGACTGCAGGGTTCAGAGGTGGCTCTTGCCTAAGAATTCTTCCTCTGAGCAATTAATATAGAAATTCTTGGAAGTTTATATCCAGTTGAGGAGCCGGGGGTGGCTAGGAGATTCATATGGCAAGCATGTTTCATTTCATCCTCTGGACAGATAGGGGTTTCACAATTTTTTTTTTCTTCTGCAAACCTGGCCTTTATAAACAAAGAGGAAGCTACAAACCACAATGCTTTCTGCAGATTTTTCTGATAGCTGATGTCCTGTGTAAAAAGCTCTCTGATAAGAAGAGGATCTTACACCTCATAAATATGATGGGGGTTTATGCTTAATTATGGTAAGGGTCCTCTGCGTGAGGGTCTCTGGTCTACTGCAATTATGCATAATATTGGAACTCATTATCCCACATTCATACATGCATGTAACATAATTAAATCAGTCTTATTATCCAGTGCCTTTCTTTTCCTTCTTCCTTTCCCTAGATGAATATTTTTTAAATGCCCTGTTCATAGTTTTTCTTCTATTAAGAAATCATTTAGTATATTTTATCACTTTTAATATAGTCCATTTTCTTAAGGAGGTGCTAAAAAAAAAATTAATGCTATGAATAAGATTGACCATGCTGGAGCTAAACAACCTAAATTTGATCATGATTTCTTCCTTTCCTAACTGGAAATGTTATATATTTAATTGTCTTATGCCTTTTTATCCACATCTCTAAAATGGAATTAATGATCATTAGAGTGGTGTTAATATGAAATGAGTTAGTGCATGTTAAGCATTCAAGCAGTGTTTGCCATTTAATAAAGCCTCAATACACATTACAATTATTATGGATCAATTACCTTTTTAGTCTGCACATTTCAAAATATTGTTTATGCATACATCAGTGGTGTGATGGTTAATATGGATTGTCAAATTTGATTAGATTAAGAGATGCCAAGGAATAGGAGACTTCTGGTCGTGTTGATGAGGGTGTTTCCAGCAATTATTGGCCTGTAGGACAGAAAACAGAGGGAGACCTGCTTCATTGTTCATGGTACTGTCCAGTAGGTTGTGGGCCTGGATGGAACAAAAAGGTGAAAGAGGCAGGAATTCATTGCAGATGCAAACTCAATTTCTCTTGAGTTGGTGCTTTGATTGCTGCTGTGATCACCTGAGAACATCAGATACTAGCTCCTGCATTCTTCTAAAGTGAACTCTGACCAGAGAGTTTCCAGGTCTTCAGTCTCAGACCAGTGTTGCATTGTTGGTCTCTGTTTTTCTGAGGCTCCAGCTTCTTGGACCCGGAAGCTACTGGTTTCTCCCTTTCCAGCCTGCAGATAGCCATTGTGGGACTATCCCTACCTTCTGATTCAGTAAGCTAATCTTTTAAATCCCCCTTTAAAAAATGAGAGAACCCTGACTAATACAAGTGGCACCAACATATTTAAAACAGCATATCCCATTTTTAACAAATTTTTATGTCTGACCCCAATGTATTTACAAAATATTAAATCAGTGATAATGCTTTCATTATTTGCACCCTCTCTTCTTTTATAAACACTTAAGTCTCCTTGACCAAATCTTCATGTTCCAGGGACTGAAATTTAGAAACCTATGATCTAAGTATTTGTTGATTGATGCAATTATGTCTAAAATCATTAGATTACAGATGCAGGAGGCATTTTAATAATTCATTTACTTAATTTGTCTCAAGTGAAACTATTTTAACATTAGAAAGTTATGTTTTAAATGTTACTTAGCAAGGACAATTTAAATCTCTTTTGGAAAATTAATTTAGATATCAAAAATAAACTTTCATTTTTTTCAGAATAAATGAGAAGTTTTAAGTAGCAACCATATTTAATGGATTATAGATTATTGTTATTATTAAGTGTCACACACAGAATAAATGGTTTGCCTTTGAGCATTTCTGGATGATTTTGAGTATATATTAATTTTTGAACTGAATCTGATACACAAAAGGAATTTTCTAAATAGTGGATGTTATTTACATTTTTAAATTTTAATTTAGTGAGACATATGAACTTTACTGTAATCTCCATCTTTTGGAAAAAAGATTTATTGCTACTCCTTATCTGGGATTTCTTTTGAATAAAAATATTTAGTATCCTTAAAAGAAAAGAATCATCTTTAATTATCATCTTATGATAATTAAATGAACAAAGTATTTCCGATTATTTATAGTTTTTTAAATATATTTTTTCCTTATTTTTATTCATTCTTTTTTAGGTATACATAACAGTAGAACCTATTCATATATGAATACACCATGTTGAAATCATATTTTCAATTTTAGTTTAAGCCACTACCAATGAGCCACCACCTGTATAATACAGAATTTTTAATTTAATTTTTTATGTTGTTTTTATAGCTGTATGCCAAAATGTGATAGTGTGTTCCTTTCAGGGCAATGGAAAAATGTTTTAATGTTTGTGACGAGATGATAAATTTGTCACACAGTGGAAAGGTTATTGAACTGGGAACAAAAAATCGTAATCCTTCTTAATATTTAATATGCAACCATTTGTTTTTTGACAAATTGCTTACCTAAGCAACTCGTATTTTGCTCATTTTTTTGTAAAATGATGGGACTAAAATAGCTCATGAATTGGTTGTCTTCAATCCTTTTTAAAATCAAATGTTCATTTCTGAATTTTGGTAAACAGAGCTATTCTAAGTAGGACTGAGAAATAGTAAAAGTCCTGTTTTTGTGAATACTGTAGTTATTTTGCTGACCTCATTTTCATCTTTCTTCACTCTTATAGATGGCTGTATTCGGTGGTGTCTTTCATTCATACTGAACGATAAATTGTCTATAGGGTTTAACCTGCTGCACCTCCCAGGGATGTGAAGGAGGATAATTTAAGAAAAGCAAGAAAAAGTAAAATTGCATAATAAATATTTAAATGTGGGATCTCTTCATCAATGAGGGAGACAGTCACAATTTTAAACTATGAGAAACAGACTTTCCAGTGTTTCTAAAGACATTGTTAATTTCTACAAAGAAATAAAAAATAAATAAGCAAGCAAACAAAAGACAAAGAAGTCAAATAGAAAAACAAGACAACTAATGAGATATGATTGATTACATTGAAACATACATTCATTTTTATAGTATTGATTCATTGATAAATTGAGTCACTCCATGAATATAGTATATTTCTTAATTTACTTGGGTAATGTTTCTCAGTAATGTTTTGCAATTTTATACATAGAGGTCTTCATATCACTGATTATATTTAATTTTTAAATGTTACTATTAAGAGGAACACTTTTTTTTCTGAATTCCATTTTCTTTTGGTCTATGTAAAGACAATTTTTTTCATGTTGATACATTGAATTTTTTTCAAGAGCCTTGTTAAATTATGTCTTACTTGTAGACTTTATTTCATATTTTATAGTGATTAAAGATTAGTCCTCTCAAACAATGTAGTGCTTCTAAGATTCCATGCAAACAATAATGTTCTCTAAAAATTTATATAGTAAAAATTGACAGGAAAAAGGATAAACTTTAAGACAACAATCATTGTGGGTAATTTTAAGCACAGATTTCCTCAGTACCAGAAAGAACAGTCAAAAGTCCAGATTTATAATATGAATAACAAATTTGATCAATTTGAACTATGCAAAATAATCATTTCAACAATGATAGAAATCCCATTTTTCTGTACATAAAGACCATATTCCAAAAATCATTATACAATAGTACTTAAAGCAAGCTTCAATATATTTCAGATACTGAAATGAAAATGTGTTTTTGACTATTAAGACACTGAATTAGAAATCAATAACAAAAATAATTTTAAAATCTTTGAATATTCAGGAATTTTACTTAAAAGCCACAGATTAAAGAAGAAATTGTAGTAACATTTAAAAATTTTTATATTTTTACATTATAATTTTAGCTGTAACTTATAGTTTCTTATACTATAACTCCCATCATATTACAGTTACCTCACAAGTGCACTAACAAAGTTTGTGTTCTATTGTTATGGTTACCTTTATTTTGTGGCAGGGCCTGTGGATGTAGCTCACAAGCCATGATCAAATGTGCCAGGCAGAAATTTATTTAAGCAATAGGATTTGACTTAGACCTATTTAAAAAGAAAATACTATTTTTACAGTAATAAAGTATTGCTCACAGAATTGCCAAAGGGACCTAAACTATCAGCCAATAACCATGCTTAAACTTATTTTGTGTCCTAATCTGGTGAAGGTATGGCTGCCACTACTGCTGGATTACTTGATTACAGAATGTAATGCTGAGCTCACAAATACAGGATATTAGATGCTGGTACTTCTGCAAAGTGGATGTTACTTCCATCACTGCTCTTTTGTATCACCAGAACAGATTTTACAATTTCTATTCTATTCATTTTTCCATCACTGGCAGCTTCTAATTCCAAATCTGGGGCACATGCCTCCAATTGTCAGAAGCCAGTACTTGTGCTACTGCCCTAGTTTCCATGAAGGCTGAAGGAAAAAACAACAACAATAACAACAAAAAAACAACAAGTACTATAGATCTTTAGTTTCTATAGCTTCTAGAGTGGAAGGTCAATTTGCTTAACAAAATGGGAGATTTTTAAAACATGGGAATGGTTTAAGATAAGGAGCAGGGAAAGAAGCCAACAGTCTGGAGTTTTGCTTTTAGATAAGCATATCAACACTCAGGTTTTGTTTTCTATTTCTCCTTTTCTTCTTCTTCTTCTTCTTCTTCTTCTTCTTCTTCTTCTTCTTCTTCTTCTTCTTCTTCTTCTTCTTCTTCTTCCTCCTCCTCCTCCTCCTCCTCCTCCTCCTCCTCCTCCTCCTCCTCCTCCTGGGGATTGAACCCAGGGGCACTTCACCACTGAGTTACACCTTCCGTCCTTTTTAGTTTTTGAGCAGGTTCTCTCTAAGTTGCCTATGCTGGCCTCAAAATTGTGATGTTCCTTCCTCAGTCTCCCTAGTTGCTCAGATTACAGATGTGCACCACTTCCCTCATTTCTATTTCTTCACTTTTATTAAAGAAAAATGTGATCATTTGCAACTCTCCATCCTAACTGAAAATGATGTATTTCATTTATTAAAGATAGAGCAGTTTCTCACCTTAGCACTGTTGGCAGTTGGCTCAGATAATTGTGAAGGGCTGTGCTGTGCATGATAAAATGTTTAGCAGCATCCCTCTCATGTACACACTAGATGTTGTAGCATCTCTCCTCAAGTTGTAACAATCTGAAATATCACCCCAGATTGCCAGATATCTTTGGGGGTCAAAATTGTCTCAGTATGAGAACAACTGCATTCTTTGTAAAATGATTATTGTTTCTTGCATCCCACTGTGTGGACTGGTTCTTTAGGCAAAATACACATCTCTTATATTTCTATCACATATATCTTTTTTGATATTCTATAACATGAACTAATTTAAATTTTCACTATCATGAATCTTTGCTATAAAAAATTGTGAGGAGGTACTGAAGAAGAAAGGAGTATTCATTAAAATACAATTATCTCCAATTCAATATCAAGGCATCTATTCCTTACAGTTACACATTTTACATGTGAACTCAAAATTTCCAAATAATTTATGACTAAAGTGCAATAAAACAAATATTATGGGGGCTGGGGTTGTGGCTCAGTGGTAGAACACTTGCCCTGCATGTGTGAGGCACTGGGTTCAATCCTCAGCACCACATAAAAATAAATATAATAAAGGTATTATGTTCATTGACAACTAAAATAAAAAAAAAACAATTATTATGATACTTTTGATTAATACTGTGACACTTTTAACAATGTGTACTCATATTTGTGGCCTCCTACAAATTTTATTAGGAATATATCTTGAGACTTTTCTCATGCATTGTTGTATTAATGTGTTGCATTTGAGGATATAAATATATTTTCCTATGCAAATACTGAATTAAAACTTCTGTGAGAGCATGTATAATTCTATGAAATTTGAGCATAAAAACAAAGGCATTCTTCTGAGCCAAGGGAACTATTTCATAGGGTATGCTGGAATAAATATGTTATAGCACAATAAGAAAACATGCACAGGCGTGTCATTCTTCATTTTTGTGACTATTCACTTGGCTGTGTTAAAATAGCACCTTTGCTGGAGGCCTGTAATCCCAGTGGCTCAGGAGGCTGAGATAGGGGGATCACAAGTTCAAAGTCAACCTCAGCAATGGTGAGGCGCTTAGCAACTCAGTGAGACCCTGTCTCTAAATAAAATACAAAATAGGGCTGGGGATGTGGCTCAGTGGTGGAATGCCCCTAAGTTCAATCCCTGGTACCCCACCCCCACCCCCAATATAGCACCTTACCTGGTAAGGGTTCTTCACCCAGATATTTAACCCAAACCTTCATCCCAGAAGTATTGGAGTTCTCTTTGGGCTAAGTGCATAAAGTTTCTTTTCCTTTTATCACTGGACATATCAGGGTTAAGGAGTTATATTATAGTGCTGTCCAGAATACATTCCTTCTTGGTGGAATGATAAGAGACATGGCTATGTGTATCCCACTTTGTGATTGGCAGCTCAGATCGACTGGTCAGCTAGTGTTCCAGAGTCACAGGTTTTGTATTTGTTGGGGCTTGGTAGCAAATTGAGAATTGTTTCTTTTCTAAAAAACTTAAGGCTGTGTTCTAAAATCCAAGCAAGGCTGTGTTCTAAAATTCCAAGCATTTCCACACAACTCTAATTTCAAGACTTTCTTCCAACTTCACACACTTCTCTGTTGCAAACATCTTAACACTATTGTGTTCATGATATCATAAGATCTAAGAACAGAGCTGCTTACACTGCAGGAGTCCTACTGCAGAGTCTTCTCTTGTGCAAAACCCATCGATTAGCAAATATATTGAAGCAAACACACTACATTGTAGAATCTGCTGCCTCTAAATTCCTCCAAAGTGTCACCTCTCTCTATTTTAGTGTTAGGGAGCAGAAGATGCAACCACTAGTATTTAACCCTGCAGAGGATTTCCACAATTGTTAGTAAGCTCTCCATTGCTATGAAAAGAAAAACCACCTGATGTAATCAACATAAAAGGAGGAAAGATTCATTTGGCTCACAGTTCCGGAGGTTTCAGTTCATGGTTGATAGGCCCCATTGGTTTTGGGCTCAAGATAAGACAGCAAGCATATTCATGGCAGGGAATGCATGGTGGAACAAAACAGCTTACCTCATGGTGCCCAGGAAGCAAGGAGAGAGAGAAAAGGCTGGGACCTCAATATCCCCTCCAAGGGCATGCTCCCAATGACCTAACTTCTTTCTACTAGGCTCCAACTCCTAAAGGTACCACCACTTCCCAATAATGCCACTGGTTAATCATAAAGTCTTTAGTATTTGAAACTTGGGAGACGTTTAAGATACAAGCATAACAATAATTTCCCAGTCCACTTCACTGAGTTGAGAAGTTTCTGTATGTTTGTGCTTCTTACATGTAGTCTTATGGGCACATACATGTCTTGTCCAGATATTCAGGTTGGTGTATATACTGTTTCTGGGTTCCTTGAGCATGATGCCATCAGAACAGAAGACAACCTATCCTCAGAAGACCAAGGTCCCTTTGAGCTAAATTGTGACATAGAATGAGAAAGTTGCAATAAGACTGTAAAATTATACTGTTGCTGTGTGAGTTGTGAGAATATCATTGTGATATTCTCATCTTTTTAGTCTAAAGGAATAAAAGTATCTATCTGATCAATAGCTGCATAAGTAGGTTCCTTAGAAACTCATTGATTTGTTTTATTGAAGAGACCACATATAGAACAGCAATCTCAGTTTCCTTTTACTTATTATAATCCAGTGCCATACTTCTGAATATTCTGAATTGTGCATCATACAAACTGAAAAGTTAAAAAAAGAATATGATGGGAATCATTAAGTCTGAATCTCTAAAGTTTTCAAAGGTGAAACAAATCACTGTGGTTCTCTCAGGGATTCAGTAAGGCTTTTGATATGTTGTGTTAATAGAGAAAAGGAGGTTCCAAGATCTTCCTGCGGCTTTTCCAAATAATAGATATTATTCCCTAGGAGTCACAGACAAGATAAGATGATAACTTGTGGTTGAGCCTACATCTTTAATGGTATACTCAGAAACTAATAAAATGTCCTTAGAATTTTAGGGTCCTTCAGTGAGCTAATCTTAATTTATCATCCCATCTTCATAAGGTCCCAAGCTGACCGGTGAGCTATGGTGACGTTCAAGGGATCAAAGACCAAGGCTGAAAAGGTTAGAATGAAAAGAACTGGCTTCCACTTTATAGGTATCTTCTTGTAAAGGTTACTACATGTCTTCAATTATGGTGAAGAAATTGTCTCAATATAAATTGGAAAATCTATAAATGTTGCTAAATGGTTATTGAGGATTCAGCTATTCCATATTAGAATTCACCATTATAACCTCTTTCCACTAAAAATACAGCCCAACTTTTATTTCAATCAGTGGTCTGTTTCAAGTTTCCAATTTCTCAAACTTAAAAATAATTTTTGGGTGGTTTTTTGTTTTGTATCTTAACATTATGGATGCTAAATTTAAGAAATTTTCCACATCAGTAGAAAGTGAAAGGTATTTCAATCCTACCTTGAATTCAGAATTTAAGACAAGCATGATGTTCTCCTTATAGTCCCATATCCCAAAGCCTTTATAAGCAACTGTGCCACCCTACAGATTTAGAATACTCCTAACCTTCATACTTCATTATCGGAACTACTATTTGGCTTTTCTTAGTCAAATCATTAATGCATATTTAATAGCAAGATAATTTTCTTTTTTGGATCATTTATTATTTTTTCTTTATTAGTAATTTAAAAAATTCTAATTTGTTATATGACAGCAGAATGCATTACAATTCATATTACATATATAAAGCACAATTTTTCATATCTCTGGTTGTATACAAAGTATAGTCACACCATTCGTGTCTTCATACATGTACTTCAGGTACTGATGTCCATCTCATTCCACCATCTTTTCTACCCCCATGCCCCCTCTCTTAAATCCTTCTGTGTTCTACTCCCCAACCCCATTATGAATCAGCCTCCTTATATCAGAGAAAACATTCAGCATTTGTTTTTTTTTTGGGGACTGGCTAACTTCAATTAGCATTATATTCTCCAAGTCCATCCATTTACCTGCAAATGCCATGATTTTATTCTCTTTTAAATAGCAAGGTAATTTCAAGAATTACTTTTATCATTCTGTGGTACAGGATGCCAGAGTCTTATTACCAACTGAAGATTTACTGCCTTTAATGCCAGTCAGGCTAGATTATTAATGGCATTTTCCCCCATTTCTTCCATGATCTGATCTCTCCTTATCAATTTTTATGTCAGAGTAAACATGGTTTATTGAAGCTCAGTTAAATAGTAAATAAGCTTATTACAAATGTATTGGGTTATTTATAGAATCTCTGAAAAGTTTGAGAACCAGGATTGGAATTCAACGGCTTAAAATTATGCCTAGAAATCACACTGTAGAATTGGCTCAGGAAACAGCCTACTGAAACCACTGAGCAAAGACACTGCAATTGAAACTACAAATACCAATGATATGAGACACTAAACGCTATCATTTAAATCACAGATAAGTTTCTTCTAGATGTTGAAAGTCACTTCTGAGTCTTATTGCCAGAGTACATCTGGAACAGTATTTTATTCTTGATAATAGCTTCTAGTCCATTCTCCAGAGAGTATATAACTGATTGATGGAGCTTAGGTCATATGCCAGCCTATGTCTTTATGGGATGCTTAGAAACCAAGTAGCTGGCATTTTTAGTGTCTATAATGAGAGACAAGTACAGTTTTATAAAGTGAGGATTTTTATAACTTCCATATGGGTTCATATATCGCGTGGTCCAAACATGAAATAAGGGTTAGCCATTAGTTTACTAATGAATAAATACTAATTAGACAAAATTTTATATGTGTGTCTGTATTTGCATGTGCAAATGTGTGTGTATGTACCTGTATGTATGAATGTGTAGGTGGGTGGGGTTTTATAATTTTGCATTTTCTGACTTTAAATAATGTAAGGCTTTGGTTTTTTTTAAATATTTATTTTTTAGTTATAGGTGGACATGATATTTTTATTTTATATTTATGTGGTGCTGAGGATCGAACCCAGTGCCTCACGCATGCTAGGCAAGTACTCTACCTCTGAGCCACAACCCAGCCACAAGCCTTTGTTTTTTACTGCTACTTTTCTAAATTCAGAATGAGAATTATTCTTGTTACAAGGAGGAAAATGAAACCATCTATTCTAAGGTAAATTAAATGAAATATAAATATGAAATTAACATCATCCTTGAAGCAGGAATCTCAAAACCATACTTCTTCTGGATCAGTGGTGTAGTCAGTGGTTGGCTTTATTTATTATTAATGGAAAATATTTATTTAACACATTATTGCAAATAAATATTTTAGAATACTTTTGGCTATTCTCAGCAGAATAAAAATATAATATAACGTGTAAGAAAAGATATTTTTCTTTTCAGTGTAACTTCTACTTGTGCATTTTTCACATTATAACTATATATAGTTACTGTTAAGTGGAAAGAGTGGATTAGAACAGTAAATTGCTATGGAGTCAGCAATAAGAAAAGCATTATTATTATTGTTATTTTGCACAATATTCAAATTTTGTATTTAAGACAGTTTTGAGGAACTTTTCATCTGGCTAAAAAGTGAGTTCATTTTTAAAAGAGCAATGATATGAAGGATGGCAGTATTTTTTAGAATCAAAGGAATGGGCAATCAAGTTATTTAATTTTTTTTTTTTGTTTGTGTGTGTGTGTGATTGAACCCCCGAGGGCACTTTACCACTGAGTCACATCTTCAGCCCTTTTGAAATTTTTTAAAAAAAATTCAGTCAGGGTTTTGCTAAGTTTCTTAGAGCTTCACTAAACTGCTGAGAGGCTGGCCTTGAACTTTCAGTCCTTCTACCTCAGCCTTCTGAGCTGCTGGGATTACCGGCATGTGCCACTATGGCTATCTAATAATAATTTTGACAATTTACTACATCAAGATATGAGTTTTACATAGTCTTTAGAAATTTTATTTTCATCATATATATAATACATAATAAAACATTTAACTGACAGTGTTCTAAAGCAAATCACATCTTAAAGGAAAGATCATATAAGATTAAGACTTTTCCAGGACAAAACTCAGTATTTACAAAAATATAAAATAGTCAGCACTTCCACTCATGGCTTAAAACTATATTACCAACCATACAAAGAGACAGGAAAATATGAACTATAATGAGAACAATCATTTGCTTGAAACATACCTAGAACTGACACAGATGTTAGAAGACATGGAAATCAAAACAGATATTATAGTTGTGCCCCATACATTGAAAAAGTTAAGCATAAATATAGAAGATATTTTTAAAAGGACCAAATTGAATTTTTAAGGGTGAAAATTATAGTGTCTTAAGATTTTCAAAATCACTGGATGGAATTGAAACCACATTAGACATGACAGAAAAAAATGATTAGCATTTCTAGGACAGAGATGATAGAAGTAGAAACCCTTCAGCTCACTGTCACTCTTAGAGAGCTTCTAACAGGATTCAATGTGATGGAACAGTAGCCCAGAGAAGGATTATCGGATATCACTGATTGTAGGAAGTGAAGCAAGATATGGCTTCCATTTTGAAGGTGTTTTTGAAAAAGATGCAAGAACAAGGATGAGTTATGAACCCTCCCATGCTGACACTGCAGAAAAAAATCCATCCTGTGTTCACAGAACTCAGTGTTATCAGAAGAACAACACCAGGGTCGTATCCCAAACACCAGTGGGCAGCCTACAGTCGTAGAAGTAGGGTCTTTCTTTTTTCTTATTTGCACTCAGGTTCATAATCAAACAGTAGGTGCTTAGAGGACAGTATATGTGAAGCTTTTGGGTTTCTTGGGGGTTTTGGCTTACACAAATATCAAAAGTAAAAATAACATGATAATAATTGTATGCAAAGTGTTTGTGTATTAAATGAATTCTTTATATTGGTATTTATCAGCCTAACCATATAAAACTTGGTCCTTATGAGGCACATAATCTAATAATAAACATGGATTTGGCTATCTAAATTATTATGTTTATTGAGAAACATGGTATAACACGAGAGGATCTTGGTCCATTTTGCACCCATCCTTTTATTTTTTATTTATTTATATTTTTGGTACCAAGGACTGAACTCAGGGACACTCCACCATTGAGCCACTTCCTCAGCCCTATTTTGTATTTTATTTACAGACTGGGTCTTACTCAGTTGCTTAGTGACTCGCTGTTGCTGAGACTGGCTTTGAGCTCCTGTCTCAGCCTCCTGAGCTGCTAGGATTACAGGTGCGCACCCATCTCATCCTTTTAATTTAATAGAAGGTATAATTTAGGTGGAAAATATAGCCTTATGGACTTTTAAAAATTCATCTTTGCAAATTAATGACAATAGAGCTGAAGCATTGAGAATAAGATACTGTAGAGAGTTCATTTCTTCGATGCAATGAGTTCTTAAATTGTAATTCTGGTTAATAAACAGAAATTTTGGTTGTAGATATTTAACTTAAATCTGAAGAATTATTTCAGCAGAATCTTCAGGGTACCCAGCCTCTCACCACAGTCTTCCTATTCACATACATAGATGGCTGAAAAGAAAGATAGGTGGACCCCTATTGGCCCATAGTTAAAATGTTGGAAAGAGGGAAGAAGGCTGAAGCAATCAAGGTGATTGGAAGAAGATGAAAGTTAGGGAGAGCCTATAGAGACACACATTAAAAATAAATGTTGTATGGACTTCAAATGTAAAAAAGGAAAGATTGTGCCAACCATTATTCTCACGTGTTTTTTATTTATAGAGCTTTCTTCAAGTAACGGACACACTTTCATGTTCTTCCACACATTAAAGTGTATGTATTGAGTATTTACATATTTGTGGGTTCATCTGTGATCATTTTACTGAGACATAATACATGGCTGAGGCTCCATCTAAGAATAATAAGGAAATCAACCAAGAATCACTCCACAATTCATCTGAACTACTTACTAGCTAGTTATTGAGGATGGGGAGTGCACATAATCTCCGCAGACTGGTGTGATGAATCGTTTTTCAGTAGGAGGGGAGCATGAGAAAATAATCATGGCATGGAACCTTTGGCTGAGCATCAAGTTTGAGGATTCTTGGTTTAATCTGAATGCCAAGGTTAATGCTTTTTCTGTGAAGGTATTAGTTTCTATGGGAAATTTTCACTGTGGTATTACTGAGCAGAGTATGAAGAGAAGGAAGAAGTTGAGGGAAGGTGATTGGTATATCTGCATCATTCAAAAGTGTATTACAAAAGGAAAATTAGCCAGGCTAGTATCGCAAAATTGTTGGGGGTGACACAGTTGACATAGCATGTAGTTCCAGCTACATTTGAAATCTGACTTGAACCTCATGAAAAGACAAGATATCAATGGACAGAACTGTGCATTGGTTAGGGGTTCATGATATCTTGGCCTTGTCAAATTATTAGTGAAGAGTTAATTGAGAGCCATGGATAAGGAGAACAATGAAAGAAGTTAAGAGAAATTGATAAAAAGTTAGTTGACACTTTTTATTATGATAGATTTAAGAGGTTTTTCACAGATAATTTAAATTTATTCCTTTAAAAAAATAGATGTGCTGGCACACGCCTATAATCCCAGTGACTTGAGAGGCTGAGGCTGGAGGATCACAAGTTCAAGTCCAGCCTCAGTAAGGTCCTGTATCTTGAAAAAAAAATATATATTTATATATATACACATACACACATACATACACGCATACATATATACATATAAAGGGATAGGGATGTGGCTCAGTAGTGAGTTCAATCCCCTATACCAAAAATAAAAAAAATAATAAAACATGTTTAAAAAAAGTAATCTTTCCCACTGTTTTTGTCAGGTAATCAAACAGCAGAGAAGACTGTGTATGGAGTGTTTTCAATTTGGGGACTCTGAAGTAACCTAGGAGTGACATGGAAGTTTAAAGGGTAGTTACTAGTTATGAGCAAAACCATCTCTTCTCCACGAGCAGGCTGAGAAATGGAAGCTACACCGGTAGAAAACTAGAGTTTATAGATGTTTTCAGAATGACTGAGCCACCAGAGATTAGTGGTTTATAGTACAATATTAGGAAAACTTATGTCATGTGACCTTAATATCAAAGTAGTATATGTATTCAATTATGATGGTATTTTAAAATGCTAAGAAATTATAGTATATGCTTATGGTTTTGTATGTATTATAACACCTTGAGGAAACAAAGTACTATATTATTCACTAATTTACTGTATCTCAAAATCAATATTTAGAGGCTGATATTATATAGGTCCAGAGATATGTGTGTGTGTTTGTGTGTGTGTGTAGTTGAGTAGTTGTACTAAGATAACAACATTGGTCTGGGAGTTTCAAGGTCTCTGAAAAAAAGAAGTTTCTTTTCTAAGGGCTAGATCACTTTAAGAAGTCAGCTTGAAACATGTGTCAGTGTCGATATGAAACTTTTTGGTGAATTTGTTATATCTGGTGAATATATGCACCATTTTGTTTATCAACAAGGGAAGTGATTATATTAGCAAGATGACTAATACCAATATTAAAGAACCAAAGATGTTTGAAAAGTTGAAGTGGTTTTAAAATTGATTCATCCAAGATTATTCTTGGAGTGGAATAAATGGATTGTCATTCAGCACCTTATTGATTTACTTTCTGGTGTGCCTTTCTAAACAGCAGAAAATAGAAATCATTAAAAAATCCTAGATCCTCTTTCAGCTTGAGATTGATGTGGAAAAGATTCCACAGACACACTGTATTCATGTGTGACTTGGAATTTTAAAGTTAGGAAAGGCAATTATCTTGGTACCTTAATTATTTTGACTTGTCAGCATCTCTGTCTCCACAGAGACAAGATTTTTTTCTGTAGTAGCAACTCTGTGTACTTAGATCCCTAGTTCCCAGCCAAAACAGTGATTTTCTCTGGTGATATTACATAGAAGATGGATAACATATATGTACATTTAATGAATAATGTTGCAAAAATGAATGTGACTATCACACAAGTCAATAAATGAGATATGACCAAAAATCCAGAATTCTCTTTTCTGCCTTGCATCATCTCAAAATTCTCTCTTAATACAAATAATAACCTCATTTTTTATTAATCTGTTTTTTGCCTTTCTTTCTAGATTTACTACTTATGTGTTCATTTTTGCAATACTATTGATGGATATTTGTGTTTTTTGCAATTTGTGGGTGTCATAAATAATACTGCTATGCATATCATTTTAGTATATCTTGGTGCTTAGGAGAACACATTTCTCTAGAAAGTGGAATGCAGAGTCAAAGGAAAGTTTGAGGAATGGAATGAGTCACAGGGAAAATATATTCTTAACTTTTATATAATGACAAGGAATATCACAAGTGGTCAAATCAATTTACACTTCCAAAAATAGTGGGTGAGTTTCTCAAATTTGAATTACTTGCCAACATTAGTCAGTATCACTTCTTTAAGATTCCCCATACAAGGGGCACATAGTGGCACTGAATTATGGTTTGAATTTAAGTTTTCAAGATTACTAAAGAGGTTATGATCTTTAAATATACTTATTGACTTTTGAGATTGGCTATATTTCAAAGAATCTGTTGAAATTTTTACCCATTTTTTTCCCCATTAGGTTGTCTGTTTTTTTAATTCTTCAGGCTACATAAGAGTTCTTATCATATTATTAATAGTGGTCTTTTATTGGTTTTATTATTGCAGTTATCTTGTAAAACTCTGTGTCTTATCTTGTCTTTAGCTATCCTTAAGTTTTATTTTGGTGGAAAATATTTCTTAATTTAATATACATCAGTCTTTTTCTTTAAAGATTGGATTTTTTATCTTAAAAATATCTTTCTGTTGTGTGACATGAAAATATCCTCCCATATTGTTTATTAAAATATTTTTGTGAACCTTTCACATTAGGTCATTCATCTACTGAGAAATAACTTTATTAATAGTATCAAGTAGGGGTCAAATTTTATTTTTTTCTCATGGATACCTTATCACTAGAAACTTTTTAATTAAAAAAATTATTTTTGTGCAATAATAACTGCCATGAAAGAGTTTGTATATATTTTTGTTCTTTTTAAAATTTCTATACTATTTTTTAAATTTATGCTTTAATTGGATAGTAAAAATTGTATATATTTATGTGTATAACACAGTATTTTGATATATGTATACATTATAAATCTATATTCTTATCTTGGTTCACTTTTCTGTCTTTATATCAATGTTGCACTGCTTTACAAGAAATCTGAATACTTGATGAAAATAAACCTTAAATTTTATCTTTCTCTTCGAGTGTGTGATTGTTATTCTTAGGCATTTTTGATTCATAAAAAGGGAGCTTTTTGAGTCAAAGTCAAAACTTTTGGGATTTTCACTTAGATTTTGTTTATTCTATAAATTATTAGAAAATTAACATCTTTTCAATATTAAGGTCTAATTTATAAACACAGAATATATATCTATTGATTTTTTCAAGGACTTTGAAAAAGTATTATAACATTGTAGAGAGTTTGCATATCTTAGATCTATTACTACAACTTCAACTTTTTGGTGCTATCTGAAATGATTTATTTCTTCTTAATTTCATTTTTCTGTTGGTTGCTGTTATATGAAAATACGCTTTATTTTTATTGATTGTGTGTTATTGTCTCTAATCAATTGGCATTTTGGCTAACTTTCTGCACTGCCTAGGATTTCCAGTATATTCCTGAAGTGGTGATAGAAGTCATCTCTGTTTTATTCTTGATATCAAAATGAAATGTTGAACCATCTCAACATTAAATATGATGTTCTTGTATGAAGACAGCCTTTTTTGACTAAGAACATTTCTGTTTCTATTTTGGTAGGATTTGCTAAGGGTTTTTTGTTGTTGTTGTTGTTGTCTTTAAAAATATGAATGACTGGTTGAAATGATAAGCTGCTTTTATTTATTTTTTTTTGTAAGTTTACTTCCTTACTTAATTAGTAAAATAACTTGGTATTCCTTATACAAATTTTTTTTTATATAATGCTGGGTTCAATTGAATTCTAATATTTTAATATTTATTATCTACTTTCCTAAGCAATAATGGCTGTCATTATCCTTTGTTATGTTGTTCTTTCTTTCCTGATATAAAGACATTACTACAAAAAAAAAAAAAACCTGAATAGTGTCCCTTCATTTCTATACCTAGAAGAGTTTGTGTATATTTGGAATTTTTTCTTCCTTGAATGATTATTAGAAGACACTGGTGAAACTCTATTGGATTTAAACTTTAATACTATGTGAAAAGTATTGATTATTGATTCATCTTCTATAAAGATAAATGTATTTGTAATTTTCTATTTGTTTCCATCTATTTTGATGTTATATTTTTCTAGGGAGTGTGGTTTTTTTAAATTTTAAAATGTATAAACATATTTTCCCCTTATTTTAAGTACTCAGGATTGAACTCAGGGGCACTCAACCACTGAGCCATATCCACAGCCCTATTTTGTATTTAATGACAGGTTCTCACTGAGTTGCTTAGTGCCTCACTGTTGCTGAGGCTGGCTTTGAACTTGTGATCCTCCTGCCTCAGCCTCCCGAGCTTCTGGGATTATAGGCCTACACCACCACACCTGCCTTTTCGCTTTTATTTTTGAAGATATATTGGTTCCTCCTGCTTTTTATATTTCTTTTTCTTAAATAGTCTCTCAAATAGATTGCGATTGTATTACTCTTTTAAAGGAGCCATGTATTGACTTTTAATTTTGTTGATTATTCTCTATGTCATTAATTTCTGCTTTTTGATTTATTATTTACTTTTCCCATTTTATTTAGTTATGTCTTTTGAAGGTAGTGCATTTATATGTAATTTTACACTGTCTGACACTTCTATTTGAAGCAGCTAATCATATTACATTTATTGTAATTACTGATTTATTTTGATTTTAATCTTCCTTACTTTTGTCTGTCTATTTGTCTTGTCAACACTCTTTCATATTTTCTTTTCTTCCCTTTGGTTTTATTATTTTTAGCAATCCATTTTTACTGCATTGATTTTTGATATTATAAATTTGTTCTCGTTATTTAATGAACAATTCATGCTAGAATTTCCTAAATATTTAGAACTGCAAAAGAAAAAGTTTCTTGGAAATTTTCCAATAATATTTGTAATTTATATTTATAGCTATATCTGTATGCATTGTTGAAAAGCAAACATTTTTAAAAATGTTGGTCTTAGCTTGTAACACAAAATTAAATAAATTGGACCATGGGAGAAAAAATAATTACCAAAACAAATAGAACAAACAAGAAATAAGCATAGAGGGTCTTAAAATTCCAGCTTACAGGCCAATTCAGACTTTTTGGTTTAAAAACTTAATTAAAGGCAATAATCAATGAAATGTTATTCTGATGTAAGGACAGATGTATAAATAAGTTGAAAAATAATTGAGAATCCAGAAATAGAACATGTGTCTATAGTAGACTCATTTTTCAAATGTGTGTCAAGACTACTCAATGGGTAAAAAGAAAAAAAAATTCAAAATATGATGCTGGGACAACTGGATAGCCACATGCAACATAAGATACTCTACCTTATCTCACACCATAATCAAAATCAAAATGGACTTAAGTCATAAATGTTGGAACTAAGACAATACAACTCTCAGAAAAAATAAAGGAGAAAATCTTCATGACTTTGGATTTGGCAAAGGAGTCTCAGATATTGACCCCAAAGCCGAAGAAACAAAAATAAATAAATAATACAGACTTTATCAGCATAAACTGTGCTTCAAAGTACACCATTAAGAAAGTAGAAAGGGCTGAGCTTGTGGCTCAGTGGTAGAGTGCATGATCCTCAGCACCACATAAATGTAAAATAAAGATATTGTGTCCACCTAAAACTTAAGAATAAATATTTAAAAAAAAGAAAGTCGAAAGGCAACTCATAGAATGGAAAAAATAAACACAAGCCTTGTATCTAATACGAGGGTAATATCACAACATATATAGAAGAACTCAAAACATAAAAATTAAAAATTTTGACAAATGAACCAATTTAATTGATGAAAAATTAAAAATAGATATTTCTCCTAGAAGACACATAATTGGCTAAAAAAAACCACTTGAAAAGATGCTTTCTTATACCTCTTAATTAAAGGATTAAAGAGTTAATATACAGTGTGTTAAAAACTTGGTTAGTGAATATTAGTTCTGGATTTTAAAATACTTTTGAAATTCGAGGTAGTACTTAGCAAAATATATTTTGAGTACCTTGTGGATAATAAGGCTCAAAAAATTCAGAAGTATTAATCCACATTATTTTAACTAAATGTATAATTCTACTTTTACTATCCACATGAATTCAATCATATGAAACATGATAACATTAAGTTTTCTTAAAAGGAACATAACATTTATATGTGAAATATTACATGTGTGTTTGTGGGAGAGGGGAGAGGCTGGAAAGTTCAAAATCTGCAGGGGCCCACAAGGCAGGCTGGAAGTATGGAGACTCAAGGAAGAATGGATGTAACAGTTTAATTCAAGGGCAGTTGGCTGGCATAATGCCCTTTTTGTTGTCAGGGGATATCAGTCATTCTCTATTAAGGCCTTCAACTAAATCATTCTTTATGAGGCCCACCTGCATTATGGAGGGTAATTTACTTTACTCAAAGTCTACTGATTTAATTGTTAATGTCATCTAAAAAATATTTCCATGGAAACACCTGACAAAATACCTGGATACTGTGACATAGACAAGTTTCTGATCACTAATAGCAATTTAAAAGAAACCAAATATTCTAAAGAAGATATGAAGAATTTAAGAAGCATAATGGAGGGGCAAATATACTACCTAATATAGTCATTTAAGATATACTAATTAGAACACTGTGGCATTGGCACAACCAAGGTGTAGACAGAGCCCAGAAACATGGGTAGATTAAAACAATTATTATGATTGTTTTAATCATAAATGATGGTGCAGGCATGGGAAATCCATATGGACAAAAGTGAATTAGATTCCCCATCTCAAAATAAACAGAAAATAAATCCAGTTCACATGAAATCGCAAACATTAATGTTTTAGAAAAACTACGCAAATAGCTTTATGACATCAGTTTAAGAAAGGGTTTCTGAAACATAACATTCCAACTACTATATAAAGAAAAATATCAAGAGATTAGAAAACATTATTTTTTTAAAAAAGCCCTTACAAGGGAGAAGTCAAATTGGTAAAAGGACAAAAATTAAAACAATAAATCTGAATGGCTAAGAAACTTATAAACGAAAGGTGAATCTCTATATCAAGGAAATTATGATCCATGTACTAGGAGCTATACTCTTTGGTATATTTCTGAATCAATTATTATTATATTAATTGTACATATTTATGGGGTAGAATGTGGTAATTTGATACATATACAATGTATAATGATTGAAATAGAATAAGTATTACTTCTGATTTCTAAAACATTCTTTTAAATTTTGCACATTGGAACCCCAATGTAGCATTGTTTATGATAGAATGTAAACATTATCTAAATGCCCATCTTAAAAGAAGTTGAGAAATAAATTAGGCTATTTTCATTAGGTAGAAATAACTAAATTTAGTTTCTGTGCCTGTGAACATGGCTAGATGATAATCAATATATAAAAAGAGTGTACAGGCTTAAAATATATGCAAACTAAAAGTGTATATGTGTGTGCATATGCATGTGTCCGTTATTTAAGTATACACATGGTTTACATATGGCATCATGGACACAGAGGATTCATAGGTTGCTTATAACTTTAGGAAAATGGTCTCTAGTGACATTCAGGAATTAAATATTTGGAAAGGATGGTCTGCAAGTGAATTTTTAAAAATATTTTGCATTTTAAGTGAACATTTTCTTCTCTGAATCTATTAAGATTTACTGCGAGACTTTTTAAAGTGTGTTTGATGGGGATAAATGATTGTTCCCCTAAAGACACTAGTACTATTTGAGACCAAGGAAACTCCAGCACAAGGGTTTGTTGACATATGAATCTATTTTCTGAAGCACTAATTATTTGTGGTTGTGACAGGAAAATTTATCTAAGTGTTAATTGGTGTTTGTGTTCTCCTGACTCTACTACCACAACTTCAAGATGTAGTCAATATTTGATCTTCATTACTTCATGAGAGGTTTGTGTTAGGTTATAAAGCTGATGCTTCCTAAAATTAAAAGATTTTCCTGTATTTTATTTCAAAAAGTTCAAACGCTTTGAAAGAATAATGGTAGATTATCTAGAGAGAGATGGTAAAAAGGAAAGAAAAGAAAAGAAAACAAAACAGAAGACCCTTATAGATCTGCCAAGGGAAGAGGGACAGATGTTCTTGAGTCTGGAAAAAGATTAGATATCTTCATACAGCAAACAACTTAGCAACTCATTATGGCAGTGTGCAGATATTTTGTATTTCCAAAGAGAGAAGAAAGATTTAAGAAAGAAAGGTTACATAGAGTGTGAAGGTAAAATGGACTTAGATACCAGCGTTCCTGTGGTCCACGTTTACCGGTGAAGCAGTAGAATTACCAGATTTGACGTGATCATGAGAGTTCATGAGTGCAGGCTCAGCACTATGATGCATGCCTGTAATCTCAGTGGATCAAGAGGCTGAGGCAGGAGGATCACAAGTTCAAAGCCAGCCTCAGCAACTTAGCTAGGTCCTAAGCAATTTAGTGAGATTCTGTCTCAAAAAAAGGGTTGGGGGGGCTGGGGATGTGGCTCAAGCGTTAGCGCACTTGCCTGGCATGCCTGCGGCCCGGATTCGATCCTCAGCACCACATACAAATACAGATGTTGTGTCCGCTGGAAAAAAAAAATTAAAAAATTTCTCTCTCTCTCTCTCTCTCTCTCACACACACACACACTCTCTCTCTCTCTCTCTCTCTCTCTCTCTCTCTCTCTCTCTCTCTCTCTCTCTTAAAAAAAAAAGGGCTGGGGCTGGGGATATGGCTCAGTGGTTGAGCACCCCTAGTTTCAATCCCTGCCGCTCCCCCCAATAAACGAACGAAATGCAGAGCTTTTACCACATTTTTCAGGTTATTTTAAGCTTCCAGAATGCTCATGTGATCTGAGGAAAGAGACAGATTGTAAAATGATGACAAACTGATGTAGAACTTATTCTTAGCCTGATGGGTTGGGGGCTTCCTTACAGCATTCTTTAATTTGATTTAAAGTAAGTAACTAGATGAACCACTTCTTGTCCAAATGTATTTATCTAAACACTTAAGGTTCACTTAGTAAAGTACTGAGAGTATCAATGTGATGTTGTAGAATTACAGAAATCTAATGTGGGGAGGGGTCTTAGAGATAACTCAATCTAGTCAACTATTCTGTGAATAAGGAATCTGGAATTCATCAAAAATGGGTAACATTCTAGTAAATGAACAAGATGAGATTTAAAGTGAGATAGTTTTTATTTCAGTTTATAATCTTCATATTATTTTTTAAAATAAATATGACTAAGGTTGGGGCTGTAGCTCAGTGGCAGAGCGCTCACCTAGCATGTGTGAGGCAATGGGTTCAATCCTCAGCACCGCATAAAAATAAATAAAATAAAGGCATTCTGTCCACTTACAACTACAAAATATTTTTTAAAAAATAAATAAATGTGATTAAAAAGAGCATACTGTCCCTAAAATACTGTCTTGTGGCAATATTCCAACACAAAGATTTTATTTCTTTCCTTGAGTTTGGACAGTTTAAGATTATGCACACACACACACACACACATCACTATAAATTAAATAAACAAAACAAAAGAATAATACTTCTTGGATTATTAACCCATTGATATTTTCCTGTGTACTTCAGGGATCTGATGCATTTTAAGATTATACAAACAAGTTCATTGGATTAGACAAAGGGGAATGAAGGGAAAGGAGGGGGGATGGGAATGGAAAAGACAGTAGAATTAATTGGACGTAACTTTTCTGTGCCATATATGAATACACCACCAGTGAAACTCCACATCATGTACAACCACAACAATGGGATCCTAATTAGAATAAATTATACCCCATGTATGTATAACATGTCAAAATACATTCTACTGCTATGTATATCTAAAACAATTTTTTAAAAAAGATTATGCATGTTTCAGATAACTTATCTGAATTGGGGTTAGTTTCTGGAGATCAGTTTCTCGGTGGTTAGTTGAGTTCTACTTTTATCAGTGTAATCTAAACTATTGTGGTAATTTATCTGAACTATTAAAATAGCCTCTGTTTTCCTTTACTCCTTGCTAATTTGCCTATAGGAAATCTCCTACAGGTAATCTTAGAGGAAAACAAATAGATGAGATCATATATCTCCCATGCTTAAGTCTCCAATCTCAACAGTCCATTATTCTTTCCTATTGTAATGGGATGAAATCCAAATTTCTCACCATTGACTGCAACTTCTACATTATCTAGCATCTCCCCACTACTTTCTTGATTATGCAAGTCTCCTATTTACTCAACTCCTCAACATTGATTTTTCTGTCAACTGCTGGAGCATAAATATTCCACCCCCTTCCCATCTTTAGGGCATATGCAGTTGTTATTTCCCCTGCCTGGATTTTTCTTCATGTAGATTTCTTTATGGCTGGCTTCTAGTTATTCAGTTTCTGCTCAGATGCATTCCCAGGACAGGTCTTTCTTGATTATATCTTCCATAATATAACTATTCCTTTCTGACCCATGCTACTCTGTAATGCATAATCTGTTTTATTAATTTATGGCTTTTATCTGTGCATTTACATTTTGTTTGTTTTACTCACTTATTCTCCCTGTATCTAAATTGGACAAAACATATTAAATTTAATGAAATCAAGAATCTTGTCTATATTGTTCATTGTTCTATTTTTTATACCCCCAAATCTGTTATGCCTATTTATTTGTGCACTGCACACTGAAAGGTCACCATTAACATAGCTGATGACTTTGAGAGTGACCATGGACCTTGGCCATGACTTGTATAAATGCTCACTTATTTTTTGAGTGCTTCGAACAATGCTTGACACACAGTAATTAGTTAAAGAAATATCTCTAAATGCTTTAATTCATTCCAGTGGTCTGCACTAGAGCAGATGATGCAGCTTCAGTGTAAGGGAAAGTGCTTCTGTCAGGTATCAGTTACTTCTCTGTCTCTCTCTCTCTCCCTCCCCTTTTTTTCCCTACAACATAAGTACTTCCCAGAAGAACTTTTCATGACAGGAATAATTTTCCTAAAGCAAAATAAGAATTTTCATAAAATTTGGTAAGATAAGTTCCCTCCCTGTCATAAAAGAAAACTAGCAAAATTTCTGTTTTTCCAGGTGCACTCACAGGTCTCAGCATACATGCTGGCCCTTTATGAATTCCATTTTCCCAGATAGACTTCCCTGAAGGTTTATTTTAACCAGCTTTTGCCCATACAAATGTGGGCTGAATAGCAAGGAAGGTCAGCATCCTCAGCATCAAATAGCTAGGTACAAGCACCAGGCAATGGCACTGTATATAACTACAATGATCTCACAACAGGAAATGCATTTCTTTTTCCATGGGGCTTTCTAAACTGGTGATTTGCAGCTCTGTTGGAAATATCACTCTTCTTGCAATGGGTTAACAACTACATCGCTAACATATAATAGAAAGGTTTTAAAGGTCATGGTAGAATACTTTTCTGTCAAACAGACTCAACTACGGATGAAGAATCAAAACAACTGTCTTTTATTCTCATATAGGGGCCAATGATCTGCCTCTGGCCATGTCCAGTCTCATTTTAGAAATCTATCTTTTTCCCCTCTGGTTCATTTAATCCATCTCTCACATTATATTTTCCCGTTTCTACATTACATTGCTTGTTTTCTTTTCCGTCTTTTCTTATTTCCTTTTATGAGAATTTGGTTGTACTAAGACATTCAATATAACTTGAAAATGCAGAGTTTCAACATAAACAAAAACATTACTCCCAGATCAAATCTTGCTGACTTTTTTTTTCATTTTGAAGAGAGGAAATTTGATATGAATGTTTGTCTTTCTGAAGCCCCACTTTTATTGATCTGAGTTGCAAAATATAGGAAACAAATGTAACTTTCTTTGGAAACAAGGCTGCCTTCTTATATATCTCTCTATTGTAATTTTATCTTGCTGTTTCTTACAGAGAAAATGATATATACTTTGCAGGAATGTTATCTCCATGATTTCTGAAACTTGAGTTGGAGCTCTTCCAAAGGAGTTGGGAAGGTAGATAATTTCATTGTAATATGGGATTCAAATATGCATGATTGACAAATTTCTTCTCCAGAGTTATTTCAAGGATGAGAAGAGGTGCAAACAAACTGACATAGAGATTTCACTAAGTGGAAGTCTGGATAGCATCTTCTCTGTATATAGATGTTGGGTAGAGTGATCATTATATTCTGGAAAAATATGGAATTTTCTAACTAAAAGATAGGATAAAATTGGGCTGCTTCAAATTTGGCTTCATCAATAAAAAATGAAAATTAATTATTGCATTTGATGAAAAGCTATTTTTCCAACAAGTTATTGTGAACATTTTCAGGTATGCACTAAGAATAAAGAAATTTGATAGTGAGCACTTATAGTCACTTACCTGCTACTATTAACATCTTTCTGTGTTTATTACATATTTACCCATCTCTCTCTCTACCCTTCATCAATCCAAATTATGTTTCATTTCAAAGTGGATTTCAGATGTCAGTAGACTTCTCCCAAATACTTCTGCATTGTTCAGTTCTGTTTTTTTTTTTAACATCCCAAATGAGTCTTATGCCAAATATATGTGTTTCATGAATATTTTTTCCAGTCTGTTTTACCTTTCTACTATTTAGTGGTATCATTAAACAAGCAGAAATTTTAACTTTTGATGAAATTTAATTCCTTAATTATTCTTTTATGTTACTCAAATGCTGATTTAATTAGAAATTGAAAAACAGGTGATGAGTATATTATTTTTCATTTCTTGGAATTTGATACTCTGGTAGATGGTTGAACATTTTGATTTGTGCTATTGCTGCATGTGTGAATTAATTCAAGATATAATATACTTTTGGGATACATACAGAAGATTTAAATCATGAAATCCTGCTATTTACGCAAACCCTCTCCCCTTCCAATGTTCTGAGAAATGGAGGTATTTACTTTCTTAAAAATCCTTTTTGGTAGTATATATGAATAGGAGGAAGGTTGATACAAAGAATATCCCAGACTCTTCTCTATGCAAAAAGTTGGAAGAAGGTAGATGGGGAATCACACAAATAGGATGAAAGAGGAGTGAGCAGTAAGGAATAGCAAATAGCAGGAATGGGATTCAGGAAGAGAGATTTATAAAGATAATATTTGGGAAGACTAGCTGTGTGCTGTGTGATGCCTCACTCTGAAAACCAAAATTGACATTGATCTACAGATATTTCTAGAATCTGGTTTTGTTTTGTATGCTTTATTTTACTGAAACTATACTATGATTCACACCCTAAATTTTTCTGGAATTTATTTCCCATTCTTTGGCAAGTATATATCTCATTGACATATCTCTGTTCCTAATTGCTTCTCATAATGTCCAGTAACCACAGTATCATCAATATAATGGACTACCATATGTTTTTGTGACATCTAGATAATTAATATTTGAGTGGACTATAATGTTATAGAGATTGGTAGAGTTGGCACAGCCCTTGAGTAAGTCAGACAAAGTTTAAGTGTACTTCTGCCTCTGTAAGATAAAAGTGAACTAACTGCCTTTCATCATCCTTCCTAATTGATATGAAGATAAAAATGTGTTTTCCAGATCAGGAATCCAAGCTATTTATTTGCTCACTGAAAAAACAAATCAAAACAAAACAAAAAAAATCCACAAGCCTGAATAGTTTTGATTAGAATTATCACCTCATTATTTTATGATAATTACCAGCCATTGTCCACAATCCATTTGCTTTTTGTACAAGCCAAGCAAACTATTTCATGGGACAGAAAATAGAGATTACCATCGGCATGGTTATTTTGGTTTCTGTTCTCCCTCCCTTATATGTGGCATGGATAGACATGTGAGATATATTACCAAAAAGGACACTGTGCTTTTTAAGAAAGTAAATACCATTTTACATTCTTGTCAACAATGTATATAGATGTGTGTTTATGTGTATATACTTTTATGTCTGCATATGTATATATATATATATATATATATATATATATATATATATATATATATATACACATATACATACCTAAATTATATATGTGTGTAGATAGAAATAATCTGGTTTCATATGTATGTAATGTATGTATGTGTGTGTATACATATAAATTTTTTATTTTGTAGGAAGTTCACAGTACTTTCCATTTGTCTCTTACTACCTTTTCAATGTGGTAAAATATACATTACATAAGATGTGCCATTTAATCACTTTTAGATCTATAGTTCAATGATAATAAGTACCTTCATATTGTCGTGAAATGGTCCCTACAATACATCCCCAGAACTTTCTCATTTTTCTTAAACTGAAACCTCATACTCATTAAACAATATGACTTTTCTCCCCCTCCCCCAATTGCTCACAACCACCATATTACTTTCCGTCTTTAAAAATTCTAGGTACCTCATACAAGTCTAGTTATACAATATTTGTCCTATTCTGTTTTATTTCATTTAGCATAATGTCTCCAAATTTCATCCATGTCAGAATTTCATTCCTTTAAAAAACAGAATAGTATTTCATTGTATGTATCTAACACATTATGTTTAGGTGCTCATCTGTTAATGGATGTTTGGAGTTTTCCACCTTTTGGATACTGTGAATAATGCTACTATGAATGTGGGTATACAAATATCTGTTTAAGTTCCTGCTCAATGTTTGAGGTATATACCCTGAAAAGCAATTGCTGTATCAAAGGATAACACTATGTTTCCTTTTTTTGATGAACTGCCAGAATGTTTTCCACAGCAGCTGAACCATTTTACATTCTTGTCAGCAATGTATAAAGGTTCCAACTTCTCCATATCCTCATCAACACTGTTTTTAAATCTTTTTTTTTGTTTGTAGTTGTAGATGGACAGCATGGCTTTATTTTATTGGTTTATTTTTATGTGGTGCTGAGGATCAAACCCAGTGCCTCACACATGCTAGGCAAATACTCTGCCACTGAGCTACAGCCCCAGACCCCTCATCAACACTTTTTTATTTTCTTTTTTTTAAATTTTTTATTGTTGGTTGTTCAAAACATTACAAATTTCTTGATATATCATATTTCACACTTTGATTCAAGTGGGTTATGAACTCCCATTTTTACCCCATATACAGATTGCAGAATCACATCAGTTACACATCCATTGATTTACATATTGCCATACTAGTGTCTGTTGTGTTCTGCTGCCTTTCCTATCCTCTACTATCCCCCCTCCCCTCCCCTCCCCTCCCCTCTTCTCTCTCTACCCCCTCTACTATCATTCATTTCTCCCCCTTGTATTATTTTTCCCTTTCCCCTCACTTCCTCTTGTATGTACTTTTGTATAACCCTGAGGGTCTCCTTCCATTTCCATGCAATTTCCCTTCTCTCTCCCTTTCCCTCACACCTCTCATCCCAATTTAATGTTAATCTTCTCCTGCTCTTCGTCCCTACTCTGTTCTTAGTTACTCTCCTTATATCAAAGAAGACATTTGGCATTTGTTTTCTAGGGACTGGCTAGCTTCACTTAGCATAATCTGCTCTAATGCCATTCATTTCCCTGCAAATTCTATGATTTTTGTCATTTTTTAATGCAGAGTAATACTCCATTGTGTATAAATGCCACATTTTTTTTATCCATTCGTCTATTGAAGGGCATCTAGGTTGGTTCCACAGTCTTGCTATTGTGTATTGTGCTGCTATGAACATCGATGTAGCAGGGTCCCTGTAGCATGCTCTTTTTAGGTCTTTAGGGAATAGACCAAGAAGGGGAATAGCTGGGTCAAATGGTGGCTCCATTCCCAGCTTTCCAAGAAATCTCCATACTGCTTTCCAAATTGGCTGGAACAATTTGCAGTCCCACCAGCAATGTACAAGTGTACCCTTTTCCCCACATCCTCGCCAGCACTTGTTGTTGTTTGACTTCATAATGGCTGCCAATCTTACTGGAGTGAGATGGTATCTTAGGGTGGTTTTGATTTGCATTTCTCTGACAGCTAGAGATGGTGAGCATTTTTTCATGTACTTGTTGATTGATTGTATGTCCTCCTCTGAGAAGTGTCTGTTCAGGTCCTTGGCCCATTTGTTGATTGGGTTATTTGTTATCTTATTGTCTAATTTTTTGAGTTCTTTGTATACTCTGGATATTAGGGCTCTATCTGAAGTGTGAAGAGTAAAGATTTGTTCCCAGGATGTAGGCTCCCTATTTACCTCTCTTATTGTTTCTTTTGCTGAGAAAAAACTTTTTAGTTTGAGTAAGTCCCATTTGTTGATTCTAGTTATTAACTTTTGTGCTATGGGTGTCCTATTGAGGAATTTGGAGCCCGACCCCACCATATGTAGATCGTAGCCAACTTTTTCTTCTATCAGACGGCATGTCTCTGATTTGATATCAAGCTCCTTGATCCATTTTGAATTAACTTTTGTGCATGGCGAGAGAAAGGGATTCAGTTTCATTTTGTTGCATATGGATTTCCAGTTTTCCCAGCACCATTTGTTGAAGATGCTATCCTTCCTCCATTGCATGCTTTTAGCCCCTTTATCAAATATAAGATAGTTGTAGTTTTGTGGATTGGTTTCTGTGTCCTCTATTCTGTACCATTGGTCCACCCGCCTGTTTTGGTACCAGTACCATGCTGTTTTTGTTACTATTGCTCTGTAGTATAGTTTGAAGTCTGGTATCGCTATACCGCCTGATTCACACTTCCTGCTTAGAGTTGCTTTTGCTATTCTGGGTCTTTTACTTTTCCATATGAATTTCATGATTGCTTTCTCTATTTCTACAAGAAATGCCGTTGGGATTTTGATTGGCATTGCATTAAACCTATAGAGAACTTTTGGTAATATTGCCATTTTGATGATGTTAGTTCTGCCTATCCATGAACAGGGTATATTTTTCCATCTTCTAAGATCTTCTTCTATTTCTCTCTTTAGGGTTCTGTAGTTTTCATTGTATAAGTCTTTCACCTCTTTTGTTAGGTTGATTCCCAAGTATTTTATTTTTTTTGAAGATATTGTGAATGGAGTGGTTGTCCTCATTTCCATTTCAGAGGATTTGTCGCTGATATACAGGAATGCCCTTGATTTTTTCTTGTTAATTTTATATCCTGCCACTTTGCTGAATTCATTTATTAGCTCTAATAGTTTCTTTGTAGACCCTTTTGGGTCTGCTAGGTATAGAATCATGTCATCTTCAAACAGTGATAATTTAAGTTCTTCTTTTCCTATTTTTATGCCTTTAATTTCTTTCATCTGTCTAATTGCTCTGGCCAGTGTTTCGAGAACTATGTTGAACAGAAGTGGAGAGAGAGGGCATCCCTGTCTTTTTCCAGATTTTAGAGGGAATGCCTTCAATTTTTCTCCATTCAGAATGATGCTAGCCTGAGGCTTAGCATAGATTGCTTTTACAATATTGAGGTATGTTCCTGTTATCCCTAGTTTTTCTAGAGTTTTGAACATAAAGGGATGCTGTACTTTGTCGAATGCTTTTTCCGCATCTATCGAGATGATCATATGGTTCTTATTTTTAAGTCTATTGATGTGGTGAATAACATTTATTGATTTCCGTATATTGAACCAGCCTTGCATCCCAGGGATGAATCCTACTTGATCATGGTGCACAATTTTTTTGATATGTTTTTGTATCTGATTCACCAGAATTTTATTGAGGATTTTTGCATCTAGGTTCATTAGAGATATTGGTCTGTGGTTTTCTTTCTTTGAAGTGTCTTTGTCTGGTTTAGGTATCAGGGTGTTGTTGGCCTCATAGAATGAATTTGGAAGTTCTCCCTCTTTTTCTATTTCCTGAAGTAGCTTGAAAAGTATTGGTATTAGTTCCTCTTTAAAGGTTTTGTAAAACTCTGCTGTATACCCATCCGGTCCTGGGCTTTTCTTAGTTGGTAGCCTTTTGATGGTTTCTTCTATTTCCTCAATTGATATTGGTCTGTATAGGTTGTCTATATCCTCCTGACTCAATCTGGGCAGATCATATGATTTAAGAAATTTATCTATGCCTTCACTATCTTCTAATTTATTGGAGTATAAGGATTCAAAATAATTTTTGATTATCTTCTGTATTTCTGAAGTGTCTGTTGTGATATTGCCTTTTTCATCCCGTATGCTAGTAATTTGAGTTCTCTCTCTTCTTCTCTTCACTAGCATAGCTAAGGGTCTGTCGATTTTGTTTATTTTTTCAAAGAACCAACTTTTAGTTTTGTCAATTTTTTCAATTGTTTCTTTTGTTTCGATTTCATTAATTTCAGCTCTGATTTTAATTATTTCTTGCCTTCTACTTCTTTTGCTGTTGTTTTCTCTTCTTTTTCTAGGATTTTGAGATGAAGTATGAGATCATTTATTTGTTGGTTTTTTCTTTTTTTAAGGAATGAACTCCAAGCAATGAATTTTCCTCTTAGAACTGCTTTCAATGTGTCCCATAGATTCCGATATGTTGTGTCTGTGTTTTCATTTATCTCTAAGAATTTTTTAATTTCCTCCTTGATGTCTTCTATAACCCATTGATTATTCAGTAACCTATTGTTCATTCTCCAAGTGATGTATGCTTTTTCCTTCCTTCTTTTATCATTGATTTTCAGTTTCATTCCATTATGATCAGATAAGATGCATGGTATTATCTCTACTCCTTTATATTGTCTAAGAGTTGCCCTGTGACATAATATATGATCTATTTTTGAGAAGGATCCATGTGCTGCTGAGAAAAAAGTGTAACTGCTTGATGTTGGGTAGTATATTCTATATATGTCAATTAAGTCTAGGTTATTAATTGTGTTATTGAGTTCTATAGTTTCCTTATTCAACTTTTGTTTGGAAGATCTGTCCAGTGACGAGAGAGGTGTGTTGAAGTCCCCCATGATTATTGTATGGTGGTCTATTAGACTCTTGAGAAGAGTTTGTTTGATGAACATAGCTGCATCATTGTTTGGGGCATATATATTTATGATTGTTATGTCTTGTTGGTGTATGGTTCCCTTAAGCAGTATGTAGTGTCCCTCTTTATCCCTTTTGATTAACTTTGGCTTGAAATCTATTTTATTTGATATGAGTATGGACACTCCTGCTTGTTTCCGAAGTCCATATGAGTGATATGATTTTTCCCAACCTTTCACCTTCAGCCTATGTATGTCTTTTCCTATCAAATGCGTCTCCTGTAGGCAGCATATTGTTGGGTCTTGTTTTGTGATCCATTCTACTAGCCTGTGTCTCTTAATTGGTGAGTTTAAGCCATTAACATTTAGGGTTATTATTGAGATATGGGTTGTTCTTCCAGCCATATTTGTTTATTTCTGTTACTAAACATGGTTTGTTTTCCTCTTTGATTATCCCCCCCCCCTTTACTGTCCTACCTCCCACTGTTGGTTTTCATTGTTATTTTCCATTTCCTCTTCCTGTAATGTTTTGCCGAGGATGTTTTGAAGAGATGGTTTTCTAGCTGCAAATTCTTTTAACTTTTGTTTATCGTGGAAGGTTTTAATTTCATCTTCTTTCCTGAAGCTTAATTTCGCTGGATACACAATTCTTGGTTGGAACCCATTTTCTTTCAGTGTTTGAAATATGTTATTCCAGGATCTTCTAGCTTTCAGAGTCTGTGTTGAAAGATCAGCTGTTATCCTGATTGGCTTACCCCTAAATGTAATCTGCTTCCTTTCTATTGTAGCTTTTAAAATTCTCTCCTTATTCTGTATGTTGGGCATCTTCATTATAATGTGTCTAGGTGTGGATCTCTTATGATTTTGCACATTTGGCGTCCTGTAGGCTTCTAGGATTTGGGATTCTGTCTCATTCTTCAATTCTGGGAAGTTTTCTCTTATTATTTCATTGAATAGATTGCTCATTCCTTTGGTTTGGAGTTCTGTACCTTCCTGTATCCCAATGACTCTTAAGTTTGGTCTCTTAATGTTATCCCATATTTCTTGGATGTTCTGCTCATGGTTTCTTAACAGTCTTGCTGAGCTGTCTATGTTCTTTTCCAGTTGAAATACTTTGTCTTCATTGTCTGATGTTCTATCTTCTAAGTGTTCTATTCTGCTGGTAGTATTCTCCATTGAGTTTTTAAGTTGGTTTATTGCTTCCTGCATTTCTAGGATTTCTGTTTGTTTGTTTTTTATAACCTCTATCTTCCTGTATAGTTGATCCTTTGCTTCCTGGATTTGTTTGTGTAATTCATTGTCGAAGTGATCTTTCATTGTCTGATTTTGCTGTCTAATGTCTTCCTTGATACTCCAGATCATCTGAAGCATGTATATCCTGAATTCTTTATCTGACATTCCATCTGCTGCAGCTGTTACCTCTTCTAAAGTTGAGTTGACCTGCATTGCTTGTGGTCCTTTCTTTCCTTGTCTTTTCATACTGCTTGCGTTTCTTTCTGCTTGGTGAAACTGTTGTGTTTTTGAAATGTTTTTTTTTCCCCCTATATATTTATATTGCTCTTGTATAGTTGAAAAGTCTCCCTTGCAGGGTCGGGCGGCGGTCTGCCTACCTTGCAGGCGCGGGCGGTGGTCTGCTCTGCCCCTCCTCCAATTGGTGTGAGGTGTCTACCACGCCTGCTGTCCCCTGGGCCTGTTCTGCTGGTCGGTCGCAGGTCTGCCTACCTTGCAGGCGTGGGCGGCGGCTCTGCTCTGCCCTTACTCCAATTGGTGTGTCGTGACTACCACGCCGGCAGATCACTGGGCCTGTTCCGGGCGCGGGCGGCGGTTCTTCTCTGCCCCTACTCCAATTGGGGTGACGAGTGTACCACGCTGGCAGGCCACCGGGCCTGATCTGCCAGTCGGTTGCAGGTCTGCCTACCCTGCAGGCGCGGGCGGCGGCTCTGCTCTGCCCCCCCTCCAATTGGTGTGACTTGTCTACCACACCCGCGGACCGCTGGACCTCTTCCGGGCGCGGGCGAAGGCTCTGTTCTGCTCCTACTCCAATTGGGGTGACGTGCCTACCACCCCGGCCAGCCGCTGGGCTTGTTCCACCGGTCGGTCGCAGGTCTGCCTACCTTGCGGGCACAGGTGGTGGCTCTGCTCTGCCCCTACTCCAATTGGGGTGTCGTGACTGCCACGCTGGCAGGTCGCTGGGCCTGTTCCTGGCACGGGCGATGATTCTGCTCTGCCCCTACTCCAATTGGGGTGACATGTGTACCACGCTGGCAGGCCGCTGGGCCTGATTCGCCAGTCTATCGCAGGTCTGCTTACCTTGCAGGCGCGGGCGGCGGCTCTGCCCTGCCCCTCCTACCACGCCAGCGGACCGCTGGGCCTGATCTGCAGGTTGGTCGCAGGTCTGCCCACCCTGCGGGCATGGGTGGCGGTTCCGCTCCGCCCCCACTCCAATTGGGGTCACGTGACCACCACACCGGCGGGGCCTGATCCGGGCGTGGGTGAAGGCTCTGCTCTGCCCCTACTCCAGTTGGGGTGACATGTGTACCACGCTGGCAGGCCGCTGGGCCTGACCCGCCAGTCTGTCGCAGGTCTGCTTACCTTGCAGGTGCGGGCGGCGGCTCTACCCTGCCCCTCCTACCACGCCCGTGTACCACTGGGTCGCAGGTCTGCCCACCTTGCCGGCACGGGTGGCGGCTCTGCTCCGCCCCCTCTCCAATTGGGGTCACGCAACCACCACGCCAGCGAGCCACTGGGCCTGCTCCGGGCGCGGGCAGCGGCCCGGCTCCTCCCCTCTGGCTCGAAGACAAAGCGAGAGAGACTCGGGTGTGTGTGACTTACCCTCCCTACCAGGAGACCAACTGTTTCTGTTGCCGCTGGTATTGATGAAGTACTCTCCTCCGCCACTTTCTGATGACATCAGATCTCTGCCATGTTGGTATTCTATGCGAATGGCAGCATTTCGTTCCCTTTGCCGGGTAACCAAAGCAACGGGTGAGTCCTGACCGGCCCTCACAGGCCCCGTCTCAGTCCTGTTGCCGCTGCCCACGAAGGCTCGGTTGGTATTTACCTCCACAGTACTCAGCAGGACCCGGACCGAGAAGCAGTTTCCGCGGGCTCCTTAGCCCTGGGCCAGAGCAGTTCTGGGAGCCGGAACTCGGCCGCTCCGTGCTCGGTGTATGCTCTGATAAGAGCAGGCTCCAAGAAGCAGTTTCCACGGGTTATTTAGCACTGAGCCTGAGTAATCTGTCTGCAAGCCGCAGGCGAATGGCAGCCTGAAATTATCTATTCTATGGCTGAATGAGCTGCGGTCAGTCGAAAACAGGGATGGTGACGTCAGCTCTCCAAGATGGTGGCCGCTGTCCTCCTCTGTGGTCTGACCGGTGTGGAGAACTGAATTGGACCGCTTCCTTCCCCCGTCTCGAACCCAGAATTCAGCACTGAGTACGGTGCTTGCACGGCTGACAGAAACTGCAGCGCTGTATCCCTGCGTCGCTATCTCCTCGTTTCCCAGCGCGCGCCGCAGACTCTAGCCGCGGGGCGATTTGCTGAATAAGCAGTGTTACCCTCCGTGCGACAAATCTCTCGCGTTTGAGTCCCTGTAGCCGATCCTCGTACAATGGAAATCCTTCCTCCAGGTTCCGGAGCACCCCACTATTGCTGGAAATTCCTAACAAGATAGCCTTTAGCCGTCCTGACTCGTCATACTCCCACACAGTGACGCGGCACACAGGGGCAATGCACTCCCCTCGCCGCCATCTTCCTGTTGACCACTTTTTTATTTTCATAGTGTTAAAAATAACAGTGATGCTAATGAATGTGAAGTGATATGGCTCTTCCTATCATAATAGCTCTTACTATGCTTGAGGATTCTGCCATTTCCCAAGTACACGTATTCTAATTATACATTCATGTATGGGGAAGTAAATGCTGTGTTGCTCACTAAACTCATAGAAACTATAGGGTGGTTAACATGTGCCAAGACTTCATCATCATATGACCTCTATAAGCATCACTAATATGTGAAATTCACAGTGATGTTTTGGGATACTCAGGCATGTAAACTCAGCTTATTATTCTGTGATTTTTCCTTTTTCTTGCTAAACAGTGCCCCTAGAAAGTTGTCCTAAGCCTTTTTGGGGAATACCTGGTTTAAAATTCACAGTATACACTTTTGACAGTATTGCAGGAAACTTTCTGTAGGTGTTCTAGCCACCTGAGTTTCAGTTTCTGTCTGGGTGAGATCATGATTTCCTGTTATGACAAATCAATGCAGGGTTTTGCTCCTTTTACTTAGATTTTATTTTCATTTTTCTAGTTCAAGCATGCTCATCAATTGAATTCCTAGAGGAAATGTGGTTAACCACTGCTAGAAATCTGTTTGGGTCAAATCACTGCCATTTCTCTCCTGCTGACCTTTATGATTGCACTCAACTTTTTATGATGTTAAATGTTACTACCTAACTTTTGTTATTCTGCAATTTCATAATTCCTATTGAAAGTAGGAGAAATATTTCAATGATGGCATCCTGTATTGTCACTTTTAACCCACAGAAGACAGACACTGAAGAGACTTTTCAAGGATGTGTATAGTCTTTTCATTTAGGAATATCTTAATATCTTAAAGAAGAACATCATCTAGGACCTCTCAAGGGATCTAACTGGGATAATTGAATGCATTGCATATAATTAATCTACTCCAATATTACCATTTTCTTAAATCCTTAGATTCCTTCCACTGCGTTCTGTCAGATATGTTCTGGCATTTCACCCTTAAGTATTGATGACTGTTGTATCCATATTTTATTCAACCAAACAAGCCAACTATTAGAGCCAATTCCATCTGCTACACCTAATACTTTAAATCAGAAATCTCATGCAAATTCTTTACAATAAATTCAGCCCACTTCAACCTTACATTCCATCTTCCTCAATCTAACATGAAATTTGTGTCACATAAACTCCAATGGTCTCAAAAGATACAAAGTATCAAATTGTCCAGAGAGTGCATTTCTATTGTTGTATATAGTAACTCCTGCCAGTGTAGAGATTGTACTTTCTTCTTGGAGACTGCTGGAATCTGAGTATAGTTACAGGTTGGGAGATCATAAGTGCTGATGTGAGTGGCTTTTGAGAAAAGTAGGAAATTCAGTTATGTGTTGTTTCATGACGGGTATTTCTCAAATGTACTGTTATAAAATTTCATTGTGTTAACATCATAATACGTACTAACACAAACCTAGATGGTATAGGTAAATCACTTTATTTTGCATAACGAAGTAAAAATGAGTTATGAGACTGCTGCTTGTATAACACAATGTACTATTTCACAGTAAATATTTTTTACAATATAGAAACATCACACTAAAAAGACAATAGTATAGTAAATATATAATCCAGTAACTTAGATGCTTATTACCATGTATTATATATTGTCCATAATTATATATGCTATACTTTTATACAACTTGCAATACTTTTATCTATGACAGCATCATCACAAACATGTCAGTTATGTGTCATGATATGAAGTCACAATGGCTATGATATCAGAAGTTGGTAGGAATTTTTCCGCTTCATTACAATCATATGCAAATTCTGTCATCCACAAAAACATCATTATGTCAGACATGACTATACCTCAGAAGAGGGCTTTAGGGGATGTTAAGCAAAGAATGTTTAGTTTCCTTAGATTGATGGTGAAGAATTTTTGCTTCCAGTAGCAAGGAAACTTCAGGAAGATTTGGGTTAAAAGTTTCACTATAATTTATTCCTACCTTTCTTTATCCTAAATCCTCAGTACCCAAGTCTTCCTTAACAATGCTTGAATGTTAATATATGAGACTCAATACAGTTGTGCATTGAACTTATATTTTAATTCTTCAGTCCATTCAGTTAGATTTGAAGCTGGATCCTCAGTCATATCTATAGTTATAAAGACATGAGGAACATTTAATGTCCCCATAGAGACTGTCTATGTATCTTCACGGGCACCTATCTCAGTTTAAACATTTGTAATTTTCATTTGATAAGCTCTCATGTATGATCCAAAGCAGCTGATGCTACCCATAGTGCTTGTAGTTATTAATATCATAATGAACAAATGCTTCTACAACTTGCCCTACAAACGTACTGTCTTTCACTGTCAACTTATCTTAAATAAATACTGGTGGTAATTTAAATAATCACATTGCGACCATTTGGAAGAAAGGCATGATCGTTACATTCAGAATGAGCTCATTCTTACATTCAGGTTCAAAAAAAAGAATATCCTTATTCCAGGATACCACCTTAAGGGTCTGTTTCCTAGGACTACTCAGTGACAGTTCCTATAGGTAAGAAAGTCTGTTGCAGGAAATTCAGAAGGTAGAATTTAATAAAGTTTAAGGGTCTTCTTTCAAAGGTTGTCCAAGCTAAGAAGTCAAAATGAGGATAGGAGGTAATGTAGAGTTTAGGGGGAACTTCTGGGAAATTTGGTTTAAAAATTTTTGTATTAATTTGAGTCTTCCCATCTATCCTTGTCCTAAGCAGAATTGCATATCCCCTGAGTAGAACTTAAATGGATGTAGAGGTTGCTGGTAGGTACTAGGAACAAAGAGGAAGATCTCTAACAGGAATCAGATTCATGAAAGAGACAGAGTCTCAGTTGTAGATGCCACTCAAACAAGGACATTCTGAGTCCTTTATTCCCTCCTTTCAATCTTTTACAAGTGCTTCCCTTTGCTCAAACCTAATGAGAAGCTAGTTGTCAAGTATGATGGAAAATTCAGTTTCCATGAGCCCGTAATCTATAATGAAAGTCAGAGAAAGAAGTAGTGGAAAAATTGTTTTCTAATACTATCTTTGCTTCTTTCCTTATTTTCTCAGATTGCAATGTCCATTATTTAAATAATATGTTTGTATCCTAAACTCCTTTGCTGTAGTGTCTTTTTTATAACCAAACCTGGACAACACAACTAATAAATTAAAGTAACTAAATTTCAAGTACTTACACAATGCAGAGAAATCTTGAACTACCTTTAATCATTAATTAATCTATTGTTACTGAAGTATTTGTTTTAATATTCAAAGAAGATTTAAATCAACAACGAATTAAAATGCTAAAATTGTTAACAAAAACTAAAGTTAATTGTATGTCAAATTATTGATAAATGAATAATTCTATTTTCTTGACCTCCAGCTTTTAAGGACTGAGATAATTACAGTCATGTGCAACATAATGTTTCAATTGATGATAGACTACATATTAAATGGTAGTCCCATAGATGATTGTGGAGCTGAAAAGTTCATGTACTGACATCACAGCCATGGTGACTTCATAGCACATCACATTATTCACATGACTGTGGTGATGCTGGTGTAAACAAACCTGCTGCATTGCTGTCATAAAATTATAGCACATATATCTGTACAACATATGTCTGATAATGATAATAAATGAATTTGTCACTGATTTATGTATTTATTATCCCTTTAATCATTAATTAATCTATTTTTCCTGAAGTATTTGACTTAATATTCAAAGAAGATTTAAATCAAAGAGGAATTAAAATGCTAGAATTATAAACCAAAAACTAAAGCCAATTGTATATCAAATTATTGATAAGTGAAAATAAGAATTGATTCAAATGTGTTTTGAATACAGTACTCTCAGTGTACATCCTGATGGAGATGAATTCCAAGTACTCACACAGTGCAGAGAAATCTTAAAGTACCCTTAATAGGTCTGCTGTTTGTGGTCATCATAAAGAAATAATTCCAAATTATTTCACATATACATAGAATACAATGAATGAATAACTATAATGAGAGTGTTGAACCAGAAATCTTACTTTAGGAGAAAGAAAATACAAATATGTGGTGGAAGAAGGCAAAGAAGAACCCTGTGGTATTGTAGTGTTGGGAAACAGTATGCCATTTTACACTACCAGCAGCCTCATAAATCTCATATTTATGACATCTCTAGATGGCATTAAAAGGCACGCCAAGTGATTGACCTAGACCATCTTTGTGTGTGTAAATGTACTCTATGAAATTTTCTGAAAGACAAAATAGTTCAATGACATGTTTCTTAGAACATATACTAATTGTTAGGCAACACATGACTATACATAATAGCTCATAGTATTTCCTTTATAAATACATGATCACTGACCACAAAGATCCTTCATTATTGTTCTGTAATTGTGCTGTAAAACCACTCATTTTTCCACTCTTTGCTAAATGTTTATTCTACATTATCCTTAACATTCCCACCATTTATTGTGATACTGGCAATAATCTCTAATTCACAGGAAAGAAAGATATTAGAAAGCCAATTTTCTGTTAATGAACATAATGTATCTAATATATCTGCTACCTTTTCTATCTCCTTTGGTCATTTAACAGAACAGAAGGTAATTTCCATTCTTGCTTTGGATTAAGGGAACTTCTACTGTGGAATATACTCATGTGGTTGAATATATTTTTCTCATCTACATCTTTCCCATTAATATCTAAACATTCTAGAAGTTTCTGTCATATTGGGAAAGATAATGTGAAAAAAGAGAAGAGCAAACAAAAAAAAATGCAACACCAAACTCACTACTCCTCTACCCAGTCCCTTCTCAGATTATCACACTTCACCTATCCTTTAGAAAGAAAGCCACAGTTATAAAAATAATTCTTTAAAGATGTTTGTCTGTATTTGGTATTTTCACTTCATCACCTCTTCACCCACTCTCAATAGAATCCAGCCTTTATCATTGCAATAAAAATGTAAATAATTCCAGTTTCATAGATCTGATGGGCGGATTTTTTTTTCCTTCTAGTTATTTTGCTTGTCAGTAGGATTTGCTTATTCTTTTGAATCTTGATTTTCCTTGACCTCTTATTCCTCTGGTTTTCTTCTTATCTCTGTGGCTACTGTTTTTTTCCATCTTCTTTGCAAATACATCTTCTTATTATACATTAAGTATTGATATACTTCAAAATTCAATTCTAGGCACTATGTCCTCTCACTTTAGAACTCAAAAGAAGGTTCGGCAGGTATGTATTTGAGGCCTCTAATCTGAATTACATATATCCAATTGTCTATTTACTATCTTAGTCTATTTACTTCGGACATACATGGAACTCACCATACTCGTGGTGTCTCCAATCCATAATTTGTTCTCCATTTTTGTTTGTCTTAGTTTATGGTAGCACCATTCATCCAGTTATATAATCCTTAAATTCATCCTTTCCCATCATTCATAGCCTATCCATTATCAACCCTATCTAATTTACCTCCTAGATACTTCTTCAACTTATTCTTTTTCAATGGAACTATTTATTTCAATTGGAAAATTAATGCATGGATCTAAATTTTACTCATTGTTTTGCTTGGTGCCTGTAACTTCTTTGTCAGAGAAACTTCTGAAAAATTCTGTTCATCTTCCCTATATTTTTCCTTCTAGTCCTCTATCCTCCTATTCCCATTTCCAGAAAGTATCCAGTACTGTCTAAAAATATTTGATTCAGTAAATGTGCTACAACTAAATATTAAGATGTGAAGGAAGAGACAACAAAACAATTGGAAAGTGAAAGAGATTTGGGTACACTAAGCAGTACATGTTACTACCCTACCACTATAATAGGGCTCTGGGGTTATACCACATCATTAATGAGAAATAACAGAGAGGAGCTATAGGGAAGCCATGCAGTGAGCATAATATATCCATCTCATCAAATATTTCAGGGTTCTAGACACTACACCAAAACATTTGACAATGGAATGTGATGGTGTCTGTGGGAAAAAATTTAATTGTTCTTATATCAGTGGGAAGTCCACAAAAACCCCATTTCAGGACTTTTATACAACTCTTGTTGTATAATATACTCTAAGTAATAGCTAAGGCTGACTTCTCCATATGCTCAATTATTTAAAAACTTAAATGCATTTAATGAAATAAACTATTATTGTGGTGGTAATGCTTACTTTTTTGGGTGGAAGGGGCAGGTACCAGGGATTGAACTTGGGCACTCAACCACTGAGCCATATCCCCAGCCCTATTTTGTATTTTATTTAGAAACGGGGTCTCACTGAGTTGCTTAGCATCTTGCTTTTGCTGAAGCTGGCTTTGAACTCAGCCTCTTGAGCCGCTGGGATGACAGGCATGTGCCACCACACCCGGTACAACAGCTGCTTACTTTTTATGGAATAGTTACAGCTGAGTCATGGCAGCTGGCAAACATTTTGCCTGTATAATCTTTACTATCTGTTATAATGGACCTTCTGTTAAAAAAAAAAATGAAATAAAATAAAAAGCTGGCAAACAAAATGTTTGTATCCATTGATTCATATTGATGATAGAGATCTTTGTGAGCTCTGACCTTTAATCTCTGGGAGAAATTTAAAAAAAATCTGGAAATTTAGAGATTTTTTTTTTTTTTAAAAAAAAAACCTAAAACCAAAGATGGTGGTACCTAAATTTTGGTATCTTTATTTCATATGGTTTCAATAATAGAGATAATTGTTGTGTGTTCCTAATGAAAATTTAAAACAAAAACAAAAGAAACTAGCACAGATTTTCCATGATGAAAGAGCAATGATGGGGTTGTGGCTCAGAAACAGAGCACTCATTTGGCATGCGTGAGGCACTGGGTTCGATCCTCAGCACCACATAAAAATAAAAATAAAAATAAAGATATTGTGTATCTAGATATTGTGTATATTGTATAACTAGAAAATAAATATTTTTAAAAAGAAAGAAAGAGCAATGATGGCTATTTGATGACTATTCTCTTTTCATAGTGCAGGGGTTAGGGAGGAGGGGGGAATGGGACTGAATACATTCTTTGTGCCACAAAATGTTAAATTCAACATTTTAAAAATATCTTGAACATTTTGAACCCAAACGGTTTGAAACTTTTAAATTGAGTACAACATATATACATAATTTCCATACATTTTAAAATGAGTTACTAACATAAAACTTAGAATTTTTTTTTTTCCAAATTAAAATGTGCTAGTCAGACCTGAGATAGCCTGCAGAGGGCAACCAAGCTTCATCATTGCAAAAATGCATCAAAATTTCACACTTTCCCTAACAGAAGCATGGACTTAACTAAAGCTAGTTTGAAAAAAATAATAGTAATAGCTAATCCTGAAAAAAACACCATCACAGGAAGTCTGAGTAGTTCTGTATATATGAAGTGTGTATAAAGAGACCACCTGTAATTTGATGCATTAGCAAATCAAGGGTCCTTGAATCTAAACGGACTTGGCCAAAGCTTCTACATCAAACAAACTTGACATCAGTTAGTGCAGGTCCAGTTTCTCTGCTTGCTGAAGCCTACTTATCCCAAGCACCTTGTTTCAGTAAACAGAGTTCAGTTATTGAAGTTCAGACGGCTAACATTCAAAGGCAGCTCTTCAATTGGTTGAAATATTACCTTTTAAACAGAATTTCACCTGAAGAATGGAGTAAGTAGTATTTTCCACAAGTCTTACAGTTGTTTCAGAATTAAACAATATATGAATCCAGTGGTCTGCAATGCAAGTTAATGTTAAACCTTTTATATATTTTGTCCCTATTTTCTTCTCCTTTATCTTGAGAAAGAGAAAAATAGAATCCAATAGTTATTCATTTCAGTGTTCTAGTAATATATTACTCTCTTATTACTTGTCTCCAAGTATATTTTTAAAAATCTTAAAGAAGTAGCAAAAAATTGAAATAATATTTCTTCATCCTCCAGACATGAATACATCTAGTAAATATTGTTGGAGTTATTAGCCCTTGACTGGTAATTAGCCTTTAATGGCAAGAACTGAGGTAGTATTTATAATTAGGAAATATATCCAATTAGCTCTTACCATGTACCAATCGGTATTATTTCACTTATTTCATCTTTTATTAAAGCTACATCCATCAAAGAACAGTAGTTGAGTTGATCTTGTAATCATCATTTTCATGCTTCCTAATATATATTTAACCTATAGACAATTTCCTTTTATTCATTTTATACATTTTCCCAAGTATTGCTTCTCTGCTACTCTGTTAGATGATGCCCTTATTAGATAAATTTCTTACTGGTTTACTTAATTTTAGTCACTAAGATGATTCTAATTTCCTTCATCTTGACTAAACTTTAGATTGGCTTATTTCTTACTCTATCCCTCTTCTCCCTGTAGGTAAAGTATTTAATTTTGAAAAATTTTAATTGTAGCCAGTATGGTGGCACATGCCTGTGATCCCAGTGGCTTGGGAGGCTAAGGCAGGAGTATTGTGAGTTCAAAGCCAGCCTCAGGAAAAGCGAGGTGCTAAGAAACTCAGTGAGACCCTGTCTCTAAATAAAATACAAAAAAAGGGCTGGGGATGTGGCTCAGTGGTCGAGTGACCCTGAGTTCAATCCCTGGTACACACCCCCTAAAAAAGAAAACTTGCAATTGTATATTTCTTTTCTGCCCCTTTGAGATGTAAACCTCCTCCTAGCCTCTTATGTCTTATAACCATGGAATATCTTTCCCAATGACCCGAGAGCCATTTCTTTGAGATGTAATCTTCAAGAATAGTATGCCAATTTTCCATTTTCTGTGGGAAGATAGGACCCAACTTAGATAAGTGCCAATTAGCAAAGAGAGATGGCTTAATCACATTGAGGAAAATACTCTGAACATTCTCTGGTTCTCTCCCATTGGCTTTCTCTGGCACTGAAAATCCCTCCAAACTTTTATCTCAGAAGAGTTTAGTTCAATTTCTTTCATTTTGCAATTGTCTTGCCTCCTGTTGCAACAATCTTGAATAAAGTCCACTTTGTGTAATTTTTCTTTGACATCACTCCTTCGTAAACTCTAAACTGCCTAGTGTATGTAGATTAATCTTTCTAAACTTTTGAATCTATGTCCTCCACCATGGTGTTACATGAAGCCCACATTCAAACTCCCCCATCATCTTACATCATGCAAATTTTTTTGGGGGGCTGGGGTTATAGCTCAGTAGTAGAGTGCTTCCCTGGGATGTGTGAGGCACTGGGTTCAATACTCAGCACTGCATATAAATAAATAAAAATAAAAGTTCCATTGACAACTAAAATAAATAAGTAATAAAAACTCACATACCACCAATTCATTCATTAAATTATGGAGACTTGGTTGGTGCACGCCTGTAATTCTAGTGGCTTGGAAGGTTGAGGCAGGAGGACCACAAGTTCAAAGTCAGCCTCAGAAACTTAGTGAGGTCCTAAGCAACTCAGCAAGACCCTGCCTCTAAATAAAATATTTTTCAAAATTCTTTCTCAAAATTCCACTTCCTATATTCTCAAAACTCCACTTCCTATATTCATTCCTCCAATAAACTTAAACATTAATATATCCCTAAAATGAGACCTTTTTTCCTATAATGTTTAAAAAATGTTGACATTTTATTTTTATCTGCTAATAGATAAAAAATAAAACAAATCACTTCACGTCTTAGGATGAATAAGAAATTTTATACAGGAAACTGGTAACATCTATGATGTAACTACCGAGAATTTAGGAAAAAGACTAATGAGAAAATTGAATGATTAGCAGTTACAGAAATCTGTTTCTTCCCATACTGGAAAGACAAAGCCAAGGAGAATGCTGTAAAGGAGCGTAGGACCAGATTATCTGATGAGTGCTGGAACATACCAGCTCTGTCTCCCTGGAGCCACAAAATTTTTACATTGTAGCTGCTTGAAGAGCTACCCAAAGGAGAGAAAGAATGGGGGAAAACCTCTTGGCTTTTAAACCTGCCATATTCAATCATTGTCTCTCATCTACTGGATCTGATGAAAAGTAAGATGCCTGTATGAGTCTACTATATGAAACAAAATCAAGACAGGAAAGTACAATAGATGAATCCAAGGAAAAGCAAGCCAGAACTAATACATTTGCTTGAGTGTTACAATAGCCTTTTTTAAAAAAGTATTTTTTTAGTTTTAGACGGGCACAATACATTTATTTATTTCTATGTGGTGCTGAGGATTGAACTCAGTGCCTCACAAGTGCCAGGCAAGCACTCTACCACTGACTCACAATCCCAAACTATGTTTTCCTCGTTTATTTTCTTTGTAGTCTTAACCAATTGCTTTATTCCCTAAGCTCAAATTTCCTCATCTTTCAAGTAGGTATAAGAATAGTACCTAGCTCAATGGATTGTTTTGTAGATTGAGTGAAAAAAAAAGGTAAAGTACTTATTATATAGAGTATGCTTCAACAATTAAAACTAGCATCACAATTGCTTTTGTGTTAATATTATTAAAATTGTTGTTATTATCACCTATGCCAAATAGAATCCTATTTCAAAATCCAGTTTAAATGTCATCAGCTTCATTCAAATTTCTCTAATCATTTTTGCCAAAAGTGATTTGTTCCTTCTCTAAATTTTTATACTATGTATTAGTTGATTTGTTTATTTGGCATCTATCTTTGGGTTTATTTAACTATATTTTTTTTCTCATAACTAGATTATAAAGTTCTAAAACCTAAGGAATATTGTTTGTGTATTTGCATATCTTCTATATGAAGTAGTATTATGCATTATCTAGACAATGTACATTATGAAAATATGTTGATTGATGAAATTAATCACTAAGTCTATGATAACTATACTGCTATAAGGATAAAGTTCATAAATCAAACCATGATTGGAATAAGCTATAAAATTCTAGGTGTTATACTATTTAGAATTTATGAATTTTCATATTTTTCTTGATTAAATAGATCCTGTGAAAATAATTTGGACAGTTTTAACTTAAAGAGATTAATAAATGGCTTGTCACTTGTTGCATTTTTATACATGTTCAGAATTGTCTCTAGAATATTCAATATCCTGGCATGTGTAGCTATGGGAGGCTGGTTAGCTGAATACAGACACCTTCTATTCCTGATATACCTATACTTGGAAGCAAAAGATGATTATAGTAACAATAATGCTATGCATTTTTATAGTACCCTATCATTATTTCAGAAAGCTCAACTTTTCTCATATAGTATATAATGTAGGAAAGGAATTTATATTATATATGCAATCCCTAAGGGCATTTTTATCACTTTAAATTTTACCAACTTTATTATTCATGGTAGAGTGAATAGAAACCTGTGTGAGGGCATGGCCCTGAGATTGGTTTCTAGTAAGACACAGACAAGTATTAGGAAAGATGACAGTATACTTCATGAATGAAGAAATAGGGAATCTAAAATAGGGTTGTTACAAGAGCAAAAACCAAGACAGAGAAGAGGGAGATCACATTTTAGGAAAGGGAGACTGGAGTGAGAGTAGTATGGAGGCAAGTTTCCCTTTCTTCTCACATCTTCTTTTCTTTGGCTATTCCTTCCATGTTGCTTTTTTTTTTTTAAGAATTGGTGCATAATAATTATGAAATAGTGGATTCATTATGACATATTTATACAGATACATACATAATTTAATCAATTTTACTACTGGTTATTGAACCCAGGGTTGCTTAACCACTAGCCACATCCCCCACCCTTTTTATATTTTATTTAGAGACAGGACCTTGTGGGGCCTCACTAATTTGCTGAGCTGGCTTTGAAATTGAGATCCTCCTGCCTCAACCTTCTGAACTCCTGGCATTACAGGGGTTCGCCACCGTGTGTGGCCTGGCTTTTTTAAAAAACCTCATTGCCCTAGGGGTAGAGATTTTTAGTTGGGATATGCTAATCGTAGCTCCAAAGATAGTACAGGTCTACTAGAATTCACTTCCCTCCTTAATTTATAACACTCTTAGCCTCTCTATACCTCCACCTATCAGTCAATAAAACAAAACCAAGAACAACAAACCCAAAATTAGATTGACAGTGGAAAGGCAGGCAAGGGACTGCTGGTGAATACTGAGGAGGAAGCACTCAGTGGAAGAGACAGTTGGTGGCCCAAAAGCCAGATTGGTGGGGGAGGGCGGGGAAGATGAGTTCCTGTGACTACTCAAATACATTAAAGATATGTGGTTGGAGAGAGTTGAAAGGTAGGGATGGATTTACTTCTTGATGTCTTTATTTGTTGTCTGAAAGTTCTCATGAAGATATCATTATGACAAAATAAAAATTGAAAATGCAAGTGCGTAGGATTCTCAGCAGCTAAATTCAGTAGCATGTGTTCAATCTTCACAGTTAAGTTTTTATCATGTAAATTCTGGAAATGCATTGCCCTGCTCTTGTAATTTTCCTAGACTTTTAAAATGAATGTAACATCAGTCTAGACTTAACCAAGCTGTCATTCCTGATTCTGGAATCCAATTCTTTAATTCTTATTCTAACTAGTACCCTGGTCCTCATTTTTCTAAGTTAAGTAAAGAAATCTCAGTTTAGTTTCTTTTAAAATAATAAAAATAGGTTCACTATAGGCAAGGAAAAGATATAAAATCTTATGCATATATATATGTTTATATGTATATACAGAATATAGATTATAGAGATAATTTTCTTACAATTACACCCAAATAAAACTCAATGGACAGTGAGTCTGCCGAAGAGTAAATCAGTATTCTAGTCATTGCTTTGAGGATACAGTGGAATTGAGCTGTAATAGTGTTTCTTCCCCACCATTCATACCTTGGGTTCATGGTGTAAAGCTCAAACAATAATAAAGTACTTTTATCAAAGCTGCATGAAGGAGAGCAAAAGGACTTTTGTTATAAAGATTCTCTATACTATAGTGTAATTTGAACAGATGGCAAGGATCAGGTTTACCAAGTCTCCTTTCCTTTGATTTCTCCTGTTTCATCCCTGTAAAAGGAACCAATCTTCAACCATATCCAGTAATGGTAAGTGATTTAAAGGTGTAGGTCACAGAGAGACTCACTTTATCCTACACAGTAAAACAATTTCTTTAACTGAATCTCAAACTTCACCAGAGTTACTTGCCCTTAAATTTTGTAAGCACTATATGTCAGGCACTGTGCTTAGTGTTTTCCAAATAGTTTTAATGAGACCCTTACAATAAACATGTGAAGTATGTTTAGGTAGTCTCATTTTACAGATGTGGCAATTAAAATGCAGATTTAGAAAGTGGTATAGCTGGAATTTAATCACCTTCATGTTCATTTAAACCTCCTGCTTATGTTCCTAATTTTTATTTATTTATTTATTTATTTTTTATTGGTTGTTCAAAACATTACAAAGCTCTTGACATATCATATTTCATACATTAGATTCAAGTGGGTTATGAACTCCCATTTTTACCCCAAATACAGATTGCAGAATCACATCGGTTACACATCCACATTTTTACATACTGCCATATTAGTAACTGTTGTATTCTGCTGCCTTTCCTATCCTCTACTATCCCCCTCCCCTCCCCTCCCATCTTCTCTCTCTACCCCATCTACTGTAATTCATTTCTCTCCTTGTTTATTTTCCCCATTCCCCTCTCAACCTCTTATATGTAATTTTGTATAACAATGAGGGTCTCCTTCCATTTCCATGCAATTTCCCTTTTCTCTCCCTTTCCCTCCCACCTCATGTATCTGTTTAATGTTAATCTTTTCCTCCTGCTCTTCCTCCCTGCTCTGATCTTAGTTGCTCTCATTATATCAAAGAAGACATTTGGGATACCACCATGGCAGAGAACTGAAATGTTCCTAAATTTTTTAACCAGAACCTGCCCCATATTATAAGGCTATTGAGCCAAAGTCCAACGCAATATTAAATCTGGCAGATTTTAAATTACACTTTTTAATACCATAACACACACACACACACACACACACACTCAACAGTACAAAATGCCAAAATGCCTATCATATAGTGATAGTGTTTAAGGGAACAATACAACCATGATATATAAGTAAAATGGAAGGAAGACTAGTGTGTTAAACATTTCACCTACAAGACTGAATTGTGCTAAGAGAAGCCCTCTTTGGAGCACCAAGCCATTATGTTGTAGAATTTTTAAACAGGGCTGTCACTACCCATAGGCTCAACCATGGAAATGTTACACCAGTTGACAGAGATAAGAATAGAGGTTACGAGAACTAGCCAAAAATTGGGATATAGGAGAAATCAAAATACTGCCAGGATGGAGAAAAACCACAGAATGGAAATTAATAGAAAGAAACAAGAGTTGCTGGGTGCAGTGGCACCCACCTGTAATCCCAGTGTTGTGGGAGGCTGAGACAGGAGGATCATGAGTTCAAATTCAAAGCCAATCTTAGCAACTTAGCAAGACCTTGAGCAACTCAGTCTATAAGTAAAATATAAAAAGGGCTGGGGATGTGGCTGAATGATTATGCACCCCTGGGTTCAATCCCCAGCACCAAATAAAATAAAATAAAATAATAGGCTCCGATAGTTTCTTGTATCATCTCTAATTCTTTTGCTGAATTATGGCAAAATTTGGGGGTACAGATAGCAAAGTCATTATCAGATCAATTATGCAAATGGTGATAAAATATATTGAAGGCAAAATAAGAGGGCAAAGCATCTGGGCTCATGACACTCATTTCTTGGATTGAAACCAGTAACTTGTCTCTGCATTTGCAGGAGGGCTAAGTAGTGAGAATGTGTCAGACAGAGAGTTATATTTGGTCCTCTGTACAGATGGACTCCCCTTGTTTGTGGTCTATTAGCTGTCATTTTGCCTCTTTTTCAAATACTTCTGTACTTTATGTGATTCTTATCTGAGGCTGATGGTGGGAGTAGAAAAATATTTTTGGAGGTAGTGGAGTCTTTGGATTATGTTGCAACTTTGGTATTATATAACAAGTGGCATTATGTGTGTGGAATTATCGAGAGAGTTTATAAATCATTGTCACTGTGTTAAAGTGGAAATTCTAGTTTTCCTAATTTTAGTAAGTATAACATGCATTTGATGGATTTTCATGTTAACTTGTAGAGATGAGCATTGAAGAAAATCACAGGTAGTTAAAATTACCTTTGAAAATTCCTTAAATAATACATAAAATATTCATGATTTTGTGTTTGCAACATTGAATAGCAGTTCCAATGCCAGAGCAAGAGAAACGCTGAAGAAGACCAAAGAACATAGCTAGCCATGAAATGTTTACAATCAGAGGTCTTGGTATCCAACCATTTTGGACTTTCCAAAATTATCAAATTGAGTTGTGAATGAGATTGAGTGGAAAATTAAAAAGTGTTTCTGCTTTCACCTAAGTTTTATTCTTATGCTGAAGCCTCTATATACTTAAGTTAAATTACTAGATTCTTTTGTTTGAGAATTAAATGTAAGTATGAACACTCAAAAGTCTGACACACAATTTCTTCTGAAATATATTTTGTGTATTTGAATCTAAACCTTCCTTGATCAGATACAATATAGTCCATTATTTGAAAAATTGAAGAGTATATCCACTCATCTCCTGTATTCCAAGATATTTGTATTATTATTCAGAATAAAGACTTCTGACCCTCAAGCCTTTGATTATTGATCTTATGATCCTATATAGAGCAGCTTTTAATAATGTGGATCCATCATAAAATGAAGTAAATTTTCAACATCTACTTCAAAATGGTCTTTCTGGCTATTGAGGTGTAGAAGTCAGAGAAGGGAGAACTGAAAATATGGAGTCATCTACATAGAAGAGATAATTAAATGCATGAAAATTCATGAGGTTTATACACGTGAAAGAGTTGAATATAGAGTTAATTACAGTATTCGGGGGCTGTATGAGAAGAAAGAAATATTAAGTAAACCAAAAATATAATACCATAACAATTAAATGTTAAATAAACCAAGGAGATAAAATATTTTTAAATGCGTGTGAGTAATTATAATGTTCACCTGATAATTCTGGCTATTTATATTCTAAGCACATGGGAGATTTTATTTCTCAGATTATTTAAAGTTTGTTGGGCCATGTAATATTGGCGTATAATGTGTGAATGAATTCGATATATGTGAATTCTATGCTGAAATAATTAATAACTAATGCAAGATATTTTGGAGTTCTTTTTCCCATTGGTTTACTAAGTGGTAATATTTAAAATTGTGGATGTTTCTCTATCTTGGATGTTTGAGTGTTGATAATAAGTAATCCTACTTCCCCAGTTCCCAACTAACCTGTAATGGTCTTATTTCATAAAAGAGAAGTACATGGGACATTTTATGACAGTGAAGTTTTGTAGTTAGTGGCAAGATTGATACAGTTTAGCTTATTTTCTATAGTAGCATATTGTAACTAAATCTCACTGATCAAAGGGTCAATAATGACACATTTAACCAAAACACAATGTAGGTGAAGAACGAGAAAAGGACATTGGAGATATATATTCCACAGGGAGAAAGAATGAGAGAACTGTATTTAGCACATTTTTCTCATAGGAAAAAAAGAAACAAAGAAAAAACCTGGTTGTTATGGAGGAAATGACTCTTGAAGTAGTTCTTGGACTTCCATCTGAAATGTTTGAACATAAAGAAAGGTGAAGTGTTAAGACAGAATTAAAGAAAGGAGCAGATGCAGTTAAAACTCCCATCTTTTTTTTTTTCTTTTTCCAAAGGACGAGACCAGTACATACTTGAAAGCTAAGACAAACTATCATTAAGGGGAGAGGGGGGGGGAGGAGAGAGAGAGAGAGACGGGAGAATGTGACAAAGTTCTAAGTATTTAGGATTGGATAGGACAATGCAGAGATGGGTTATTAGGTGTACTTAGGAGCAGGGACACTCCTTTCTTTGAAAATGGTGGGAAAATGAGAGGTGTAGAAGCAAGAATGTGTTCAATATTAGCATTAAAATATATTTCACATTTTATGATAGAGCATCTTAAATTTGAATACTTTAAAGTCCATGACATAAATGATAATTGAAATAATTATTCTGGCACAATTCAAACTGTGGACATTACCCCTTCCCTGCTCAATGTGCTCAGAGCCTCCCACACAGCACTTCTCAACTTTTGAGGATGTTTTGCAGAGCAATTTTCAAAGTGTTCCTCATATCCTGAGGTTTTTTGTTATTGTTGTTGTTGTTGTTGTGCTGGGGATCTAAACCAGGGCCTTGTGCATGCAAGGCAAGCACTCTTCCAACTGAGCTTTATCCGGAACCCATAACCTGAGTTTTAAAACTCACAAAATTATATGCAAATCAGCTAAAAACTTTGAAAATTTGCCAGTAGTGCCCAGTTTACTTAACCAACATATTTTTACTATGAGAGGAAGAATATGTGGGTGCAAAATTATACAGGATAAGCCTTTAGTCTATCTAACTTCTTGATATGGAAATGAGTCCACTGTGTCACTCAGAAATTATATGTAAGTGGCAAGATCGATCTAAACCAGTGGTTCTCAAATCTTGGCAAGTATCATAATAACCTGGCAAGCTTGTTAAGAATAGCAGTTATTGGGAACCACATTGAACTTTATTGACTCAAAACACTGAAATGGGGATCCTGACCTATTTTTTCATTTGGTAAGATCAGCAGATGACTTGATGTATTTCAATGTTATTAACTTACTGACCAGAACATTTCCCATTAATTTGATATTTCTTTAATTCCTCTAATTCAGTGGGAGGGCAGCCAACTGGTTGTGAATAGTAGACTGTACTACTTAGAAGCAAACAAAGCCAGGAATGTAGACCAGGGATACTTAAAATCTGAAAAAGATCTTGGAGTGTGATTTATTAAATCTTCATTTTATTGATGTGGGCACTGTGGATCAAATTGTCTATGAATACTTCTTAAGGTAACAAAGTGTTGTAAAGGGCTTGAGATAGGGATTTAGGATAAAGAAAGAGATAGCAAATGTCCATGAGCCACTGAGGTGTAGTAAACACTGGGCAACACTTACAACTCTTTAGCAAAGTGCCCTTGGCTCTAAATTATGTGGCTTGATTTTGGCTCCATAATCCAGTCTGGCTCTTAAATACTGTCCCTCTATAAATATTGGACTTCCAAACCAAGGAGGGGCTTCTCACTCTTGAGATAGTCCACATTCTCCCTTGAATGTGTATCTACTTCCTAAATATACCTCTGTCTATACCTTTATTTGGCACAGGCTGAAATTTTTTTCCTGTACATAGGCCAAGAAACTTGCTGGTCCCAAGTTGAATTCTCCTTCCCTCTGGCAGCTCCTTGGACTCTTCTCCAGAGATATCTCTTTTCCCATGACAGGCTGACAACCAAATGTAGGATTTTAACTTGAACTTTCAGCTCCATGTTTAACATTAATCACATCCTATGGCTTTCTAAGGATTCTACTGTAGTCCCAGAAAACATTATTTGTTGTGGTTTTAGACACCCTACTTTTCTCTAAAGTGTTCCATTTCACAAGGGGAAAGGAAAGCTGGCTATGCTTTGTAGGTTAACTTCCTGGATTTTATATCTTTTTTGGAAGAGCAGGTGACACATGTACATGGAATGATTGGAAACACTACTCTCCTCAAAATGCATATTTGTTGTCTGTCCTCCCCTCCCATCCCACACTCTATATACAGAAGGTTTCCTAATTTCCTCCAGAAGATATTGATTTGAGCATTCAAGAAATTTCTTTCAACTATGGTTCTTTTAAAAAAATCAGAATATTGCAGGGAACGGGCTCATTATCTAAACAATAGCTTCAGGAAATAAATGGGGTTTGATTGTTTCTTTCTGTGATTGGAAGACTTTAGGAAAAAAATAACTGCTAGAGACCTTATGTTTAAGGTACAGAAAATATTTTGATACTATGATGTACAAAAGGTAAAGAGTAGAGGGAGAGGAAACAAATGATAAGCAAGTTTTTGGACTGTTTTCCCTTGAATTGATCTAAGATATACTTGCCAGACAATATTGAAGTTAAGGAGATGGGGTACTCATTGGTTGCTTTCTGCCATTTTCACGATCAAATAGAAAGTTAACTTTAAGTAATATGTTTATAAATCACCCTCATATATTACATTTCCTCTATTTGAAATATCTAGCATGATTTCCTTCCTTCCTTCTTACCCCCAGTACTTCTATGACAATCCTAACAGGATGCATTACAAACTTTGGTAAAGAAAAAAAAATGTTTTTGCTATTATTCCTGTCTGATTCATTGATTTTTGCAGTGAAGTATTTAATTCATTAAGGTTTTGTTTTAAAATTTTCATGGCCTATTATTCTATGAACAAAATTAAAATACAACCTATAGATCAGAAGAACAAAATTAGTTAATAAAGCATATACCTTAAAAAATACTGGCTGACAAATTATATGAGCAAGTGTTTCAATGGAAAAATAAACAGCAATGTACAATAATATGAAATTAAATTGAGTTACACAATCAATTTGGGGAATTGACATTAAAACATCAACATACTAATGTTTAATTTTCCATTCCATTGACAAAAATTGAAAAGAATGACAACACAAAGTCTTGGCAAAGATGTGGAAAAATATACATTTCTCATGAACTGTTTGAGGTCATGTAAATCAGATAAGCATCTTTCAAGGGGGATTAACATCATGTAGAGCAATTGTTTGTAAAATCTTTGTTCCAGAAATGCTATTTTTAGGATTGCTAAAAAAAAAAAAATCCCCACATATGTTCAAACCTAAACAGTTAAGTTCACTGTGACATTGTTTTTAATAGAAAAGAATAAAATGTAACACAAATACTCATAAGAAGAATTAACTAAAAATTTAGGACACATCAATTTTATAGAGTACTAAGCAAATGTTTAAAAGAATGAAAATTTTATATGCTAGCATAAAGCTCTAAGACTCATATAAAGTTGATAGATTTATATTGGGTCAATTATATTATTGTATGCCATATGTTATAAGAAAATGCATAGATAATATGTTTAGAGTCATAACATAGTGAATTCTGTCATGTATTACCCAGGAGCTTGCTCAGAACCGAAGGATTTCCCCCTACATCCCAATTTCTAGGTGGATTGCCTACTGATGGCTGACAACTGTTAGCTTTTTTTGAAAGTTGCCTTTAGAAAGATAGTCCTGATTTTGTCAAGATAACAGGCCTTAAGCATAATGACTAGGATTGATAGGCTCAGTCCCCTTAGTGCATGAAGCACAATTTCAGAGATTCCTCCTACATTTCTCCATAAGCTCCATCAAAGCCTTGACTGAGATTGACAAATCCTATAACGTTTCTTTCCTTTCACAATTGTTAATGAAAAACCTCTTACACAGTAATCTCTTTTTAAGGGTCCGCTTCACAGAGAATCCAACTTATAAACTTAAAATTTATTAATAATATTCACCTGTATTGAGGTAATTTGAGGTGAGAGAGGAATTTTGTTATTTTATTCACATCTGACTTTTGGCTCTTAGGTATTCAATAAGAGGTATTTCATGCATTTTTTTTCAAATTGAAAATATAAATGAGTAAATGAAGTCTATTTCATTCACTGAAGATTTGAAGTACAAACTCTTTACCTTATATTTTTGCCCTGAGTTTGGAAGTTCAGAGCTTCTTTGAGATTTTTGTCGGCTTTCAAGACTTTACATTCCCAACAGTAACTTTCTGCTCACTTAGGGATTTAATCCTTGCTTGTTCCCTGATCACTTCTGACTCTTTCCACTCATATTAGCCTTCATTTCACCTTCAGCAGACTCCTGTCCTCAAAGCAGAATCTACACAAGACTATGTGGAAAAGACTTTGTGACAATGGAGTGTACAAATTAGCATGGGATAGAAATTCACTTATAATTAAGAGTGAGACATCATTGCTCTCTATGTTCTCTATTTCTGCTGCCTGACAAACCTCAATGGCCGTTTTTCTCCCTTTCACCTACTCTCTTCTGTTTCTTCTAAATAAAGCTTCCCAAATCCTCTGATTTTAATTAGGGCAGAATAGAGTCTAAACCCAATTACTTGATCTTAAAGAAATCTAGCTCTCAACCTCTACCCTGACTAGTTTGCTTTGGGCTACATTTACATAAGAAGGAAGGTAGTTAAGGTGTTCATTGAACAAAAGGTCAATTGCCTCATGAGTCTTAATGATACAGATAACTCTCATAAATATTGAAATTTTAATTCCCTTCTACTTAGACCAAGATTTTTAACAGTGTGATATAAATTATATAAGAGCACATTACTTTTTTTTTTTTTTTACAAATTTGTTAAGTGAAGTTGATACATTTCTTTCTGTCCTTTGACTTGAATTCAATAAACGTGTTTTCACACAAGTATAAAGATTTGATTGAAGAGGACGACCTCTGGTCTATATATTCCCAAACTATAGCTCTGTTCTTAACTTTTCTGAAAGGGCTACTGAACAAGGATGTCCCATGTATAGCTACCACAGCCTTGTTGCTTAAACTATGAAGCCAACTTCTCCTCATTGAAATAAGTCTTATTCAGTGAATTTCAGGGTTGCCATTTAATTAAAACATCCTTAATTTTTCCATATTGTTCCTAGGAATTCCATTCCCTACACATCCTAATTATGTTCAAAACCTCTACCAAAATAAATTGCATATAGTACGATAGAACGGGAATAAAAAATATGGTAAAAAAAATAGGAGAGGATAGGTTTTGCTAATATAAGCACACCAAAATCTTAATGACTAGCAAGAAAGATTTGATTTCTCATTCCATCATCTGTAGTGTGGCTAGTTCCTGTGGCAGTAGAAGGGAAAGTGGTAAATTGTTGAATGCTAAAGGCTTTGAGTCAGAAGTGTTACATGTCATTTACGTTCATATTCCACTAACCAAAGTAAATTGTATGAGTAAGCTGAATTTATCAGTGTAGTATGGTATATCCTACTGTGGTTCTGAAGAGAGGAAGATTAGAATTTTTATTACTTATTCTAATAACTTTCTGTAAGGGTAAAGAGCTGGGGTATGTGAGGAGAATGGGCTGCAATTTAAATTAAGAGAGCAAGGATAGGTCTTATGGAGAAAATATTATTTGATCAAAGACATAACTTTGAGGTTAAAGGTGTTGGTCATGGGCTACAATTGGGAGAGGACATGCCCTAGTTGCTTTTTACATTATTTTTCAGATATAGGAAACAGCCAATGTAAATTCACCAGTCAGTTGCATGTCCAATGTGACTGGAGTGGAGTGAGCAAGATGGAGAGTGGAGGGAGATCATATCAGAGAGAAAAAGAATAAGTAATAATATCTAGCTTGGGACCTATAGGTTATATAATAAGGCTTCTGGTACATACTCCAAGTTAAGTGGATTTGTCCTAAAGTATGGGCACTGTCACCCCTTAGGTCTTTTCCACTCTTGTTATGAAAGTATTGTCCCCTTTCCTTTTCCTTGATCACTCTGAAAAATCACTTTCCATCATCAACTCACAATCTCCAAGTTTGTTAGGGACTTCTCTGCCACTGAGTGCAAAAGCATCTCTGCTCTGCTAGTACACTGCACACACCATCCCCATTGCTTAATCAAGGGCACCCTCCTCTCTTTTTCTTTTTGCCAAGTTTTTTACATCATTATTTCCCCACACTTTTCAAAGTCTTTGGCTCAGTGATGCTGCCCCAAAATATCAGTTATGTTTCAACAGACCCTAGGGCATTTTCATATTTTTCTGTACTGCTTTTCTTTGTTTTCCCAATGGGGACATGGTTCATATCACTGAAAGATATGTAGGAGCTATGGCATTACAAGGATTCTGCAATCTCCTTTATTGGTGTGGGACACAGTGTAATGGATGCCAGTTGTGTTCAGAGTTAAAAAAAAAAAAAGGCTTGCTCAACATAGAAAAGTCCCTTCTCTGAGGCAAGAGACCCTACTTAATGTTCCCAGAGTCTTTTCATTGCCAGACCTGAAGCAAAGAACTTCAAATAAAAGCAGAAAGCTTTCTCAAGTGCTCTCAGGAGATAACATCAAATAATAAATCTAAGCACAGTTGTTTCTGGAGGTAGAGAATATCTAGGTTCAAATCCTGGCTCTAGTATTTACTAGATTTGTGATTTTGGATTGTTTCTTCAGTTTCGTTACCTTTTTAAAATAAATAGTATCTATCTCTTATGTAGTACTCTCTGGCACATAGTAAATGCTCCATAAAGATAAGTTTGTTTGTTTTTTTTTTATTATTCATCCTGGTTGGAAGTCAGAGCTCATGCGCAGGCCCTAGGCTATCTCTGATTTAATGGAATGATCTGAAACCTTCTGGGCTCCCTATGGTAATAAACTATTTTTGCTTTTCCCAGATTTATTTTATTCTGCCATTCCTCAGGGAAGAACCCCATAATAAATTGAGTGGCAGGTGTAGATTTCTTGGCAACATCAGTGTTCCGCTTAGGTTTGCTCACCAAAGCCTGAATGAAATGGTTGCTTCTGTCCTGTCTCCAAGATATTAGCCAGTGAGGTTCCTATTGAATCACAAGGAATGCTCAAGCTGCATTGTGTCCACTGTGAAAGTCAACATTGTTCACCTGTCAATTACAATAGCAGTGAGCAGCCCTCCTTTATATAATGTTAACTGTCAATAAAAGGACAGAGAACCACAAGACAAAGGCTATTATATTTTTATTTTCCCAGAACTCCTGTGGCTGCTTATGTTGGTTCATTTGGGCATTTTGTTTAGAAGTGTGGAAGTCATTCACCTATTGGAGAAGTGAAAATTTCTAAATGACTGAAACAAAAAATTGCTTTTGGAGGGGTTGGGTTTATGGCTCAGTGGTAGAGTGCTCAGCTAGCTCCCTGCAAAGCCTGAGGTTCAATCCTCAGCACCTCATCAAAATAAAATAAAGATATTGTGTTCAACTACAACTAAAAAATAAATATTTTAAATAAATTGCTTTTGTAGTTAGAACATATTTTGGCTATATAATTACATCAAAGCCAAAATATGTTCTAACTACAAAAGCAATTTAGTATAATAGAAATATAGTATATGGATCAATACATATTTCCTAAATTAAATGCAAAGAAAATTCAGTTAATTTTGTTAAGAATTCTCAAATATTTCATGAAACAGACATTCCCTGAGATTGTGAAATTTGGGATGGGAATTATCAGGACACTTTTGTGCTATATGAGACCAGAATGTGCCTCCCCAAAATATGAAGAATTGTTGAGCTGAAAACAATTAAGAAAAGCTCATGCAGGAGAACTCTCGGTCCTCCTCTCTGCCTAAAAGCTGAGCATATATAATATATATATATATATATATATATATATATATATATATATATATATCCTGCTGCACTCTCTACCAGGAGAGCAAAGTTTAACCACTGAAGACGGATTTAGGTCCTCATCATCCTTAAGATGATATCTGAGGAATTTATATTAACAGGCTTTACTAAGTGCCCTTTGCTTCCCTGTGTACAGATTCAAAGTCCTTTTCTTTTGTCTTATCACTTTTGTAAACCTTTCCTATTCTTTGTTGAAAATACTGTATAATCTTCAATTCGAAGCCACTTGTTTGACAACTACTCATTCTCTACATATCCCATGTATACATGAAATATATCTGTTAATAAAACTTCTGTTTGTATTTCCCTTGTTAATTTGTCTTTCTTAACAAAGGTCCATTCCAAATATAAATCTGTGAGAGTAATTATATTTCTCCTATAGTGCTCAAAGCTTCAATGACTTCTTCCTGATGCCTGCCATTTATAGGGTGAATTTTTGATCATGGATTTCAAGGATCTGATTGGTCTTCCTCCACACTACTGTTATAATTCAGCCTCTATTCATCTTTTACACATTTTTTGCACTCTAAATGAAATTGGATAAGTCTAATTTTTGGCAGACATACTCCCCAATATACATAAATATATATATATATATATATATATATATATATATATATATATATATATATATAATTATTTTCCACATAAAAATGTAACCAATATTCAAAGTCCACCTCAAAAAATATATTATCTTGTTAACCGTGTCTTTCTAGTGATACCTTTGTAATTGATCTTTCTCTACTGAAGTCCAATAGGTTGCTGTCTGTAACTCTTTTATGGTATGCATAGCACTCTTCTTTTGCCTTTATTATACATTTTTCTCTCAGCTACTTGGCTGCCTGTGTCTATAAAGGAAACTTCTGGTGCTCTATCCAGATCCCCACCCACCTTTTTTTGTATCAGAGATGAACCCAGTGGTTCGTAACCACTGAGGTACATCCCCAGCCCTTTTTACCTTTTATTTTGAAACAGTGTCTCACTAAATTGTTTAGGGCCTCACTAATTTGACCTGGCTGTCCTGAAACTTGGAATCCTCCTGCCTCCACCTCCCTAGTAGCCTGGATTGCTGGTCTATGTAGGAGGTCCATTTTGTGAAAGTGTTAGGGGTGGGAGTTGGGGGGAATCTCCTTTCCTCACATGCAGCTCCTATAGCTTCTTGGGAAGAATGCTGCTGGAATATTTTTGTTCAGAGGGAAGAAAGTATTTGGTAAATCATTGCCCTCCAGCCCATCCCTTGATTGATGACTAACAGATTTTGGATTACAGAATCACACAGCTTTCTTTCCTGTGGGGAAGTTGTGGTGGACAATTCTGAGGTAAAGTTTCACTCTGGAGCTACTCTGTAATTTTAAACCCTGTCTGTGCTGCTAGGATTTGGCTGAGATTAGATTCCTATTGATTTCCTCCCTTTTCCCATTCTGTTTGCCTTGCTCCCCTTCCAGGTTTCCTTGTATAGCACATCCTTAATAAATCACCCATGCAGCAATGTCCATCTCAGGATTTCTTTCTGGGGAACTGAACCTAAAGGATAAGAATCTTATGTTAAATGCTATGTCCTATTCATCTTTTGTACTCCCCAGCATTCCCAATAGAGTGCCCAGTATATAGAGATCTTCAAATGTCAGCAGAATAAATGAATACATTAATAGCAAATTGTTCATTGATATTTCAGAGTGATATCCAAATTGCTACCTTGCAGAGAAGAACAGGAGACTTTTGGCTACTAGCCTCTATCTTTACAACCTTTCCACCAAAGTTATCAGCATTCTGAGAATATGGGTGATTACCATAGAAAAATTATTGTGAGAATATAAGTGTAGTATCAGGAACATATTGTTTACCCACACAATACATTTTCATTGTACACCTATTATTTGTCATGATCTTTTAGAGGGCATTTCCATTAAGATAATTCATTTTGTTGACTTAAAATTCACCCAAGGTGTCACTTGACAGTGATATAGTAACCAATAAAATTGAAGAGCTCACATTAGATTTCTTTGTGATGTTAAGACTTCTCTTCAGTTAATAGTCACTCATTCAATAGGGCTGAGTTATGGAACCAAGATAACAATTTTCTTATTGCTGAATAGTTTAAATACTTATATTCTCAAAAACAGTAACTCCAAATACAAAAGCTCATATGAGAAATGTAAACAAAAATGTTAAGTGAAAGGGCTGGGGTTGTAGCTTAGTGGTAAGAGCATTTGCCTGGCATGTGTGAGGCACTAAGTTCAATTCTCAGCATCACATATAAATAAGTAAATAAAATAAAGGTCCATCAACAACTAAAAAAACTTTTTAAAAAATGTTAAGTGACTCAAGTAGAGACTATAGTTGATGTTCATCAAAGAGAACCTGAAGTCTAGGTAACTTCCCCATGTGGAAGTATGATGGGAATTATATAGGGCTTGGAGAAGAAGGAGGATGAGGCAGGAGACAGTTTTCTTCTTTGTAACATCGTAATCATTTTCTATTTATTGATTCAATCATTTCCTCACAACTGCCAAAACAAGTTATTTCCATAGTTGTTTTTGCAAACATTTTGAGGAAAGAATGAAGTAGTCAAAAAAAAAAAAAAAGTGAAGAAAAGTGAAAAAAAAAGGGCGAAAGAGTCAAAGGTCAAATTAAGAGAGATTGAGGTCTGGTCAAATTGTTTTGACAAACACAATATAATTTTTGAAAAATTTCAAGAGAAATATGAACAATTATCCACCATTTTCCAATACCAAAATATTAGCTAATCTCATAAACTACAAAACCTGATGAAAATCCAAAAATTGGAGGCCATGAGTCTCTTGAATCAGTAACCTTAGAATATAAATCACAGATAACTAGTCACTCTATTACTTTTCTTATTCTCTTCAGTGTAGTCACTATTTACGTTTGGGTTAAATTTCCCTAAATTATCCTGTTATAACAAATTTTGAGTTCCATAATTCCTTTCAAATTACTAATCACTTTTGTCTATGATTTATTCTGAGAGTTAACCAAAGTCTATTTTAATTCAACTTTATTGTGAAGATTGAGTTAAGTCTGATGATGAAAAACGGTGTGTGTATGTATGTGTATACATATCTATATACATGTATGCATATCTATATACATACATATATACACATATATATGTAACATGTATATATGTGTATATGTATATCTATATATATATCTATATGTATCTATATGTATATCTATCTGTACACACATATATACCTTATAGATATACATACATACATACATACATATATTCTGAAAATATATTTTAGTATTGTTAGTCTTTAGATTTCAACATTATTGGCTTTTTCCTTTTGTCGTTTGTATGGAGCTAGAAAAAGTATATGTACTGTATTCAGAAAACCATAGTGAAGTTTAATCTTGTCTATTTGTATATTTTAACAAATGGTTAAATAAATATTTTGAAATCAGCAAAATAGAAGATTAAAGAAAAATGCAAGTGCAAGATGCAGAGAATGTTGCAAAATAACTATTTTCAAAATGATAAATGCCTGTACATTAAAAAGGATTGATAACTGAATGCCGTCTATTTTATTGTGTTAAATATCAGTTTGAATATATAAAAAGTTTTTAAATAATACTTCAAAGAATATATCTTAGATTACATATGTACAGTATTTAAATGTTAATATGATTCTGAACTAACCATACCATTTTAATGCTTCACATGAAGCATTGTCGGCTAATAACCAGGAGAAAAAGTAAAAAAATAAAATAAAATATGGTTTAATAATCCGACTCTCTTGTGCATTTTGCAATTTCTCTTCACTTATTTATTTATTAGTGGTATCAATTTTAAATGTAAAGTAGTTAAGATTTTTAAAGTATGGCTTCCTACCTCAGTATACAAGGCTTCATATTTTTCTAAAGTCCTACACTTTCCAAAATGTGTGCCTCATTTTACTAATTTCTTTCTTCTCACCTTTAAGATAGCACTGTTCCAGCAATACTATGTCAGAAACAGAGCACAGCTAATGATATGATCGACTTATTGGCACTGAAGTCTATAATTTAGAAAACGGAAAAATTCTGTTACTTCAACAAAGCTTAAAAACTGGCTCTATTTAGCTCACAGTAAAACTAATTCTTGGAAAATATGCTAAATCTATTTCATTCTTAAGCAAAACCCATAAGGAGATCTGGTAATTTTATTAAAAGACCAATTCAAATACTTGCTTGATTATCACTTGAAAGTAACAGTCCCACTACTTACTTTTCACTTTTAAAGTTCAGTTTATGATTTAAAAAAATTTAGGGTAGGAGAACTGGAAAATGACCAGACTCTACAAAATACAGGAAAGTTACTAGGAATTTAATTTTGGCATCTTGTGGATGTGCACTAGATATAAAAAATATTGACTTTCCTACCATATGTAGGTTTTACTTTACAAACATGCAATCCACATTTATGTTTAATATTGTCTTTGAGATTTATTTTGGGTGCACTATATTTTATCCATTTTTCTTTTTGAACTCAGTTGTAGAAAAAGGAACATTTCTGTTATTGCTTTACATGTGTGTTTCTGATTGACATTAAATTAAGCTCCAGCCTCTTTCTTTTTTCCTTTTTTTTTATTTCTTCAATATCTCACTTGAAAAGAAAAATATAAGTACAAGGAGGTTTCAACTCAAATAAATAACACTTGTCAATACATGTAATTATTTTAGGAACACACATCAGAAGTGATATATCATTTTGTTTTTATATTTTCATTTGAAAATTTTAAACAAGTGCTGGGATTGGTAATTCTATGCTAATAGAAGTTAGTTTTTTTTAATTTGTTTAGCTGCTTAAAGAAGTTTAATGGTTTAAAGAAGTTAAGAGCATCTGCATCACTTTGGCTGGAAAATCTGGAACTTCCTATGTTTCTCTGGTATGAAAAACGAATATTCAACTAGGTGGCAGGAAGATACCAAAGTAAACAGATTGTTGGAAAAGTCTTTTGTTCATATACTGGAAAACCATTAATGGTCATGATGCTTGACTCTCCAATAACTTGGTAAGCTAATTATTATACCACTACTTTGCTTGGTGTAGAAATGGACATACATCCAGTTCTGATGAATAAGACAAGAAGGAAAATTGGGGGAACTTTAAAAAGGAAACTTGTTCAATTCAAGAAAGAGTCATAGGAAGAGAGAGATTGTCTTCTGGTGGTTATCATGTCCGGATGTAATACTGGGAAATGCTGGATTCACCTTAACAACCATCGAGGATGAAGCCAAATCATGAAGGGAGCAAAAGAGTCACTGAGAAATGTTACTGCAAATCATATATAGTCTGCCTACAACCCATTTTAAATTCTGGCACTTCTTGACATAAATATCTCACCAGTTTAAATTCAAGTCTTTTTATTTTCCCAGCAAAGAAATATCCAAATAAATTCATTCACTTTCATGTTTTTTGAGAATGCTATTTATGTGATTATGATACATAAACAGAAGCTTTTACATAAATCTATTTGCAATTTGAATCTGTGATACCATTTTAAGCCAAGTCTTTTTTGGCATAAGGGTGTACCAAGGATTGAACTCATGGGTGCTTTACCACTGAGTTACATCCACAACCCCTTTTTATTTTGAGACAGGGTCTCCCTTAGTTGCAGAGGGCCTTAGTTGCTGAGGCTGGCTTTGAACTCGTGATCCACCTGCCTTAGACTCCCGAGTTGCTGGGATCACAAGCAAATACCACCATGCCCTGCTTTAGGTAACTCTTGAAAAATTAACAGAATATTTATTTTTTTTAGTATTTGATATAATTATAAATTAAGCAAAATATTTTAGTTACTTTTATGTGTCAGCTAATAGTCGAATAATTATGGGCAGAATTCCTTAAGATAAGCTACCAATTTTGAAAGTATTTGTTTTTCTTGGGAAAAGCAGCTTTAGGGCAGTCATTGCTTCCATGGCTTTATTGGAGGATTATTTAGCTTCTCTGGAGAACAAATGGAAATGGGGTTGGGCAAACCAACCATTTATACTATCCATACCCTCCAAAATGACTAAAAATTGGGTGGGAATGTCACGGATGCCAAAAAGAGCTATTTCTCATGAGCAACTGGCTTAATATTCGATATGCATGAGGAAGAAACAAAATTAATGCAACCTGTGTTAATCAGTTTTGCATTTCTGTGACCAAAATACCTGACAAGAACAACTTAGAGGAGAGAACATTTATTTTGGCTCACAGTTTCTGAGATTTAGTCCATGGTGTGCAAACTCTATTGCTCTGGGCTTAAGGTAAGGCAGAAAATCATGGTAGAAGTATGTGGTGGAGAGAGAAGCTGCTCAGGATATGACAACTGAGAAGCAGAGAGAGAAGGGAAGGGCCTGCAGGGAAGATGCACCCTTCCATGGCATGCCCCCAGTCACCCACCTCTTGCAGTCATGCCCCACCTGCCTAGAATGACCACTCAGTCCATTCAAATTAGGATTAACTAATTAGGTTCCAGCTTGCACACTACAATCATTTCACCTCAGACCATTCCTACATTAACACAGGAGCTTTATCCAAACCACAACACAATCCTTCCCTGAGTTATGGCTTTCACTGCCTCAGTTGCTGATTTCTTCTATTTGTGGGTATGATGGGAGACTATCTGGGTATCTTTTTTTCTTTTGTCAAGGAAATATTCCATACTATCTTCGCCCGGTGATCACTACTCATGCATTTAGGCAGATGCATCTGCTGCACATACTACAGGAACAGTCACTTTCTCTGCTTCTTCTTTGAACACAGTACAGAGGCCAAATTTGCAGTCATTCCAGCTCTGCTCAAAGCAAAGACTCCGAGGTACAAGGGAAGAGACACAGAGTGCATGAATTTCAAGTTTCGATTTTTCACCACTGAAGCTACAGCAGGAAAAGCGATTACCATCTTCTCTGTATTTCAACTTAATCATGGAAGAGTATAAGTGTAAAAGCTTCAAGGAACAACTTACTCAGTGCGACGTTGTAGGACAAGGATGAAAATACAGAATTTCCAAGGATCAGGGACATGGTTTTTCTGGAAAAAGCTAGACACAGTGAATTCCTTACATAGTTTATAAATATTCAGAGTACTTCAATTAATTCTAAAAGTATTTTAGATTGGAATGGATAGAGTTGCCAAGACAGATTATTTTTAAAAAGCCTTAAAATTTTCTTTGCAGAACCACGTCTTACTCCATGGAATATATTAGATTTGAAAAAAAATTTACAGTGTGACAGACAAAACAGGGGCAAGCAATTTTTAGTAATAATTACCCTCAAGACAAATAAAATGAACCCAAAACATTTGTTCAGTTCCCCACTATGAAGTCATTTTTCTCACCCCAGTAGATGTCAAATACCTGGCCAATTGGAGATAGAAAATTATGCCTTTGGTAACCAGAAATCATCTGACTCTCAGAAATGAGATTTTTTAGCATTCCCATTAGGGTTTTGAGGTTGGCTTATTAAGACTAAATGGGCAACTGAACAAGATTACCTGTCCCTGACTGGAAGGAAAATAAAGTAAGATAAAGTGGCTGACCTCTTAATGTACTTTGTAAAATCTCTACCAGAGGATTTAACACCATGGGAAATGTGATCAGTTCATTTTATTGTTTAAGACACATGGTTGATTTACACTTCCACTTGGAAATTTGGTCCAGGAAAGCATTTAGTAAGCGTGTGGAATTAGGAAGATAGTTCAGGGAAAGATGCTCTAAAATATTGTCCTTCTTTATACTCCTCCCAGTCCCACCGACATTTCAAGCCAGCATGTAAAAAGTCTCCAGCCTGCAGAATATGTATGTATAAAGGATGGAGAGGGATGAATCTGATGGCTTGGACCTGACAGGTTATCAGGTGAATTTCTGCATTTGACTCTTGAAGGACTTGTGCCCTAGGATGAGGTCTTTTTTGTGAAATTAGAAACATTAGCAGATGTGACCTGAGGCAAACTATTAACAGGTTTCCTAGCTTCTTCATTTTATCTTTTTTCCTTTCTTGAAAACCTGCTTCCCTACAATATACCCAGGGACTTCTTATCCCTCTGGCCTTCGTAACACAGATCAGAACCTGCTATGGAAAAGATCTTAGAATTTTAGTGAACTCGTGCCTTAAGCTTCATTCCTAATTGTGGAATAAATTATCCTATCAAAGGCATTTCAATCTTCACCTAGTAGAAAGGAAAATACTCTTTAATGGAAATTCAGAAATCACAGCATGTAGTCACTAACTCTGCAGCTTTGCTGGGCCACTGTGCTCTATAGGGTTTTCCCTCTAATTTGCTGAGAAGGCTCAAGGGTGAACATGCCACCAAATTTGCATAAGTGTGTGGTCTGAATTCTGTGCTCAACTTTAGTGTGGTTGAGTTAGTTACTTCAGCCTAACATTTCCATTGATCACTTTTGTATGGAGGGCTCCAGTGGATTTTAGCATGACTAAAGCACCGTGGTGTATTTTATGGCCAATTCTCTGTGAACCAATCTTAGAGGGTGGGGGTTATGAGGAACTCAGAAAGAATATCAGATTTGTTGAAACAGATCATGGCCACTAAATGTTTACAATATAATTGAAAAGATAAAATGACACACATGAATATAGCAACAGTAAAAATCCGTGAAATAATATAGAGAAAGTATGTTTTATCTTCACAGGAAGGAAAGTCACTACGGGTTGCTATAGTTAGGGGAGCTATTCTGAGAAAAGATGTCGACTATGAAGAGTGTATGACTAGTCATTAGGATTTAGATTGAAGAGGGTGGAGTGGAAACTTTCCAAGTAAGGAGAACAAGACAAAGTTAAAAGCCTATGTGTGCATTTATAGTTGGGCATTATAGAAAGGGCACAGAGGGGGATGCAAAGAGAGGTAAAATTGCATAGACAGGAATAGGAAAAATCATGGATATGTTGGAAGCTACACACAGGAATTTAGCTTAGATGTGGGAGGGAACAATCAGCAGATTCTATGGTAGTGTGAGAGGATAATGAAATAAATTGGCAAAAGCACTTATGTGTCTGGGCCTTTACTGTGTGACCCTCATTAAATTGTATAACCATTTAATTCTCAGTTTCTTCATGTACAAGATACAATGTAGGGTTATGTGAAGATATGAGAATAGGTGAGAAATATACAATGTCATTACCTTCTCATAATTATTATAAAAATGTCTACTATTTTATTATTGTTGCTTTAGACAATTAAGGTGGCTATAATTTCAATGATTTCTCCCATTCAAGAACTTGAATGTATTTCATCTCTGTTTGAATCTGGACCGATTCTGAGACTGCTTTGAGCAATATAGTATCACAGAAATTATGATGTGTGCCTCATTTTGGGCCTAGACCCATGGAGTCCAGTAACTATGGACTGAATTCTCTGAAACCATGAGAGCTTTCTGTCTTCTAAGTTGTTGTTGTCAGGTATTTTGGTCATACTGACACAAAACTGACTAAAACAATTCATAAATTAAACTTTTTTATAGGTATGTATAGGAAAAAACATTGTTGCATTGCATAGGTCTTGGTACTATCTGCTGTTTCAGCCATCCACTAAGGTTCTTGCAACATATCCTATATGGATAAGTGGGGGAATACTGTACATTTGTTTTTATAGTTTTTTTGTTTCAAGAAGGTTTGTTTTTTGGGTTCCAGGAATTCAGGGATTAAACTCAGGGGTACTCAACCACTGAGCCACATCCCCAGCTCTATTTTGTATTTTTATTTAGATTACTGAGTTGCTAAGCACCTTGCCATTGCTGAGGCTGGCTTTGAACTTGGGATCCTCCTGCCTCAGCCTCCTGAGTTGCTGGGATTATAGGTGTGCACCACTGCACCAAATCAAGAAGTTTTAAGATGGGTTTTTATACTGCACTTGATAAATATTACATTGATCTTTTTTTTTACTATCATGATAATATTGAGGGAATTTTGTTTGTTATGCATAGTATATAGAAAAGACTTTTTTCCAGGTGTTGAGGAGATAAAGGCCTTGATTAGGGAATCAGTGTTGAAAGTGAAAAGTATTTCTTCATTAACCATTCATTCATTTACTTGATAAATATTTGTTGAACAACAACATTCATAGCACCGGGTTTGTGTGAGTGCTATCTATTATCTAGCTATGGAAGCACCAAAATTAATGTATCCTTTTACTAAAATATTTAAACCTTCCAGTATTGGCCAGTGCAAGAGCTAGAACTGAGATGCTCACTAGACTTATATGGGAGATTAGCAAATTCAACAGTTCTATGCATCTACACTTCCTGGAAAAGAAAACAAGAAGCAGGCAGAAATAAAAATAAACACCCAGGCACAGTGATGCACCCTGTAATCCCAGTATCTTGGGAGGCTGAGACAAGGAGGATCATGAGTTCAAAGCCAGCCTCTGCAAAAGCATGGTGCTAAGCAACTCAGTGAGATCTTGTCTCTAAATAAAAAAAAAAAATAAAAAAAAAAAAAAAACCTGCTGGGATGTGGCTCAGTGGTTGAGTGCCTCTGAGTTCAATCCCTGGTACCCCCCCCCCCCAAAAAAAAAAAACCCACCCACCCTCCACACAAAAGAAATGAAGGAGTCAGAGTGATATGATGGTTTAAGTGCAACTTTGGATCAGAATGCCTAGCTTTAATTCAGGTACCACTAATAGGCAAGTGAGAGCTATAAAAAGGAGATAATAAGATAAATTACAACATGTTGTTCATAAGTATTAATGAAGTGAACCTATATAAAAGAGTAGCCTCGCCCCTTTATTCTATTAGTTGAAGATTTCCTTGTAAGTTATATCTGCTGTGTTTCAGTACCCAGGTTCCCAAGATGTATCTCATGTGTTCGGCATAGTATATATTATTTTAATTAGAATTTAATGTTCTTCTGTTCCCTAAATTTTCTATTTGGTCATCATCACAATGATTCCCCTTTTATTTTTTGTTTCTCATGAAAGAAGCTTTTACAGGAAAACGCATCTCTGTCTATAAGTTGAGGTGTTAATTTAACCACATTTGTCCTTGTATTAGATCTTATTTTTCTTGGCAATGACACATTGACCTTTTATTAGATATTCTTCTTATTGTTCCAGTCTTGTTGCTGTGTTGTTCTACTTCATCCCTTGATTTAATGTGTGATTTCCTCAGATATTCCGAAGAGAAAAATCTTTGGTTTTAAGCAAAATATCTCCTCATGAATAGCAGTTTGGTTGGTTTAATATTTAGTGCTTATACTTACATAGATTTCTAAAAGAGATAATAGTAGTAAGAGTTTACAATGTAAAACTTTAAATACAGGGAAGATATTTAGAAGTTTTAGCCACAAAAACACTTGAAAATCTTAATTACATTGTTATCCAGTTGCTAACTTTTGGTGCATAATTCAAGATTTTTCCATATTATGTATGTATGTGTTTTTTCAGTGCTGGCAACAGAACATAGGACCTCTTACAAACTGGGCAAATTCTCTATCACTGAGCTACATCTCCAGTTCATCCTCAGTATATTTTGTCCTCCATTGTCATAGTGCTAAACAAATGATAATTCTAGAACCATTGTGCAACTCACTGTCAAGTACTTCTATATAAAATATTGAGCACCCATGAAGTTATAAGTAATTAAATTCATATTGAAAACACTTAGGGAAACAGAGGATTGTGTTAGCATAGTGGAAACTATCCAAATGCAGACAAATGTAGTGATTCCTTGATTTAAACTCTCTATGAGAACACGGCTATTCAGTACTACAGCACTAGGTGGCATGATAGCTACATATTGGTAGAACAAATCCACTTTGCTTGGAGATTCAAATAGTTTTCTTAATGCTTCAGGCAAGATAGGCATTATTAAAACAATAGAATACTGCAGTGCTCCACTTTCAAACACCAGTAGTCTGTGAAAGTGTATTCCCCTTTGCCATCATTGCATAAAGAGCATGGGAAGGCAGGATTCAAAATATACACATTTACCTAATAGTCAAAGTTCTGAGATAAATTTTTCACTAACCATCAGACCAAAAAACAATGATAGCAATAGATCTCAAACCTAAAACAGACAATTTGTTGTACTTTGCATTTGCCAGAAATGTTCATATATTTTATTTTATTTGATGCTCATAAAAATGTCCATATTATAGAAGAGGGATGTAACAAAGATAGTAAGTGATTTGCCCATTATCACGCAGGAAGTAAGGTGATATAAAAATTAAAAGCAGGGTCTTCTGCCTAACAGGGAACTCTCACAAGAACTCTCACATAAGAAGATGTAGGCTATTTGCCATAGGAAAAATTAACAATGAATGTAAATTTTAATTAAAAAGCAGATGGCAGAATCTACCTTTTGCTAGGTCAACACCTATAAAGCAACTATACAAAATAAAGTTCCTTATTATTTGGAAGTATTTTCCTAACTACTTTGTGGCTCATTAATATAAGGTCATGGATAGTGGTAGAAAACATAGACCTGGAGATGAGGCTAACCTGGAGGCAAAGTTAGAAGAAGATAGCAAATAAGACAGTTTTAAAGTATTGGGAGGATATTAGTGACAAGAAAGCCTCAGTAATGGGTGTAACATCATTATTGAGGTTTGGCAGCAGGTAGCAGAGATCCATAACTTGGTGTCCAGGCCCTGAAAGAACATGTGAGTATCAAAGGAGAAGGTCCAAACTTTCAGGGAACTAGGCTAGGGAACAGAGGAAGGGCATGAGAAATAAAGCAACAAAATAAAGGCTCACCTCCTGTCATGGAGTCAAAGTAAGGGCTTGAATATAAGACATGAGACAAGCACCCACCATTACAACTTGGAATATCACTTCAAAATGTCTAAGACAGAATCCCAGGAAATAAGCCTAAAATTCTCAATACTCTGTTCCATGTGCTACGAGATGATCTTTTATGTTAGGGACGAATTTGTGGTCACAGGTTCAACACAAAGAGATTCATTTACCATTCAAATTAGGTCACTTTTGATAATTAGTCGATAATGATTTTATTACATTAATAACCTATACATTCATTCTATATAAATGTGTATTATGGGAGGCAGGAAACATGCCTGAATAGGGGTACCCAGGACTCACATGCCTCTCCACAAAGGAGAAACAAAGAATGTGTATAGCTACAAATGGAGAAGAGTGACCAGGGAGAATACTATTTTTTTAAATATTTATTTTTTAGTTGTAGTTGCACACAATACCTTTATTTATATGTGGTGCTGAGGATTGAACCCAGGGTCTCCCACATGCTAGGCGAATGCTCTACTGTAAGCCACAACCCCAGCCCCGAGAATACTATAACTTAATTAGAAAAAAAATAAAAATTTTGCAAAAGCCAGAGAAGTGGGATAGCAACATCACAAGAGAAACAAAATATCCCATCATCTGCGATCCCAGCTGCACCGCCAAGAGAATGGATTCTCCTGTCTGCCTGGGTAAAAAAGAGTCCTAGAAAACTCTATCATGGAAGATAGTGGCCATCCTGGCTATTTGAAAGTTTCTTGGCTCTTGCATGCTGATAGCCAAATAGATAAATGCCTGGTATCTGCATGGCAGTCTTGCTATAGAAAAGGAATTTATTTCACCTCTTAACAAACCTCCAGGGTTCTATCTTTAGAAGGGATTTATTGTGTAAATTTGGACTTCTCTAGGTGTCAGAAAAAATGTGAATATTTCTATATCTGAGTTCCTACATACATTGTACTGCTCTGGCTCGCTAGGTGGCTGCCTCAAAGGCCAGACTTCACTCCAGACACAAACCTATTGAGAGTGCTATATGATAAGGAATGGCTATTGCATTGCGGAGTGAAGTAAAGAGTGCTGTCCTCAAGAACTGGGGAATCAGGGGAGACTGCTGAGACTAGCAGCAAGGCAACCTGATGTGGTTTTAAGTGGGTGCCAGGACTGAGGGCAGTTGCCTGCACAAGGTAGACAACGAGCTCTGAGATTCTAAGGCATTCTCACCCACAGAGGTATTCTGGGGAATTTTCAAGCAACTCCACCACAGCTCTGGTTGTAGCCCTGGCCCCATGGCATATAGCTCTCATGAAGATCTGTAGGTAATCTGCTCAATGCCTTGTACATTCTGCTCTTCCTTATATCTGTGAGCATCACAGCTGAGAGGAATTTTACATGGTGTCAGTAGTGACCCACTCTTTCTTGATCCCTGGTGGGCACTATGAATGAAAGAACTTGGGGGGAGAAAAGGCACCATCCATTTCTAGTACCAGGCAAGCACAGGTAGAGGGGCTGAAGTCCTATTCCAGGTCAGGCATGCTCACTGTAGGGGCAGAGAGGTAATAACACAACTTTTGATGTTATTGCACCTATATGAGTCTCCTGCATCAGTTGCCCCACATCTTCTCTCATCACTGACAACAAGACTGGTTGTAAAAGCCATAGGGTGCACTGTGATTCTTGCCCTCTGAACCACCTGGACCTGCACCAGTGTCTAATCAGAAGACAAGTGCTTTAAGCTCCTTACCACTACTGGAGTGGCCTATATCACTGAAAATGATCAGCTGTCATTTGATCTAAATAAAAAGTCATTTTCAGTGCTACTTTATCACACCATCTGCAAGTACACGTATTAAATCATCTGCTTTAAGCACTGTCTTATCAAAATTATTTCTCACATTTACAGTCTGATGCTGTTCAATGGATTTGTGTATTATTTTCATATGCTCAGTTGTATTATCCACAAGGATACTGATTTGTGATACTTACTCATGTACCAAACCAATTCTCTTTAAAAATAGATTTTCAGTGGAAAATTTATGTGTTTTTTTTTTGGGGGGGTGCATTGTTGTCCAAAGTGTTTATTTATTTTTTAAATTTTTTTGTAGTTGTAGATGGATAGAATGCCTTTATTTTATTTGTTGATTTTTATGTGGTTCTGAGGATCAAACCCAGTGCCTCATGCATGCTAAGCAAGTGCTCTGCTGCTGAGCTATAACCCCAGCCCTAAAGTATTTATTTAATCAAACACACATGGATGAAAACTTGTAAATTTTTTTTCACCTAAGAAATGATCAGGCTGGGGATATAGCTCAGTTGGTAGAGTGCTTCCCTCACATGCACAGGCCCTGGGTTCAATCCCCAGCACCAAAAAAGATCAAACCACTACAGTACAAATATTCACAGTAACTTTTATTTTATTTTATTTTAGAATTTTTGATATTCATTTATTTTAGTTTTTGGAGGACCCAACATCTTTGTTTGTATGTGGTGCTGAGGATCGAACCCGGGCCGCACGCATGCCAGGCGAGCGCGCTACCACTTGAGCCACATCCTCAGCCCCACAGTAACTTTTATATAGTAAGTCTCTCATTGTAAGATTGCCAAGCCTTTATAGTTTTTATATATGATTTACATATTGTTAACCTATAATGTTTCAAGTTTCCTGTTGAAATATTAAATGACTGCCTGGTGTTCAAGCCACAGCATGGTAACAAAGAAACTGAATGGCAGGCAGGGCCTTGGTGTTAAACACTGCTTCTACTAAATTGTAGATAAAGATTATTCTGTTTTCCCTTCAGGATGTCAAAGGGATCCCTGCATGGTGCCTTAAAAGCAAAGTCTTAGGTACACACTTGTATGAAAACCAAGGAGAATCAGAGAAGTAGTTTCTTCCTTTAAAAAAAAAAAATTAACTATATGTGGATGCGAGTACTATTTTAATTGCATATATGTCACATCATACTAAATGAGACAAGTGCAGAAGACACAAATATAATGGAAGGTCCACACACATTTACAGAACCATATTAGTGCATCTATTGATTACAATGCTTTGTTATAAAATGAACAAATGTAAAGCAGTGCTCAGAAATTGGGGGGAACTTCTCTTAAGGGCAGAGAAGCTAGCCTTCGAAAGGTAAATCAGGGACAGTTTAAGCATCAATATAATGTCAGAGCAATAAAATATAAATAGGCAAATAATTAAAGGGAAGGAATTCTTGCACAACAGAAGTAAACCAGTATCATCCAGGTAAATTGGGGAAAACGTGTTGGAAGAAGATGAAGAGTAAATAGAGGGCAAAATAAGTATTTTTTTGTAGGTCATAGTGAAAACAATGAATTTTTTTCAAAGTGAAATGGAAAGCAATCGAAGCATTTTAAACATCTGTTGTCTGATTTTTCTTTTGTCAAGATTGCTCCAGTTTCCATGTGGAAAAAAAGAGACAGTTTGGTCAAGTGAGAGCAAGGACTGCAAGAGTCAATGACAATAGTCAAGGAAAGAAAAGAATATTTTTCCAAAAGGTTAAAGAGGAAGGAGAGTACATGGGAAATGTCATTTTTTTTTCTGACTTTACCTAAAATCTGTGTGTTCATTGTTCAACACAATCCTAAACAAGGTTTCTTGCAGACAAAGGTCTTTCTCTAATGGCAGGCTGTCAGGCTGCAATGCCACCTCAATCTCAGAAAAATAGAGAAGAGATTTAAAAAATGCAAGGTCTCCATTCATTCTATTTTGTTGCTTAAACTTTGTATTTACGGTGAGATGATAAAGTCACTGAATATATGTAATAGAAAATGAAGTGGTATGCAATGGCAGCATTTCTTTTCTTTCCTGAAGGAAATATCATATAGAAAATAAGCAATACCATCCAAATCATTCTGCAAAGTGGAATCATATTTTAGTGGGTTAGATATTTATCAGGCTGCATTTTGTATTTTAGCATCAACAGCCATTAAAGGCAGAAAAATTGAGTGTCTTTCATAGAAGAAGATGCATATCTTCAAAATAATTTTGACTCTCCACTGGAGCTTTCAAAGTTCATATTCATAACAATAGTATAAATGTGAAATAATATAACTTGGCACTAGGGTGAAAAACGGATTCCCTCAGCTATACTGATGATGATGCATGTTATCTTTCTTATTTATAGAAAATAATATGAACATGGCATTATGAGTCACCTTCACACTCCTGTGCTATTCTTTCCTCCTCACATCAGCCCACATCAATAAGATATTGCCTACAAAATAACATGCCAGTACAATTCCAGTTATTTCAGTATTGAATCTCTCTTATTTATGGGAAAGAAGAGATCAGGTAGAATGAACATGCGTCTACTCAAATGGAGCTGAGTTCTCAAGCTTATTTAGTTTTTCTAATCCAATAGTAAATGAAAAATCCCCTATTTCTTATGCCCCATTTGAGTTAAACTCAGTGACACGACATGTATTTTTATTTCTATAGAATATTTATCTCATCTTCCTAGCAGACTTTAACCTATAAATTTCAGAAAATAGATAACCTATAAAATAAATATTCCATAATATTGCATATGCTGATCATTATATTAGAATACTGTTAAAGAGTCTGAGAAATAGCTGTGTGCTGAGACAGAGCAAGAGGTCATCCTTTAAAAGTGTTATTAACTTCCCCAATATTTTCTAAAGTACCACCTCATTGCTAAAAATGCTACATTATCATTTGCTACATGGTTCCCAAAATAGTAGGGTTGGTGTTTTGAGTCTCTGAAAAGAGCTTAATCCCTTTATGTTAGATTTTCCAAATTATTAACTCAGTGCAGATTGAAAGTGAAACATGCTATTCATCGTTGATAAAGACTAAATTTTCAATTTGAAAATTTGAGGAAAATTCTACTGAACTGTTTTGGACTATATCCATGAGGAAGAAGCTAACTCATATTGTGTCTTGATTCATTAAAAAATTTCTGTCTACTTATTCAGCAGTTAATCTACCTCCTTTTGTACAGCATAAGATCAGATCTAGGAGAAAGCTACTAATACTTATGTAATGTGGTTGAGTCTTGGGTCACCAATTCAAATGTCATTGCCTTGGAGTCCTAAGTCTCAAACAAGTAACAGAAATGGATATTTGAAATGTGTCTGTAGTGTAGGATGCATGGTTTTACAAAATGATGGGGGCTGAAGTGTGCCTGATTTTTTTTAAACCAAGTGTATGTTAGGCAAATTTTAAGGGGAATCTAAAGCACTTCCCTTGTCTTTTCTTTCCTCCACCCCTGAATCATTTAAGGAATTCCTCAATAGGTCATATTTAAAGGTGCATTACTTGCCATGTAAGATGCAGGATGCTTTTCTTTCTGAGTAATTTGGAAAAGTTCTCACAGTTGTGATCCCTTTAGTGTGCATGCTTTCCTGTTCTGTGTTTCCGAGAGCCAGAGCTATCAGAGCTAGAGCCACTCCACGAATTCACTCCATTCCATAATCTCTTTTTGAGGTAAATATGAGACTGGAGACCTGCCCCATTTCCCTTTTCCTATGGAGACACTTAAGACAGAAGGTCTCTAAAATTCACAAGAATCACAAAAAGAAAAACAAAAAGCCAATCTTATTTTCAAGGGAAACCTTAAATAGGGAAAAACTTAAAATTGAACAGTACAGTTAATTAAAAAATCAGAATATAAAAGAAATTATTTGTTCAGGGCTGGGGTTGTAGCTCCATGGTAGAGTACTTGCCTAGCACATGTGAAGCACTGGGTTCAATCCTCAGCATCACATAGAAATAAATAAGGTTTATACCCAAAGGACTTAAAAACAGCATATTACAGTGTCGTGGCCACACCAATATTTATAACAGCTTAATTATGAATAGCTAAATTGTGGAACCAACCTAAATGCCCTTCAGTATATGAATGGATAAAGAAACACAATGAAACATTACTCAGCATTAAAAGAGAATAAAGTCATGGCATTTGAAGGTAAATGGATGGAGTTGGAGAATATTTTTGTTTGTTTAACTTATTTGCCCATTTATTTATCTTTCTTTCTTTATTTTGCATTACAATTCTTAATACAGCATTATACCATGATTTATCATATCTCTGATTACATATAAGGTATGTTGACACCAAATTCACATTTTCATACATGTATTTTGTATAATGATGACCATCTCCTTCCATTATCCTTGCTATTCCCCTTCTCCCTCCCTTTCCCTCCCATCCCTATTCCCTATCTAGAGGTAATCTTCCTCCCTTGCTCTCCCTCCCAAGCCCATTTTGAGTAACCCCCCTTATATCAGAGAGCACATTCGACATTTTTTGGGGGGACTGGCTAACTTCACTTAGCATAATCTTCTCTAATGACATCCATTTCCCTGCAAATGCCATGATCTTATTCTTTTTTATTGCTGAGTAATATTCCATTGTGTATAAATGCCACATTTTTTTTTTTATCCATTCATCCACTGTAGGACATCTAGGTTGGCTCCACAGTTTAGCTATTGTGAATTGTGCTCCTATAAAGATTGATGTGGCTGTGTCCCTGTAATATGCTGTTTTTAGGTCCTTTGGGATAGTCCAAGAAGAGGAATAGCTGGGTCAAATGGTGGGTGGTTCCATTCCCAGTTTTCCAAGGAATCTCCATACTGCTTTCCAAATTGGCTGCACCAATTTGCAGTCCCACCAGCAGTGTATGAGTGTACCTTTTTCCTTGCATCCTCACTAGCACTTGTTGTTGTTTATCTTCATAATGGCTGCCACTTACTGCCAAAAGTACTATATAGGTTCAATGCAATTCTGTTCAAAATCCCAATGGCATTCCTCATAGAAATAGAAAAAGCAGTCATGAAATTCATCTGTAAAAATAAGAGACCCAGAATAGTTAAAGCAATTCTAAGCAGGAAGAGTGAAACAGGTGGTATTGCTATACCAGACCTTAAACTTATACTACAGAGCAATAGTAACAAAAACAGCATGGTACTGGCACCAAAACAGACTGGTAGACCAATGGTGCAGAATAGAGGACACAGAGATTAACCCACAACATTACAACTATCTTATATTAGACAAAGGTGCCAAAAACCTGCACTGGAGAAAAGATAGCATCTTCAACAAATGGTGCTGGGAGTTGGAGAATATTATGTTAAGTGAAATACACCAATCCCCAAAAACCAAATGCCAAATGTTTTCTCTGATAAAAGGACGCTGATCCATAATAGGGAGAGGGTTAGGGCAACCATGGGAGGAAACTTTACATAGGGCAAAGGGGACGGAGGTGAAGGGAGGGGGCAGGGGGATAAGACAGTGGAATGAGATGGACATCATTACCCTATGTACATGTATGAAGACACGAATGGTGTGACTCTACTTTGTGTACCACCAGAGATATGAAAAATTGTGCTCTATGTGTGTAGTGTGAATTGAAATGCATTCTGCTGTCCTATATAACACAGAAGAATGTATAAATAAATAAATAAATAAATGTATTGTGTCTATCTACAACCAAAAATATTTTTAGAACATTAGTTCAAAAGTACTAGGATGGTTTAATATTCCATGAGCAAGGAATGAGCAAGGTCAGTGAAGAAATACTATGTGATGATTTGCTATTTTATGAACTGGCATGGTAACAATCATTCTATCCGGCAGTGGTGAGATACAACTCAGTGTCAGTCCTGCGTATATTTCTCTGTGCTTGAAAACTTTGTTTGAAATCATTTGTGTACAAAGGCATTTGGGGACTTTGAGGAGTTTAGACTAATGAAACCAATATCAATAGAGTGAGGAGGAGTGAAGAATGCAGTCAAATGGGGATAATTGGACAGAGAATGCACATCTAGGCGATTAGCATCCACAAGAACAGGGTCAGAGATATGGGGCTTGGGGGGCATAAAATGTCTTGTATTTAAAAGAGCCAAGATAATTAGAAACATTCAAGCGGGGATTTATGCACTAAAAACAATAAGGCACAAAACAACCAAAAAGAATAAAAGACAAGTCTTTGATTTAAAGATAATCAGGAGTCCAGAAAGAAAAGGAAATGGTCAATATAAGATAAATATTGTGGATTATCTGATATTGGGTCATCAATGACTTAAGGGTGCTTAATGGGCCAGGTGCTGAAGTTGGGGGATTTAATGCTGGGAATTAAAGAAAGGTCACAGAGGAAAAACTTAAAGAATACAAGATAGGTAGGATAATGCAAATTGGTACTATATCTGAAGTACAAAGATAAAGGGGAAACTCAAAGACACTGCGTACTTAAATACATTTTTCTACATCTATAAAACTGAATTTATCTGTTCCTGATTTTTGAAGTAATTCCCTCTAACAAATGATGAAATTCAATAAAATATGATAGGATAAATGAAACAAAGTGTAGCACATATCATTTATTCAGTATATAGTAATCCCGTTTTCTTTGCCAGGATCCAATAAAATACTTTCATGAAAAATGTAACAGTAGACAATCAAGAATTGTTAATATTTTCCTTCACACATGCTTAGTGTCCTAGTCATTAATTCTCTTTGCCAACTATTTCCTGCTTTCTGCCTCCTGGAACAAGGTAGGATTGCATTGCTCTGCTCCATTTGATTTGTGGGGTTATGTGACTAATTTGGTCAGTGGTCTGTGAAAGAAGTGTGGTATGTCATATACCCTGTGTCACACCAACTGACCACATCAGAACCATCACCTTGTGTTATTTAGTCATGAGCACAACCTCCCTGCCAACATCACAGAGCAAAACATGTAGCAAATGCATAACAAAAACATATTACGCGTGTAGCAAAAGTGAAAAATAAATATATGTTGTTTTCTGCAACTAGAATTTGGGATTTTTGTGAACTGTGGCATAACCTATTCTAGCATGGTTGATACACTCGAGCACATTTCAGTGTAGATAGGAATAACAGGACTCAGCACACTGTAATCCACCGCTCTATGGGCAAAGATCAAAAGATAAAAGGCTTGGAGTATTGAAACTAGACAAAACATTTCCCACTCAGCAGTAAAATGTAAATTCACAAAAGTCTAGAATACAAAGACACAGAGACAGAAGAAAGATATAATTTTAGAGCAGCAGCAAAAGCAGCGGGAGATGTATTAAAGGTTAAGAGCTTTGTTCATTAGAAATAGAACTTAAGAAAAAGCAGAGTTTGTGGGAGCAGTGGCTTATGATGTTATGGGATCTGGGGAGTTGTAGCTGTGACTGTTGGACAAGCCAGAAACACAGATCTTAATGAAAAGCCACTAGCTGCTGCTTGCATCTCTCATATAAATAGTAGGTAGATCGTGCTTACAAATTGTGTTGATATTGTGATAGGAATATATTATTTTAATATGGAAGGACAACCCTGATGCCAGTCATTCAAAAAGAGAAGGGTTTTCAGATAGGACATATGTTTCTAGAAGGTATCTTTGTGAATTTATAAAACCAGTATATGATCAAATTGTAACTTTGAATTAAAATACCCTGCGTATTTTCAGGAATGTTTTCATATACCAATATGGTGACAAGTAACTATGAAACTTTGGGTCACTTCTTTGTCTTAAACTCATTTCTTCTTCAGCATATTTATATTAGTCATCCTCATGTTTAATTTTTATAAAGTACTAAGTTTTTCCTTTTTATCTTATCTATCATGTTTAGACTTTAGGATTGAAGGCACAATCCTTAAAGAGTTTACACTTCAGTCATTTTTGTTTTACATTTTAGCAACAGTCTGAAACAGTAGTGAGGTGTCAAGCTCCCAGTTAGTTAACTGTGATTAGAACAAAAAGTAAAATCAGGTACAAAAAGTGGTAAGATTCAACTCAGTGTTGGTCCTGAATCTGAAGAACTTCCATTTCTTGCTGTAGAACAGCAACTTTCCAATTGTTATATGACCTGAATGAGATGGTATTTTAGACATTTTTGTTTAAATGGGAAATCAAAATATTGCTGTTCTCCAACAATTTCCCTTTCACATATGATTCATTAAAAAAAAATTTCCATTCAGAACATCATCCTTTTTAAGGTAGGATATTTCTTTCTGTGTTGATAGCCATGTGATTCAATTACATATACGTAAAGTGAATGTAAAAAAGAAGAAAAAAGGTAAAGTGTCACATTACATCATTCTCTTCCTCCAGTGTCACAGTCAGGGGGGGTTTAGTATAATATGTGATCCTAATTTCTTCCTGTAAATGTTTGGATACTACAAATTTGTGCAGTATGAGTTTGCATTTTAGCATTTTAAATGTGAAATATAATAATGTGTTCCCAGCCCATACAGACACCAACCAACTTCTCTAATAACATAATCCATCAAAGATTTTTAAAATAGTATGTAACTGTCATAACATCTACTCCTTAGATATTTAACTTCATGTACTTTTTAGTGGGTATGATTATGTGCAATTCATTGCAGTACTTCACAGTAGTGATAATAAATGACATTTCCTTCTATATTTCAATAAGCATATATTCTAAGGGTAAAGATCAATGCAATGTATATAAAAGAGACTAACTGACCAAATACCAGCAACATATGTATAAGGGAATAAAGTTATTTTTGTTATGTTTGCTGTAGCAAAGGAGACTACACCACAGGACATCTTAGAAGCATCTCAAATAGAACTTAATGGGGGATCTTTTTATATGACTAGAGTTTGTGCTTGTTCCAAGGAAGATTCAAGAAAGCAGGGTCCTGTTGTGGATTAGGTGTCATCAACGAGATTGCTCAGTGGTTAGATATAATGTATATGAAATATTTTATGGTGGTGATAGACATAAAGCAGGACTCTAGTTGACATTTGCAAAGAAACAGTAGTTACTCACATGTGTCAGAAAATGGAATTATAGTTTCTTTTGTGGTTCCTCAGTGAGTTTGTCTCTGTCTTGTCCAAATATGGTTGCTGGGTGACTGTATTTGAGAAATTTTTTAGATTCTGTTTAGTGCCGTGCGTGTTCAGTTAGAAACGCCATGGACTGCCAACCAGTTTGACCTTTTCACTAATTTATACCTGAGTTATTACTGTCACCAACCTTTTGCCAGAAGTATATACAGGCGCTCCTGAAAGGATAGGAGAGATGAAGGTGATAATATGCAATAAGTTTAAACAATGTGAACAGCAGACAAGATTCTATCAGGACAACAGCTAAGACAGCAACACAATTTGTTTCTCTCCTATGGGTTCCTCACAAAATAAGTTCATATGTACTTTTAAAATTTTATTTTAATATATATATATATATATATATATATATATATATATATATATATATATATATATATATATATATATTTGTGGGGCACAATGTGGTATTCTGATATATGTTTACATTGTAGAATGATTAATTAAATTACCATAGCCATCACTTCACATCCTTTCAATACTTTTGCAGCAAGAACATAAGAAAACTACTATTTTAGAAATTGTATTTTTGTTTTATTTTGTTTTTAAGCAGACAGATAAATTTGCATGCATTTATTGCATGTGATATGATATTTTGAAGTATAGATACACTGTGGAATGATTAAGTCTAGCTAGTTAGCATATATTACCTGGTGTATTTATTATTTTGTGGTAAGAACACAAAACATCAACCCTTTTTGCACTTTCCAATGATGTAGTATATTACTACTAGCTATATTCACCATGTTGTACAACAGATCTCTTGAATGTATTCCTCCTATTTGAGTGAAATTTTGTATCTTTTGATCAATCTCTATCCCAACAATCCCCAACTACCCCAGAAGGTTACCATTATGGAGTACAGTAATTTTTTGGAGGGGTCCCCCAAATTAAAGTAGAATTAACATGTTATCCAGCAATCCTACTTCTAGGTCTATATAAAAACTAAATTACGTCAGTATGTCGAGGAGGTATGTGCACTGTCATTTTTGTTACAGCATTATTAAAAGAGCCAAGATGTAGAATCAACCTAAGTATTCTCCAACAAGTGAGTAAAAAATTGTGGTACATATGTGAAGTCGGACAAATTTAGCCATATAAAAGAAGTAAATTTTAGCAGTTTGTTGGTGGGGGGGGGGTGCCAGGGATTGAACCCAGGGACACTTAATCACGAAGCTACATCCCTAGCCTCCCTTTTTTATTTTTTATTTTTTATTTATTTATTTTTTTTTGCAGTGAAGCAAGGGATCTTGCTTTATTTTTTTCATACTTTGTTCATCAGGCACATATAACATATACACAATATTTTTACATGAATAAATGAATTGTGTTCAAGTTATCTTGGAGTTTGTAATAAAGTGGTTTTTGTCAGAATTTTTCCTGTTTCAATACAGTTGTCAGTGACATAGCAGTGAACTGAATTAGAAAACAAAATTTAATCGTGATCCTAGAAAGAAAATTGTGACACCAATAAGTTTTTTAAAATGAGCTAAAAATGCCTCATTGAAAACAAATTTAGGGATGAATGGGCTTCTGGCTCAGTGGTAGAGTGCTTGTCTAGTACATGTAGGCACTGTGTTCAATTCTAAGCACCACATTAAAAAAAAAATAATAAGGGGCTGGGGTTGTGGCTCAGAGTCAGAGCGCTCACCTAGCACTTGCGAGGCCCTGGGTTCGATCCTCAGCACCACATAAAAATAAATAAATAAAGATATTATGTCCAACTAAAAATAAATATTAAAATAATAATAATAAAGATATTGTGTTCATTTACACAACTTAAAAATTATAAAAAGATAACAAGTTTAAAAAAAGCTTAGCATATAATGTTGATTACTTTGTTTAGTTTTAAATTATTTTTGCCTATCAAGAAGAAAATAGAGCTGGGCATGGTGGCGCATGCCTGTAATCCCAGTGGCGCAGGAGGATTTGGAGTTCCAAGCCAGCCTCAGCAAAAGCAAGGTGCTGAGCAACTCAGTGAGACCCTGTCTCTAAATAAAATACAAAATAAGGCTGGGGATGTGGCTCAGTGGTCATGTTCAATCCACAGTCCACCCCCCAAAAAAGAAGAAAACAGGTTACCATGGATGCTTACTCATTGGTTTTATTTTATTTTTAAAAAATATTTATTTTTTAGTTGTAGTTGGATACAGTACATTCATTTCACTTATTTATTTTTATGTGGTACTGAGGATCGAACTCAGCATGTTGCATGTGTGAGGCAAACGCTCTACCGCTGAGCCACAACCCCAGCCCTGGTTTTATTTATTTATTTTTTTAAACAGCAACAACAACAAAATAGTCTTGTATTGTAGACACTGAAGAAATTAAAATTATTAAAGTTTTTTTAGAATTTGGTATCTATCCATAAAATCTGTTTCTCAGTGCAATACTGTTTTTATTGTTCCTTTAGGAAAAAATCAGTCTATTTTTTTTTTTTTTGCATTTACATCTACATTTATTTCTTTATCCACACACATGGAAGGCATGAATTCACACTATTAGTTCCAATTCTAATGCATTCTATATGTACATCACCTTTCTCCATCTGTGAAAACATATCCTGTTACTTCGGTAAGTTTCCTTATTGCTCAGTCACCGGTATAAAACCAATTTCCTGAACCCTAACTGGCTACCATTACAATACCCCTCAGGTGTGGTTCCCAGTATAACCTCTTAAAACTGTAGCTTGTAATCACTGTCCCCATAGTGCTCACTTCAGTCATTCTTTGATTTCCATTCTGGTTAAGGCGACTAGTGATCTCCTTGCTGCCAAACCTAAACGATCTTTCTCAATCTTTTCTAATTTGAACTCTCTTACAGCATCTGACATTCTTTAATGTTTCCTGCCTCTTTTTTTTTAATTTTTTATTGTTGGCTGTTCAAAACATTACATAGTTCTTGATATATCATATTTCACAATTTGATTCAAGTGGGTTATGAGCTCCCATTTTTACCCCATATACAGATTGCAGAATCACATCAGTTACACATCCATTGATTTACATATTGCCATACTAGTGTCTGTTGTATTCTGCTGCCTTTCCTATCCTCTACTATCCCCCTCCCCTCCCCTCCCCTCCCCTCTTCTCTCTCTGCCCCCTCTACTGACATTCGTTTGTCCCCCTTGTCTTATTTTTCCCCTTCCCCTCACTTCCTCTTGTATGTACTTTTGTATAACTCTGAGGGTCTCCTTCCATTTCCATGCATTTTCCCTTCTCTCTCCCTTTCCTTCCCACCTCTCATCCCTGTTTAATGTTAATCTTCTTCTCATGCTCTTCGACCCTACTCTGTTCTTAGTAACTCTCCTTATATCAAAGAAGACATTTGGCATTTGTTTTTTAGGGATTGGCTAGCTTCACTTAGCATAATCTGCTCTAATGCCATCCATTTCCCTGTAAATTCTATGATTTTGTCATTTTTTAATGCAGAGTAATACTCCATTGTGTATAAATGCCACATTTTTTTTATCCATTCATCCATTGAAGGGCATCTAGGTTGGTTCCACAGTCTAGCTATTGGGAATTGTGCTGCTATGAACATCGATGTAGCAGTGTCCCTGTAGCATGCTCTTTTTAGGTCTTTAGGGAATAGACCAAGAAGGGGAATAGCTGGGTCAAATGGTGGCTCCATTCCCAGCTTTCCAAAAATCTCCATACTGCTTTCCAAATTGGCTGCACCAATTTGCAGTCCCACCAGCAATGTACAAGTGTACCCTTTTCCCCACATCCTCGCCAGCACTTGTTGTTGTTTGACTTCATAATGGCTGCCAATCTAACTGGAGTGAGATGGTATCTTAGGGTGGTTTTGATTTGCATTTCTCTGACTGCTAGATATGGTGAGCATTTTTTCATGTACTTGTTGATTGATTGTATGTCCTCCTCTGAGAAGTGTCTGTTCAGGTCCTTGGCCCATTTGTTGATTGGGTTGTTTGTTCTCTTATTGTCTAATTTTTTGAGTTCTTTGTATACTCTGGATATTAGGGCTCTATCTGAAGTGTGAGGAGTAAAGATTTGTTCCCAGGATGTAGGCTCCCTATTTACCTCTCTTATTGTATCTTTTGCTGAGAAAAAACTTTTTAGTTTGAGTAAGTCCCATTTGTTGATTCTAGTTATTAACTTTTGTGCTATGGGTGTCCTATTGAGGAATTTGGAGCCCGACCCCACCGACTGTAGATCGTAGCCAACTTTTTCTTCTATCAGACGCCGTGTCTCTGATTTGATATCAAGCTCCTTGATCCATTTTGAATTAACTTTTGTGCATGGCGAGAGAAAGGGATTCAGTTTCATTTTGTTGCATATGGATTTCCAGTTTTCCCAGCACCATTTGTTGAAGATGCTATCCTTCCTCCATTGCATGCTTTTAGACCCTTTATCAAATATAAGATAGTTGTAGTTTTGTGGATTGGTTTCTGTGTCCTCTATTCTGTACCATTGGTCCACCCGCCTGTTTTGGTACCAGTACCATGCTGTTTTTGTTACTATTGCTCTGTAGTATAGTTTGAAGTCTGGTATCACTATACCACCTGATTCACACTTCCTGCTTAGCATTGTTTTTGCTATTCTGGGTCTTTTATTTTTCCATATGAATTTCATGATTGCTTTCTCTATTTCTACAAGAAATGCCGTTGGGATTTTGATTGGCATTGCATTAAACCTATAGAGAACTTTTGGTAATATCGCCATTTTGATGATGTTAGTTCTGCCTATCCATGAACAGGGTATATTTTTCCATCTTCTAAGATCTTCTTCTATTTCTCTCTTTAGGGTTCTGTAGTTTTCATTGTATAAGTCTTTCACCTCTTTTGTTAGGTTGATTCCCAAGTATTTTATTTTTTTTGAAGATATTGTGAATGGAGTGGTTGTCCTCATTTCCATTTCAGATGATTTGTCGCTGATATACAGGAATGCCTTTGATTTATGCGTGTTGATTTTATATCCTGCCACTTTGCTGAATTCATTTATTAGCTCTAATAGTTTCTTTGTAGACCCTTTTGGGTCTGCTAGGTATAGAATCATGTCATCTGCAAATAGTGATAATTTAAGTTCTTCTTTTCCTATTTTGATACCTTTAATTTCTTTCGTCTGTCTAATTGCTCTGGCCAGTGTTTCGAGAACTATGTTGAACAGAAGTGGTGAGAGAGGGCATCCCTGTCTTGTTCCAGATTTTAGAGGGAATGCCTTCAATTTTTCTCCATTCAGAATGATGCTAGCCTGAGGCTTAGCATAGATTGCTTTTACAATATTGAGGTATGTTCCTGTTATCCCTAGTTTTTCTAGAGTTTTGAACATAAAGGGATGCTGTACTTTGTCGAATGCTTTTTCCGCATCTATCGAGATGATCATATGGTTCTTATTTTTAAGTCTATTGATGTGGTGAATAACATTTATTGATTTCCGTATATTGAACCAGCCTTGCATCCCAGGGATGAATCCTACTTGATCATGGTGCACAATTTTTTTGATATGTTTTTGTATCCGAGTGGCCAGAATTTTATTGAGGATTTTTGCATCTAGGTTCATTAGAGATATTGGTCTGTAGTTTTCTTTCTTTGAAGTGTCTTTGTCTGGTTTAGGTATCAGGGTGATGTTGGCCTCGTAGAATGAATTTGGAAGTTCTCCCTCTTTTTCTATTTCCTGAAGTAGCTTGAAAAGTATTGGTATTAGTTCCTCTTTAAAGGTTTTGTAAAACTCTGCTGTATACCCATCCGGTCCTGGGCTTTTCTTAGTTGGTAGTCTTTTGATGGTTTCTTCTATTTCCTCAATTGATATTGGTCTGTTTAGGTTGTCTATATCCTCCTGACTCAATCTGGGCAGATCATATGACTTAAGAAATTTATCTATGCCTTCACTATCTTCTAATTTATTGGAGTATAAGGATTCAAAATAATTTTTGATTATCTTCTGTATTTCTGAAGTGTCTGTTGTGATATTGCCTCTTTCATCCCGTATGTTAGTGATTTGAGTTCTCTCCTCTTCGCTAGCATGGCTAAGGGTCTGTCGATTTTGTTTATTTTTTCAAAGAACCAACTTTTAGTTTTGTCAATTTTTTCAATTGTTTCTTTTGTTTCGATTTCATTAATTTCAGCTCTGATTTTAATTATTTCTTGCCTTCTACTTCTTTTGCTGTTGTTTTGCTCTTCTTTTTCTAGGATTTTGAGATGAAGTATGAGATCATTTATTTGTTGGTTTTTTCTTTTTTTAAGGAATGAACTCTAAGCAATGAATTTTCCTCTTAGAACTGCTTTCAATGTGTCCCATAGATTCCGATATGTTGTGTCTGTGTTTTCATTAATCTCTAAGAATTTTTAAATTTCCTCCTTGATGTCTTCTATAACTCATTGATCATTCAGTAACCTATTGTTCATTCTCCAAGTGATGTATTATTTTTCCTTCCTTCTTTTATCGTTGATTTTCAGTTCCATTCCATTATGATCAGATAGGATGCATGGTATTATCTCTACTCCTTTATATTGTCTAAGAGTTTCCCTGTGACATAATATATGATCTATTTTTGAGAAGGATCCATGTGCTGCTGAGAAAAAAGTGTAACTGCTTGATGTTGGGTGGTATATTCTATATATGTCAATTAAGTCTAGGTTATTAATTGTGTTATTGAGTTCTATAGTTTTCTTATTCAACTTTTGTTTGGAAGATCTGTCCAGTGGTGATAGAGGTGTGTTGAAGTCTCCCATGATTATTGTATGGTGGTCTATTAGACTCTTGAACTTGAGAAGAGTTTGTTTGATGAACATAGCTGCACCATTGTTTGGGGCATATATATTTATGATTGTTATGTCTTGTTGGTGTATGGTTCCCTTGAGCAGTATGTAGTGTCCCTCTTTATCCCTTTTGATTAACTTTGGCTTGAAATCTATTTTATTTGATATGAGTATGGATACTCCTGCTTGTTTCCGAAGTCCATATGAGTGATATGATTTTTCCCAACCTTTCACCTTCAGCCTATGTATGTCTTTTCCTATCAAATGCGTCTCCTGTAGGCAGCATATTGTTGGGTCTTGTTTTGTGATCCATTCTACTAGCCTGTGTCTCTTGATTGGTGAGTTTACACCATTAACATTTAGGGTTATTATTGAGATATGGGTTGTTCTTCCAGCCATATTTGTTTATTTATGTTACTAAACATGGTTTGTTTTCCACTTTGATTATTTTCCCCCCTTTAGTGTCCTACCTCCCACTGTTGGTTTTCATTGTTATTTTCCATTTCCTCTTCCTGTAATGTTTTGCCAAGGATGTTTTGAAGAGATGGTTTTCTAGCTGCAAATTCTTTTAACTTTTGTTTATCGTGGAAGATTTTAATTTCATCTTCCATCCTGAAGCTTAATTTCGCTGGATACACAATTCTTGGTTGGAACCCATTTTCTTTCAGTGTTTGAAATATGTTATTCCAGGATCTTCTAGCTTTCAGAGTCTGTGTTGAAAGATCAGCTGTTATCCTGATTGGCTTACCCCTAAATGTGATCTGCTTCCTTTCTCTTGTAGCTTTTAAAATTCTCTCCTTATTCTGTGTGTTGGGCATCTTCATTATAATGTGTCTAGGTGTGGGTCTCTTATGATTTTGCACATTCGGCGTCCTGTAGGCTTCTAGGATTTGGGGTTCTGTCTCATTCTTCAAGTCTGGGAAGTTTTCTCTTATTATTTCATTGAATAGATTGCTCATTCCTTTGGTTTGAAACTCTGTCCCTTCCTGTATCCCAATGACTCTTAAATTTGGTCTCTTGATGTTATCCCATATTTCTTGGATGTTCTGCTCATGGTTTCTTAACAGTCTTGCTGAGCTGTCTATGTTCTTTTCAAGTTGAAATACTTTATCTTCATTGTCTTATGTTCTGTCTTCTAAGTGTTCTACTCTGCTGGTAGTATTCTCAATTGAGTTTTTAAGTTGGCTTATTGCTTCCTGCATTTCTAGGATTTCTGTTTGTTTGTTTTTTATAACCTGTATTTCCCTGTATAGTTGATCTTTTGCTTCTTGGATTTGTTTATGTAATTCATTGTTGAAGTGATCTTTCATTGTCTGATTTTGCTGTCTGATGTCTTCCTTGAGACTCCAGATCATCTAAAGCATGTATATCCTGAATTCTTTATCTGACATTCCATCTGCTGCAGCTATTACCTCTTCTAACGTTGAGTTGACCTGCAATGCTTGTGGTCCTTTCTTTCCTTGTCTCTTCATACTGTTCGCGTTCCTTTCTACTTGGTGAAACTGTTGTGCTATTGAATTTTCCCCCTATATATTTATATTGGTCTTGTATAGTTGCAAAGTCTCCCTCGCAGGCGCGGGCGGTGGCTCTGCCCCTCCTCCAATTGGGGCAATGTGCCTACCACGCCGGCAGGCCGCTGGGCCTGCTCTGCCGGTCGGTAGCAGGTCCGCCGACCTTGCAGGCTCGGGCGGCGGCTCTGTCCCTCTGCGGGCCGCTAGGCTTGTTCTGTCAGTGGTCGCAGTTCTGCCTACTTTGCAGGCGCAGGCAGCGGCACTGCCCCTCTGCAGGCCTCTGGGGCTGTACTGCCAGTGGGTCGCAGGTCCGCCTACCTTTCAGGCGCGGGGGGGGGGTGGGCGGCTCTACAATTCCTCAGGCCACTAGGCCTGTTCTGTCTCTCGGTTGCAGGTTTGACCTGTTCTGATGGTGGTCACAGTTCCGTCTACCTTGCAGGCGTGGGGGGGAGGGGGCGGCTCTGCCTCTCAGCAGGCCGCTGATCCTCTTCTGCAGGTGGGTCGCAGGCCCGCCTACCTTGCAGGAGTGATTGGAAGCTCTGCCCCTCCGCGGGACACTGGGCCTTTTCTGTCGGTGGTCACAGTTCCGCCTACCTGGCAGGCGCGGGGGGTGGGTGGCGGCTCTGCCCCTCAGCAGGCCGCTTGGCCTCTTCTGTGGGTGGTCACAGTTGCCTCTACCTTGCCGGCGCAGGGGGAGGGGGCGGCTCTGCCTCTCAGCAGGCCGCTGCTCCTCTTCTGCCGGTGGGTCGCAGGCCCGCCTACCTTGCAGGAGTGATTGGAAGCTCTGTCCCGCCGCGGGCCACTGGGCCTTTTCTGTCGGTGGTCACAGTTCCCCTACCTGGCAGGCGCGGGGGGTGGGGGGCGGCTCTGCCCCTCAGCAGGCCGCTGGGCCTACTCTGTGTTTGGTCACAGTTCCCTCTACTATGCCGGCGCAGGGGGAGGGGGCAGCTCAGCCTCTCAGCAGGCCGCTGCTCCTCTTCTGCCGGTGGGTCGCAGGCCCGCCTACCTTGCAGGAGTGATTGGAAGCTCTGTCCCGCCACGGGCCACTGAGCCTTTTCTGTCGGTGGTCACCGTTCCACCTACCTGGCAGGCGCGTGGGGTGTGGGGCGGCTCTGCCACTCAGCAAGCCGCTGGGCCTGCTCTGTGCGTGGTCACAGTTCCCTCTACTTTGCCAGCGCAGGGGGAGGGGGCGGCTCTGCCTCTCAGCAGGCCGCTGCTCCTCTTCTGCCGGTGGGTCGCAGGCCCGCCTACCTTGCAGGAGTGATTGGAAGCTCTGTCCCGCCGCGGGCCACTCTCCCTTTTTTAATATTTATTTTTTTAGTTGTAATTGAACACAACACTTTTATTTATTTATTTATTTATTTATTTCTATGTGGTGCTGAGGATTGAACCCAGGGCCTTGTACATGCTAGGCGAGTGCTCTGCCGCTCAGTCAAAACCCCAGCCCCCCAGCTCGTTTTCATAATTTATTTAGAGACAAGGTCTTGCTAATCTGTTTAGGGCTTAGCAAGGCTGGCTAAATTGCTGAGACTGGATTTGATCTCATAATCCTCCTACCTCAGCCTCCGAAGCCTCTGGGATTATAGGCGTGCACCACTTTTTCTGGCCCCTTTTAGTAATTTTTAAATACACATTATTAATCAACATGTTCCCTTTCCTTATCCTCCTTTCATTCTTACTTCTGATCACCACCATTCTATTTTCTATTTTCATGAGTTTGACTTCTTTCAATTACACATGAGATCATGTTATATTCATCTTTCTAAATGTACACATATTTCTAAATGCTGATAATGAATTATGTCTAAAAAGTTTTCAAATCCTTAGGGGCAACTATTTTGATAAAAGGGGTTGTTATAAGAGATGTTGTACTTGAACTTTCTACCTGTAAAAATCTTCATTCATCGAGGACAAGAAATTCGTGAACTACCAATAGAAGCTGAATATTTCTGATATGAATATCTAAACTCCAAATCACTGGGGAATCCAAAACTTTTGAATGCTGACATGATGTCACAAGTTTAAAATTTTACACCTGACCTTATGTGACAGCTTGCAGTAAGAATGCAGACAAACTAAAAATATTGTATGAAATTATTTTTAGGCTATGTATTTAAGGTATATACAAAACATAAATTAAATTTATTTTTAAACATGGTTTCCAGCCCCAAGGTATCTCATTATGTATTTGCAAATATTCTATAATTATTTTGAAAGCCCAAATTTGAAATACTTCTGGTCTAATGCATTTCAGATAAGGGATATGTACCTGTAGTATAAATTCTCTAGTATATTGCTATACAAATCATTTAAGCAGAGAGTAGAAAGTTGGTTATCAGGGACTAGGAGGAAGAAGAAATGGAAAGGTCAAAGGGTACAGAATTTCAGTTATTCAAGTTGAATAAGTCTTAAAGATCTGCTGTATAGTGCAGGGCCTATAGGTAACAAAATATTGTGTTGTATTATACACTTAATATTTTTCTATGAGGAGGTCTAATTTTTTTTTCCTTTTAATGTTGGGGATGGAACTCAGGGTCTTGTACATGCTAAACTTGATCTCTATCACTGAGCTATGTCCTAGGTCTTTCTTTTGTGTAGTTATCACAATAATAATAACCACAAAGGCAGGAGAAAAATTTTGGAGGTGTTGAATAGGTTTATGCCATAGGTTGTTGTGATGGTTTCATGAAACCATGCTCAGATTGTATATATTAAATTTATGCAGGTTTTTCAATGTCAATTATACCTCAATAAAGTGATTAAAGCAAACAAATATACTATCTCACAATGCAATATTTATTTTTTAACAATGGATTCTTTTGTAGCATATCAAACAAAAGCAATTACTGTCTCTTTAGTTTAAGAGATAAATGATGTTCTTTGTAGGCTTCTGTTAAAGTTGAAATCACCATGGCAATTCATCTTTGCATAACATCAAACCTAGTGAGCAATCAATAAATATCTCTAATTGTTAAATAATATATTTGGGAAGAGCTTAGTGCCTTTTGAAGTGCTGTCCTGATTTCAGCTAATGTTTCAAGAAAGAATATAATTCTTAAAATTTCTTGTTGATAATGGAACTGCAATATTGACCTGTAAGAAATGACTCTTGGTCCCCTCCTCCCAGGCCTTTTTTCAATCTGTTTAGATGTGTTAGATCTTTAAGAATTAGGTGCAATAAATATTAAGGTTCTGAGTTCTGTGTTCACTTTCAAATGTCTTTAATTATCTGAAAAGTTTCAGTTTCTGTGACTCACAAAATGTGAGAAAAATTTGTTTACGTTGTTTAGTCACACATTCTAACACTTCCTACATTAATATTTTTTGAAAAATCTATATTATGTAAAGTTAAGAAAAAAATGAAATATCCCTTGAAAATGGAAACAAAATTGGAAAGTGATAGCTAAGTGATTTTTCATCTAAATTCACAAACCCCGTAATTCACAGGAAGTAGGATGGGGAGGTGGTAGTGCATCAATTCTGCAAAGAGAATATCTTGGCCAAAAAGCCATTTTAAAGCAAACTGTCAGAGAGAAGAAGAAAGTGAGCTTGGCAGGGCAAGACAAGCACTGGTTGGATGTGTGTATGTTGGGCGCAGGGAGGCAGAATAAGAAATAAAAAAGAAAGTCTTCAGAAGGAGACAGACCTGGATTTCTCTATCTCCATCATCTTTGTGAGAGAAATAACCCTCTTAAAACTCAGATTCCTGAACTGTCCAGTGGTGGTTATTCTTACAGGCATTTGGTAGGATTCAATATGTTATATATAGAGCTATTTGTCTAATTTCTGAAACCTTGTTTGTACTCAGTATAGAATAACAATGAAACAATTAATATGGTAGTACCACCTTATCCGCAAGGAATATGTTCTAAGACACCCAGTAGATGTGCGAAAGTGATGTTGGTACTGAACCCTAAAATGTAATGCCTTTTCAGCATAACCAAGTCCTTATAATATACCGTGTTTGGAACTTTTGCAGTTTGAAGTGTGACAGCAAAATGCACTAATTTATTTTTCCTTCTTCACAGTTTCACAGGGTAGAGGATTTGTTCTTTCTGCACATCTTAACAACCTCTGCATATGATTTTTTTCATTTCCCACTAAGTCTGGAATGTCCACCTTTTCACTTAAAGAAAAACTTTACAGCATTTCTGTGGCACATCTGAATTGCCAACATCATTATTCTTGCTCTTTGTAGCCATTATTTTAAAAATTAATTTAATTTGATTGACCCCTAATATTTGTACATTTTAAAAGGGAAAATGTGAGATTTTAATTCTTGTTTGCATTGGGAAATGATCAGATCAGTGTAATTAGTATATCTATCACCTTAAACTTTTATCATTTCATTGTGATGAGTACATTAAAAATTCTCTCTTCAGGATATTTTCAGATACAAAATGGATTATTAACTATTTTCACTCCATTGTGCAGTGAATTCTTCCCATCCAGCTGTAGTATTGTGCCTGTTGCCCAATTTCTGCTCTCTCCCCCTACTATTTCTGGTCAACAGTAACCACTATTCTATAGGTGATTTCTATGACATCATTAGTAAGTAAAATAAGGGTCATTTAACATAGCACTATGGCACAACAACACTAGATATGATAACTGAGATAGTTACTAAGAAAGTCAAATGTGAGTAGCATATAGAGCAGAGAAAAGATGGAAAATGATGTGATTTACATGTTGATTGGGTTGGAGCAAGGGAAGATATATTTCATCATGCTACTTATGAATTGCTCATTTCTGAAATTTTCCATTTAGTATTTTGAAAGTGCAGTAGACCATGGGTCAATAGAACTATGGAAAGTGATACAATGGATAAGGGGAAACTATTGTACACCTTCATGTATTTCTTACTATAAAGGAAGAAAATACACGTTTTCTTAATCTTAATCTCATTACCTCAAGAAAACTTTTATTAAAGTCTTAATAATCATTTTATTTTTTGCTTTCTGAAGATATTGCACAGATATATGTATGTGTGTATATATATTATGTATCTCTCTGTGTATATATATTATGTATCTCTCTGTGTGTATATATATATATGTAATATATATATATATATATATATATATATATATATATATATATATATTTTTATTTAAGTAGCCACATAATGCATATTTTTAAATAAAGGACACGTTTAAAACCAATTCTCTTTTTTTCTGCCCCCCTCTTTAGTTCTTCCTTCAGACTTTCTGCCATTGCCTCAGAAAGTAACCGATATTGACAGCTTGGTGTTTATCTTTTCAAAATCCTTTCAAGACTTATATAATTGTGATATATATACATATACAAACATAAGAAATTTATTTCATGTGTCACAACATGAATGAAACTACAGGGACATTATGTCAAATAAAACAAGTCAGGTACAGAAACACAATCATTGTGTGTTCTTGTTCATATGTAGAAGTTGAAAAAGGTATTTTCATAGAAGTGGAGAATAGAGTTCTGATAGAGATTAGAAAGGTAGTTGTAAGGGGATGTAGCAGATGTTGTATAATGTGTAACAAAATACAGTTAAACAGGATGAATAGGTGGTAGTACTCTAGCATAGTAGGATGACTATATTTCAGAATTTTTACATACTTTGAAATGAACTACAAGATTAACTTAAATGATTTCCAACACAACTAATTGATAAATGTTTAAGGGGATGAAATGCTTAATACCTTGATTTGATCATTTCATGTTGTATGCATGTATCAAATTATAATATTGTACTCCATGAATATGTAAAAATTAATGTCAATTTAAAAAATAACAAGATTCTATATGTAATATAATCAATGTTTGTAACAATGCAAATTAAGGTAAGAGTTTGGAGTTGAAGGTATCTGCTATCACAGACTTACTTTTTTTCTTTTTTAATATTTATTTTTTAGTAATAGGTGGACACAATATTTTATTTTTTATGTGGTGCTGAGAATCAAACCCAGTGCCTCACACATGCTAAGTGAGCACTCTACCTGTGAGCCACAACCCCAGCCCCAGACTTACTTATTTCAGTTTGATTCTACTAAAATGTGCTTTGTTTTCAAACATAATTGAATATTTTTAATAAATATTTTTTAGTTGTAGATAGACATAATACCTTTATTTTATTTGTTTATTTTCTTAATTGAGAATCAAACCCAGTGTCTCACCTGTTAGGCAAGCACTCTACCACTGAGCCAGAACCCCAGCCCAATTTAAGATATTTTAAAATCATACTGTGTTTCTCAAACTTTGTTAAACGTGTGTAAGTTACCTTGTTACAAATTCATTTCTCATTCTTGAAAAAAAAGATTAAAAAATTTTAAAAAGTTTAAAAGAAAAAAATACAATAAATTTTTGAAGTCTATCCAAGTCTATGGGGATAGCCTAAAGTCATTACTATTATTTTTTAAATATATATATAAATATAGATAGTTGTCAACAGATCTTTATTTATCTATATGTGGTGCTGAGAATCGAACCCTATGCCTCACACATGCCAGGCAAGCGCTCTACCACTGAGCTATGATCCCAGCCCTAATCATTATTATTAATGGTCATATTAGGTTTATGAGATTTCTGTACCACAATTTATTAAGATATTCACTAGGGGCTGGGGTTGTGGCTCAGCGGCAGAGCACTTGCATAGCATGTGTGAGGTGCTAGGTTCAACCCTCAGCACAACATAAAAATTAATTAATTAATTAATAAGGTAAATAAAGGTATTGTGTCCACCTACAACTAAAAGATATTTTTTTAAAAAGTTATTCACTATTTCTGCCTTTTACACTTTATAGTACTGACATAAATCTCTTTGCACCAGATGTCCTTAAACACTTTTAAATTTTATCAGCTTTCTCTTATGTTTTGGTTAATTAATTAAACATTTTAAATTTAAACTATCATCAATATGTTTTTCATTCATTGCTTTAAAAATCCCTTGTTTTCACTTATGTTAAAGCCACTGTAGCATTATACATTATTTATAAGTATATAATTTTGTATATACATTACATATTGTATATTTTATCATATATATAAATAGAATCAAAATGGGAAATTCTTATACCTCCTAAAATTTCCCCTTCTATTCATATTCTTCCATTTTAAAGTCTCCATTATGATTCAGCAATCATTTGCTTAGATAATAATTTTTCTCATTTAGAATAATATGGAATAATCTGAATTATTTTATATTTTTTTTGTCAGGTGAGTTACATCGTGGTATGAAATTTGGAAATTTTTTCTTTTCTCTTAGTAGCTTATAGATCATTCTTTCAATTTTAGGGATGCAATGTTTGATTCTTTATATAAACCATCCTTTTATTACCTCCTGCCAGATTTTGTATGGTTCTTTTCTTTATCCTTCAATTTCAGAAATTTTAAGAGGATTGCTCAAGTGAGTATTTTTTTTATCAGACCTAGGTGGAATAATGAGTTGATTCATTATTGAGTTGGTTCATTAATGAGTTGGTTCAGATTCAGAACTTCTTTACCTTGGGAGAATATTTTTCTGTTGTTTGTTTAATCATGTCTCCTCTTCCAACATTTCTATTGTTTCATTCTGGAACTCTTTGTATTTGTATCTTGTGCCTCCAGATCTGATATCTAATGTTCTCATTTTTTTCCTCCTGGAATTTTTAATATTTATGTTTTGATTTATGATTTCTTTTGACTTTTTGAGGGGTCATTAACTCATGTATAAACAGTGAAGCTATTGGTCAAAGATTCAATGCTAAGTTTTAAAGTTTAAATATCTTTGTTGTATGTGTGTGCATGTGTGTTTTGTGTGTATGTGTGTGTGTATATATGTGTGTGTGTGTGTGTGTGTGTGTGTGTTGCGGGGAGATCCTAGGATGATATGCTACAACCCTATCTCCTTTAAAGTATGATTCAGGACAACATCTTTTTCAGTTGTCTTATTTTTTCTCCTCTTTCTGCCTTCAGGGCCTCTTTGGAGTTTAAATATCTGATTTTTGTCTTTCTTAGCTCTGCTTATCCTTGGAGGTAGTGTTTGATATCTGTGGTACAACAAACAGAAGCACTCTCTAGAGTAGTGAAGAATTAGCAGTCTTTGGGTATCTGGACTGGTGATGCCCTAGAGCATAAGTGGTCAGTACCCCAATGGAGCACCAAGAGGAAGCCTCTTTACTGCCTATTAATTCAGTTATAAAGAGCATAGGTTTTTACATTCAGGAACAGCGAGTATCCAGACTCCCACACTTCCTCTTCTGAAATCCTTAGATGATTTTCAGTAGGACTGCCAGAAACACACAGCAGCTAGAAACACATTTCCACTGAGACAACCACAGATTCTGGTGGCAAATTATCTCCAGAGTTTCTGGTGTCCTGTGTCTTCTAAGGGTTTCTACAGTCATTCTCAGACCTTGGTCTCTTTCTCAGGTGGGAAAAGTCCTTTGCCAGCTCTTTAGGACAGACCTCAGTAGAATCTGAAGCTGGTTCTTCTTCTCTGGTTTCTGACTGCTTGTAGGATCCATCAAGTATTTTGTATTATAATGTTAGTTTGCAGTTGGATTAAAATAGGAAGAGAGACCTACAAAGACAGCTTTGGTTTTCATCTTTCCCAGAAAGTCCTATATTCTTTACATTTTTATAGTTCACTCATCTTTTCATAAAACACTTATCACAGGTAAATGCAAATGCATGATTACCTTTATGTAGAAGGTAATTAGTGCCCAATCAGGACAGATAGTATGAATATCCAATTTACTCTTTTATCCATAATTTATGACACTATGTTAGTACATATAGGTGCTCAATAAGTATTTGAGAATGAATAAATTTATGAGTGCATGTTGATGACTTGAAAGGTTAACTGAAGGGTGAGGTTGTGGATCAGTGGTAAAGTGCTCACCTAGCACATGTGAGGCGCTGGGTTCGATCCTCTGTACCACATAAAAATAAAAAGAAAGGTATTGTGTCTACCTACAAATAAAAAAAAATAAAAGAAAGGTCAACTAAAATGTACAGAAGAATAGAAAGTAGACATATCCTTAGGCCTTGAGAAGCAAGAAGGTCATGTTCAGGAGATCATGCATATTAACTGTGGCCAGAAGGAAAAACACCCTCATTGTTATTGTTCATTGAAGAAAATCATTTTGGAAAAGACCTGGAGCATGGTGCATGCATAAATGAGCATTTTAGCATTATATAGAGTTTTATGTGGTTAGGTGCTGAGTACTCTGTTGATTGACACATCTTGTTCCATCATTCCAGAGGTGGAACACCTGTAAAAACTTAAATATAGTATATACTATATAACACAATAATAATATGATTATATTGTAATATATTGACTGAAATTCAATAATATTGATGAAAAATAATTGGTATCAATTAATAATATATAAGCTCTAGATTACGATTTCTAACTTATTTTAGTGAACCTATGTCAATTTCATTAAAATATTTGCAGAATTGAAAACTTGGGACTTAATGAGTTCAAAGTGCTTAGTATAATTCTGTGCCAACAATGCTTACAAAATATGGTGCACAGGGAAAAAACAGCATTGTACTGTTCAATATAATTGTTCTCATATGTAAGATACATTGCAGCATGAGGTATTATTATGACAAGCAAAATTATATCCTTAATTAATATGTATTAATATATTAGGTTTAATTTAAGATTCTGAAGATTCAATGCCAAACAAGCCAGGAGCATTGTAAACTCCATGGAGATAAAAGGATAGTGGCAGTGAAGATAAAACGTATAAAATATGGCAAGATGGTCTGTTTTACTGTATTTGTTAGGATAAGAGTAGCTGTTATGACAGACAAAACTTCATATCCCTGTAGTTTAAAATAATAGCTTCTTTTCTGCCTATATCAAGGCAATCCAAGGTGCAGAGGGCCTAAAAAATGTCACTATCTTCCAGATACTGATTTAGGGACCCAGATTGATAAAGGCTCTGATGTATTTGATAACCTCCTCCCAAGGTTGTCTTGGGTGTCTAAATTGATCCAGTAGTTAAGAGAAGGAAAAGAGAGAATTAGTTCTAATATGTCACTCCTGGATGTGATATATCTGTTGTCACATGCAACTTTCAGTTTAGGAGGTCAGGGAAAGTTTTCTTTGAAGAAATTATTTCAAACAGGAAATCTGAATGATAAGGTATATTCAGGCAGAGAATGGAGAAAAGATTCTACAGGAAAGGGGAAGAGCAGATGGAAGAGTAAAAGAGAATATGCTCCTTCTTGAACATGGGAGTATTTTTATGTCAGTGATATCACCATAATAGTGAGGTTAGAGTAATGACAGATTTCAATAGGATGAGAGAAAAACTTGGACAGGCATTTTCATCATCTTGAATAAGTGGTTTTTAATATATCTTGACTGAATTTAAATATTCCTTTAGAACTGAAGGAACAGAGGCAAAGAAAATTTAGGTAAAAATTCAAGGTCAACTCTTGCTAAAAAAATTTAACCTGAATTATAGGTATTTAATTTAATTCTATATTTTTCAAAATATAAGTGTGACCTTATGCATTCTTTAAATAATAATTTGATTGGGTCAAATATGACAGACACAAACCTAGCTTACTTTTTCTAATTTGTTATTATATATTCTAGATTCATTGTACTAATATTGAATAATATTATAGCATTTTGAAATATGTCGTTAGAGAGTCATCAATTTTTCCTTATCTCTAAAGAAAATGAATCCTAGAGTGATGTGAACCCAGATTTCTTTATATATATATATATTTATAATCTAGATTTTATTTGGAAAATAAATATTTTAATTGGGAAATATATAACCTACACTTTATTACTCTGCCTGTCTGTCTTTCTCTCTCTCTCTCTCTCTCTCTCTCTCTCTCCACACACACACACACTGCATGTATTAGTTTCTTATTCACTTATTAAACTTGTGGATTACTTTTTAGTTTTACCTCTTAGAAAAAAATGATGGAAACCTCTTTCTAGTGCAACTAAAACGTCTAGTAGTCCTCACTGAATTTTCCTTCTTCCTTGTCCTATTTATCTTTTCCTACATTTGTCTGCTCTGCATTATCACTTTCTTATTTATTGATTTTATTTACAGAAAAAAATGGTCTTAAAATAAGGAGGATAAAAAAGAATAGAAGAAAGTTCATTGGAGTACACAAGAAGAATGAAAGAAAGGGAGGATGGATGGGATAGGGAAAGACAGTGGAATGACTCTAACCTAACTTTTTTGTGTACATATATGAATGTACCACAGTGAATCTCACCATCATTTACATCCACAAGACCCTGATCACAAAAAAAAAAAACAAAAAACAAAAAAAAAAAAAAAACAAACTATAAGTAAATGGCAGAAAGACTAGTAGAGTAGAGGGAAGGGAACAAGGGGTGGGTAGATGGCAGGGGAAGGGAAAGTACTGGTGACTTAATTTGAACAAATTATATTTCATGTTTGTATAATTATGTAAAAATGAATTCTATTGTCATATATTACTAAAAAGAATCAATAAAAAGAAGGAAATATTTTGGTTTTTCCCTATATACTTGATCAGATTTTTCTTCTTGAGTCTGTTTCATCTAGGAAGTTTTATGTCCAGTTAATAATGTGCTCAAAATTGCTTCCTTCCTGTTTTTCCTACCATCCCTGGAATGCCTGAATACTGTGTAACTTTGCCACTCACTACTAAAGCACTTCATTCCTATCTTTGTGCAATGTTCTATTCTAGGTTGAGAGGGTCATTTTAATCTTCTGTTAAGCGAAAACATTGTCTCTTTTTGATTTGGGTCCAAGATTCCCCTTTCAAAGGAATCAAGGACACTAAGAAATATTCTGCATGACACAGTTAAATAGGTCCCCTTCCCAGACTTTCTTTGGTAGATACAGGATATTTAACTCTTTTATTCTATTGACATAGTCTATATACAGAGAGATTTTTACCATATTCCACTGAAAGAAGAGAATTCACATAGGATTTTATCAGTGTACTATAGTTATTCATAATATTGGGGTTCACTTTGACATACTCAAACAAGCGTAGGATATAATTTGCTCTACTTCAGTCTCTAGTACTTTCCCTTTCCCTTCCTACTTCCCTCCCCTTATTCCCTTTCCTCTACTCTATTGGTCTTCCTTCTATTTATAGTGTGTTAAAATTAGTTATATATAATACAAATGTGAAATTCACTATGGTGTATTCATATATTTAGATAGGATAGTTTGGTCCAATTTCATTTCACTGTTTCTCTCCTTTCCCATCTCTTCTTGATCCCCCCTTAATCCCCTTTCTCTGCTCCACTGATGTTTCTTTTATTTTCATGGGATTTTCCCGTCACCTTTCTTTTTAATTTTTCTTTCTTATTTTGGTCTACCTTATGCATATGACAGAAAACATTCAACCCCTGATGCTCTGAGCTTCACTTATTTCACTTGACATAATGTTCTTTAATTCTATTTACTAGAAAATGCCATAATTTTATTCTTCTTTATGGCTGAGGAAAACTTTGTTTTATTTTTATATATATTTATCATATTTCCTTTATCCACTCATCTGTTGACATGCACCTGGGTGGGTTATATTACTTACGTATTTTCAATTTTGTTGCCATTAACATTGATGTCAATGTATCTGTATTGTATTTTGATTTTAGTTCTTTTAAAGGCATGTGATATTTGGGTCATATGGTGATCCCATTCCTAGTTTGTTGAGAAATATCCATATAGCCTTCCAGAGTGTACTAATTTGCAGTCTCTCCAACAATATAACAGTGTACCTTTTTCCTCATGTCCTCATCAGCATGTATCATGATACCAGACCTCAAATTATTCTACAGAGCTATAGTGACAAAAACATCAAAAAACAGGAGGACCAAGAGAATAGAACAGAAGACACAGAACCCACATAGATACAATCATCTGATACTCAATGAAGTTGCCAAAAACATACCTTGGAGAAGACAGTCTTCTTAACCAGTGGGCTGGGAAAACTGGAAATCTATACATAGAAGAATAAAACTTTTCCTTTTCTCTCACCCTGCACAAAAGTCAACTTAAATTGGATCAATGATCTAGATACTATGATCAGAAACTTTGCAACTGCTAGAAGAAAACATAGGCTCAACAATCCAACATATTGGCACAATCACTGACTTCCTTAACAAGACCCCTAAAACTCAAGAAATAAAACCAACAATCAATATGTGAGACAACATCAAATTCAAAAGATTCTGCACAGCAAAGGAGACAATTAAGAACATAAAAAGGAATCCTATAGGATAGGAGATCTTCACCTGCTGTCCCTCTGGCAGGGCCTTAACACCTAGAATAGGTAATGAACTAAAAAAAATCTTAAAGTCAAATAACTCAATTAATAAACATGCAAAAGAATGAAAGGGACACTTCTCAAATGAATACAAATGACCAACAAATATCTGCAAAACATTTAGTATCCCTAGCAATTAGGAAAATGCAAGTCAAAACTAAAATGAAATTTCATCTCACTCCAGTCACAATGGAAATTATCAAGAATATATAGATTTTGCTCTTTTTCGTGGTACGTAATCAGCTGCAGTAAGATGAAGCTGAATACCTCCTTCCCAGCCACTGGCTGCCAGAAAGTCACTGAAGTTGATGATGAATGCAAACTTTATACTTTTTATGTAAAGCGAATGGCCACAAAAGTTGCTGCTGATGATCTTAGTGAAGAAAGGAAAGATTTTGTGGTTAAAATCAGTGACCCGAATGACAAATGAGGTTTCTCCATGAAGCAAGGTGTCTTGACCCATGGTTGTGTTTACCTGCTACTGAGTAAGGGGCATTCCTGTTATATGTGAACTGGAGAGAGAAAGCACAATCTGTTCCAGGTTGCATTGCAGATGCCAATCTGAGCATTCTTAACTTTGTTTTTGTAAAAAAAAAAAAAAAGTAGAGAAAGATATTCCTGTACTTAAAGATATTAATGTGCCTCTTCAACTGGAACTCAAAAGAGCTATTAGAATCGGCAAACTTTTCAATGTCTCTAAGGAAGATGTTGTGAGAAAACTCTCAAAGAAGGTAAAAAATCCAGGATCATAACACTGAAGATTCAGTGTCTTGTTACTCCGTGTGTCCTGCAACACAAATGCCTATGTGTTGCTTTGAAGAACTGTGTACTAAGAAGAACAAGGAAGAGGCTGCAGAATATGCCAAAATTTTGGCCAAGATAATGAAAGAATCCAAAGAAAAATGCCAGGAACAGATGACCAAGAGACACAGGTTTTCCTCTCTGAGTACTTCTAAGTGTTAGCCTGTTGTGGGGCAGGTTGCTCAGAAAACACCAAATCCCAGTTTTGGCCAGAGTTTTTATTTAGCCAGCTTCCTGGTGACTGCTCCCCACAGGACCCATAACTATCTCTGTAAGGAACAGCATTGAACCTGACCATTTTAGGATATTTTAAGGTAAAAACCACATCTGGGTTGACGTAGCTGCAAGCAAGTAGGTACAGAAGCTGTATTGGGCAGTTAGCGAGATAATGCAATGGGTACATTGGTATTTCCCATGGAACTTTCCAGGTTGGCATAGCAGCAAGCTAGCAGAAGGGGGTGGATCAAAATGACCGTAGTTCAGTAGAAGCTAGAGAATGGGTACTAAGGTCTAGATAATCAGTCTCTGACAAGATACATTGCTCAAGAAAAATGGAAACCAAAGAGAACAATTTTACATTGTAGAAGAATTGCTATTTTGTGTTGCCAAGAATGCTATGCCAGGGTACAGAGGCAGGGCTTTCCCATGAGAGAAGCATTTCTTACATGATATGGAGTCTCAGGGTAAGATGGAGTCTGTTTGGTCATTGCCCATATAGTCTGGCCCATAACAAGTCCAGTCAAAAATAAAAATTTTTAAGAATAACAAATAAATAAAACGAGACCTTCAAAAACTACAGAGTTTTTGTCTGTTAACAGAACCCTAAATGATTGACTTGTTGCATTTTATAAATAAAGTATTAGACTACACAATAGCTATTTAAATTTTGTAAGACCTAATGATCTTAAAACTTTCCCAGGGTACAAGTTTTAAAGCTTATAAATTTATGCTGCAAATTGTGATCATATTTCACAAGTCACTGATTAGTCTTTTTTACTGATAAGGTAGTCTGTCTCTTATCAGTACTAATAAACATGTCCAGTAGATGTTTGACTACAAAAGAAGAAAAAAAGGCTTGATGGAAATATCAGGCTAGATAGAATAAACTTCCTGCTAAGAAACAAATTCCTATGAGGGAAGACATGCATTAGGTACACATCACACTATGTTTTTCTTCAATTTTAATGGATCACGACTTGGTAACTCTTGAAAGTTAGATTGTGCCAAAAGTACTTTACCTTTTTGAGGAATTTCATATTTTCCTACTGTGAGTTTTATTCCTTGAAAAGAACAAAATAGGTTAAAGTCAGAGTTGACAATTAACAAGAACTGGGGATTGGTTGAAATCTGGGCTTCTGAATTCAAAAATGATAACTTTTTTATCAACAAAGACTAAAATGTGGCACATTCAGAGAGAATAAAACTACCATGTATTATGAAGGCTGAGGATACTTGGGGTTTTTATCGTTTTTTATTTTCCCCCTCAGACATAGTCCCCTCTTCCTCCTTTCAATTTTCTAAGCTAAGTTTTTGGCAGGAAAGGGCTTCATTTCAAAGATACGGATGTGCCATGCAACTAAATACAAGAATTTGGTTAAAGAAATTGAAATATTGGTGTCCCCAAGTGCACATTGCTCCATATCTTCCAATAATCGTAGACTGAATTTGAAATCTTTATTCTGAACTTCAAAGTTCTATTATACTTGGTTACTGATACTACTATTGCTACTGATACTACTACTAGCCATACTGTATTTAATGCCTATCCTATAGAGATACTATGTTATTCATGCTATTTATTTCAGATCATTTAAACCTTGAAATACCAACTCTTTAGGGCAAATGTTAATAACCATTTTTTTAGCATATTAAGTAGTCAGGGTACAGAAAGTTTTACTCATTTTTGTAAGTTCTCAAACTAGGACATGAAAGAACTAAATTTAATACTTCAAAGTGTATGGCATTCTCATTATTTCAATCTGATAAAACTATTGAAAGAATAAAAATATATCCATGTCTGAAAATGTGGTAATGTGGCCCATTTAGGGATCAAAACATTTTCTTATTCAGTCTGAATAAGAAAAAAAAAAGCATCCTTGAAAATAATTGATCCAGGACAAAGATACAGAAATAGCCAGCTGTAGAGTTATGAGGTAATTCTCCCAAATTCACATAGTAGCTGTACCATCTTTCTCTGTAAGTGATTTCATCTCAATGAAAGTCACCAGATTTGCTCTACTACCATCTATTGCTCGGTTGCCCATTGCTAAAGTGTCATTGCTTCCTGACAGTAGCAAATCCCTCATTGTTCTCCCCTCTCTTAATCCTACCTCAAAAAACTTATATCAAATCCAGAATTGATCCCCTCATGATCCTTTAGCAGGAACCCAAACTGTACAAGGTTTGCTTGCATCCTTTGGAAGAACATTATCTGGAATGTCCTCCTTTACTTCATAAATGAATCAATAAATCTGATTTTGTCTGACTACATTCTCATTCCTAGCAGTCTTTTGCTGATTACATTTTTAACTTAAATGCCATTGTCAGATATTTGTAGGGTTACTCATTGGAGGACTAGAAAAGAAAGCCTAGAATTTGACTATATATTCATTGTCAAAAGATGATGAGAAAGTGAATTGCTTTCCATAATTTTACTCAAATGTTTCCATGTTGATAATATGTGTGTTTAAAATTATGTGGCAATGCGGCCCAGTTAGGGATCAAAAAACAACATTCATTATTTTGTGAGTTAAGTTTGCACTGACTTTGCACTCTGTGTCACTCACACACTATGCTAGAGGTTTGGGGTAGAAAGCTCGATATTTATAAAAGAGTTTTAAACATTGTTTTATAGAGCACCATGGAAAGTTGCAGACAGAATCATCAAAGAAGGAACCAGAGATAGAATGAAATAGAGAGTAATGATGCAGGAATACTGAGGATGATGTCTCTTGAGTGTAAATTTGAAGGCTGGATGGGGTTTAGGTAAAAGGAAGATTGAAATGAGAATTTCTATTAAGGGGAGTGAAGGGTAGTGAAATTTGTAATTTAGAGCAAGCCCATACCCTCCCAACCAATAGTTCTATTCCCAATGTTCAATCTATTCACAAAAAAAAAAATGTATGTGTATATTTGTTTCACATAGCTCTGTTAACAAACTGTAATATTAGATTTTACATTTGTGACAATCTGTTCAGGTGAAATTGCAATTTTAATTTGCACTTGTCCATTGCCTTTTCACTTTGCCTTTGATGTTTGTATTATGTATAATTTTTAAAATAAAATTTGCTTCCATTATCCATCTTTCATTTAAAGCATGCAAATTTGTGGTCATAGTTTGGAAGGCATTATCAATTCCAACAGTCTATTTGGAGTCTCCAATGTTTTAGCCTAATACCATCATGGATTGATTGATTGATTTGTTTATTTATTTGTAGTTCTGGGAATCAAACCTAGGGCCACACAGATATCAGGCAAGCACTTTATCATTGAACCAAGTTCCCTCCCAAAATGTAGGATTTTATTTATTAAAATCTAATTTGTCCTTCAATAGGGTTTTATAATTTTCTTCATATAGTTCTTATATTTAAATTTAATTTTAATTTTTATTGCTGTTATATTTGGAGTCCATTCTTCTATTTTATATCCCAACTGCTATTGCCATTGGAATTGTATTGCTATATGGAAAAACCTATTGATGTCTTCATGTAAATACATTACCTAGGTACATTAGAAAATACATTTTGAGTACTTCCAGTTGGTTATCTTTGACATTCTAAATATATAATCATATCATCTGTATGTAGTCATGCTTTCACATTAGGAGGTATTACATTCATGGAAGTTGATAGCAGTGGGAATCTAAAGAAAATATTAAATATACAGTGGAGATAAAGATGACTGGTTTTCCTTAACTGTGTAGCTAGCTATTGATGACATTCTCTAAGGTGAGGTGACAAATACAAAAAGATTAGGTTTGTAGGGAAGAAAAAGTTTGGAAACTGAAGTGATAATTGTGCATATGTTTTGTTTGGAGTGTTCTTGGAATATCCAATAGGCAACTGACTTTTTAGTCTAGTCTTGGTTCTAAAAGGAGGTGGTCAAAATAAAGTCTTGGAGAGCAGTAGAAGTTAAGGAGATGGTGGAAGAGGATCCTGTGGTGGACAGTCTTTAAAGTGACACCTGTAATTCCTGCCTCCTAGTATTCTTATCTTTGGCTACTACTTTCCCCTTGAGTATGGGTGTGTGATGCAAACTGCTCCTAACCAAAAGTGAGTGAATGTATGTAACTACATTGCATAAGATTGTTACATAATGTCCTGCCTTGCTAAGAAATTTTCTCCCTGTCTGGTTTTGAAGTTTGCATCCTAATGTAGCCTACATGGCCATAAATTGAGGGTAGCCTTAAAACAGCAAGAAATTGAAGTTACTTGATTCACACACTGTAAGGAACTAAATTCTGCTCAGAATATGTAAACTTGGAAGCAAATTCTCCTCTAGTGAAGATGAAGATCAAATAGACCTGGCCAACATGTCAGTCACAGCCTTTTGAGATTATGACATAGAGGACCCAGCTAAGTTGTGTTCAGACTCTTGACCCCCAGAAACTGATAATATATGTTTATTGTTTTAAGTCACTGAATTTGTGATAATAATACACTGCAGCAATATATAATGAATGTAGCAACAATAAAGGATAATGAGAAGTAAAGGAATCAGCTAGATGGAGTATGGAATATGGTGTTTCAGATGTCAAGAAGGAGAGAATTTCAAGACAAAAAAAATGTGATCTGTAAAAAAATATCACAGTGAATTTAGGCAACACAATTTTCCATGATATCAACTGTGAATAAGAAATAGAAATGTTGATCTGCATCTTGACTAAAGGAGAATTTGCAGCTTACATGTTCTGAGCAGAATTTAGTTCCTTAAAATGGTCCTTACATTTCCTTACATGAACAGTAATAAGAAAAGTATTATTAACGTGGTTTGGGAAGAAGCCTGATTAGACTATGTTGGAAGTCAAAGAGTATAAAAACATATGAAGACCAAATCCAATCATGATTTTTATAAAGCCTTTTTTAGCACATGACCTTATTTACAGCTAAATTTCAGGTAATTAATTTCAGGCCAATTGCATTCACATAATAGAGTTTCAGCTAATTTTCCATTATTATTTAAAACTATCTCAACTGTTATATTTTATTATATTCAGATATTATGTAATTTTAAAAGATTATTCTATGACAAATGAAGTGGTAGTTATTAGGATAGGAATATATTACCCAAGTGATAGTATAAACAAAATAAAATCCCTTGCTGTACACTGACACACACACACACACACACACACACACAAACTCACTTGAAAACAGCAAACAGATTAAGATAATTGATTATGTGACACCATGTAAACAGAGAGATAATGGTAATTTTATTGAATTAAACCAATGATACTGACCACATCAATTTGTCAAGAATTACATTACACAAAAAATGGTGGTGTGCTACTAGGTCCAGCATGAATCAAAATTCCAGATGTGTCTCTAATTTGGTTATTTCATAGGTAGTGGAGTCACAAAATGCACTTAGGTAATAAATAGTGAGATATAATCATAAAATCACAAAATATACAGTGTTCATTGGTCCAGAATTCAATTTCAATGGGTCTGAAAGAAATAAATTAAGTTTGTGAGATAGTAAAATGAGCAACTGATTTTGAAGGAAATATAAAAATTATTTGGAGGGTGAAAGGGCTTAATTGTTTTTATTAAATACATATCAGATATTTGAATATCTGTATTTAATAATAGCACACTTAGGTTATGAGAGGGATATAAGTTAATGATTGAAAGTATCTGGATTTATTATAAACAATATTTGTTCTGTTCATGCTATCAAATATAAGAAAAACAAGAAAAAAAGTCCTTCATCATTCAATGGCTTTTTTCTGAATATATTTGACTTATTTCATCTAGAAAGCTATTCCTTTATACTAAAATTCATTGCAGACACAAAAGATTTAAGATTAAGGAATCCATAGAGATGGAGAGAAATAAGAATTTTCAAACAAGCATCTTCTAAAAAGTTGAATGACCTTTTGACATGGTATTTGCCAGCAATTTTTCCACAGTAATATGGCAAGCTGAGAAATAGCAATAGCTTTGAAAACTTTCATCCTGCTTTTTAAAGCCTGCTCTGATGTTCAAGTAAATTAAATTTCTCTTTGGTGGTTTCTCTGCTGTCATTTTTCTTCATTGATAAAATATGTAAGAACTGAGTACTGGACATTAAACAGCATCCATTTATAAAGTGATGTTCCCATTATTCTTTGAGGTTTGGGGGCCTGCATTAAGGGGAGGGGAATTTTTATTTCCTGCACTAAACTCGACTGTTACTTTTGAATACTTTTTATCTGATATGATGTAGTAACTCATCTGACTTCTCTTAGACATGGTATGTTAAGCCAGACTCATATATCACAAATGATGCTATCAGAGAATCTGAGATTTTAGTGGGAAAATATGTACCATGTGATTGTATTAAAGTCAGAACACAACTACAGAGGTACAAAAATAAGACTGGAAACAACAAAAAAGTACAATAAAGACTATTTTCTGAAAACTGAGTTGGGATAAACAAGATTCAACTGAAAAGTTTACCCCACACTGTGTGGTAGTTTGTTCTTTGAGATCCACAGATTAACATCAAGCATCTGGCTTAAAGAAGGAACCTTTATGATAGTCAAAGGTAAGCCTAGGATGAACCAGAGTTCAGTTTTCTGGGTATTTATGCTTTAGATTAATAAGTTTAAGCAGAGTTGGAGACTTCTTCAGTGAGATCCAAAACTATAGATCAAGGTGTTGGGGGTAATCTAATCAAAATTTGTTAAATTATTCAGATTTATACATATCTATGAATTTCAAAGGCAATAGGCAACAGGGTAACTCACTGTATAGTCTCTGAGATATATAGTTAAGGTGAAAACCCCAGTTACATGTAGATTGGTAAGAGTTGCTGAGTTCCAGACACCATCTGAAGCCCTCTTATAAATCATAAAGCTTAAGTCCCACTACCATTGACATTGTTTCAATATTTGGGTTTATTTCTTCCTAAGTCAGGCCATGTCCTTCATAAAATAACAATTAGAAATATCATCAGCTTCCAAACTCATCATGGCTTGGGCTGTAGGTTTTGTTTGTGTGGAAGTGAAATCTATTTGGAAGATATAAGTAGTTGTATGGATTTTAAGATATAAGTGGTACCTTAATTCTGTGGCCAATCTTGATAACTTATTTAAAATGATGAATTTAAAATTGGAAGCTCCTCAAACACTTTATCTCTGCCACTTTGATGGCAATAATATAGATTAATAATTAAGGAATATAAGGACAGCATTCCCTATTCTCTCAAAAATCAATGATATACAAAGTGTACCCAGCATTAGCTTGAATAATTGGGAAAATTCTATTTCTTAATCCACACATATTTAAGCCAAACTCTATATAAGTTTCCCTGCAATGCCTTTAATCACCTTATGTTCTCCAAACACACCAACCTGGGCTCACTCTTAAGTACATAAACAGAAATATGCATATATATGTGCGTGTGTATATATACACAGAGAGAGAGAGACACTGACACACATCCTAAAATTATTCTCTAGTTAGCATAGAAGTTACTCTGTTTAAATTCAACTCAACTTTGTAATTATTAGAATGTTTGTGTGGAGTACAGTTGGCTTAAAGAACTGGAAAAAATGTCAGTATTTCAAATTTTTAAAAACTGAGTTTAGTGAATACTTTCAATGAATTTTGCTCGCTCCATACCAGTAAGAAAACAGACCATTCATATTTCTTCTCCTATGATGGAAATAGGTTTTAATTCTGTCTTCTCATTCAAAAACGAAGGCAAACCCTCTTGTGTTCACACTGGCAAGTTGACTTCAAAATTTTCTTGGCATTGGGCTACTACTTTATCAGGGAGTCAGTGCAGATTATACCTATATGTATATTTATATCAACCTATAGATATATGATATCAAAATAGTCATATAACACACCTAAAACAGTACCATAGTGTTCCCTCTGATTGGCAGGCTACTCTGTAGTCCCTTTCTCTGTTACATATTTTAGGCAGAAAGATCAATCATAATGATTAGTCACAGAAAAGAGGACAGGCCTAATCAGTACTATGGATATTTATATAAGACCCAAAATACTGGTTGAAAATGAAACAAAAAAATGAAAGAATGGAAGAATAGAATAATCAAAGTGACAATGACTGGTAGAAAGAAATAATGAGAGTAAAAGAACGAGGAAGAAAAAAGGAGAGAAAGGGAAGCCCAACCATTTATAAATTTGTTTCAACAAAAGTTAATGTGGTAACTAGAACACAATAAAAGGGAGAAGAAAAAATAGATTCAAAGCCACATTTTCAAATACCAGAATATTAAGAGTTTTACTGCTTATTTATGAATAGCAAAAAATCAATGGAAGAAGGCATCTTCAATCTATAAAAATAAACTCAGAAACTCAATTGAAAGGCAAGGGATGCTTACATAGAAAAGTTAGGATTGGGGTATGCAAAGAATATACTGTATGTACCATTACTTGAAATTAGAGGGATGTGTATAAACAATAATCTCTTTAATATTATTAATATTTAGTGCCTAAAAGTTAAAGCAATGGGATTGCCTTTTAAAATTTTTATTGTGGGATTTCCATATTCTGCAGAGACAACTAAAGTTCAAACTTCCAGGAATAGCAAGGAGAGGATGCAACTAATAGCTATATTTAATATCACCTTAGTTTGGGTTCCCCTAAATGTGGTTTAATAAGGATTTAAGTGTGAGTGGCTTATTTGGGACCTAAACTAAGGAAATATGGTGATAAATATGGGGATAAAGCCAAGAAGAGGAAAGGAAATCTAAAGGATGCATTATTGAGCAGTTTAAAGCCAAGGAAGAATAAACCTTCGAATCTTTGCACTGTGGAGTTAGGAAGTTGAAATATATATACACCAACTCACATGTCCTGCTGGTTGAAGATTGCATCTGGGGCATTCATTTCCCTCCATGGCGTTTCCGGACTCCTGCATCCATAGAATTAACACAGGAATCTATAAATTTGCGTGGGAAGTTGAAATTGCAACAGCTTCTTTTCCCTTATATGTAAAATGTTGAAGTTTTATAATTTAGAGTTCATCTATACCCTGAGATTGACTTTGCACCATGAGTTTTTAAAAATCAGAATTAGAAATGTTTAGGTAGAATGATTACACTACAATGCAATAGAATGTGATTTCCATGATGGCAGATGTTTTTGTTTTTTCCTAATATTCATGTCACCTAACACATAGAATATTTAACTCATATTGTTTGTCAGTAAATTTTTGAAGAAATGCATCAAAAGTCAAAGTCAATATAACTTAACCATGGGAAATGCATTATTACACATAAGAAATGTTTGAAAATAACAACTAATTTTGATTCCTTTCCCCCAAATTTCCCTGATTAGTCTGTACTAATGGTTGGCTTCACTGACAGATTTGGAACAAGAGAGCATACTCAAATCCAGGCCTCATATCTAAAAAAGACCAGAGAAAAAGAAAGAGAAGAGCAACTTCTGGAAAAAACTTCAAAAGGTTATAAAAGAGCTTTTCCCAAACCTCCCAGCAAAACTCTTCTTTGTGTTTCAGTGTTATAAAAGTAACACTGGCAAAGATGAGGATGCTCTTTCAACAATCAGCTTGGGAATTGTGGTCAGAATCTCCCAAAGCATATGGGATGCATGCTCCTCACTTGATACTTGAAGAGAATTGAAGCTTTCCTAAAAATAAGGGGGGGGATGGAGACTTAGTAAGCATATATTTATTGTATAAGCAACCAATAACACATTATACTTTTAGATATTCTTGTTGCTAAATGGTGGCAGGATGTAAATTTATGCAAAATAAAAGACAACCTTGATGGTTATTATTATTTATTTGTAGCCCTTACAGGGTAAGTTAGGGTAATTTGCTATCATTTAAGTTTCATGGGGGTAAGTTAGGGTAATTTGCTATCATTTCACAATGTAGCACATGTGTGTATGAGTGCGTGCTGGAGATGGGCTTTTCCTTTTTGGCCATATGGAAAAGTGAAAATGGACTGAAAATTACTATCTTTCCCTTGACAAGTTAATTAAGCCTCATAATCAGTCACAGTCATTTGAACAGCATGGTTGCTGGAATGAGAATTAGTAGGATACCACAATGGACAAATGGGAAACATTTTATAGAAGGAAATCTCTTTGACGAATACATAAATGTTGTAAAAATATGATGAAAGAAAAACTATGTTTTCAAAGAGAAAAGACAACTGAGTTAGTCAGGCAATTGGGCAGATGTTAAGGAAATTTATTTATGTATCCAAAGAATAGAATTGTGTATACATAAATCTTATTCAACTCATTATATATTATTTTATATCTATTTTCCCACTTGACAATGAATTTATTTATTTATTTTTCCTTTTTTTTCACTAGTGGGGATTGAAATTAAGGGCATTCTACCACTAGTCTACATTCCCAGTCCGTTTTATTTTTTATTTTGAGACAAATTCTCACTAAGTTCCTAAGGCTGCCCTCAAACTTGTGATCCTCTTCTCAGCTTCTCAAGTAGTTGGAATTACAGGCATGTGCTACCATGCCAGCTTTGACTACAAATTTCTTGAATTTAAGGACTGTTTTATCTTTTTCTCTAGTTATAAGCATATTGTTTGTCATACAAATATATGTTGCAGTAAATTAAGTTAAATAATGTACTTAATGTACTTTTATAAACCACACACTAAATTACTTTATTGGATTCTTCAGATTTAAAATTTTTTTCAAAAGTTCAGCTGCTGGTAATGACTAACATTAATATTTCCCTAATAATTCTCACTATTTATCTTCATAATATTGTTTTCTGGGTAATGAAACTGTGGAAGATTAAAATGTTCTGGTATTTTCCCCAAGATCATGTTTTACATATATTTGCATATAATAAATTCACTCATGCTCCGAATTTTTTTATAGATAAATATAATATTATTGGTAGAAATGACTAATTTTATAACTCTTTCCAGACATTCCATAAGCTAAAACAAAATGGTTAGCAAGAGACCTGATTCTTTCCATAATTATCCATGCAAATATAAATTTTATTAGTGTGCTATATCTTTGTTATGTAGTTTCAAAACAATTATTTTCCATGACTTCACAAAGTGTAATAGAATTGCTAGACTATGATTTAAGAACTACTTCCCTGCTGTTCTACGTTGAGGGTTTTCTCCCCCGTGTTTTTGTTTCTATAACCCAATGAACATGTTCTCACATGTGAGTTTCCACTGGGAAAATTCCTTGGTATGAATATAGTGTGTGATTGCATAGGTATACATTTATTTAGAAGGACCTCAATAGGGGCCTGAAGAGTGGATAAATCTTCTAGACACATGATTTGGGGGAAGAGCCCTTGGCCTCCATTTCCTCATTTATTGAAAAGAGAGAATAATAGATTCTGAGCTTTCTCGTGATAGATCTCTTTGTTTGCAAAAAAGCAAACCAAAATCCCAGTAAACCACTCAAGTTAAAATTAACTTAAAAATCATGGGAATTTTAAGAAAATCAAAATCAAACACAAGCTTACCTACAACTCAAACCAGAATGTAAAGTTTTTGTGACCAAATTCTCTTCATCCCACTATCTCTTATTAAAATGTCTTTTCTTCTATTTGTATCTGTTTTGCTACACTCTCTGCATGCTGCCTTCCTTTTCTATTCTTGAACACAATCCATCATGGTGAAATGCAAATTAGGTCACTCTCAGTCCCTGGGGTTATATGACCTTCTGTGACTAACACTCACACATAACTTATAAGCAGTTCTGTCTCTAAATTCCCAGAGAATGGGGACTATGCATTCTGGTTGAGATCAGATATCTGTTCAGCCACAACCAGAAGAAAGAGTTACATGATGTTTAAGCTTTGCAGATTTGCACTCTTCTTTGTGTAAAAGAAGGAAATCCTCTGAAAAAGAAATTCAGGTTGCAGGCATCCCAAAATGTATTATTTATAGTCTTATCACATCTGGTAAAGTGAATAAATTAACTTTTCTTTCTCTAGTATTATTCATCAATAATATTATCAATATTATGGATTTCACCCTTCATAATCTTTTACTATGTCTAATTTGCAGGACACAGTGTTTATATTGTAGAAACAAACAAAAAATAGGGCATACTCTCCTAAATCATTGTTCATTTAACTTGAGAGCTTGTTAGAAATGTAGAATCTACTGTATAAGAATCTGCATTTTGTCCAGATTCTCAGTAAGTTCTGTAAGTACTGTGTTTGCATTATGTATTATTCCACTGGAAGTCAGAACATATGAGGCATTTAATTCCTGGCTCTGTTTCTAACCTAATTTGTTCAGTTCTATGTCTATTTCTAGTCAATAACAAACTGATTGCTCTCAGTGTTGCTAGACCATGGAACAATTTTCTTCTCTGTGTATAAAGTAAGGGCGTTTGTCTTGATTACATAAAGTTCATCAATTTTATTTTGCATATGTGTTCCTATTGAAATCTCTGATTTGCAATTGCTCTGGTAGAAGTCAATGCAGTATAATAATGTCTAGAAATCTAGTTCAACTGTGTACAACTTAAGTAACTTCTAGTAAAGATGTTATAAAGCTTCCATGTTTTCAGATGGACTGAAAATATATTTTGAACTAAATGATTCCTAGCATGGATTTTTGTTGTTGTTGTTGTTGTTCATAGTTAAACCAACTTTTTCTTCATGGAATTTGCATGATTTTTACTACAAATAAGAAAAATACGTATCTTTTTTCTCTATCTGCTTGCTATAGTTAGACATTTACTATTTAATTCCTTTTAAGCTACCACATACATAAATTAATAGTCTAAAGAAAAATAGGTTTTTTGAACCTTATATTTGTTGATTTTTATCAATGTGTTCATTTCAATCACGATGACTTAATAGAAACAAATATATTTATGAAGCTACTTTGTGTAATAAGGGGTTTGAATTACATAATAAATGAATTAATTTCAACTATGACATTCATTTATTTATTACTTTTTTTACTATACCATTGAGTACCACTATCAGGGTGCAATGCCACTGGTTCTGGGAGTGCAGAAAATACACATCATAGTCTACAAGCAACTTTACCTGCCAAGGCAAAATGATTATCCTGGAATGACATTAACAGGAACAGCAAGGACATTCCTAATCTTTTTCTGATGTCTTTCTGGCAAAAGGTAAGTGATTTTGCTTAGTTTCATCTTAACTATCACTTAGATGATTATTAAAGGGTAAATTTGAAGTGAGGTATACTAGATAAATGATTAGCATGGTTCTTCCATTTGGTTACGTGACATTAAATTACAAGCCTCACCACACATTACCACATATTTGAACTTCTATGCAACAGGAGTAATGACTTCTTCATGCTTTTGCTAACAATATGTGTCAATGCTTTGTACAAAAACACTCACCTCCTCTTTCCTAAAAGAGGAGTTACAAAGTCCCAATGGATGTAGTATATGTCAGTGTACAAAATTAAATCCTTTTAGATTTCAGTCACAATCTTATCTGAATGCTTGGATGAGAACATTCAGACTAAGTAGTAAAGTTAACTATACTCCAAATCCTCATAAATCATAGTACTTGAAAAGATAAAGAATGAAAAATAAACTAAATGACATGTTCATGTATACATATTTAAGAAGAAAAAAAGTATGTATATCTCTTGTATTTGCTATTTTTTTTAGATTATCATAAGTCCTGAATTGATATTTATAATTGTCTTCTACAACATTCCATATTATCTTTGTCCTTAACAGGTACTTTAATTAATTTGCATCCTTTATGACCCAAAACTATGTAACTAAAAGATATGTCTTCATTTTTGTAAATATATGCAACTTCACTATTTTTGTTTGTTTGTTTTGTTTGTAATCTGGAACAACAACTTGTGGTACCCAACCCCTTTATTTGTTCACTGGCTCAGAGGTATATCACAAAACTGTCCATGCATTTTATCAAAATGTATCTTCTTAATTCCTATTCATCAGGTCCAGTCAGTCTGATTTTATCAATACATAGTGGAATACTTAGTGGGTTCTCTCAGGCACATCATTATGAGCATCTCTTTCAATCTATTTATTCCAGAAAGTAGGTACATTGACATAGCCCTGCAACAATGCAATGAAAACGAACTTCTGCTACTGTTCCTTGCAAATTGGTATAGAGATAAAAGCATATGCCAGATCAATAATTATGTACCCTTGCTGGGGCTGTGTTGATTTGTTCCAGTAAAGATACCACAGCTGTAACAGCTGCTGTAATTAAATCACCATCTCATTAAGTTTACAATAATTCACAGTCAGTCTCCAAGATATGCACAGGCCAAACAAGTGAGTTAAATTGAATGTACATTTCTCAAGTCTTTGATGGCAGGACTCATCTCAGCATTTTCCTTTGGGAATCAAAAGTGCTTTTGGTTTATTTTCCTGGTGGGGAAAGGAGTCAAGAGGCATGTATTTAGTTATTTTCTATTTTAACTGTCATTCATGGTTCAGGGAGGCAATTATACACTAAAGTACTGGAAAAAATACCACAAGGTAAGGTTTTGCTCTAGTAGCCCTAAGGGAGAATGACTTAGGCCAATTCTAATTTTATCACCTTACTATCAAATTTGCACAACATTTTTGTTTCCCAGAAATTATTGGCAATTCATATCAGTGTCTAGTAATCCTCATACATCTGAACATTTCTCTTTCTTTGGTATGTAATGACATTTGTAAGTGAATATGGACCATCTTAGTAAGGCTCAAAGAGTGATTCATAGGACTTAATTTGTATACTGACATACACTACATCTGTTGGTATAAAAGGTGCAGTTGCTAAAATTAGTCTTTATTCTGCCTTTCACATTTTATGTAAGATGTATTACATATTCAAAATATATTAAAACTAAATTTAAAATTACATTGCATCGAAGCTTTCACAAGTCTAAATTGCAATCAATCAATCAATCAACCAGATAAAATTGTAGAAATATTTCCCCTTAACATGTATAATCCCTTGCTTTGGTAGGTGTATTCATATCAATAAATTCAGCTTGTCTCAATAATTTATATCATTGTAGCCTTAGATCCATCTATATAGATCCATATATATATAATCTGCCCCAATTTCATCTTTTGGGGGTTCAAACTAGAACATTCTGGAGTGTGATCTGGTCAAATAGTGGGTATATTTATATTAATATTAATTTACATATTCATGTGTATATTCATGCACATATATACAATCATTCATGTACATGTAACTGTGTACATTCATATTCCTATCCATGCACTTTTTTCTTGTACATGAACATAGGCATATTCATGCACATTTATACATGAATATTTATGTATATGAATATGAAATATTTATGTGTATGAATAAGAAAGTGTACACCTTCACATTCATGTACACTTTCATATTCATGTACATGTATTGCCATTCATGCACATATTCATGGTCATTTACATGTAATGTTCACACACATTCATATTTATGTATATGTAAATATTCATATTCATATTCACACATATGCACATATTCATATCATACCTATCTTCATATTCATAGTGAGGCATACGCATATATTATTCATATTTATATTCATGCATGTGTACATGTACACATTGATATTCATGTACATGCACGTATTAATATTCATGCACACATGTCTATATATGATATTAATGTTCATGTACATATACATTATTTCATTTATACATGCACATTCATATAAATGTACATGTATATGGTCATTATTATGTACATCATATTCATATTGATATTCATAAACATTCATGTAATACATGTATTCATACATATACATTGTGTATATATTAATATACATATTCTTGTACATATTCATGCCCTTATTCACATTCATATCCACCTATATATTCATGTACATGTACATGTACATTTTCACATTCATATTAATAGACATTCATATGCATATCTATATTTATATGCACATTCATATACTCATTCATATTCTATATGTATGGTCACATTCATGTTCATGCATATTTATATTAATATTCATGTGCAAATATACATATTCATATGTATGTACATACATATTTATATATTCACATAAATATGTACACATCCTCTTTAATATTCATATTATTGTTTACATTTATATACATATTCATATTCATACACATAAATATTCATATACACATGAATGCCTTCCTTTTCATACTTTGAGGGTAGAATGGGAAAACTCTGGAATGAGAAAATATCAGAAGGGCTGTATAGAAATTAACACACCAGATTATGTGGATTATACATATTGTTCCCTCCCTCACCAGGTGGAGGGTATGGTAAATTATACTTTCCCAGGCATGAAGGATGTGGGGACCAACCATAACTACTCCTCTCACTTGTTGGAGGACATGCAATTTTATGCCAAAATCTAGGGCAGGTACTAGGGTATATTTCATAGATTCATCTAAATAGATTCATCTATATAGATACATCTTTTGAGAGTGTAAGCCTTTGATAACTTTTCTTATTTTTTTTATAGAAATGGTCTACTTCTAATTTTATGTCTCTTCTGGGGTCTGACTTAGTAAATTTGTTTGTTTTTCAGAGTTACTCATTTATTCTGTGTTCTAAAGTGAATTTGCATAGAGTTATGGAAATTAGTTTACACTGATCTTGATAACTCCATTTTGTGCTTAATTCTTCTTATTTCTGTATTTGTATATTAGTGTTCCCCTGTTTTCCTTGATTAACTTAAGTAATGATTTGTCTATTTAATTTTTTCTAATAATTAGATTAAAACTTATTTCTAGCAAACCCAGTATCAGCAAGTACAGTTAACTCTCAAAATTTATTTTCTAATACAATTTGCTAATACACAGAGATGAGACTTATTGCAGAAATGGTTGACTATAGGCCTGGGGCATTAACTATATAAAATGTACCTGAGGCATCTTGTGGTGTCAGAAAGTAAGAAAGTTCTTAAAAACAAGGAAGCAAACCCACGTTGACTGGTGTATTTCAGGAGTAAATTGAAAGAGCTCCATATGGCCACAGTTGGAACAATTTGAGATACAAAGTAAATAAATTATTAGATTACAACTGAAACTATAGAGGTAAATATTAATGAGTTCATACTGATACAAATAAATGATTGAGTGAAAAACTAAATGGAGGAAGAGACAAATCTCCCATGTAGAAGAATTTCAAATATAGTATGGAGATACTTTTTCCTTAAAGAGACAGAATATAATTCTGTACTATTTCCAAAGAGTCCAATATGGAAAGAAAAAAAAAGCCATTTTGTAGTTGATAAACTTGATTGTACCTTAGCGCGGAGATCAAGGCAAGTGAATATCAACAATAGTAAATCATATTAATAGAATATACCATTGATTGTTGTGATGATAATGATAATTTCCTTACCTGAGCTTCCTCCTCTGCATTAGTCAGGGTCCAATGAGAGTTAGAATCAATAGGAGAGCTTTTAGATGATAGATAAACAGATAGATAGATAATTTTAAGGAATTGTTTTCTCATTATTATAGAGCTTTAGAAGTTCCCATGATCCACAGGGTGAGTTTGAAAGCTGGAGACCCAAGAGAGCTGATAGAATAATTTTAGTTCATATGCAATGGTCTGAGAACTGGAAGAACTGATGGTATATCTCCAGTGCAAAGACCGGCAGGATGAAAACCCAGAAAGTTCTGATATTTCAGTCAGAGTCCAAAAGCAATAAAAATAATATGTTCTCAGTTTTAAGGCCAAGAATTCCCAGGCAGTAAGAATTCTCCTTTACTTTGGGGAAGGTCAGGCATTTTGTTTTATTTATGGTTTCAGGTAATTGGATGTAGTCCACCAACATTAGGGCTGGCACTCTGCTTCACATGGTTGTCAATTTAAATTGAAATTTTACACAAAACTCCTTCATGATAAACACTCAGAATAATGTTTGACCAAATATCTGGGCATCTTGTAGCCCAGACAAGTTGATATATAAAATTAACTATCATATCCATCAAAATCACAGTGTCAGCCTAATCATATAAAAAAATATTAGACAAATTTCAAGCGGGCTACCCTAAAAAGTACTGGAGTAATACAGGCAAAACCTTTGAAAGTGATTAAAGATGAAGAATGCCTGAGGAACTGTCACATCCAACAGGAACCTAGGGAGACATGATAATTAATTATAATAGGGTATCCTGGATGATATTATTGACTAGAAAAGGAGCATCAGGGAAAACTAAGGATCTTTGAATATAGACTTTAGTTTGTAAAAATGTATCCAATTTGTTAATTAAGTATAACAAAGACACCATACCAAGGTAAGATATTAATAATGGGGGAAACTGGTTGCATGGTATGAGAAGTTTCTATGTCTAATATTGCCAAATATGTTATAAGTCTGATATTTCTAAAAATTAAAACCTCTTTAAATTTTTAAGTATTGGACGGAGACAGTGGAAAGGGGAGTTCAAGTGAAATTCCCATCTTCTAAGGAAGGAATCATTAAATACTTTTAAAGATGATAAATTATGTTTTAGAATATTAGAAGCAGCACCAAAATATCTGAAAATAGAAGTGATCAAAAGGATTTCTTCTGAGAAGTGTGAATTTAAGTATTCCTTGGGGTGTCTTCCTATAATGTTTGAAATTATAAATAATAAAAGTTGGAATTAGCAACAACCACAATATTTCAAATTTTTATTTTGTAATTATTTACTTATTTATTTATTGGTACTGGCCATTGAATTCAGGGGCACTCGACCACTGAGCACATCTGCAGCCCTATTTTGCATTTTATGTAGAGACAGGGTCTCAGTGATTTGCTTATTAACACCTCACGATTATTGAAGCTGGCTTTGAACTTTTGATACTCCTGTTTCAGCCTCCCAAGCCACTGGGATTACAAGTGTATCCAGCTCTATTACTAATGCTTATTTTATTGTGTTTTCTTCTCATCTAGTTACTTTTGTCTATTTTTCAATCTAAAATTTTGGGCCAGAGTATCAATTTGTTTCAATTTCAATTTTTATATTTATTACATACTAAGCTTATGAATTTTCCTCTCAGCACTGACTTAGTCAGATATTGATTTTGAAAACTGACTTAGTCAGATATTGATTTTGAAAAATACTATTTGCATTATTATTGTTTGCTTGCCATTCTAAAATTCTAGTTTTATTTCTCTCATTACCTAGAGTAACTTACAATGAAGATTTGTAATTTCTTTGTGTTCAGGCCTACTTTCTTCTGACTTTGTTGTTTTATCCTAATTTTAATATATATTTTATATGAATTATTTTTGAAAAATTTTAGTGCATTTAAAGCCTATTATGTGGCCAAGTAAAAATGGTCCATGGATCCTTCAATGATATGTGAATTCTCAGTCATAAAGTAAGGGATACAACATATGGCCAAATATTTATATTAAAATAAGATACATTTTTATATTCCATATATTTATTTTTGATCATTTGATTCTTTTTCATCTATAGATTATCTATAGATCTCCTTTCCTCTTCCTGCATCCCTTTGTGGTTTCTACTTTTTGGATACTGCAGCTGTGTAATCAGTTGCTTGGACATTTTTACTGGGTATAACATACCAATTTTTGATAGGTATAATCCTAAAATACATATGTGTACATGTATAACTTATGGAATATACATATATTTATATTTACCTAATTCTCTATGTGTAGAGACAATAATCTATTGTTGTTTCAGGATTATATCCAGATATAATTTTAAATTACCCTTATTCTTTCACTAATTTGATTTTATTATTTGTGAATTTAATTGCCTGCATTTTGTGTATCCATTAATTTCCCTTGAATTCTTATTTCTTTGCTTTTCACATTTATATTCTCTATATTCCTCATTTTTCCTTTAAACTTTAGTTTTTGTTTCTGAAACAATTGTCTTTTTCTTTGTTAATTTTTCATAATTTTCATTCATTTAGTCTTACACCTTTTACCCAACTATCTAGCAATCATTTCCTTTCATCCAAGAATACTTTCTATGATTTTTTTCTTTTTCTGTTTTATTTTACTGTTTCACAGATGTTGCCTACATGTTTTTTCATTTTATTTTGAAGTGTTAATTTACACGATTGTTTTCAATATCTTTTCACTTGTGATTAACCAACATTTATAAGAAATCTGTGTGATCCATTTTCATGTTTTTTTGTATGTTGTCTGAAGAGTTAGACTGAATTTTTATCCAATCTCTCATATTTGAAAGAGATGACAGTAGTTATGTGGGTTTACTTTTCATGGATTTGTATTCTGTTCCATTGGTTTATGTGTACATTTCTGTGCCAGTAATGTGGTGTTTTGGTTATTACTGACTTGTAGCATAGTTTGAAGTCAGGAAGTATGATGATTATTATTTTTTTGGTTTGTTCAAGATGGGTTTGACTATTCAGGGATTTGGGAGGTTCCATGTACATTTAAGGATCATTTTTTTCTAGTTCTTTTTTTAAATATTTATTATTTTTTTTAGTTTTTGGCAGACACAACATCATTCTTTGTATGTGGTGCTGAGGTTCGAACCCAGACCGAATGCGTGCCAGGTGAGTGCACTACTGCTTGAGCCACATCCCTAGCCCGTTTTTTCTAGTTCTTTACATAATTTCATTGCTTTGCATAGGGATTGCATTGAATCTGTAAATTGCTTTGGATATCTCGGGCATTTAAAAAATATTGAATTTTTCCAATCCATTGAAGATGGGATGTTTTTCATTTTTGTGTCATCTTCAATTTCTCTTATCAATTTTATTAATTTTATTATATATATCTTCCTCATCTTTGGTAAAAATTTTTCCTAGGCAGTTTTTTCTTATAGCTCCTATAAAGGCAATTACTTTTCCCAACAGTTTTTGTGTTGAAATCTATATCTCCCTTTCAGTCTTTTATTTTATTTGTATATATAGATACTATGATATGAGGGATATATAATATATGTTATATATTAATATATTACACATCATATATATATATATATATATATATATATATATATACACACATATATATATATATTTGCAATTTGTAATTCCTCTTGTTGAATGGATCATATTGTTATGGCAATCTGCTTTACATGGTTGTCAATTTAAATTGAAATTTTACACAAAACTCCTTCATGAGAAACACTCAGAATAATAACAGCCTTCCTTCCTACTTTTGATTTAAAGTCCATTTTACTTTTATTGTTAAAAGTATAGCTACTCCTGCTTTCTTTTGGATTCCCTTGGTATGACTATTGTATTTCACCCCTTAACTTTTACTCTGTGCATGTCCTTATGAAGCCAAATTTAAAGATAGGTAGTTAGTGTAGTTAGGTAAATCTGGTGAGTAAGATAAAGAAAATGGAGACCATTATGGAAAATGGAGTCCAGGAAACCATAAAAATACCTGGGGAAATTGAAATGTTAATGTCCCCAAGTCCAGATCCCATCCTAAAGAACTGCTAATGAAATAGCTTCCAGCAAACTGGGAGATGTTTATCAAACCATCCCAGGCCCTTTCTACCCAGATTACTCCTCCCTGCCCCATCTGTCCACCATTTTCCACCTTTTGGCCTTCCCACCTGCATTCTATCACTGCAGGATAGAGGAAAACAAAGGACAGAAATGTGGGAGGACTAAAAGAAGACCTTAGGTATAAAAAAGCGAAGACCTCACCTTTCCATAGTCTGCCTTTAGGTCTGCCTTTCAGGTCCCTTTTTCCTAGGGAGGAAGTCTTCTCTGCTATCCTTTAATAAAGCCTTCCACTTTCCACTCTACACTTGCCTTGTCCTGCTTCTCTGGTGTTGTACTTCAGCATTCGGGAAGCAAGTACTCTTCACCGGTAAACAGTGGTAACACTTAGAAGTGAAGTGAGTTTCTTTTTAGTAATATATAGCTTGGTCTTGTAACCCATGGATCTCTAGCCAAGAGATTTTCAGCCATGGGGCTAAGACCAACCATTAGAGAAAGGATAGTCTTTCTCTGCTGGGAAAATTGGATATCCCCATGCAAGAGAACAAAACAACAGCCATCTCTTACCAGTTACAAAAATAAACTCAAAATGGATCAATGACTTACAATTTTTTAAATATTATTTAGTTGTCAATAGACCTTTTATATTGTTTATTTATTTATATATGTTACTGAGAATTGAACCTAGTGCCTCACACAATGACTTAAATTTTTAAGACCTGAAACTATGAAACTACTCGCAGAAAACGAAGGGGAAATTCTTTACGGAACTGTTAGAAAAAAATATGCAGGGAGTGCTTTAGGCCATTGGAATGGGCAAGTATTTTGGGGAGAACAACCAACATGCATAGGAAATACAGAAAATAGAGAAATAGTGTGACATCAAACTAAAAAAAAATTCTTGTCAGCAAAGGAAATAACACAGTTAAGAGATAACATAGAGAATGGGAAATAATATTTGCAAGGCTTACATCTGACAAGAGTTGATATATACAAGCAGCTTTGAAAACCCATCTAAACAATGAAATAAGCCAATTTTGAAATGGGTACCTGATCTGGAGAGACATATCTCAAAAATAGACATAAAATATCGAAGAGGCATATGAAACAATGCCCAACATTACTAATTGTTATGGTTTGCATATGAGGTGTCTATCAAAAGTTCGTGTGGGAGACAATGCAAGAAGGTTTATAGGTGAAATAATTGGATTCTGAGAGCTAAAATCAATCAGTGAATTAATTTTTTGATAGAAATTTCTATACAGCACAGTATTCAGGCAGTGGTATAGGTCTTGCCAGACGTTCCCTATGATATTCAGGAGCAGAAAGCAGAATAGAAAGACTTGAAAAACTTGGACTTGAAAGGTGGGAGGGCTATGAAAGTTGCATTTGTTAAAGACTTTACTACCACTAAAAAAATTCTAAAGACTTTTCCCAAAAACAATAAGAAAGATAACTTGAAGTTATCTCAGGAATTGGCAAGATCCCACCCATCTCAGGCTCAAGGGAGTACAGGGAAAATTCCTTTGTGAAGAAACAAGTGAGGAATCCTGCTTGCACAGGACAGCCTAGGGAGTGGTTTCAACATTCTCAGCCACCCAGGGACTAAAGGCTGCTGCATCCATGGTTCCTGGATGCTTTTGGGCAGCCAAGATGGCAGCAGACCTTGGCTGCAAACAAGGTGTGCTGGTACTGCAGGAAGGCAGGATGCTGCAATTAGGGGGTCATGGAAGCTTCTACCAAGATTTGAAAGAAAGTCCTGTGAGGATAGTCAAAGTGCATCAGGATCAGAGTCTCTGCGGGCTGCCTCTGATAGGGTGATGTGTGAAGATCTGAGGAGGAAGTCAAAGCTCTGTGGAGACCCCCCCAAGATTAAGAAATTCCAGTACCTCAGAACATCTGCCTAAGAAAGCTGCAGGAATTGATCAGATAGATACATGCTAAGAGAGAGAGGCCATGCAGACTGCAACCAGTAAAGCCATAGGTGTAGAGTTACACAAGCCCTTTGGACAGAATATCCAATGCCATGTGCCCCGATTGCTGGATATGGAGCTAGAAGACTTGTTCGCTCAGCTATATTTAATTTGTGTTTTGGTTCCATCCCTTCTTTCTATGCTCCTATTTCTTCCTTGTGGAATGGAAAGTTGTACCATGTGCCTTTCTATATAGGTTATATGTAACTTCTAATTATTTAGGGGGCTCACACTGAGTTTGCCTTGAGTCTCAGAGACTTTGGACTTGATCTTTTGGGCAAAATTGAAACTGTTGAGACTATGGAGACATCTGAAAATGGACTAAATGTGTTTTGCATTGTGAGGTGGTCATGAGACTTTGTGGGCTTAGGGAGGAATGTTATGTTTTGTATGTGACATGTACCCCCAAAGCCCATGTGTGAGACAGTGTCAGTCTCATTAGAGCTTGAACCAAGTCAGTGAATTAATCCTTTGATAGGGATTAACTGAGAGGTACCAGTACTCTAATAGGATGTGGCTAGAGGAGGTGAGAGCATACTTTTGGGATATATATTTTGTATGTGGCAAATGGAGTCTCTCTCTCTCTCTCTCTCTCTCTCTCTCTCTCTCTCTCTCTCTCTCTCTTTCCTTATCTTCATGTCTTGAGCTAGCTTCCTCTACCACACTTTTCCACCATGATGTTCTGCTTCTTCTCAAGCCCCAAGGAATGGGGCCAGCCTTATATGGACTGAGACCTCTGAAACCACAGCTCCCCATATGAATTTTTCCTCTTCTAAAATTGTTTGTTGTTTTTTTTTTAATCACAGCAGTGAAGAAGCTGACTAAAAGACTAATAATCAGGAAATCCAAATCTAATCCACAAGGAGATATTACTTCACTCCACTAAGTAGGGCTGTTGTCAGAAGCCAAAAGGTAACAAGTATTAGTGAGGATATGGAGAAAAGGAAACACCTACACACTGTTGGTGGGAATGTAAATTAGTAAAGGCATATGGAAAACAGTATGGAAGAAAACAGAACTACCATATAATTCTGCAATCCAACCACTGAGTATATACCCAAAGGAAATGAAATTTGTATGTCAAGGAAATATTCACATTCCCATGTCCATTGTAGCCCTATTTACAATAGCCAATAAATGGAAATAAAGTGTCCACAAACAGTTATGTGAATACAGAGAATGTGACATATATGTGTGAGTATATATATATATATATATATATATATATATATATATATATATATATATATATACATACACACACACACACACATACATACACACAATGAAATGCTAGTCATAAAAATAATGAAATCCTGTCATTTTGCAACAATGTAGATGAAACTGGAGATCATTTCATTAAGTAAGTTAGGCAAAGAAAGACATGTACTACCTGATCTCACACTTATGTAGAATTTAAAAAATTTGGCTGAGCAAAGAACAGTGGTGCATGCCAATAACCCCAGCAATTCAGGAGGCTAGAGTAGGAGTATTACAAGTTTGAGGCAAGTGTCAGCAATTTAGAGAGACCCTAAGAAACTTAGTAACACCCTGTCTCAAAGAAAAAATATTAAAAGGGGGCTGGGGGTGGGGCCAGGTGTTGAACCCAAGGGTTAAGTGTCCGCAGGTTCATCCCCTGATGCCCCCCACCCCACAAAAAATGATTGATTTCGGTAGTTGATAATAGTAATATGGTAGTTACTAGAGTTTGAGGAAAATAATGTTACTGTCTAGTTTTGCTGGGTTCATTGTTTCTTCTCAGCAATGAATTGAAGAACTGAATGCAGACAGCAAGCAAGGAGCAGGTTTATTACAAAAGTGACAAAGATAGACTTCTCCTGAGATAAGGGGCCCAGAGCTGCTAATCCAGTGGCAGAGTTTTGGCTTGTTATTTTTATGGTCTCTGAAATTTCCTCCTTTCCTTATCTCCTCCCCTATCTTTGCGCCCCTCACTATTATTGATTGGTGTCCTCTCTATTCACACCTCTGTTTTAGCTTTTCTATTGGATCCCCTGCTTAGTAACATGAGTGTGGAAATGTCTATCTGATTGGGTGTCTAGCTTATGTCTATGAGCACTTTGTCAATAGGCAGTTTTCCCAATTTTGACAACCATGTTAGAAGACCCTCTCCATGATCCTAGGCATCTTGCCCTGGCTGCCTAAGCCCTTCTATACATCCCTCAATAAAGGGGAAAGAAGAGTGAAGAAAGTTTGATCAAAGAGGTTCTAAGTATGTGGTGGGAGGTTGGGAGGAACTGGAGAGGTGCTGGGGAGTAATGTTGTCTAAATCATATTATATTGTGTGCCTATACCAATAAGTAACAACAAATCCCATCAGTACATACAACTATAATGCACCAATAAAAATGTGGGTAAATGAATAAAAAGAGGTTCTAAGGTACCATTAGATAAAACAGAATGTTTTGGTGTGCTTTTGTGCTTTTTTAGGGAGACTATAGATAACAATAATGTACTGTGTATTTCAAAAAATAGAAGAATGTTGTATGTTTTCACCACAAAGAAACAATGAGTATTGATTAGATAGCTATGTTTATCTTGCTTTAAATATTACATAATGAATTAATATGTAGAAACCTTACATTACTCCCATCAATATGCATGATTTTTTATGCATTATATATCAGTTGAAATAAATTTAATTAATGGAAAAGATAAAAATATACTAGAAAGCTGTAGCAATCAAAGCAGCATTGTATTGGCATAAACAGAGTCACTAACATCAATGGAACACAATATACTCTTTAATTTACTATATACAGAAGCTTTAAAAAGAGTAGAAATTTTTAAAATTAGAATTTAATCATTATAAATTGATGAAAAACATATCTCCATATGCTTCATCAGGATATACTTTAAACTTTCAATAAATACTAAAATGTTATATGAGGCTTTGTTGTTGTTGTTGTTTGTTCTTTGTGGTACTGGGGATTGAACCCAGGAGTACTGTACCACTGAACCTCTTTTTTATTTTGAGACAGGATCTTGATACATTGCCCAGATTGCCCTTCTCTCTCAGTCTCCCAAGTCACTAGGATTACAGGAGCACTCAGCAGTATAAGGTATTTTTATCAAGACTTGTATGTCTTGGCAACAGATATTTGACTAATACTTCCTGATGAGAATGAGTACTGAGAAGATTCACTTGAGTATTGACTTGCATTTAAACACCATGAGTGTGTACTAAAGTTGGAGAGTATCTTCTATAATTTTGTGCTAGAAAATATTGAGGAGCATTTTTTTAGTACATTTTATTGCAAAACTCTAGCTATCCTAATAAACAACATTTTATAGTTCAAATATATTCAATGTTATGACATATGGCAATATTAGGTTTATTTGGAAGTTTGACCAAACAATGACTTAACTTGGACTCAATGGAGCTGAAACATCTCCATGTTCCTAAATACCACAGATCTAGATAGATAATGAAGCCACATTTTCAAAAGATGGTATGTTTTAACCATCCTCCTTAGGGACATAGTGGACTGTACCAAGTTTAGCAGGCTTCCACAAGTACTTAGACTAAAAGTGTACTTCAGAACATGCTCTCAATTTTATACGTTTTCGGTGATATTTTATGTCTTGAATCCCAATTTTGCCAACCATGTAAATGTTTGCTCTTCTCAGAACTGGTATAGGACGTGGAGAATTTGAGGGACTTAATGAAATTGATGTGCAATAATTGCACATATTTATGAGATACAGTGGGGTGTTTTGATAATATGTATCAATATGTAATGATCAAATTTGAATGATTAGCTTATCCATCACTTCAAAACATTTACTGTTTACTTGTGATGAGGAATTTTTGATAATAATTATGTAGCTAGAAATTAAAGCCAAGGAACTCTTAGAACAATAATCTCTGTAGATGTGTTTATAAAATCTGGGAGTCTTGCTTTATAAAATCTTATTGAAGTATTCAATTCAGTGAGAATCTTGTGGGTGGAAAATCAAGCTTCTTGTCACAATTAGTGGGTAGACATTTCTCATATTTCTTATGTGAACCTAACTAGTTTGGACATTTTGTGTCTTGGAATTCAGACGATAAATTGATAAGTTAGATTAATATTAATGGGTAATCTGTGGGCAAACTGGTATTCAAACTCAGACTTTCTCAAACAAATAGCTTATTGCTAATTCTTCAGTTTGTGAGATTATAAACAATATTATATCATCTCCTCTTCTGCACCTTGATGAAAAGTTCTAATGTGTAGGGCGTACATATGCCTACTTATACCTATGTTTATTGCAGGGGACATAGCTGCAGAATAGTTAAGGTCATCACTTCTAGTTTTTAGACACCTAGATTAAAATTTCATCTCTGTGTGTAGTTTTACAACATTGGGCCAGTTACTTAGCTACTTCATTTCTGATTTGGGGAGGAAAAAAAAAACAGCTGACATATATCATAGTTGTATTTGTGAAGACTGGACAAGATAAAACTTGCTTTGAATCCTGCATAGTTCAATAACTATGAGCTATTATTTTATGTGGTTGGCTTGCTCAATCAGTCCATCCAGACCATATTATTTGTGAACTATCTATGACTGTACAGTTACACTGCTGTGCTGAAGATGAAAGTGTGCCCATGATTTTAAAACATGGCTGAAAGTCTATTCATTCAGGATACTCCACATAGCTCCCTAAACTTTTCCTATTCAAGTATGAATTATTTACAACCTTACACAATGCCACACACTTTTTGTCTAGCATACTACATTACCCAGGTACAATAAATAAGCAATTAATAACTGTTTTTTTCTTTTTTTTATTGGTTGTTCAAAACATTACAAAGCTCATGACATATCATCTTTCATACATTTGATTCAAGTGGGTTATGAACTCCCATTTTTACCCCAAATACAAATTGCAGAATCACATCGGTTACACATTCGCATTTTTACATAATGCCATATTAGTGACTGTTGTATTCTGCTACCTTTCCTATCCCCTACTATCCCCCCTCCCCTCCCCTCCCATCTTCCCTCTCTACCTCATCTGCTGTTGTTCAATTCTCTCCCTTGTTTCCACCCCCTTTCCCCTCACAACCTCTTATATGTAATTTTGTGTAAAATTGAGGGTCTCCTTCCATTTCCATACAATTTCCCTTCTCTCTCCCTTTCCCTCCCACCACTCGTCTCTGTTTAATGTTAATCTTTTCCTCATGCTCTTCCTCCCTGCTCTGTTCTTAGTTGCTCTCCTTATATCAAAGAAGACATTTGGCATTTGTTTTTTAAGGATTGGCTAGCTTCACTTAGCATAATCTGCTCTAATGCCATCCATTTCCCTGCAAATTCCATGATTTTGTCATTTTTTAGTGCTGCGTAATACTCCACTGTGTATAAATGCCACATTTTTTTATTTTTATTTTTTTTTAATTTTATTTTTTAATTTTTTTCCTTTATTTTTTTTTATTTTTTTATTGGTTGTTCAAAACATTACAAAGCTCTTGACATATCATATTTCATACATTAGATTCAAGTGGGTTATGAACTCCCATTTTTACCCCAAATACAGATTGCAATTAATAACTTTATAAATGACCTCCAAGTAGTAGGCAGGAGCTTCTAGAAACATAAAATGAAGGCATGATTGTCTAATTTTGTCTAGGCTCTGCTACAGTAAGTCAGACAATTATAAAATAATACCAATATTCGATGGCTTAACACAACAAAAATCTATTTTTCTTGGCAAGGTAGCATGCAGGAATGATAATGATCCTTCAAATAGTTACTCAGAGATACTAATAAGAAAATTACTATTCTATATTAATCTTATAATAGTGATTTTTAATCCATAAAGTTTAACATCTATTATGTTTCATGCTTAGCTAATACAAGAAATTTGTGCCAGTATTCATGTGACAGCATATATAAAGAACTTTCCATTAATTAGTGGAGAGGTTTGGGTGATTTTAAATCTACTCAGTTCCCTTTTCTCTCATTCGAGCTAAATATTGACCTTACACAAATGAAAAATCTTCTTCCTTTTTGTTATTCCTGAACCTGTTAATGGTAGTATTGACCTATGAAAAATATTTGAGCACTATCAGAAGGATGAACTTGTAAATTACGATTTAGTTTAACTACAGAAGTTATGGGCAAAAATCAATCCCTGAACTGAATAATTAAGTAAATACACTTGCATGTAAATTGTCTTTTGTTTCATTTGATAATTTGCCTTTGCTTTGGGTACAATTGACAATTTTGATGTCTTTGATGATGAGCTTAGCATCCACATCAATCAGAATAGCATTGTGTTGTAAACTGAATTGACCCACAATGTATAATTTTAATTTATTTTTATCAAATTTACATATGTATTCCACATTGTAATATTTCAGACTAATTGTTCATACTCATTTAAAATATTAATTCTAGGACCATCACTTCAACTATATATTTCTTTTGATTTTTATGACTATTTCATAATTATAATTTATCAAAAAATAGACTGAATTTCTTCTCCATGTGAATGTCAACTAACTGATCTAATTTTTCTGGATATGATGGATATGTTTATTACCTTGATTGCAGTGATGGTTTCACTGGTACATACATAAGTCTATCTCATTAAATTATATTCATTAAATATATACAGTTTTTACATATCATTTATACTTCAATGAAACCATTAATAATAAAGAAAAAGCTCAGAAATATCTATACATATAAGCACATACTTTGAATTGAAAGTAAATAATAAACAGATAAATAAATAATAAAAGATCTAAGTACTGAACTTTATGTAGAAGTGGACCCACGGTCAGGAGAGAGAATGTCCATCAGGGCATCCTTCCTGCAGGAGATGGGTTTTGAGTCAGGTGGTGAAGGAGTTTAAAGTCAAGGATTAATAATAGTAGGAATGGGACCTGCATCTCACAGAGGAATCATGGTGTTTATTGCTCAGTGATGATGGGGACATTTTTCCAAGGTGAATTCAGTTGACTTTTCTGTCTCTCAGTTTCTTCATCTGGAAAATGGTTATAGAAACATGAACTTTTGTTAACAACAGACAAACAAACCATAATACCCTACTTTGCCTTTTTTCTCATTTCCTCATCTGGAAAATGAATATAGGAACATCCACATTAATGTAAGGATTCGTTTTTTATATTATTAAATGTATACCAAAAAGAACTGGGAAGCAGTTGAGGAGGTTGGTCTGGAAAATCCTTCTCAGCAAAGGGGGTACTCACCTCCCTGTCTCTCTTGATTCTAAGAAATCCATCCCTGCAGAATTTGGGGAAATCCATATCTGATTTCTTCCCTTTCTCGGAGGTTGGGAGAGTTTGGGTGACTCTCAGGCCCCCAGGATAGAGAAGAAGGTAGGGAATGTCAGAAGAGGTACCACAGCCTTTCTATTTCTGCTCTAGTTCTTGTGGGATTAAGCGCACTCCCACGTCATAGTACTTGATACCAAGGAAGGGACCCTGCAGAAGTGGGCAAATGTGGGCACTGTGTGCAGAGCAGGGAGGCTATGTATAAGAAAGTGAGCTAGGTGTGTGTGGAGTAGCTGGGAGAGGAAGTTGGGCATGTAGGAGGATGCTGGGTTGGAGTGAGCCTCCTAGTCAATCTTCCAGGGTACCACTGGGCTGTGCCTGGGACAGGGCTTAGCAACGGATCCCTACACTGAAGTAGGCAGAGAGGCCTAATCAAATTGCATGTGAAGCTATATACCAGTGAAATTCCACAGAGCAAGATAGTCATGGGCTGGAGTTTACCCAGGAGCCAAATGTTTGCCCACCCATTGAGTAGGAATTCTGAAAAGGAGTGTGGTTTAGATGACACCTCAACAAGATAAGGGGCTCCAGTGTGCTGATCCCCACCCCTCCCATGCTGGGGTTCTCTTACCTGTGGAGTCTACACATTTCACAGTAGGGCCCAGCTTGGTTTTGCTCTCCTGTTTCTTGCATTTGCTCCTCCTGAGTTGCCTGAACCCAACAAATTTCTTAATGTGTATTGGGATCAAAAGCACTTCACAGACAGCTGACCAAAAAACCCATGATTTATTACTTCCTAAAAAGAAAAGGGGCTCTCCCCATGCTGCAGGGAAGCAGTTCCTTCCTTTTCTTCCCTTGTCTTCACATTTGAGCTTAATACGGAGTAAGACCAGATTTGGGGACTCCTATAATGAGAACCAGGTAATGATAAACCTTGATAGAACATACAATTCTGAAGAGGTGACTTGGGAGCCAAGTAAGGAATGAAAATGAGACCCAGGTCTCCCTCAGCCCCTCCTTTCCTTCCTCCCTGGCTCCTACCTCCACAGCTCCACCTCCTCTTAATCACCTAGGAAGCTCCAATGACTCACCCTCTCACCCTGGGTGCTGGGCTGATCCTGAAAGAGACCAGCACTTATGGTATCAAGAGCCATGAGTGAGGACTGTGCATCTTCCTGGCCTGACCAGGAAAGCCCTCCCTACCCTTGACAACTGGCATTCCCCAGTAGCTGGGAGCGAATCTATGCTGGTCCCTCTTGAACCTGCCTTATCAATCAGTCCTCTTGAGTGTAGTGCAATTTGTTATAGTATACTACGTGGTCTGTATTTACAGTTTTCAGTTTTGCAAGGACCCAGTAGGAATTTAAAAGAAGTTTTTCTAAGTGTAAAAGCAGTTGGGAGTCGTGGCCTCCTGTATTTGGTTTTTGTTTTTATTTTTAAGTTTTGATAAATTTTCTGATATTATTTCATTGAAAAGATTGTGCATTTCAGTGGTTTGTATTTCTGAGCCTTCATCTATCCCAATAAATCTTAAGCTTGTTATTTTCCTGTTATCTCATATTTCTTAAAGTTCTATTCATGGTCTCTGGACATGTTTTCTCCATGGTCACCTTTATTTTCTAGATTACATGTTTTGTCTTCCTTTCCTGGGAAACTCTGTTTTCCACGTGGCCTAGTCTGTTGGTGATGGTTTCCATTGAATTTTTAATTTGGTTTATTGTTTCATCCATTTTGAGCATTTTCTACTGATTCTTCTTCAGAATATCTATCTAATTGTTGAAATGATCTTTAATTTCTTGTATTTTCTCTCAGTTTATTCCTTACATCATATTTTACCTCATAGTTCAGTTTAACTATGAAATTTCTGAATTCCATGTCTGACATTTCCTCCACTGTGGTGTCAATGGAGATTATTATTGACATATTCTATGTTATTTTGGATGGCTTGTTCCCTTTCTTTTTCATATTGTTTGTGTGTCTATCCATCTATCTGGATGGATCTGATGTGTAGATTTTCTACCTTATGAGTTTATGGTGTCCTTTTATGTTACCAGTACCTCATAGATTGGGGGGGGGGGGGATCCCACTGATATCAACAATCTATGTAAACAATATATAGCAGTAGACTAGGTCTTTAGTTCCTATTTTGATATCTAGTATTAATTGGTACAGTATTTAGAGACAGTAGGATCAGCATTTCTATCATTAAAAACAGTAAATAATTATGTATTATGTGTAGCTTAAAATCAAACAATAGGTGTTGTCTATGACTTTGGCCATATTAATTGTTGATGTGACATTGGTGGTAGGGGCAGATGTTATTTACCTCTTAATACATTAGTATAAGAAGTGAAGGATAGAGTTGAGTATGAGGAAAGAAGAAGAGATAGGAGAGTATAAAATTGTTTGTAATTTCAAAGGATGCATAGGGCAGATGCAGTGGTAACTTAGGTATGTTGTTAATGGAAAAGAAAAATAGAATAATATAAAGGAGAATAGAAAGAATGGGACTTGGGTGTCAGAAATAGAAAAAAAAAGAGAGAGGGAGACAGGGAAAATAGAGTTCTGGAAAAGACAAAACAAAACAAAATCAAAATATGCTAATCAAAACCCCTAACCCTCCATATACAGAGCATGGAAATATAACCCTTTCTGAAAAAAAAGAAAAGAAAAGAGAGGTTAAAAAAAAGCTAGAAATGAAGAGAGAGAAACAAATATAAATATGTGCAGGAGTTCTTGAATCAACCATTGCACATTCAAATAAAACAAAACCCAGTATAGAAAAAAAAAAAAAAAAAAAAAAAAAAAAAAAAAAAAAAAAAAAACAGAACAGCTACAACAACAAGCAAACAACAAAAACTCAACAAAAAAATCTTGGTGAAATGTATCCACTATGGTGGACAAAATAGTTAGTGAGCACATGTCTTCACTCTCTGTGCCCAACTGATTTCCTTTTTGGTTTCTTCTTGAGATATGAAGTAAGCGTGGGAGTATCGGCCATGGGTGGTGTGTACCTTTTTATTGTGTTGCTTGCTCACTGACTTGAAGATTGAGGCTTAAGACTTCCAATTTCCTTCTTGTGATTTTAGTGTGGGCATGCCGGGGAAGCTGGGTTGTGGGTAGGCAGCAAAGTGGCTATTTACATGCTGGTGGTCCAGCTGGCCTAGGCCAAGTGGATTAGGGCTGGGTGCTGCGTCCTGCAGGCCAGCAGCAAAGCAGTGTGCTGGGCAGCGTGGGTTGTGATGTGGCTGGCCACGTTCGGGGATCCCAGCTAGCCTGTGCTAGGTGGATCATGGCCAGGCACTGGGGTCTGAGGGCCTCAGTGAAGCTATGTGTTGCGCTGGGCAGGTCCGGCCAGGAAGCTGCAACATCCTGGCATCAGGGCTTTGGGCTGGCTGCTAAACTACAGGCCTAGTAGGCAGAGTGGTAGGCCGGGTCAGGGCTAGAGGGTTAGGAGATTGCAGACTCTGGAGCCAGAGGACCCTGGTGGGTGCTAGACTGATGCTGGACATGGCAGGTCCCAGGCACCCAGGGAATAGTGGATGTTGAACTGGGGAGGGAAGTGGTGACAGGGCTGGTTCCCAGACCCTCGGGCTGGATAAGCCAAAAGCCAAATGCTGTCACACTTACCTTTCAACCTCCAACCCACTATAGCTGGCCCTGTCAGCCCCAGTGAGCCACAGGACTAATGGGCTGGAGCGAGCTAGGATCTCTTCTGCCTCTCTAACCTGTGTCCCTCACCCCCACCCAGAGTAAATTCTCCCAGTTTCTGACTTTCTATGGGTATGTTAGGCTCAGACAGGACCACGGAGACCTAGTTGCAAACTCAGGGATCTAGGTTTCTAGTTTCTCTTGGCTCTGCCACACCACAATCCCACGATGTCCCAGTACAGTACTATTATTAGTGTAAGCATAAAAAGGAAGCAAACTTTGGCGAGACTTTCCATGGATGGGTTGGGTTTGCTTATAGAGAGGAAAAGGGTAAATTATGGAAGAAGGTAAAAATGAGCAATGGTATCCCTTGGAATTCATTAGGAGACAAGTTAATAGGCAGCAAATTATCTTGGAAAATTATAATGGGATATGATGCTGGAAAGCTAGATTAAGTTCAGACCAAGGAGGACATTCAACACTAGGTTAAGATTTCTCTACAGTGCTTTGGAGGTATTCCAGGAGGATTATTTTTTAATCAATGTTTAAGGTGAAATGGCTTGGAGGGGGCTGGAAGCAGTAAAATCTATTGAGGGGGATGCATTACATTGGGCTAAAGTACTATATACTCATACTTCAGTAAAGGCAGAGAAAATAGAGCTAAAGCAATGAATCTAAGAAATATTCAAAGGAAAAACTGACAAAGTCCATGTCAATTTGTACTGTCTATGTAAAATGTATTATATTCATAGAGTTCCAAGTTTACAATGTGCTATCACATATAATAGAAGTTAAAAAAGGATTTTGAGTCTCAATCTTGAGTAAACAGAGTAGTGATAGAATCAATAGAAGAGTATACATAATATAACAGTAAGAAGCTTTTTTTTTTTTTTTTCTTTTTGGTGCTGGGGATGGTGACCAGTGCCTCTTGATGCAAAGAATGCACTCTGCCACTGAGCTATAACCCCAGTTCAGAAACGAGTTTCTGTTTGAATGCAGGCAAGGACAACCAAGTTCAGAAAGCCTCTATCAGAGATATGTGGAACGGAAGGAAAAGAGCAATCAGAGATGGAATTATAAATCTGTAAATAACATGCAGTAAGGTGATCAGTCTTCTCTACCACAGCCAAATTGAAAAAAAAAAGTTTTGGTGAAGCCTTAGTTTCTATGATTTCCATATTTTATAGGTGTCTATATTTCAGTAGGTTATATTCATTTAAGGGAATGTGTGTGAAAACAAAATACTTCTAAGACTACATGTATATGAAATGACAAACCATAGATTTCTAACTCAGGATAAACAAACAATTCTTAAAACTAAAATGGAACTACATATATTTAAAGAAGATTCATTATGAGAACTTCATGAAATTTGGAGTAATTTTTACAATGTTTTTTTTTTTTTTTCCAAACCATTGCAGTTTGGCCTTGTCTTAGCTAGCTTTTGGTTTTTCAGAATATGATGGCAGCTTAAATCATGACTTAGTATCTTTTTTGCCTTTTTTTTCTTGTTAGTATTTTCATTATCTCAGGTTTTCATTGCTCTTTCTGGTATTAGGTCTATTTTAAATTCCAAATAATCCTTTTATTATTTAAATAATGCAGCATGTTTCTCAGTCATGTTAATGCATATCTTAAAATTATTTCCCTATTTATAGCATTATTTCTATTACTCTGTTGAAAACAGAGCTATGGAATGTGTGTGTGTGTATGTGTGTGTGTGTGTGTGTGTGTGTGTGTGAAATATCAGTGAAAATTTACTGAAACAATTAATAAATTTCAGTTAAGACCAATGGTCTTTTCACTTAACTTGATAATTACAACTGTTGTATAATATCTATTCTTTGAACCAATTGTTTGCATTATAGGAAATAAGATGAACACATAATTTTCTTTTTTTATGCTAAATAAAGAAGTAGTTTTATACACAGACCTGCTACAGTACCCAACTGGAATCTTTTATTTGTTCCAATTTATTTCTAATACTTAATGCATCAGTGCTGTCCTTCTCTTTTCAGAAGCCTCTTTAATTTCATTCACCATTACAGTGATTCATTATCCTTGTCCTCTTGCTTCTTCTGATCTAGTGCTTTATTGCATATCCTTATAATAGTTTTCTTCAAGCACCACTTCTAATGACTCTGCCTCAATTTCACATTTCAAAATCTGCCTTTCCTCATCAATTCTATGAGATTCTAGTTACCTCCCATTTTTAATTTGAAGTTGATGAATTTTCATATTTCCCTTTATATTTGCTTTCTTATCATGGATCCACAATCATATAGCAATTGATAGAAAGTATCCACCATGCTCTCAGGGTTGTACATATAAGGAAAATTCTAGGGACTGTGGGCATAGTTCAGAGGTAGAGTCCTTTTCTGGCCTACACAAAACCCTGTGTTCAAGCACTAGTACCAAAAGAAAAGAAAAGGAAAATTCTGGACTCCAGAATATATAGCAGAGTTTCTTAACCCCAGAAATACTGATATTTAGACAGGATATATATATCATATATATATATATATATATATATATATATATATATATATATATATATATATATATATATGATATATGTATATATGTATTTCTTGTGGAAGGATGTCCTGGACACTGTAGAAGGTTTAACAGCATTACTAGCCTCTATCTACTCCCACTGTAAGGTCTGACAACTAAAAAAAAATTTCCAGACAATGCCAATGTTCCCTGGTGGAGGGGTCAATTAACATAAAATTGGGAATTACAGATCAATAGGATCACTTAAGAGGATCTATTCACTTTGGATTTAGATTACTTTTTTGGCTCATAGCTACACTTAGGTCTTTAAATATTTAGTGTTTTCCTTGGTACATTATCCTTATACTAAGCATAACTAGCCAGTGAATTTTCAGTACCCTTTCATCATTAATTTGTAAAGTGATTGTTATCCTATTTAAGTTTTCCAAGTGATATCCATGGCAAAATGAGACTTAGTCAATATATGAAGTTTAGGATAGTAGGTTTCCAAAAGCACTTGAAATTAGACATGATAGATATTTTATTATATTGTGGGAAGAATGTTGAAAGAGGAATTAGGGACATTGTATGCTGGTCTATAAACCAAGTTGGAACATTGACAAGAGATAGTGTCTTGTTTATCAATCATTCCAGAATGGATGATCTTAAGGACTATGTATGCTTACCTGGAATTAAAGCAAAATTAAGATATCTACATCTGTCATTCTTCCATATTTCAAATGAGGGTATAAATTTATATCATGTCTGGAAAGAAACTAACTTAATATACAATGACAGAACATAAGAACAATTGCATTCGTCCATTTAAACTTGAAGAACTACTTTTAACATTTATTGTAAGGTATATCTGGTGGTGATGAACTCTCTACCATTTATTCTTTTAATCTAGAAAAATTTTATTTTTTCTTTGTTTTTGAAAAGCAGTTTTTCCAGATATAGTATTGTTGATTGACAGGTTTTTAAAGAAAATAATTTCAGACTTTTGAGTGTATCACTACCCTCCCTTCTGAGCTGTAAAATGAATGAAAAGTTTACTGATAGATTTTGAAGATTCCCCCACATGTTACAAGTCTTTTTCTTTTGTTAATTTCACAATACTTTGTCATTGACCTTTGAAAATTTGATTATAATCTGTTTTGGTATTGGTTTCTGTGGGTTCATATCATTTTAGATCATTTGGACCTCACTGATCTGGATGTTTATAAATGGAATTTTACCTTTGCAATAATCTCCCCAACACCTACCCTTCTGTCTGTCTCTCTAATTTCATCTTAAAATACCCTTTCCTTTACCTACTGAGGTGGTCTTTTTTAAAAGGCAAATATTTAAGGGCATTTTTTTTTTTTTTTTTGCTAAAGGTTAGATGCATGCCTCTCCCTGGAATTTGGGTTTCCTTCTTATTGATTCAATCAATCACATAAAGCAGAAGAAATGTCGTATGACCTTTAAGGATAGACTAGAAAAGGACACGAAACTTAGAATATTGTCATAGTTCATTTTGGCTGCTATAGTACTGTAGACTGAAGACTTGAAACAAATATATGCATTTCTCATGGTCCTAAAGGCTGGAAAGTCCAAGGTCAAGGAGCCAGTAGGTTAAATGTATGGTGAGGGTCTGCTTCCTGGTTCACAGAGTTAGTTGCCTTCTTGCTGTTTCCACACATGGTGGAATGGCTGTGGGGACTATCTATGGTGTCTTTTATAAAAGCATTAATTTCAATCATGAGGGCAGATCCTACCTAAAGCCCCATCTCCTAATACCATCACAGTGGGGGTTAGGTTCATATGTTGGTCGGAATTTTTTAAGAATACAAACATTTAGTCTACCATCTGAAGGCTTTCTCATATTTCCCTCTCAGAAGTCATTTGATATGCTTTTAAAGAAACTCAGCACACATGAAGAAACTACATGTTGGTGTGCTACTTGATAGTCCCAACTGAGCGAAGACTTCAAATTATCCAGTCCCTTCACTAGATGTGTAAGTAAAGAAGACTCCAGATAATTTCAGCTCCTGGTCAATGAATCATTCTAAGTTCAATTGCATCTTTACATCTAAAGCCACGGATAAATCATCTTTATTGTGTCCAGTATGAATTGCTGGCCTGTAGAATTCATGAGAATAATAATAAGGTTATTGTTTAATGCCACTAAATTTCGCCTTTTTTAAAAAAATGAAGGCATACTAACTGTAATACTTCCTTAAGGCCCCTAAACTTTCTTTTACTTTAGAGACTGTGGCAGATGTGGTTAACTGGGCATCCATTCTCCAGATGCTCCGAATGTTGGATCACAGCTGCCTCTTTACTTTGGAAAATTAACTTTGGCTGACAGGAATTGCTTTGCATGGGAATTGCATCTCTCCACCCCTGCAATGCAACCCTTAGCTAATGAATGACCAACACAATTATTCATAGGTTCGAAATGGCCAACCCTTTACCTAATGGAAAGGAGCACTCTGAAGTTCAGTTTATGCTCTAGAGTTTAGTCCCTCTTGGTAGCCTTGATGTGAGGAACATATCCTCATTTAGTTTTTGCATAATCCCTATTCTGCTTGCTCTGTTTAGAACTTTTTCCTGAAAAACACTCTTAATAAATCATGTCTCTTCAAATTCCTATCTCAGGCTCTGCTAATCAAGAACTTAATCTAAGACAGATCTGCACATGAGCTCTCTCTGTAGAAACATTGTGCTCCCATGATCTTGCTAGGCAGATTCATTCTCATATTTTACTTTTCAGTCTGAAGTTCATGTCTTACGACAGGAAGAGTTTCCTGTTCCAACTTATTCCCTTACTCTCCCCACCTTCATAAATTTCTATCATATCATACTGTTGATTTATTCATACAATGTTTTTTTTTCCAGTTTGACAGTCTTAAGTTTATTGGTTTAACACTGGTAGAGTGTCTAAACCTTTTTCTTCTCCACTGAGTATAGGAAACATGGCATTTTTCACTCAATATTGCACTTCTAATGCTATTAGTACAATGTACTATATGCAGTAGATATCAATAAATATATGTTGAATGCATAAATGACTAGAAAGATAAAATTTTGCAGTAACCAAAGATGTATACAAAGTTTTATTTTAAGTAATGTATAAATTCTATTTAAATTGTGATACTTGAGGCTCTCACACAGTAATATGTCATTAAAAACTATATTAAGCAACCATTAAAATAATACCTTAAGATAATTTCTTGATTCTTTTAATTTAGGGCTGAGGGTGTAGCTCAGTTTTAGAACACTTGCTTAGTATGCTTGAGGCCCTGGATTCAATCCCCACCCCCAGAAAAAAAAATAATTTCCTGATTCTTTTAATTTAAAACACCTTAAAATGTCCATAATAAAATCTATTAGGCAAATCAGGAAGAAAGGATAAATACTATATAATTTCAGTTTAGTCTACATATATGCATATATTTGGAAAAACAGAATAGTGCAAATATGTCAATATTTAGCAATGGATATGAGTGAATGATAAACTGTTAATTTTTTATTTCTTTTTGTAATAACTTCTTAAATTTTTCCATTCTTCCAAATTATGTACAATGAATATGACAATCATAAATAGAAACAACTACCAATTGAAGCATTGTTTCGGGAAATATAATGCCTTAAGGCACCAGGTATTGGGGGGGGGCAATTAGGAATATAACATTAGCAATAGTAGTAGCTACTATTCTCTTTCTTAATGTAGTTTGTAAAGCGTTTTAAGTACATTTTTTTAAACCATATGACTGAGAGTTATTCCTCACAGTAGAAAGATGATAGGGAGTATGCTATAATTTTTTCCTAGAGAGAGAGTGGTAGAAGATTCCACCTTTGCTAAAACAATTAGCTATCTATCCAGTGAGAAATTCAGGAGCTATCTGTGGAGATTAGGAATGATGGGGATTCAGAAAAGAGAAGATTATGAATAGGTGAAACTACTCAGGATGGAATATTGTTGAGTTCTCTTAAGAGGACTAGATGCCTTCTTTAATAGTATTGGACAAGAGAATCTACTGGCAGTAAGAAATATAAATGATTACTACTTTTTATAGAAAATACAATTAGACATAGCTGATTGAGTGTTAAGATAGGATATTACCACTTGGCCTTCTTTGGCCCTTGCCATCAGTTGGTCATCCATGCATCTTGAGGAGAAGAGAGAACTGTGTACATAAGGTTTTTACAGCAATTGTAATGATTCCTCACCCTTTATCCTTGTATGATTTCAAACACTGGAATTTTAGGAAGTAATGGATGGTGGATTAGTCACCTGTGGTGAGTGAATTAATCAACATTTCATCCCTGTCTCAAAAAGCCAGAGAAAAACAACTTCATTGAGTTTAGAACCCCCATGATTCAACAACTCCCCCAAAGTTCTACTTCGGAACATTGCTGCATTTTGAGGACCAAATTTTCAACACATGAGCTTTTTAGGGACATTCCAGATTCAAACCATAACATGATCTTCCGTGGTAACCTAACCCATTTCTCAAGGGCCTTACGTGTCAAGAAAGATCTTTCATTGTTATGTGCTTCTATTAAATGTCACTTTGCTGCTTTCCTGGGGTATGAAAACACATTTTCAAAATAATTTCCTCAAATCTGAAACTTGGAATTACGCCATAACAATTGAATCTCCATTTGGGGACCAATCCATCTATCACAGTCAGTGATGAAGTCTTACTGATTTCTTATTTATTCAAAATCATTGAACCTTTCATGCATATGATAAACAGATGACATATTTCCATTTTTAATCAATAATTTGTTCACAAAATATTTGGGATTAAAGTTACAAAAGATTTAAAATTTTTTTTCAGCTTTAATTTTGTGTGTATATTGTCTCCATGCTTTCAGAGTTTATATATAATCTTTTTCAGAAAGTTTTTCCTCTTTAGTTTTATGGAGATATGTTTTGTATTAAAATGATTGAACATATACTGAGCACTTCCTGAGTTTTTATTTCTATAAAATCTTGCCTCTTGGCTTTAAACCTATTTATATTATTTCTTTAACTCCATGGCTGCATTAATTGCTTTCATTTTGCAGCCTTCTATGAATCTGTGATAGCTTGTATTCTCAAAGATTCCAAGAGATAACCACATTTAGACCCTTCAAAGTTTATTTTTCATTCAATTTTTAGAAAAATTTTCTGGTTAGTTCACTGCTGCAGATTAGAATTAGTCTGGCATTTAAAATTAGTACTCAGGGGAAGTGATGAGAGTCTTGCTACCTGAGTTACTCTGGCTCTGGCAGAAATAATATTTATGTGGAGAACAAAAAGATCATTTATCTGGTTTGTATTTGGAGTGGAGTTGGATGAGATATAAGGCTAGAACTGAACTTACTCAATGGAGTTTCTTTATTGAGGCACCATGTTGCTCTGAGCTGTCTGTCATACACTATAAAACTCCTACTTTTCCAAGAATTTAGGATGAAAACACATTTACTGAACTTCCAGCTGAGTAAGCTGTGTTGAAAATATAAGGATAAATATGACTCTTATATTTGCTCTGAAGTGTGGTTAAGGAACAATTTTTGTAAAAAGGCACAGTGGGGGTAAGTTAAGAGAGGGACCGACAGCAGTGTCACACTTCTGGGCACATTTGTGGAATGAGTAATCTGGGTCAGCAGAGTATGAGGATAAAGCAGAGAAGGATGTTTAGCCTCAAAAGGGAACATTTAGTTACTTGCACAGACTGTGATTTTTTTTCTATAGTTTTGGGAAAGCCACTACAGGTTTGTAAGGCGTTTAGCCACAAAATCTAAATTTGTTCACAGTATGGAGGATGCACCAGGATAGGAAAGGATTGAAAGAACAGAACCTTGGTAAGAGAATATTATATCAACCAATGAAGAGGAAATGAGATATAAGACTTTAACAGCAGGATATGGAAAAGTAAATGAATTAAATAGATTTTATAAGGACAGAATAAAGCAGAATCAGCAATTATTTAAATAGAAGAGTGTTTCATTTTCTGCAGAAACAGGATCATTTAAAAAAACTATACTAGATCTAAGTTTATGATACTTTACCATGGGCACCTAATATTCATGTATGTTACTTCATTCTCTTGCTTGTCTGAAAGTTTGCTTACTCTGTATCCCTGACTTTCAATTCCTAGTATTATCCTTCATTTTCCATAGCAATGTTGGATACTACATTTTAATGATGAATCAGGTTTAATTCACTGGCTTATTGATATTAGCTTCCAACTTATTTCTCTATGACATGTTTTTTTTTTTTTTCTTATTTCTACTAGGTATGTGGTAAAAGCACAAAAACATACATTGGATTAAAATAGTTCACTTTTGATATGTTTGAGACATAAATTTGACATGATTGAAAGTATTTGTGAAAGTCTTTTCATAAACTGTCAATTGTCTTTCAAAGGAAATATATATAATCCATTAAAAATGATGACAAAAAACAAGCTTCATTGTGTTTTGTTTAGGATTATTTTGTGGAAACATGTGATTATTACAATTTTCTTCCTTGCTATATAGAAATCTATTATAATCCTCAAACTATTTTTGTAAAATCAACTAAATGTTATCACTGGCGTTCTACATTCATTTAAAGTCCCTCAGTGGTAGGACTATTAATGACAGGGATCCCACACAATTTATCTTATTAATTCTTTTTTTTTTACTTTAATTTTTATTATTATCATTTTTTTTTTTTTTTGGTGGTGCCAGGGATCAAATCCTCGGCCTCTTGCATTCTAGGCAAACACTCTACCACTGAGCCACATATCCATTCCTCTTGTTAATATTTATATACACCATTACCTAATTTGAGTTCAAATTTCATATGGCTGTCTTTAATAATGAGCAGATATTTTAGAATAAACAAAGAGCAAAAATTTAAGATAAACAATGGATTTTTGTTGTATATTATATACATATGCACATATATAGGTACTCGACCATTTCCCCACTTTTTGACTCCATTATTTAATTTTCATTAATTGACTTGTAGGTCTGTTTTTATAGAAACATAGTGATAATGAATAGGCAAGGAAAGAAGCTGTTACCTTCTCAAACTTATTTCCTTGAATATTGATGAAAACAATGTCTAGCAGGTGGCAGTAATATATACGAAGAAAAATCAGGACCTTGATTTGGTGAGGATACCTTGGGTTGAATAATTTCCTTTTCATTTTGACAGGATCTCTAATATTGTACTTTCCACTCTCCTCATTATATGATTATTTCATAGTTCAAAAGTGTCAGAAGGATATTGAACTCAGTTATAAATTATAAAACTAGAATTATCATACTTAACATAATTCCAAGTAGCTGGAATTATGTGTGCTTTCCTTCACTTTGAAGACCACATTATTTTAATAGTAGCAATGATATTTGTGCATGGCTTCTTTATCTATTTCAACCTATTATGTGACTATAAAGGAAGTAGAATAAATAAATGATTTGATATTCATATTAGTTCCAAAATTAAGAATCATAGACTATATTATTATTATTATTATATTAGTTACCTAGGTGGTCTAAAATGTGAAAACAGAATTAAAGGGCTAATAAAAAACTGAGGGAGGGGCTGGGGTTGTGGTTCAGCAGTAGAGCACTTATCTAGCATGTGTAAGGCCCTGGGTTCAATCCTCAGCACCCTATAATTATAAATAAAATAAAGAGGTATTGTGTCCAACTGTGACTAAAAAATAAAATATTAAAATAAAAACTGAGGGAAAGAAATTTTCCCTATCAGTGAGCTATAATTTACCAAAAGTTAATAGTGTGAGGTTAAAGTCAAGGTGAAACTTTAACTTAGGCTAAGACTTTCTAGTGCCATGTGCCACTGATTAATATAAAACTTAAGGCACAACAAATTGAGTCTACAAATAAATCTCTATAAGAGCATTTTCTTTGGATAACAGCCTATGGTGAGGGTTTGTTTTATTGTAAGATCTAAAAATCAATACAATTAAATCCATCAGGTAGTCTTGGTCCATAGAGAGGGAAACCATAATCTTAATTTCTATGGGATTGTATCATGGTAATCATGTGGGACTTCCTGGACTTCAATCCTGACTCGAATTCCCAGGAAAATCTTTGTGCCATGTGACACTGCAGACTGAGGTTAAATAATTTATTATTTTAGTTGATTAAAAGTGTAATTCATACTTCATGGATTTTGGAAAATAAGAGTTTATCTCAAGAATGAGAATCCATAAACTATTTTATAGTATACATTTAAAAATAAATTTAAGTATAAAATATCATAAACTTATATGAAGAACTCAAGTGGCAATGTATAGAGAAACAAGTGGTATATCTTAATTTATCTATTTATTCAATCTGTTTTTTGCCAGACTTTGTTCTAAGCAGAAGCTATTTATCGGTAAACATAAAAGATAAATGCCTATCATATTGATACTTACAATTAAGCAGAGGAGACAGTTAAAAAGATACACAAGTAAATTAGGCAGGAAGGTACAAAGTGAAAACTAGTGAGGAGAAAAATTAGGAAGAAAGCCAGGTAGGAAGGGTTCATAGTTCATATATACATGAAACTTAATATTTCACATATATATGAAATACAGAAAGCTGAGCAAAGAACACTATTAGTAAAAGAGCCATTGCCAAGGAGCTGTGAGCTGAAAACTAATAGAGGTAGCAGAGGACTGGGAAATAATTGAGTTCTGAATAGACAAAGTAAAGACACCTTGTTGAAGACTCATGGTATTCAGTAATGATCTCAAAAATGACACAAGGTAAATGTTATGCTAGTCTAGGCGTTAAGGAAAGCCCAGCTTGGCTTTCTTTAATGAAGATTAATAATAAGCTTTAAGATGACCAATGTGATCTACAAGAAAATTAACTGCCTAAATAATATTCAATATTTCCATTAATGAAAAAAATAAAAATCTGGACACTCAAGCAAATATGCATCAAAATTGTTCCTATAAAATAAAAAAACCCAACAATGTTATACATAGGAGAATGTGATTCATATCTTGGGAAAAAATCAAACATTAATAATAACTGCAAAATAAAGAAAATATTATATGTATATTAGAATAGAATACAGGCTTAAAGTTAGTGGTATAAATTGTTATTTTTTGAAACTAGAAAAAAGAAGAGGAAATTAAACTGTGGATGCGAAAGATAGATCCTGAAAACAATAATAAACAGTGAAATATACTCCTAAAATGTATAATAATAAAAAGTAACAATAAAATCAATGAAAACCAAAAAATTTGGATAGTTAACCTATTAATGTACAGGCAAAACCCTTATTGTCATAAAATTAAAATAGAAATTTTAATGCATAAAAGCAAAAGTGTATATCAAAAGACATTAAAGCCAGAGTAATATCATATTAATAACTTTATTCCAATAAATTCAACAACTTGAATTAAATGTACAAATTTTTGAAAGATGAACACAAATCAACAAATTTGACAGAAGAGTTGAAATCTGAATAGCCTCATATTTATGAAAGAAATCACCTTATGAAACCATTATGATTCTGACACGAAAAATAGTGCCACATGAAAAAGAAATAGACTAGAACTCCTCATGCAGATACAAAAATCTCCTTACAAAGTATTAGCAAATGAGGGCTGGGGTTGTAACTCATTGGCAGAGCTCTTTGTCTAGCATGCATGAAGCACTGGGTTTGATCCTTAGCACCACATAAAAATAAACGAATAAAATAAAGGCATTCTGTCCATCTGCAACTACAAAAATTTTTAAAATATTAGCAAATGAAATATAGCAATATCTTACTATATAATGCATCATAAGACAGGTTAATTGTAGGAATGCAAGATTGTTTTAACATTAGAAATCAATTCACCAAAAATTAAATCAATTAAAAAAATTTATATTTTCAGAATATAGTGGACTAATCACTAGATCTTCAATAAGTGAAAACAAAGCATTTAGTAAAACCCATTCATGACTGGGGAAGGAGTGAAATTTAACCAAAGTTAGGTTAACAAAGATTTTATTCCTAAATGGGAACAAAACAGTCTGGATTTTCATTTATGTCAAAACTGGAAATTTGAAGAGGTTGCATTTGGTCTCTCCAAATGGGTGGGGATATTTTTTTTTACTTGTCATTTATAGGATCACAGCATTTGGAAAAAATTCCACATTGTAAATACCTTGATAGTTGTATGATTAACTTAGCCATGTGTGCTATTGTTAAAATGCATCTGTCTGTTAAGATCTGTGTATATTTCATTGTATCCAAATTTTACAGCATCAACAATTACACTGATTTTCAAAGAGACATAACAAACAAAACATACATTTTACTAAATAGGGCAACCCACAAGAGGTCTTTGATGAATCAAATCTGAAATGCCATAATGTATATGAGTATATTGTAGATTTGATAATAACATTTAGGACTTGGGTTCTGAGCCTAGTTGTATTCTCCAAGGCAGCACCAAAGACTGAGACTATTAAGGTTGTGCATTCATTCATAAGTATGCATGTCTGTGAGTGTGTAGTATTGTGAAAAGGAAACAATAGTTTCCATTCTAATGATTTAAATTCAAAAAAATGATCAATATTTATCCAAGAGATGTTATGTTTTTCTGACAATTTTTTTTCTGGAAAAATTCCAAGTTTTCTTTGTGTAAGAAAAGCCTTTCAGAAGATCACTATATGTTGGTTTAGCTGGAATTTTTGTGAAAAGCTATACTCTCTATTCTGCATTAGTATTCAGGCATGAATTATCCATGCTGATTATCTGTTTGATCTACATTTCTAGTAATTTCTTTCATTGTGGCTAACTCCTTTTCATGCTGATCATATTCACATAAGCAAACTGATGGGCCACCCTCCTGACCCACATGATTATTTTGCCTGTCTTTATGATCTGTGCAGTTTATTGCATGATTAGTCCAGCTGTGACCAACAGAGCAGATTTTGAAGACGGAATTATTGAGTCAGCTGTGCCACAGTCTGCAGAAATGCAGACCCAGTCCATGTGTTGTTCATTTTTTAACCTTGGATCCCATGTTATTTTTTTCTATTTATATGGATGAAAGAAATGGATGTTTAATTCCCAGTTTGTTATACACTGTGAATATATAGTATTTTACACTAAATGTTTTATTGGTGCTGTATTTTATAAATAATAATGACCCAATTGCATATTTTTGCATTAATAGAAACCTCAATCAGTATAATTCATACTCAGTTCATTTTTGACCATAATAACATTTCAATCCTAGTTTCTTATTTTCATTAACACTATAACAATTTTCTTTGTGAGAGTTTAAAGGATAAATATAATCATACGGTTTAAAAATGGAATAATGTGTTTTTTCCTAGATATACTAAGCAATAGCTGTACTTTTTAATGGAACATTTTTTTATGCTAAGTCAAGTATTAAGGCATTTCTCCACATACTTTGACCACTAGACAAATTATTATTTTCCACTTGCCTTCAAGCCAAGTGAATATATATTCTCCCTTTTTCATGTTTTTGATAGATCTAGGAAGATACATTCTTTTATATATCTTTATCTAAGAAACTATATTCATAATATTATCTTTTTGTTCATATGCTAATATTCCTTCAAATTTTATTTAATAACAAATTACTTAAAGAAAAGATATATCTATATAATCACATATGTTTTAGCTGGGTGCAGTGGTACATACCTATAATTCCGCAGCTCTTTAGACTGAGGAAGGAGGATTTCAAGTTCAAAGCCAACCTTAGCAATTTAGCAAGGCCATAAGCAACTTAGTGAGCTCCTGTCTCAAACTAAAGTATAAAAAGAGCAGGGGATGTGGATCAGTGGTTGAGTGCCTGGGGTTCAATCCCTAGTCCTAAAAGAAAAAAATAAATAAATATGTTTAACATTTTTCATTTTTTCCACTTCTCATATATAGCTACTGTGTTTATGGCCAGAGTGAAGACTGATATGAGTTTAGGTAGACCGCAATTGCACAAAAAGGTTTTCAGTTCACATGAGATTTCAGCCATCCTGTTATTTGTTTCTTCCTTTGAATAAGCATACTCTCTAATTTTGAAGTTTGAGCTCCTGACCTTAAATAAAAAAATATTCTAAATTGTAAAGTTATGATTAATTCATGATTTTTCATAACTTTGAAGATTGATATTGACCTAAAGTTTGTAGTCAGATTCATTAATACCTGGAATCAGATTGGATATGAGTCCTCTCAGAGAGGCTTCCACCAGAGAAACAAAAAGTAGTAGAGAAAAGTATGTTCTTTAATTTTTATGATTGGTCTGTATTTAGAAGTCCCTGGATAAAGGACTTTACTTTAAAAATTAGACATCCTTAGGGCTGGGGTTGTTGCTCAGACGTAGAGCGCTTGTGTAGCATGTGCGAGACACTGGGTTCGATCTTCAGCACCACATTAAAAATAAATAAATAAAATAAAGGTAAAAACATAGACATTATTTTAATTCTAGAACTCACAACAATAATGAAAATAAGACATTAGCTAAGAAGCACCCACTTTATAAAGTGAATTATATATAAATGCCTTACATATTAAGGTAAACAAAAATTCAAGCTTTAGCATTGCTACTTCTGATTTTTGATAATCATGGCACATTCTGTATTAACAGGAAGTAAAATATAATTTCAAATTACAGATAGTAGTATGGAATGAGAAAAATACATGGAATTTTATAACTTTTCAAATTCTTTTTAGATGCTAAAAGGTATTATGATTCTTTCATAAATGATATACAATAATAAGTTCTTACATATACAAAGGAAATTAAGGGCAATTGATTCTCTGATACTAAGCAATAATAGTTTGTGAAAATGGAGGAATAGGGGAAAATGAGTTATCTTATAGGAAAAAAATAATTTAGCAAATTATTCTGAAGGATGTTAAAGCTTCCATTTCACAAAAAGTCTATAACCACGTTTTTTCAAAATGTAAAATGGATACAGGTCAAACACATTATTTAATTAATTAATATAAGAACAAGTAAATAATATGATGCAACTACTTCAATGGAAGACTCACCCTATTATAAACAGTGAATGATGCTGATAAAATATATTTATAATAAGATGTATGTGTGGTTTATAGGGGATAGCAATTATTTTTATACTGTAAATAATTCATTTGTCTGTTTATGGATAAGAATCACTATAGCTGTCTGATTTCTTTTTTTTAATAATTTTTAAAATATTTATTTTTTAGCTGTATTTGGCACAATACCTTTATTCTATTTATTTATTTTTATGTGGTGCTGAGGCTTGAACCCAGGGCCTCGCACTTGCCAGGCGAGTGTTCTACCCTTGAGCCACAACCCCAGCCCTGATTTCTTTTTTTAATGGTTCTTTTTAGTTACACACAAAAGTAGAATCCATTTTGACACAATTATACAAGCATGGAATATATCATTCTAATTCAGTCCCCGGTACCTCTCCTTCCTCTTCCCTTTTCTTTCCCCTCCTACCTGCTTACTTCTATTGATCTTTCTGCCAATTCCCCATAGTTATTATTACTATTATTATTATTTAATTAATTTCTGTGGATGTGCATGATGGTGAGATTCATTGTGGTGTATTTATATATGTATGTAGGAACATTATATCAGATTCATTTCCATTCGCTTTTTTCCATTCCTCTCCCCTCTCCATTGCCATCATTTCCTTTTGTCTGCTCCACTAAACTTCTGTTCTTCCCCCTCTACCCACTTATTGTGGGTCAGCTCTTACATATCAGAGAAACATTCAACCTTTGATTGGCTTATTTCACTTAGCAGGATAGTATCCAGATCTATCTATTTACTGGCAAATTTCATAAAGTCATTCTTCTTTATGCATTCATCTGTTTGTTCCATAGCATAGCTATTGTGAATTGAGCTGCTATAAACATTGATGTGGCTGTGTTACTGTAATATGCTGATTTTCAGTCCTTTGGATATGTACTGAAGAGTGGGATAACTGGGTGAAATGGTAGTTTCATTCCTACTTTTTTGAGGAATGTCCATACTGATTTCCAGACTGGTGGCACCAGTTTGCAGTCCCACTGGCAATGTAAGAGTGTACCCTTTCTCCCACATCCTTAATGTCTGATTTCTACAATTAACAGATTTCTAAAAGAGTAAAAAGAGGACGAGTGACCCTGTATTATCAGAAAATCCAATATTGTGTGCTTAAATAATGCCTAGCTTCCTTTGATGATACTCAGTGATCATTTTAGAACCTGAGAAATGTTGCCAGTGGGAAAAATATCTGTGAAAACACATGAAAGCAAAAATTAACATCTAATTTTAAGATATTATTTGATAGTAACACTCTTTATGATTCCTAACATTCTGTAAAATATGCTACATACACAGATGATGTAAGCAAGTAGCATTTTGGGGGGTCAAGGAATGCACATGAGTTGCACAGCTGCACATAATGTAACAAAAGGAATTAACAGCAATAAAATGTGAGTTTGTTGTTGGAAAGTACTATGAGAATAAAGGTTCTAGTGTATTTGCATAAGTCTGGGGGAGGAAAGTGAATTTCCCATAGACTTAGGAATATTGAGCTTGAATAAATTATATATAAATATCATAGAGTGATGATAACTGCCTTCAGAATTTTAGTGCTTCTGTTGTTAACTATTTATAACTTTCACTAGTGTATTTGCAAAACCATTAGTATTGAATGACTAATACTGTCTTTTTTTTCTGTCCCAGTTTTTATTTCAGTGTGCTGCTTAAGAATATCTAAGCAAAAGTGCTTCTTTGTTTCTCTGAGTTATGCAAATCATATTGTTCCAGGCTGAGAGCTTCTTTAAGTACACTTTCCATCACTCAGTTTTCTTTACTTCTAGAATTATTCCCTGTATTTCAAACAGCCAAGAAGTTATTTGCCTATGGAAACGATTTTGGACTCACCAGTTGATCTGACATTGGTGTTTTTTCTTCCCTTTTTAACCAACTATATTTCTCTCTCTGTGTGTATGTCTTTTACGTATTATAAACTCACTTCATAACATTTGATTCCCTGCCTATACCTGCCTTGTTTACTGCTGTATTCATAGTGTGTAACAAAGGTCTGACACAAAATGTATTTTCAAACAATACTAGTTATACAAAATAATGCAGTAAAGGGTCAGAATCAGCAGTTGTTTACAAAGTTAGCTCCAGGGAATCAAATGGCAGGTAGTGCAAAAGATTTCTTTCTTCTCTATCTGTTCAAATAGTAGACATATGTATGTTTGAGGAAAATTAATGAATTAGTAAACTTGTAGGAATCCTTTATGACTTTATATAATTTTTATATTTTAGCATGTTATGGCAGATACTTTTAGTAAAACATCCATGTTCAGCAATTTTTTCATCCCATGAAATGAATAGCAATCTTTCTCTCTCATGTATGTATTTTGACAAATAGAACCTGTTTCCAAAATGGCCAACAGTGTGAAATCATACTCAGTAAGTACGAATGAGCATAAGGTTAATAACCTGTTCTTTCTGGCATTGTAGATGACTGCATGAGCATAACTATAACAAAATAGGAACTTCTGAATTTTGGTACATTAAGAGCAAGGATAGACAACAAAATAGTTTGATTCCTACTGGCACAAAATGAGCCATTCTTAGTACCTCTCCTTCTTGTTCTCAGATGCTAGCTTATGCCATGTTCTTCACTTCTAATAATTTTGTGTATGAAACTCTTGATGTATACATGCACTTATATTTGAAATTGGCAAAAATTGCACATGATAATTATATATCTTAGCAATATGAGCCAAAATTCACTTAAGGCTGTCTTATCCAAAAGATGTCAAAACTTTAGAAGTTTGCATTTTCTAGGGATCACAATCAAACTTTAGGTGAAAATCAATATGATATATTAATGTTGTCAAGTACAGCCTCAATTTATAACTTCATAATGGATTGCAGCTTTGGTAATTCCGGCCTTTTAGCTGCCCTCTATGTCAGTCTAATTGTGTGCTGTGTGTTGTGTCAAACTGACTGAGCAAAGTGTTGTTGCATCCTGATGCTCTAAAGCTTCCAAGCAATTATAGAAGTTTTCCACTGAAATTTGCTATCAAAGTACCAAAATTGGTTTATTAGATGAGAGGAAAGATAGGGCAAAAAGGTCATACAACCTACATTTTTATGTGTTAATTAAAATATTTTCTGACACAAAACCACAATTTTCTTCATGGCCAAGTTAAATTATTTTCATTTGAAAAGTCTAGTATGTAACAAGAAACTTCTCTATGAATAAATATGATATTTTAAAATAGCCAAGCCAAAAATGTAAATAAGCAACAAGAAAACCTTTCTATAGCATCTGTCCGATTTTGGCAAACTAACGTCACCAACAAAAATAGATGAAGAAAATAAATATATACATGTCAATCCTCAAATAGTCACATGCTAATTCTACCCAACATCATATTATTATGTTTCAGGGCAAAATACTCGTAAGTCTAAGAGTAGTGTTGTTTGATTGGAGTAAAATATGATAATATGAAATAAAATGATCAGGGTCAAATTTAAGCAATATTTTGAAGTATGCATCTTTATGTCTTTAGTAACCCCATCTACATTTCATCATAGTTATCATTTCTTCTCACATATAACCATTTTTGTTTTGATGGTATTTGAATGCTAATTGATTCATTATAGCTACAAACCTAAACAAGTCTTTCCTCCTCTGTGACATGTTATGAAACAAATACTGGATTTCTATTATGATTTTGCTATGCTTTACATGGGGTCCCTCCTTCCACTTGGTCAATTATTTTTTATCAATGGATTATGATTATTATACCTGCTATATTAACATTTATGGGATTGAAATATTAATACATCATTCCTCCCAACTGACTGGCATATATTATTTTATATACACCTTCCATTTGTAACACCAAAAAAAATTTTTGAAAAGTCTAAATGTACACATTGTTGCAGCCAGTGAGAGAAAAAATCAAGAGATAAATAAGACCCCTGAAACATTTCATATACACCATATAGTTAGTGTAGAGGCAGAAAATTATATGCCATATTTATTATATTTTTAATGATCTAATTCCGGCCCCTTTCTTTCTATATTACAAAATGTTTCCCATCTCTTTCTGGACTTTTTTCTTAAAAAATCCACTATTTCTGTTTAAAAATAAAAGACTTCTTAATGTTTCTATGAAATAAATTTCCACAAAAAAAGTGAATATAGTTTCTCTCTGTGGGTTAAAAAAAGAAGAAAGACACTCATCTGCATCTTAAAGCTTGCTTATTTATTTATTTTTGCTTAAAGCTATTTGTACAACTGACAAAAATATTTAAGACACTCTGAATTCAAACTATCCTATGTACATACATAAATATGCCACAGTGAATTTCACCTTTATATATATATATATATATATATATATATATATATATATATATATATATATAATGTATAAATTTTCAAAAAAACCTAAATAAATTGAAGACTAAGAGAGTACAGGAAAAAGGAAAAGAGGGGGAGAGAAGGGGAGGGAAAGGGGAAGCACTGGGGACTGAATTGGAACAAATTATATTCTATGTTTGTGTAATTATGTCAGAGTGAACCTAATACTATATATAACTATAATGTATGTACAAATAAAAATTTTCAAAAATCCAATCTTACACTTTTAAAAAGTGATAATCTTTAGTAAAGAGCATATACTCAAATTGAATGACTAGAAGACTTTCGATTGCATTGAATGACTTGGAAAAACAATTATTGGAAATCTACTATGTATAAGATAATGGTCCAGGACCAGGGATAATTTTTTATCCTTCATTTTATTTATAACACTAAATTTTATTTTATTATTCGTGGCTAGAATCACAACTGAAAAATTCCTATAACATTACCAATTTGGATTGTTTTATTCTCTCAGGAATGAGAATGTCTATAGATTCTCTTATCTAGATTATATCTAAAAGAACCTCTTATGTTTGTCTCTGCAAAAATCTATGCAAATTCTGTCTCAATGAATTGCTGTGGTGACTTATTTACACATCCGGTCAATCTTTTTGGCATTCATGGCATTAAAATTGTATTAAAATGAGGACAATAATTTTCATGTTTAATCTAGTGTACTAATGAGTGTCATCTTTAATATTTGTAAAATACTAGAATCCAATAAAATCTTAGAATTATGATATAGCTCTCTAATAATACCAGTGCAGCTTTACATGTGTTAATGGAATGCCATATATAAACAAATCCATTTTTTATTTTGGTATGTTGGACCCACTAAACTGATGCTTTACTAGCTAAGGGATGTTGATGTTATTTCTCTACATAACATTATTTATTTAGGTACTTCTATAAGCTTTAGAAATGCTAGATATTGATAAGTACAAAAAGAAACTGGATTTTTATTGATTGTGGCTTCGTAAAGTCCACAAAGTCTAATAAAGAGTAGATCAATTATTTTTCTATGTAGACAAATTCAAGTTTTCCTTGCAATTGTTAAATCTCTCAACAACTTTGATTATAATTACCTGGCATTCATACCCTCTCCTTGTTCTTCATTCATTCACGCCTGAACTGAATTAATTCTTTTTTCCGGGGGTGGGGGGTGGGGGGGGATACCAGGGATTGAACTCAGGAGCATTCAACCATTGTACCATACCCCCAACCCTTTTTTGTATTTTATTTACAGACAGGGTCTCAATCCATTGCTTAGCACCTTGCTTTTGCTGAGGCTGGCTTTGAACTTTGTATCCTCCTGCGTCAGCCTCCTGAGTCACTGGGATAAATCATTTCTCAATTATTGAGCAAGCATATGAGAATTCCAGGACCATCCTTTGGAGCATGAATGACCTGAGTCCAATTCACTGACCAAGCTTATTCTTTCACTATCTAACAGATTCATATTTAAATATGTAATAAATTATATACCATCAATGGAAAAAGCAAATGCTAATAAAGGATGTAGCAATGTATTTAAAAAAAAAAAAAGGTAAGCTCAGGCCTGATTCCTGAGAGATGACTTCTGAGCTTCGACCATCATGGACAGTTTGTACTAGCTACATGATTTATGGCAAACACCTATTTAAATGTGTCTGAATCTTTTGGATGAGGGCTGAGTGCATGAAGTCAGTCACGTGGATGTTATTTTGTCTTCATGACTGAACTGCAATAAAACCGCTAAACATCAAAGCTTGAGTAAGCCTCCTTGGTTGGCAATGGTTTCCTAGATATACATCATTGCTTGGGGAATTAAGTGTCATGTGTTATTCTACTGAGAGAGGACAGTGGGAACTCCCTCCTGCTTTCTCCTAGATCTTACACTATCAACCTTTTACATTTGCTGATATTAATCTGTATCCTTTCATTGTAATAAAAACATAACAACTGTTCTGAATCATGAATCCTTCTAGCAAATTATTGAGCCACAGGTTAAATTTGGGTACAGAAAGTAAATAGGAATATATATAGTAATGAGTATATATTATATAGTACTAGTACTATATATAGTAATGAGTATAAATGAATATATATAATATATATATATATATATATAGCAATGAGTATATAGTAAATGAGTATTAAATGTCTGTAAAAAATAAAAATTGTAGACTACTCATGATACATAGACTATTCATGCTATATTCATATATATATAATATATATATATACACATACTATATAGTATATACACATATATCACAAAGTAATGAGTAAAATATATCTGTGCATGTAACACTGTGCATGTGTGTGACTTTTGAAGGAGAAGGTGAATAGAGTTGAGGGACCTAACAACTACTGTGTATTTACTGTAGATAAAGTGTATTAAAGAGTCTGTCATTTTAGTCTTCAAAACAGCTATGGTAGTATGGTGTTATTATCTTTATTTCACAAGGGAACCCATAGTCAGAAAGATTAAGCAAATTATCAATAGAGATCAAAGCCAAAATTATTGTTTTCCTGACTTCAAACCTAATCTCGTCAATGCTTTAACTTCTCTTCTGTGGCTAAAGGCTTTTTTATTATTTCAAAGAAATTAGAAAGATAGCACAGTGATTAATTTTAGTGGAAACTATTTTCTATCCCCAAATCTGAATTTGATTCTTTGATATACATATGTATACATATATATGAATGTATATATATATATTCATATATGTTAGTTATAAATGGATCCTCTATTTATTTAGTTATTTATGTATATGTGGTCCTGAGGATTGAACCCAGGGTCTCACTCATACCAAGTAAGGGCTCTACCACTGAGCCACAACTCCAGCCCCTGAATTTGATTCTTATGGAATATTGACCATAACCTTAACCTCAATATGGTAGAAGACATTCTAGTTTCTAATTCAAAAATAATAAAAAAGATAGATATATTGAACTATGAATATTTTGTACCAAAAATGTATCTGAAATCAAAACAGTATTTTCAAATTGAAGGAAAATATTTGTAATAAGTAGTACAAATAAACAGTTAAATGAAGGGTCAAAATGTGAGAAAAATGAGATAAATTCACAGACAATTTGTAGAAAGGATATGAATATGTTCCTTAAACTATGGAAAATATTCAAATTCATAGTTGGAAAAAAGTGAATCAAAATATCTTGAGATACCATTTTTCACTATAAAGTTGGGAAAAGTTAAAAGGTATGATAACAAATTCTATTGTTGAATTTGGAGGTAAATAAGAATACAAACATTATTTTGTTGGCCATTTTGTTTAGACAATATCAGACTACATAAAAACTTACATTTTGAACTCGCAATCCCATTTATACTCATCTACTTGAAGATATACATATAATAATATTAAAATACATATACAGAGTGTTATTGAACATTTTTTTGTAATGACAGAATATTGGAATCAACTAATGACCCTAGAAATAAAGCAATTTAATAAGCCATGTCATGTATATATAAATAAGAGGTATGTATTTTCCCACCCTTTCACCTTCAGTCTGTGGATGTTTCTTCCTGTGAGATGAGTCTTTTGAAGGCAACATATTGTTAAGTCTTCTCTTTTGAATCCATCTGTCAGTCTATGTCTTTTAATTGATGAGTTTAGGCCATTCATATTCAGGGTTATTATTGAAATATGATTTGTATTCTTGGACATTTTGGTTTATTTTTGGTTTTTAACTTGTCTTGGACTCCCCTTTGATTGGCCTTTCCTTTAGTATAGTTCCTCCTTTTGCTTATTTTCATTGTTGTGTTTCATTTCATCCTCCTAGAATTTTTGTTGAAGATGCTCTCACTGTAAATTCTTTTAACTTTTGTTTATCATAAAAGGTTTTTATTTTGTCATCAAATGTGTAGCGTAATCTTGCTGGATGTAAGATTCTTGGGTGGTATTCCTTTTCTTTCAGTGCTTGGTACACATTAATCTAGGATCTCTTGGCTTTGAGGTTCTGGGCTGAAAAATATGATGAGATACTAATTGGTCTCCCGGTATATGTGATCTAATTCCTCTCTCGTAGCCTTAAGATTCTGTCCTTATTCTGTATGGTAGGCATTTTCATTATAATGTGTCTTGGTGTATATCTGTTGTAATTTTGTACATTTGGTGTCATGTAAACCTCTTATATTTGATTTTCCAATTCATTCTTTATGTTTGGGAAATTTTCTGATATTATTTCTTTGAAGAGATTGTGCATTCCTTTGGTTTGAATCTCTGAGCTTCCTCTATCCATTAAATCTTAAATTTGGTCTTTTGATGCTATCTCATAATTCTTGGATGTTCTGTTCATCATTTCTTACCATCTTCACTGTGTGGTCAACTTTATTTTCAAGACTGTATACTTTATCTTCATAATCTGACATTCTGTCTTCCAAGTGATTTAGTATGTTGGTGATTTTTATCTGGTTTATTGTTTCCTTCATTTCATTAAGTGTCTCTAATAAATAAAAAGAAAATGTAGACTATTTATGAACTGATATGGATTTATTTCCAGTATATACTGGTAAGAAAAAAAAAACAAAGTGCAAAACGTACCTATAGTAGGGTATCATCTGTGTAACAATAAGGATACACAGGCACATACACACACACAGTCAAAATCATTATGTAAAGGATAGGCCAGAACCTAATGAGGTTTGCTACCAGTAAGAGGTGAGTGAGACAATGTAGTAAGAATGGGGGAAGAAAACTAGGTATTCAGGGTGGGTGGATGATACTTCTCTGGTAATGTAATTTTGGATACATTGTACTTTGCAACCATGTTAATGTTTCACATACTTTCAGAATAAATAAAATTAAGTTTTATAATCCCTGCCATACTAAGAGAAATGAGAAGAAACCAACAAAAGTGATTTGAAAAATATTATATACATACTGTAAGCTAAAAGCACACAAAATTTGTGCATTAATACTGCACTTAGTAAATTTCCTTTCACAATTTCCTTTGCTTGCTTAAGGCAAAAAGCAAAAATTAAGTATACTGTGGAGGATAGGCAGGCAGTTTTCAAACTGTCGGATATTATTCTAAGAGATATAAACCAGGCACAGAAGGACAAATAGTATATGACCTCATTTATATGTGGACTTTAAGAACATTGATATCATTAGTAGAGAGTAGACTGTTCAACAAGCTCTGGCGAGTATAGTGAGAGTGGACAGGGAAAGGGGAGGGATTGTTCCACAGGTACAAAGTTATAATTAGATATGAAAACAAGTTCTGGTGTTCAATTGCACAGCATGGTGCCTATATTCCAAAGTAGGTAGGAGAGGAATATTGAACAATCTCATGACAAAGAAAGGATAAATATTTGAGATGATGGACATACTAATTACTCTGATTTGATCATTACATGATATAAATATGCATCAAAACCTTAGATTATAACGAACAGTTTTTATTCAGTAATTAGAAATAAAATAAAACTTAAAAATGAGAAAGTAGTTGCAAATAAGTAAGAGAGAAGAGAGATTGCCATTGTAGCTCAGTGGTAGACCACTTGCCTAGTATGTGTGAGGCACTGGGTTTGATCCTCACCACCACATAAAAATATATAAATAAAAGGTATAAAAAATAAGAGAGAAGATAAATGAACCCTCAGTGTCCTATTGTAATTGGAAGTGCCCATATATAGACATGGATATTATTATTTATATGAATTAATAGGATTAAAAATAAATATCAATATGTGTGTGAAAAAATTCAAACACATGTATATTTCTCTGCTCTGATGAAGGATTTAGAAGGAAAGACTCCCTAGTAGCTATACATGGAGAATTTGTGTGGCCAGATCTTAGTTTCAATTAAATAAACTAGATATCCTTGGACAAATAGTTGCTATCAGGATGGGGTGGGAAAAAGATGAATCAAGATTATCATGTGTTCACAAGTGGTAGGGGTATGATAAAATGCATATAGGAGCCTACTTAGGGGCAACTAGTGGCCAAATCTTGAAATAAATATCCATGACTCCATATTGACATAAAGAAATAATTGTATAAATAAACACTTGGGCACAGGGGGAAGGAAAAGCTAGGTCTTACTGTAGAAATTCAGTTAATAAATATTGAAAGTGAAATGGCAACAACATCATAATCAGGCAAGTAACACAATAATTATTGTAACAGGCAGGGATCATTGATGGTACTAAAATTAGTGAGAACACAAGAAATAAGACATTTATATAGAATTAAAACATGTCCTTGGCGGGTGCAGTGGTGCATACCTATAATCCCAGCAATTTAGGAGGCTGAGAAAGGGAGATCTTGAGTTCAAAGCTAGCCTCAGCAAGTTAGCGAGGCACTTAGCAACCTAGCAAGACCCTGTCTCTAAAGAAAATATAAAAAAGAGCTGGGGATGTGGCTCAGTGGTTGAATGCCCCTGAATTCAATCCCCAGTACCATTAAAAAAAACCTCTTATGTTTTATATATAAAGTACATATGTATATATTATATACCTTTAACACATATATTTTCCTTATTAACATGTATAGTTTCCTTTTTAAAGTGTATTGTTTTACTTATGACAAACAGAATAAAAAACCTGGCTATCAAAACTTAACTGTAACCTAAGTTACCACCACCATTAATAATATAAATTGACTTCACATAGCATTCAAGATGATACAGTGCCAAGGTCATATTACTTCTGTTGTATTTTTGCTCAAAATGCTTTATCTTAATCTAATTAATTTTATAAAATAACTGGCTGTGTTCTTCAAATTGTCCAGGCATTTAATGACAATAGACTGAGGAACTGTCACAAATTAGAGGAGTGTAAGGAAACAAAAAAATTGATACATGTAAGATTTTTGAATTAATATCTATATTAGAAAAGGGAAATAAATTGAAAAAAAAATAGGTTTAAAAATACCTAGAATCTTTTAGAGTTCTTAAAAACATTATGTCAATGTTTATTTCCTGATAGTGTAATAAGTTTATAGAAGATGTCATAATTTACATAGCCTATGCAAAGGGCCTTAGCTAGGGGAAGGATGTATTGTTTTTGCGGAGCACTGTGGTCACCAAGCAGCTCTTCTAAGTGCTGCTTATACTTCAAGACAAAATTTATTATTATTATAATGTTTTCTCATTAGAACTTCCTTTACAGCATCACAAGGCAAAGCACAAGACTTGGCAGTAGCACACAGAAGCACACCAACAGCCGGTCATGAAGGATTTAGAAGGAATGACACACCAGTAGTTATACATGGAGAATCTTTGCCCTTTAGAGGGGAGGAATAAGTTCAAGAGATCTTTTGTAAAGTATATAACTCTTCCAATTTTATAAAGCTAAAATATATACTGTGCAAAGGTTAAAATTCTGGTTTAAATGATAAATCAGATGAGACTGTTTGGTAGGGGTATGATAAAATGCATACAGGAGCCTACTTGGGGGCAAGTATATGTCAGTATTTTCTTGGTGAATTGTTTTACATAGTCTCCTTGTATGATGAGCCTTTTTTATTTTTTACACTGTATATGTAAGATATATGTTTAGAAATCAGTAGAAACAAAAACTACATAATGATAAAAATAATGTTTGTAACAATATACTCATCTAGGAAAATCATTGTTGGATGACATTTTAGGTTCTAATTATTATTTTCTGTACAATAATAAAATTCCAACAAAGTCATAAATTATAACATGATTTGTTCTTTCTAAATCCTTCATATATATCACAAAATCATGTTATATCCTAATTATGAATGGGTTTAATTATCAAATATTATTAAGGGGAAAAATTTATAATTTTCCATTGGTAAATATTTCAATTTTTACCTTATGCATATTGTTCTATGCATAAATGGAAATATTGTTATTTATTTTTATTACCATTAATTTTGTATTTAAAATTTTGTTGAGAAAGTCTTTACAAACTTATTTTTGGGGTTTTAAGTCTTATTTTCTCTAAGTAGCTGATTCATCCAAAATTTGATGTGAAATGCTAATATGAACTCCCAAAAATGCTAATATGACCTCAAAAAATCTTTCTGGTATAAGAATTTTTTTCAAATGATAGTCTGCCTAACAGCAAGAAGCAAAATAAGTCATGCTTATATAACACCTTTCCTCCAAAGAACATAAAAAGTTTCCATAATTATTTCACATTTTTTAAATTTTGACTTCTAAAAACAATATCTGTCTGAATGTTTTATATATATATATATATATATATATATATATATATATATATATATATATATATATATATATTTCCTAAGTTTCCATTTCCTTCGCATTCAACTTAGTTATTATCACTTTGACTAGTATGCTTCTCCTTGCCTAGTTCTCTTGTCATCTTTCACCATGACAAACCTACTTCTCCTCCTTTTTATCTTTTCTCAACCACATTCTGTGTAGCACTGCTTGCTAGAAATAACTTATTTTCCAAATCAGAAATCTACTTCCTTCTCTTAAAGATGTGACCCACTTATTCTGAAATTGCTCTCAAAAATTGGAAAAGGACAATATTAAGTGTAATTCCTTGACCATTCCAGAGTGATGTATTCATTTTATTTAGTTTTGTTATTATCCCACATTTTACATCTAATGTAAGTTTATGATTCCAAGCAATTTTGAAAATTGATGTTTGCATTAGTTCAAAAAGTTGACTATCAATGTAGGTAGATATCATTAGAACCAGACTAGCAGGGATTGAATCCTGTCTCTGACACTTAATAGCTTTGTGGACTTAGGATAGTTAGATAAATATGATATGTGCTGGAATAAGGACAACACAGAATAATCCTGGAATTTCCTTTCACATCAGATACTAGGAAATATTTTAAAAATATGGATATATCAAAAGAACACAGTAACTAAATCTATAAAACTGTGTACACCAAAATAAATCATAGTATTTATGGATCGTAATCAAATAATGAAAAAAAATCCATCAGTCATGAGGTTGAATAAGTGAATAATTGAGCTGATAATGGTTAATGAACATAAATGTCAAGTATCATATGTATTGTTTCACTTGATCTTTTTATTATCATGTCTCTGGTTAAGTATGTGTTCTTGTTATACGTATGAAATTAGAGACTGAAGTATTTTGAGTAAATTTCTTTTTTCCCACATTTTTATTGGTGCTTTATACTTATACATATTGATGGGATTTGTTGTTATTCATATATGTGCACAATATAACAATACAATTTAGCTAATATCACTGTCCATCTGTGTAAATTTGTTAATAATATATATCCAACACTAGACAAATATAGGTTTACATGTTTTCAACATGACTTGGATCAAAATCTGAATTTATACAATCTTTTAAAAATAAACAAGATAAAACATTAAATGCTCAACTTTTTTCATCTAATGAAAACAATATTAAGGATATAAAAGTACACCCTTAGAAATCCATTTTGTATTTTTGTAATTTTTTAATTGAGACATTTATGTGACTTTATAGTGTACATTATGTTAATTCAGTAAATATAATAAAATCGCTGTAATGAGCACTTCTATTTTCTTAAAATTAACCATTCTGTATGTGTTAAAAATTTCAAACTGTTCTACTCATTTGAAAATGCATTATAGCAAGTTTTAACCAATAGTTAACCTATTGTCCTATAGAATACCAGAAATAATTTCTCCTATCTGTGTTTTGGTACCATTATTTAACTTCTTGCAATCTTCCCTCCCTGCTACCCTTCCCAGTTCCTAGTGTCCAGCTGACTGTTCCATGCTTCTTTGAGACAGACATGTTGGTTTCCACAAATGAATGAGAATATGTGGTATTTATCTTTCTGTGTCAGACATATTTCACTTATACATGTTACTGCAAATGACAGGATTTCATTTTTTATGGCTGAATAACATTCCATTGTGTATATATACTACATTTATTTTTCTATTCATTTTTAGAAATCATTGAACAGCAAAAAATATCTAATCACTTTGGAAGACTGAAATATTTGGAGCAATCTTGTTATTAACATCCATGGTAATAAAAATCAAGCAACCCCCAACACATATACATACATATATCACATATACATGCTTTAACTTTGTATTCTTTAATGAAAGAATTGTAATGTGAAATACAGCTAGGATGGATTGAATCAACATGGAGAAAATTTCTTTGTTTTCCCATGATTCCTTCATTGGGTTATAAACACAAACTAGCTACCCTGGGTTTATATGCCTAGAAACCACATATTTTGGATGTGATCCTTGAGAATTTCATTCAAAAGTTACTTTAGTGGATCCATCTGGAATTGACAAAACCACATGATTTGTTGTTAATTCAGATTCTATGAGAGGGGAATAACTAGACTATAGAACTCCCAATATATTTAGAGGGCCAAAAAAACATCCCATACATATGAAATGAATTTTTGGTACTAAGATATTCACTCAAACTTTGTTTCTTTTCACAAACTGATTACATAGTGTACCTTTTTTCTAGTAAGCTTCTATTTAGGTTAAACACAGATGGTAAAATATTTGATATTTCTATTTCCATATATATATATATATATGCAACATTTTTTAGTATTCTATTTTTTGTCTATTTTGACAGTTAGCTATTTGTGATTTTGTCACATCCCAAAAATGCCTTTTAAAATTGATTACTCACAATCATCCTTACTTTTAAACAATAAATAATCACCAAGGTAAATTTTAATAAATAGGAAGAGCAAACAAAAACCTAAACATGTATATGTGAAAGCTCTAGAGAATCACCACTAAATATTTTATGCATATAATTAGAAAAAAATGATAAGAATTATCTAATCAAATTGGAAATTATTATTATTATATATAATCTGTAGAAAATCAACACAGCTCTAATCTGCTATCTCTTTGAAAGTTCCTATTTTGGACAATTTATTCCAATTTAAGGAAACATGTAACAAGAATAAGAACAACAAAATGTCAGTAATTTTCCTTTCTAAGATCCTCTATTCCCTCTCTCTCCTCTCCAACACAACTCATACAGCTCATATCCCCCATATATATATATATATTGTTTCTATATATAGAAAGAGACAGAGAGGGAGAGAGAAATCTTTCTAATCAAAACCAAAACTTTTGAAAGATCAAAATTCAGGAATATGTATTGTAAGTTCCTCTTGTTTACAACACCAAAAGTATATTATTATTTGATTAAATATTAATAAATTTTATCCATTTAGTAAAAATTAATAAATTTTATCCATGGATGAGGTACCCATTTGTTGAATATCTTAGTTTTTAACTCTTCAGAAATTTGTTAATTTTTAGGTTTAACCATCAATTTCTTTTGTCTATTTATAGTATGGTATTGCATTCTCCTTATCATTCAATAGTACTTTTACTGAGTTCAAGGACACACCCTTATGTGTATGGATGTGCTGTGTGTGTGTGTGTGCATGTGCACATCTGTGACCTGACATGTATATTTCATGTGTTTACCTGACCTTTGCAAACACATTAATGAAAACTTTATTGAAAATATAGTTTATATATTTATATGACAAAAAGTGAATAACCTGGATTAGGCACATTCCTAGAACTATATAACCTATCAACTTCGAAATCTAGACAGACCAATAACATATAAGGAGTTTGAATCAGAATTCTAAAAGTCTCTCATCCAAAAAAAAGCTCAGGACATGGAGTTTTCACTGCTGAATTCCACTAATATAAAATGAAAATTAATACTAATCTTTCTCAAATTCTTTAAAACTATTTAGGAGGACAGAAACCATCAAAATTCCTTTTATGAGGTCATAATTACCCTCATGCCAAAGCCAAATAACAATGCAAAAAAAAAAAAAAAAGGTAACATACATATCAATACCAATATCACTGATGAACCTAGATGCAAATACCCTAAACATAATACTAGTTGATAAAATTAATAGCAAGAAAAAAGGATCATTTATGATTTTCGAGCAGGGGTCTTCACTGAATTTTCAAGATTATTTGACATGCAAGTTCATAAATTTGACAGAGCAGAATAAAATAATGAAGATGATAAGTCATATTTGCATCTCAATAGATGCAGAAAATGTTTGAATTTCAACATACCTCTAGTATATTTGTACATTTTTTATTTTAGATTTTTTTTATTTAATGCTACTACAGTAACAGAAAGCTATTACACATAATCCTCTCCATGACTGCTCCTTTCTCTTTCTCATCACCCCATAACTGCCATAACTAAATTATTTCACTCACTTTAATGATTTCCTCACAAGCAAACCACATATCTGAATTCTTATAGCTCACCTTTTAATGTGTTGATTGATCATTCTAAGCTTATTTCATATCATAACTTGATTTATTTTTTATTTTTAATAAATTAATATAATTCAGGAGTATAAGATTATTCTGACAATATTTGTGAAGTTAGTTATCATCAATATTGGTAAAGTTTAGAGTAAGGAAATATATCCTGTAAAGGTTGATTCATAAAAAAAGTAACAGAATATATAAAATAGGTAACATATAAGTACTATATAAACAAATAATTCATGAAGAATAATCAAGAAAATTTTATTGCCAAAATGATGATAAAACAAGAAAATGGCTTGGGATTTAGATTAGATATGTGGTTCCCTTGTGAGTTATTGCTAAAGAGAGTCATCTAGTTATGGTGGTTAGAGGGTAGAGAGAATGAGAAAATTAGGGATTTTGGAGATAAATATGTATGTTGATTAGCTTTCTGTTACTATAATAAATACCTAAGGTGAAACACCTTATAAAGAGAAATGGTTTGTTTTTGCTCAGAGTTTTGAGGTTTCGGCTCATGATTGGTTGGTTCTCTTTGGGGTCTGTTTTGAAACCGTACATCATGTGGGAGTGTATGCAAAGGAAACCTCATTGGTCTCAAAGCCAGGTGTGAAAGAAAGAAGAGGAAAGGTCTAGAGTTCCAAAATTTCCTTCAAGGACATGCCACAACAACTTGAAGAGTCCTCCCACCACCCAATAGGCCACACCTTTTAAAGTCTTCAGCATCTCCCAATAATGCCTTTAATACATGGGCTTTGGAGAGACATTCCTGATCCAAACTATAGCAGTATGTTAGGTAACAGAAATGCAGAGAGGTGACATAAACTTCTCTTAAAGGGTAGAAGCATATTGGAGAAAGCACACTAGGAATATGAAAGGAAAACCAATATTGAATTGAGTAAATTCTAGATATGTATGGATTGACATTTGCTTCAAGCAACTCAACCTTTAAACGTAGAATAATCTGAGGGGGTAAAAAACAAGAAACGTTCCTAGAAAAGTTCCTAATACGTGATTGTGTTTATGTGTATGGTTTGTTTTCTATACATAAATGATAAATGCTTTGTGTATTTAGTAATGAGAATAAAAAGCAATTTAAGTTAGTGTATTGGTATTATATTATTTTCTCAAAAATGTAATTAAATGAAAGATAAAAATCACATTTTTATTTCTAATTTAATTATATCACATAATGTTACTAATGAGGAAGCTCAATATATAGGGATAAATGATCTTCACAAATAAATATGTATTAATAACAATCAAGAATTATTTAAGAAGGATGGAGCGAGATTCAGTAGCCAATTTGAACACCGGCTTAATTTCCTTGTAGCCAGTCAACTAACCAACTAACTACCCAAACAACCAAAAACACTCTAAAATATCAAATGAATAGAAGCTTATGATAATATACTATGAAAACAGACTAGAGTTATTTTAACCCATTTTGCCTTTTTCTCACAGATTTGGAATGCCTATAAAAACTTAAATATATCACACAATACGTAACAAATATAATTATGTAATAATAAAAAAGAATATAATTATAATACATATAGAATAAATATATAATTATAATACATATATTTTAAACCATTGTAATGCACTTGTGTCTTGAAAATTTGGGATTTAAAATGTTTAATGAACTTCAAAAATAGAAGAAGAGAACTATCTGGAGAATGAGACTGGTTATTTTTACTAGACAACTGAGAGGGTAAAATGGAGAAAGTTACAATACATAGTTCATATTTGTTTCCTTTTTCTCTGTCACAGAAAATACCAGTAAGAGAATATTTATTTTCAAAATAATCAAGATGATTGTTATTCAGACTTTTTAAATGCAAGGAAATCTAGTCTGAGAAACTTGAAATTATTGTGAGAAATAAAATCTAGAGTAGAATGTCAATCAGATTTCCAATGCTTAAAAATACAAGAGGTCATCTGTCTCTATGGTATAAGATTGAATTCATAAGAATAATTTAAATAAGGGAAATACATTTATTTTAAAATATTTTTGTACTATGAGATATTGACTGGACACGTAAAATCGGATGTCAATATAATTTTAATATATTTTTTTAAAAAATTTAAAAATTGAAGTTATATTAGTTATAGGATTGGAAACCAGATAGTATTATTAATGGAAGTTCATTTTTGGTACATGAGAATAACATGATACCTCAGTATCTGATAATAGGATTTCTTGCTTATCACAAAATTATGGGAGAAATAAAAGCAGCATATGTTCAATAAGATTTTTACATTTATAAAAGTATTACAAATCTTAAAAATAACCCTCTCATTGGTCTCAAGTATGGATACATTAGTGATATATTGTTGTATAACAAATTATCTCAAAATAATTTGTTGTTTTATGGCCTTAAAACAAAAACCATTTATTATATAAGAATTTTGGTGCATAAGGAGTCACAACATAGCTTGGCAGGATCTGAGCATGTCTGGGCTGGGTGCCTATGCCTTAAGATCTCTCATGAGACTCTAATCAAGGTGAACACATGACTAAGGGAGGAACTACTTTCAATTTCACTTTCACAGATTTTGGCTGGCCTCAGGTGTTAATCTATAGGGTTATTGATAAAAGGGAAGTTTGATTCTTAAGAGTGGAGAAAGACACATATACAGAGAAAGGGTACCTTTTGTTGCTTCTGAAAACAAATACAGAGGCCAATGGATCATAAGAGTGAAGATCAAATTTACAGAAGTACCTCTATTTCTTGTTTCACAGAATTGTGTTGTTCAATCCCTCTCTACCTCTCTCCCTCCTTCCTTTCCTTCCCTTTCTTTCTTCCTTCCTCACTTCCTTCCCTTCTTCCTAAAATTGAACCTCTGGGCACTTAACCTCTGAGCTATAAACCCAGACTTTAATCTGCTTTTGTCAAATTTTAAATGAACTCAGAGAGTGTTCACAATAATTTTAGATAATAGAAATTACCTCCATTTCATCTACCAGCACTATCTTTTTTGAGTACTAGACCTGCTAGTAGATATTCTTCTGAGCTTATATCCAAATATCTTAATTGGTGTGTTTTCCAGAATTCCTTTCACAAATCAATAGTAATTTTCTGTCTTTCTGTCCAAGATCTAACTGAAAAACGCAATATAAAAAAGAAAATCACTAAAAAAAAGGGTAATTTTTTTTCAATATTTAATGTACTCAAGTTTAGTTGAGTCATCACTGTTTACTGCATTAAATGAAAATTATTGTCTAAGGGGATGGTGCTGTGTTTCAATGTGTGGAATGCCTAACTTTTCTACCCAAGATATAGTATCTCCTTTCCAGTAACAAGGTCCATGTCAGATCAAATGAATAATAAGAGTCTTTTGGTAAACACTGAATCAGGAAAAAGAAAATGATAAAGTCAAGAGAGATGGTCTGGGGATGTGGCTCAAGCGGTAGCGCACTTGCCTGGCATGCGTGTGGCCCGGGTTCGATCCTCAGCACCACATACAAACAAAGATGTTGTGTCCACCGAAAACTAAAAAATAAATAAATATTTAAAAAGTTCTCTCTCACTCTCTCTCTCACTCTCTCTTAAAAAGAGAGAGAAAGAGAGAGAGAGAGAGAGAGAGAGAGAGAGAGAGAGAGAGAGAGAGATTTCATCCAGGGTGTTCCTGCACCCAAAATGCAATGTTTGAATTAACATTAGCAAATTCATTCGTTTCCTTCCAAATTGCCCATGGAATACCTGCCTTCAGTTAGTGTGATCTTTACTTATTGGGAATAAAGATAATTGATATTTTTCATTTTTTATTAGCTACAATGTTATTATAGTCCTGCCTCTCAGAGATTTAATTGGTAAAATGGTAAGGAAAGATGAGAGGCCATCAGCATAACAGCCTAATATTACTCCCATTTGATCCTTCCTAATTTTATTCTTAAGAACTGGGGTTTGGGAGGAGGACATGCTCAGTTTCCTACTCTTTTGACTTGATACAGTAAGGAAAACAGACTCTTATTTGATCAGATCACATGTGCACTTACTTTGATCACCACATTTTAAAGAGAACTTTTTAAAATTAGAGTATGGCCATAGGAGAATAATCAGAATTTTTGAGATATCTCAAAACCAGGATTTATGAAGGTTGATTAAAGGTTTTTACGACATTTGGCTTGAATAAGAGGAAATCTAAGACTACTACTGCTATATTTTATATTAAGGCAATTATGTGAAAAGGGATTTATTTTGTGTAGCTAAAGATTTCAGAATTAAGTGACAGCGAATAGAAATGTAAAGAATCAGATTTTTGTTAAATAGAAGGAAGACTTTTTCTTTTAACAATTATACCTATTAAAAATCAAACTAGTTAAATAGTAGTGATTTTCTTAAAACTTAATTATTCAAGAAACATTCAATTTTTGTTATAAATCCATGAAACATAAAACAAATGGTCTGACTATAACTCACCTCGAATATACATTTTAACATGGAATATATGATCTCTAAGAGATCTTTGGGCTCTACAAACTATCTACACTGAAACAATTTTTATATTCATTTGTAGATTTTTCCTAAAGAGAAGATTAATATTATTCATCAGGTCCTCAAAATAGTTTTGATTCAGGGATAGTTTAGCAATCCTTGCTGTAAGTTCACTTTTAATTAAGTTTCCCAAATTCCACTCAATGTAAATAATGCACTTATAGAGTTACCTAATAATCACTTCTTTGATCTTTTATGAGTTTAGATAAAAATTCTTGCTTGTTCAATCCACATTGTTGTTGATTTATTAATGTCTGTTTTAGCCTTTTCCCAGTAAGTATTTATTCTAGTGTTAATTGGCTAATTTTCCACAGAAAATACTTGGATTACTTATAATTACTTTAAGAAAACAGACTGTACATTTTGAGTCTTTGAAAGAGTTTATTGAATCAACACAATATACTCAGTATCTCAGGGGTTTTAAAAGTATTAAATAAAAATGATGAATAATTGCATGATTGGGCCAAATCAGAGGAAATAGACTTTAAACTGTTAAATAGAGCAGAGGGACTATTAAAATGGCAACTAAAATGTGTTCAAATTAATTGAAAGATTTTATTATGAATTTATGTATGGAAGAAAATGTGCCTCTGAGGGCAATTTTTTCCCCTACAGTATCCAATATCAAGAACTTTAGTGCACTTTGTCCTTATTTATAATTATTGCTGGGATTTGAAGGGCTCTGTTTTCTGTTAGCCAGTGGGGAAATGAGATGAAAATGACCTTTAAATAAATAATTATAAACTAGATTTCATTGCATTCTTCAATTGCTTCTCTACTTTTGAATATACTTTTAATATATTTTTTCTGATTATTCTGAAGAGTAGATTTTGAATAAATTTGGTCTTTGAAGTACTTTAGAAAAATTTCTATCTAGATTTCACAAATCTGTAAATGAGAGAGGAATATAAACTGATGCGGCAGCTTAAGTGCATCTGGAATAACCAAGAAAGAAACACATTAAAGTTAATTAGGTCCAAAAAAAAGCAGCTTTTATCTCATACTTATAGAGATGAAAATATGATTCTAAATTATAACTTATCTCTAGCTAAATTGGCCAAATGCATATCCAGGGAGATATAGTTTTTCAGCCCGAGATTTATAGAACATTCAGCTAGATAAGCAGGTACACTGGGACTTACAGCTAACTGTGGGTTGTTGCTTCTTTTCCCTTTCATCAGAAATGAGAACATCTGTAATCATCACAGCAGGATGCTGGCCTATGCCTCTTGGATGACATCCAGCAAAGACCTCTGTTGAGCTATGTTTGGATAGACTCACATGAGGAGAATAGACAATTACTGAGGAATGGCTGGGAGGAAGAAAACTCTGATTTTTGTAGAACAAAAATAGCCAATGCTATAAATTAAACTAGAATGTACAATATGAAATGTGGCATGAAAATAGGATATACCCAAATTGAGAATCTATTTTATGAGAAAAAAATTAGAGTACATTAGAAATAAATTATTAGGATGTTTTTAACTATTACTACATAAAAGCAAATCAATAAAAAATATATGTTCAAATCTAAATTATGGCCTACGGTCTAGATAATGAGAAATATTTTTGAGTGGGGAAGAATGGGGTTATTTCATTTTCCATGATGAAAATAAAGTGATAAACATTATGTGACAATATTGATGTTAAGATATTGTGGTTGTGTGATAGGGAATAGCATGAAGGGCCAAAGCAGGGGGAAAAAGGTAAAGAAAGCCAAAGCAAATTCTGGAAGATAATGGAAATGAAGAAATATTTTTTTAAAGAGAGAGAGAGAGAGAGAGGGAATTTTTTAAATATTTATTTCTCAGTTTTTGGTGGACACAACATCTTTATTTTATTTTATGTGGTGCTGAGGATTGAACCCAGTACCCCATGCATGCCAGGAGAGCGTGTTACCTCTTGAGCCACATCCCCAGCCCAATGAAGAAATATTTTGAAAAAAATAAAAGGAAGAAAAGAGAGAGAGAACAAAAATTAGAAATAAGAATGAAAAATTGTTGTTTTGTGACAACTTCATATCTATATTAACATACATGTCTCATATGTATAACTGTAGCCAACATTCCTTATTAGATTATTTATAAGAGTTGTCTATTCCTTTTGTGAAGAACATAAGCAACAATGGCTTTTTCAAGGACACTCCCAGCTAGACTTCCACAGTTCTTTCAAATTACAACTGTAAGCCATAATTCAGATCAGATAAACATATACTTTTTAAAGTTCCAACAGTGAAAACCTGAAGAATGAAAGAGAAAAATATGTTACAATGATATCTATGTTTTAATTCCTAGAGATTTAACAATAATATTTTCTCTTCTTGGAGGGTGGTTAAAATTTAAGGATCAACGACCCCTAAATTAATGCCTCTATCCATCCCTTGTCCTAAGTAGTTTTCCCTTTGCATCGAGTATGTCTACATAGATCATGATCTTTCATCCTTGATTTTATTCTCCTGAGTTTTCATTAGCTATGTTTTGCTCATGGTGTACTGCAGAAGTAACAACCTGTAGCTTAGAAAAAAATGTGAATATGAATCCTACTTCTTATTCTCATTAACTTATTCTCATTAGCTGTGTGGTCTTAGAAATATATTTAATTTCCCTGTAAAATAACAATAAGGGTCACTGTGAGGTGTTATTAAGGCTAAATAATTAAAGAATATAAAGTTAGCACAGTACTTGACATAAAAATTGGTCAATATATGTGGGCCATTGTTTTTTTTTTAATTTTTTATTTGTTTTAATTAGTTACACATGACAGTATAATGACCTTGACATATCATACATTTGAATCAGATGGTATATAATATCTCATTTTTCTGAGTATACAGGTTGCAGAATCACATTGGTCATGCATTCACATATATACACACAGTAATAATAATGTCTGCTTCATTCTACTATCCTTCCTTTCCCCCCATCCCCTCCCCTCCCCTCCCATCACTTCTCTCTACCCAATCTAAGGTGATGCAATTCTTTTTTTTTCCTCACATCTTCATACATGTATTACATAACAATGAGGGTCTCCTTCCACCTTCCATGCAATTCCCCTTCTCCCTCCCTTTCTCTCCCACCTCTCTTCCCTGTCTAGAGTTAAACTTCTTCCCATGCTATTCCTCCCTACCCCATTTTGAGACACCCCCGCTTATATCAGAGAAGACATTCAGCATTTGTGTTTTTTGGGGGGGGGCTTGGGTAACTTCACTTAGCATAATCTGCTCTAATGCCATCCATTTCCTTGCAAATGCCATGATCTTGTTATTATTTAGTGCTGAGTAATATTCTATTGTGTATAAATGCCAGATTTTTTTTTTATCCATTCATCCATTGAAGGGCATCTAGGTTGGCTCCACAGTCTAGCTATTGTGAATTGTGCTGCTATAAACAGTGATGGGCCATTGTTTTTATTCTGAAAAATACTCTGAGTTCTCCAACTCAGTTTAATAGATTTCTCCTTAAGTTCTTTACTCTGGTCAAAATCATCACTTTTTCTCAGACAGTGATTACATTTAACTTCTTGTACAATTGGTGGCAGAAAACAAGAATCATTCTATTAAGTTATGTACTTGAAGAAATAGACAAGAAATAATCATGCTTTATTGATAATACTGTAATATTCCAACAGCATCATTTTCTGTATCACTCCAAAATGACTGCAGCAGATAATACTATGAATTAAAATGGACTCAAAGAATTAAAAATGCCTACTTACTATTCTATTATTTTTAAATGGAATGTTTCATTGAGAACATTGTAATCACATGCTGTTGTAAGAGTTAATAAAAAAGAGATTTGATGTACCATCTACATGGTTTCCCAAAATAACATTTTAGAAAACTACAGTACAGTATTACAACCAGGACATTGGCATTGATATAATACATCTATTTTATTTAGGTTTCCTTAATTTTTAAAAATATTTGTGTATTTTTCTCATGTGTGTTTGTTTGATTTTATACAGTTTCATCCATATGTACCTTTTTGTATCTGCCACTATAGTTAAAATGCTAAGATTACATCACTACCAGAATCACTGCTATTGCCCTTTGATAACCATTACAACCCACCTTCCCAACCACCATTCCTTTTGCCAAAAATCACTAATATTTTTCCCTACCTTAAAAACTATTTTTTTTTTGAAATCAGGGATTGAACAGAGGGGTGTTTAACCACTGAGCCACATCTATGACCCTTTTTTAATGTTTTATTTTGAAAGAAGTTCTTTCTAAATTGCTGAGGCTGGCCTAGAATTTGTAATCCTCCTGCCTGAGCCTCCCGAGCCACTGGGATTACAGGCATGCACCACTTAAAATATTTTATTATTTGCACTGCATATATTAGTCATAGTGTTTTGTGGCAAAGGGGAGATTGGGGAAATAAATGGAGGCAGCAAGATTCTTCCCCTTTTTTTTTTTTTTTTTTTTTTTTATTGTTGGCTGTTCAAAACATTACATAGTTCTTGATATATCATATTTCACAATTTGATTCAAGTGGGTTATGAGCTCCCATTTTTACCCCATATACAGATTGCAGAATCACATCAGTTACACATCCATTGATTTACATATTGCCATACTAGTGTCTGTTGTATTCTGCTGCCTTTCCTATCCTCTACTATCACCCCTCCCCTCCCCTCCCCTCCCCTCTTCTCTCTCTGCCCCCTCTACTGACATTCGTTTGTCCCCCTTGTATTATTTTTCCCCTTCCCCTCACTTCCTCTTGTATGTACTTTTGTATAACTCTGAGGGTCTCCTTCCGTTTCCATGCTTTTTCCCTTCTCTCTCCCTTTCCCTCCCACCTCTCATCCCTGTTTAATGTTAATCTTCTTCTCATGCTCTTCGACCCTACTCTGTTCTTAGTTACTCTCCTTATATCAAAGAAGACATTTGGCATTTGTTTTTTAGGGATTGGCTAGCTTCACTTAGCATAATCTGCTCTAATGCCATCCATTTCCCTGTAAATTCTATGATTTTGTCATTTTTTAATGCAGAGTAATACTCCATTGTGTATAAATGCCACATTTTTTTATCCATTCATCCATTGAAGGGCATCTAGGTTGGTTCCACAGTCTAGCTATTGGGAATTGTGCTGCTATGAACATCGATGTAGCAGTGTCCCTGTAGCATGCTCTTTTTAGGTCTTTAGGGAATAGACCGAGAAGGGGAATAGCTGGGTCAAATGGTGGCTCCATTCCCAGCTTTCCAAGAAATCTCCATACTGCTTTCCAAATTGGCTGCACCAATTTGCAGTCCCACCAGCAATGTACAAGTGTACCCTTTTCCCCACATCCTCGCCAGCACTTGTTGTTGTTTGACTTCATAATGGCTGCCAATCTAACTGGAGTGAGATGGTATCTTAGGGTGGTTTTGATTTGCATTTCTCTGACTGCTAGAGACGGTGAGCATTTTTTCATGTACTTGTTGATTGATTGTATGTCCTCCTCTGAGAAGTGTCTGTTCAGGTCCTTGGCCCATTTGTTGATTGGGTTGTTTGTTCTCTTATTGTCTAATTTTTTGAGTTCTTTGTATACTCTGGATATTAGGGCTCTATCTGAAGTGTGAGGAGTAAAGATTTGTTCCCAGGATGTAGGCTCTCTATTTACCTCTCTTATTGTATCTTTTGCTGAGAAAAAACTTTTTAGTTTGAGTAAGTCCCATTTGTTGATTCTAGTTATTAACTTTTGTGCTATGGGTGTCCTATTGAGGAATTTGGAGCCCGACCCCACAGTATGTAGATCGTAGCCAACTTTTTCTTCTATCAGACAGCGTGTCTCTGATTTGATATCAAGCTCCTTGATCCATTTTGAATTAACTTTTGTGCATGGCGAGAGAAAGGGATTCAGTTTCATTTTGTTGCATATGGATTTCCAGTTTTCCCAGCACCATTTGTTGAAGATGCTATCCTTCCTCCATTGCATGCTTTTAGACCCTTTATCAAATATAAGATAGTTGTAGTTTTGTGGATTGGTTTCTGTGTCCTCTATTCTGTACCATTGGTCCACCCGCCTGTTTTGGTACCAGTACCATGCTGTTTTTGTTACTATTGCTCTGTAATATAGTTTGAAGTCTGGTATCGCTATACCGCCTGACTCACATTTCCTGCTTAGCATTGTTTTTGGTATTCTGGGTCTTTTATTTTTCCATATGAATTTCATGATTGCTTTCTCTATTTCTACAAGAAATGCCGTTGGGATTTTGATTGGCATTGCATTAAACCTATAGAGAACTTTTGGTAATATCGCCATTTTGATGATGTTAGTTCTGCCTATCCATGAACAGGGTATATTTTTCCATCTTCTAAGATCTTCTTCTATTTCTCTCTTTAGGGTTCTGTAGTTTTCATTGTATAAGTCTTTCACCTCTTTTGTTAGGTTGATTCCCAAGTATTTTATTTTTTTTGAAGATATTGTGAATGGAGTGGTTGTCCTCATTTCCATTTCAGAGGATTTGTCGCTGATGTACAGGAATGCCTTTGATTTATGCGTGTTGATTTTATATCCTGCCACTTTGCTGAATTCATTTATTAGCTCTAATAGTTTCTTTGTAGACCCTTTTGGGTCTGCTAGGTATAGAATCATGTCATCTGCAAATAGTGATAATTTAAGTTCTTCTTTTCCTATTTTGATACCTTTAATTTCTTTCGTCTGTCTAATTGCTCTGGCCAATGTTTCGAGAACTATGTTGAACAGAAGTGGTGAGAGAGGGCATCCCTGTCTTGTTCCAGATTTTAGAGGGAATGCCTTCGATTTTTCTCCATTCAGTATGATGCTAGCCTGAGGCTTAGCATAGATTGCTTTTACAATATTGAGGTATGTTCCTGTTATCCCTAGTTTTTCTAGAGTTTTGAACATAAAGGGATGCTGTACTTTGTCGAATGCTTTTTCCGCATCTATCGAGATGATCATATGGTTCTTATTTTTAAGTCTATTGATGTGGTGAATAACATTTATTGATTTCCGTATATTGAACCAGCCTTGCATCCCAGGGATGAATCCTACTTGATCATGGTGCACAATTTTTTTGATATGTTTTTGTATCCGAGTGGCCAGAATTTTATTGAGGATTTTTGCATCTAGGTTCATTAGAGATATTGGTCTGTAGTTTTCTTTCTTTGAAGTGTCTTTGTCTGGTTTAGGTATCAGGGTGATGTTGGCCTCGTAGAATGAATTTGGAAGTTCTCCCTCTTTTTCTATTTCCCGAAGTAGCTTGAAAAGTATTGGTATTAGTTCCTCTTTAAAGGTTTTGTAAAACTCTGCTGTATACCCATCCGGTCCTGGGCTTTTCTTAGTTGGTAGTCTTTTGATGGTTTCTTCTATTTCCTCAATTGATATTGGTCTGTTTAGGTTGTCTATATCCTCCTGACTCAATCTGGGCAGATCATATGACTTAAGAAATTTATCTATGCCTTCACTATCTTCTAATTTATTGGAGTATAAGGATTCAAAATAATTTTTGATTATCTTCTGTATTTCTGAAGTGTCTGTTGTGATATTGCCTCTTTCATCCCGTATGTTAGTGATTTGAGTTCTCTCTCTTTTTCTCTTCGCTAGCATGGCTAAGGGTCTGTCGATTTTGTTTATTTTTTCAAAGAACCAACTTTTAGTTTTGTCAATTTTTTCAATTGTTTCTTTTGTTTCGATTTCATTAATTTCAGCTCTGATTTTAATTATTTCTTGCCTTCTACTTCTTTTGCTGTTGTTTTGCTCTTCTTTTTCTAGGATTTTGAGATGAAGTATGAGATCATTTATTTGTTGGTTTTTTCTTTTTTTAAGGAATGAACTCCAAGCAATGAATTTTCCTCTTAGAACTGCTTTCAATGTGTCCCATAGATTCCGATATGTTGTGTCTGTGTTTTCATTAATCTCTAAGAATTTTTTAATTTCCTCCTTGATGTCTTCTATAACCCACTGATCATTCAGTAACCTATTGTTCATTCTCCAAGTTATGTATTCTTTTTCCTTCCTTCTTTTATCGTTGATTTTCAGTTCCATTCCATTATGATCAGATAGGATGCATGGTATTATCTCTACTCCTTTGAATTTTCTAAGAGTTTCCCTGTGACATAATATATGATCTATTTTTGAGAAGGATCCATGTGCTGCTGAGAAAAAAGTGTAACTGCTTGATGTAGGGTGGTATATTCTATATATGTCAATTAAGTCTAGGTTATTAATTGTGTTATTGAGTTCTATAGTTTCCTTATTCAACTTTTGTTTGGAAGATCTGTCCAGTGGTGATAGAGGTGTGTTGAAGTCTCCCATGATTATTGTATGGTGGTCTATTAGACTCTTGAACTTGAGAAGAGTTTGTTTGATGAACATAGCTGCACCATTGTTTGGGGCATATATATTTATGATTGTTATGTCTTGTTGGTGTATGGTTCCCTTGAGCAGTATGTAGTGTCCCTCTTTATCCCTTTTGATTAACTTTGGCTTAAAATCTATTTTATTTGATATGAGTATGGATACTCCTGCTTGTTTCCGAAGTCCATATGAGTGATATGATTTTTCCCAACCTTTCACCTTCAGCCTATGTATGTCTTTTCCTATCAAATGCGTCTCCTGTAGGCAGCATATTGTTGGGTCTTGTTTTGTGATCCATTCTACTAGCCTGTGTCTCTTGATTGGTGAGTTTAAGCCATTAACATTTAGGGTTATTATTGAGATATGGGTTGTTCTTCCAGCCATATTTGTTTATTTATGTTACTAAACATGGTTTGTTTTCCACTTTGATTATTTTCCCCCCTTTAGTGTCCTACCTCCCACTGTTGGTTTTCATTGTTATTTTCCATTTCCTCTTCCTGTAATGTTTTGCCAAGGATGTTTTGAAGAGATGGTTTTCTAGCTGCAAATTCTTTTAACTTTTGTTTATCGTGGAAGGTTTTAATTTCATCTTCCATCCTGAAGCTTAATTTCGCTGCAAACACAATTCTTGGTTGGAACCCATTTTCTTTCAGTGTTTGAAATATGTTATTCCAGGATCTTCTAGCTTTCAGAGTCTGTGTTGAAAGATCAGCTGTTATCCTGATTGGCTTACCCCTAAATGTGATCTGCTTCCTTTCTCTTGTAGCTTTTAAAATTCTCTCCTTATTCTGTATGTTGGGCATCTTCATTATAATGTGTCTAGGTGTGGGTCTCTTATGATTTTGCACATTCGGCGTCCTATAGGCTTCTAGGATTTGGGGTTCTGTCTCATTCTTCAAGTCTGGGAAGTTTTCTCGAATTATTTCATTGAATAGATTGCTCATTCCTTTGGTTTGAAACTCTGTTCCTTCCTGTATCCCAATGACTCTTAAATTTGGTCTCTTGATGTTATCCCATATTTCTTGGATGTTCTGCTCATGGTTTCTTAACAGTCTTGCTGAGCTGTCTATGTTCTTTTCAAGTTGAAATACTTTATCTTCATTGTCTGATGTTCTGTCTTCTAAGTGTTCTACTCTGCTGGTAGTATTCTCAATTGAGTTTTTAAGTTGGCTTATTGCTTCCTGCATTTCTAGGATTTCTGTTTGTTTGTTTTTTATAACCTCTATTTCCCTGTATAGTTGATCTTTTGCTTCTTGGATTTGTTTATGTAATTCATTGTTGAAGTGATCTTTCATTGTCTGATTTTGCTGTCTGATGTCTTCCTTGAGACTCCAGATCATCTGAAGCATGTATATCCTGAATTCTTTATCTGACATTCCATCAGCTGCAGCTATTACCTCTTCTAACGTTGAGTTGACCTGCAATGCTTGTGGTCCTTTCTTTCCTTGTCTCTTCATACTGTTTGCGTTCCTTTCTTCTTGGTGAAACTGTTGTGCTATTGAATTTTCCCCCTATATATTTATATTGGTCTTGTATAGTTGCAAAGTCTCCCTCGCAGGCGCGGGCGGCGGCTCTGCCCCTCCTCCAATTGGGGCAATGTGCCTACCACGCCGGCAGGCCGCTGGGCCTGCTCTGCCAGTCGGTAGCAGGTCCGCCGACCTTGCAGGCGCGGGCGGCGGCTCTGTCCCTCTGCGGGCCGCTAGGCTTGTTCTGTCGGTGGTCGCAGTTCTGCCTACTTTGCAGGCGCAGGCAGCGGCACTGCCCCTCTGCAGGCCTCTGGGGCTGTACTGCCAGTGGGTCGCAGGTCCGCCTACTTTGCAGGCGTGGGGGGGGGGCGGCTCTACCCTTCCTCAGGCCACTGGGCCTGTTCTGTCTCTCAGTTGCAGGTCTGACCTGTTCTGGTGGTGGTCTCAGTTCCGGCTACCTTGCAGGCGCGGGGGGGAGGGGGCGGCTCTGCCTCTCAGCAGGCGGCTGCTCCTCTTCTGCCGGTGGGTCGCAGGCCCGCCTACCTTGCAGGAGTGATTGGAAGCTCTGTCCCGCCACGGGCCACTGGGCCTTTTCTGTCGGTGGTCACCCTTCCCCTACCTGGCAGGCGAGGGGGGTGGGGGGTGTCTCTGCCCCTCAGCAGGCCGCTGGGCCTGCTCTGTGTCTGGTCCCAGTTCCCTCTACTATGCCGGCGCAGGGGGAGGGGGCGGCTCAGCCTCTCAGCAGGCGGCTGCTCCTCTTCTGCCGGTGGGTCGCAGGCCCGCCTACCTTGCAGGAGTGATTGGAAGCTCTGTCCCGCCACGGGCCACTGGGCCTTTTCTGTCGGTGGTCACCCTTCCCCTACCTGGCAGGCGAGGGGGGTGGGGGGCAGCTCTGCCCCTCAGCAGGCCGCTGGGCCTGCTCTGTGTTTGGTCCCAGTTCCCTCTACTATGCCGGCACAGGGGGAGGGGGCAGCTCAGCCTCTCAGCAGGCGGCTGCTCCTCTTCTGCCGGTGGGTCGCAGGCCCGCCTACCTTGCAGGAGTGATTGGAAGCTCTGTCCCACCGGGGGCCACTGGGCCTTTTCTGTCGGTGGTCACCCTTCCCCTACCTGGCAGGCGAGGGGGGTGGGGGGCGGTTCTGCCCCTCAGCAGGCCGCTGGGCCTGCTCTGTGTTTGGTCCCAGTTCCCTCTACTATGCCGGCGCAGGGGGAGCGGGCGGCTCAGCCTCTCAGCAGGCGGCTGCTCCTCTTCTGCCGGTGGGTCGCAGGCCCGCCTACCTTGCAGGAGTGATTGGAAGCTCTGTCCCGCCGCGGGCCACTGGGCCTTTTCTGTCGGTGGTCACCCTTCCCCTACCTGGCAGGCGAGGGGGGTGGGGGGCGGCTCTGCCCCTCAGCAGGCCGCTGGGCCTGCTCTGTGTCTGGTCCCAGTTCCCTCTACTATGCCGGCGCAGGGGGAGGGGGCGGCTCAGCCTCTCAGCAGGCGGCTGCTCCTCAAGATTCTTCCCCTTTAGAATATTTCTAGAAGAAGGAAAAATTGTCATCATCGTATTATAATAAATTATAAATATAGGTATAAAGTTGTGCTTCTTGAATCCATTATTACATTTCATGCCACTATGCTTTGGTAACTCTGTAATATGACTTTTATTTAATGTTATAGTTTTTATTCTTAAGACTTATTTCTTTGAAGCCTTCCCTGATCCTTGACCCTTTCTCACAATAGTGTAGACACGAGGAAAGTTCAGATTCACCCATTCAGGATGAAATCCTTCATTTCCTTTGCTGCTGAGAGTGCTGATTGATGAAAGTCTTTAGTTATATACTTTTCAAAGCCTTGCCTTCTGCTATAGTGTGCTACAAAATCTATAAATGTTTTCATAAGAATATTCAAAATATACACAAATAAAACCACCCAAGGATGGGAGAGAATAATTTTTTCTAATAAAATATAACCTTTATTTTTTATTTTTATTTTGTAGCACTAGAATTTTTTTGCTCCTTTTAGATATACATAATAGTAGAGTGTACTTTGACATATTATACATATATGGAGTATAATTAAGATCCCATTCTTGTGGCTGCACATCGTGTGGAGTTTCACTGATTATGTATTCATAAATGAAAAATAGGAAAGTTATGTCAGGAGAATGATTTTTATAGTTTGTGCTCCTGGGAAACAAACTTTGAAGATGATATATGAGTGAAATCAGTTCAATAAGGAGTAACCTCTGGATGAACAAGAGAGATAAGATAATTGATATAGTCTCAACCAAGGTCTCACTTAGCTGGTCCCACAGGGGAGCCCTGGAGCTGGAAATTGTTTGAGAATTGGCTTAAATCACAGAGAAGGGAACTGGACTTTGATACCTCTATCTATACATTGACTAGTTATTTGACATAAGTTGTCTCTGAATGGTGAATGTCTGACATACAGGACACTAGAATTGACTTTTATCATCTTTACTTGGTTTCCTTCAGAAACAAAGAAAGGAACTGCCATGAAGGATTAGCATTTCTCCCATCATGACATCTTCCAGTACAGTGAAAATGGTAAAGGAGAAGAGGATATGGAGAAAACAACCAGATTTATACAGGCTGTGTGTAATTTTCCCACTATCTTTCTACAGGAAAGGCTGTGGTGCTTACTTCACTCAGTATAAGCCGGCATCATGTCAAATAACACATCCATGTTAGATGAAAAGGCAATATATCTAGTATAGAAAAAAAAAAAAACAAATATTAAAGACCTTGTTTAAAATTGTGAAATATCTTGATTTCCTAAAATGCTAGAAAGTGTTTATTATTCACTTAAACCTGAACATATGCTGAAATAATTAGTCATTAACGTCTTAGCTGGGATTGAAAAATTCGAGTATTATTGGTCTTATTTTTCTCTTTTTACATTTAATAACTATGTGATGAATAATTTACTTCTGTGCATTAAAAGGCTGTTTCATTTTTATAATACTTTATAGACCATTTTATGTACATGGTAATTATGATAAAATATTTATGATGATTTATGACATATAACTTAAAAAATACTTTTATGAATGTTCTGATTCAAAATTCAAAAACTACTAATCTTAAAAACTTTTAGCATGTGGAGGAGGAATGATGTTATAATATAAAAATACAAAAAAAATATTTATTTTTTTCTGGTAGTAGGGATTGAACCCTGGGGCACTTTACCACTGAGCCACACCCCCAGCCCTTTTCATTTATTTAATTTTTATTTTTGAGACAGGGTCTCCCTAGATTACTTAGAGCCTTGATAAGTTATTGAAGTTTACCTTGAATTTGGGATCCTCCTGCCTCAGCCTTCAAAATCACTGGGATTACAGGCATACACCACCATGCCCAGAAAATCTAAACTTTTATAACCACTGAAAATTGTTCATAGTGGTTGTCCAGAGAGAAGTTTTTTGGACTTACAAAATATAGGACTTTTGAAAAGCCTTTTAATATCTAACCTCTCTATACTATATTGTCCACTATGATAAATCTGTCCCCTTATTCATATTTTTGTGTTGTGTTGTCAGAATTGTGAAAAATAATTCCAATTTATGAAATTAAAATAAATTTAGGTGGATAATAGAATATAGGTCATTTTTAAACTATTCTCTTAATAACTGATTAGATTTTGAAAAGTTACATGAATATTTTATAAATTTTCATGGAGTCCTGGGTGAATTAGATAAGAAATTGTTGTAAAGGATATTAGTAATACTGTAGTGTATTCAGGCTGGAATATACCACAGCCAGGGTAAAGGGGCCTGATTTCAAGACTTCTTAGAGACCTCAAATTTGGTCAAGTAGGAAGTTCTCATGCCGCAGTATGGCTGGCTGGGCAAAATAACCGGGGGGGGGGGGGGGGGGCAACTTGTGTAGATTGATACAGCTGGAGTGGGAGCCGTTTATTGTAGGACCAGAGGGGTATATATACAATCCACACAGCTTATCTTAATTAACATAAACTAGATACAGCAGTCAACCAATAAGGAATCTGCACACTTAATGGCTCGCTCGCGTTACTTCACAAACCACTCCCTCTGGCAAAATGCCAGGCGCCATCCTGACTTGTTTACAGACCCTAACATTCTCATAATTTGTCTTTACTGTGGATGAACAATCTCACTCTTATTTTTTGTATTTGATTCTATATGCAAAGGGCAAGCAGAGATTCCTTCTAGGTGCACTAGTCATGGTCAATTGAACAGTTTTCATTATTTGATTTTGTGCCTCCTATATTCAATAAACTTTGAGGAGTTTACTCACTCTTCTTCAGAATTTCTAACTAAATAATACTCCATTGTATGTAACACATTTCTTTTTCTATTAATGAGTACCTAGTGTGACTCTGTGTCTTGGCTACTGGGAATAATGGCACAATAAACATGGATATCAGGTGTTTCTTTTGTTTGATGACTTTATTTCCTTTAGATATATATCAAGAAGTAGAATATCTGGACCATATAATAGTATTATTTTAAGCTTTTGAGGAACTCCATACTATGTGTATATGTGTACGTGTGTATGTACGTGTTTATTGTGAATGGGATTGCTTTCTTGATTTCTTTCTAAGCTATTTTGTTGTTATTGCAAAGAAAAGCTACTAATTATTGTATGTTGATTTTTGTATTCTGCTATGTTACTGAATTAGTTTCCCAATTTGTAGTCTTTTGGTGAAGCCTTTAAGGTTTCTATATATTCAATCTTATCACTAATAAATAGGGATAATTTGACTTCCTTTTTACCTATTTTTATTGCTCTCCTTTCATTCTCTTGCTTGATTGCTCTGGCTAGAATTTCTAATAATTTATTGAGTAAGAATGGTGAGAGTGGATATCTTTGTCTTGTTCCTGATCTCACAGAAAATGTTTACAGTTTTTCAATATTTAGAATGATGTTGTTTATGGTTTTTCATATATAACCTTCATTACTTTGAAGTATGACCCTCCTCTACTTAATTTATTCAGGGCTTTTATTATGAAGAGATGTTGAATTTTATCAGTTGTTCTCTGCATCCACTGAGATGATCATGTGATTTTTAACCCTTGATTTTATTTATGTATTGATTATATTTATTGATTTGTGTATGTTGAATCATCATTGAATCCCTGGAAAGAAACCAGCTTTATCATGTTGTATTATCTTTTTTTTTAATATCTATATTTTATTTATTTATTTTTATGTAGTACTGAGGATTGAACTCATGGCTAGGCAATTGCTCTACTGCTGAGCCACAATCCCAGCCCTGTATTATCTTTTTAGTGTGCTACTGAATTCAATTTGGAAGTATTTTATTGAGAATTTGTACAACCAAGTTCAACAGGAATATTGGTCCATAGTTCTTCTTTTGTTTGCTGTGTCTTTATCAGGTTTGATATCAGTGGTACTCACTTTATAGAACAAGTTTGGAAGGTTTTCTTTCTTTTCTATTTGTGAAATATTTGAGGAGCACTGGTGTTAGTCCTTCTTTTAAAATCTGGTAAATTCAACAGTGAAGCCCAGGCTCTTATTTTTTGTACGACTTTTTATTACTACTCCAATCTTACTACTTGTCAGTGATATGTTTATATTATATTTTTTCTTTTTTTCATATCCACCTGGTTCAATTTTGGTAGGTCATGTGTGTCTGAAAATTTTCCATTTCTTCTAGATTTTCCAATTTACTGGCATATGATTTTCCAAAACATCCCCCAATGATCCTTTGAATTCTGGTAGCAACTGTTGTAATTTCTCCTTCTTAACCTCTAATTTTATTAATTTTGATCTCCTCTATCTTTCTTTGGGTTAGTTTAGCTAAAAGTTTGTCTATTTTTTTTTTGTTATTTTCTCAAAGAACCTACTGTATCATTGATGTTTTGTATTATTGTTTGGTCTCTATTTTCTGTGTCTCTTCTCAGATCTATATTCTTTCTTTCCTTCTACTGATTTGGGTTTGGTTTGTTCTGGTTTCTCAAAGATTTTGAGATGCATCATTAGGTTATTTATTAAAGATCTCTCTCTCTCTCTCTCTCTCTCTCTCTCTCTCTCTCTCTCTCTCTCTCTCTCTCTCTTCTCTCTCTCTCTGATGTAGGCACTCACTGCTATAAATGTTACTCTTAGTACCACACTCCTCTCAGTATCCCAGAGATTTTGGTAAGTTGTATTTCCATTTTTGGTCAATGCAAGAAATTTTTAAATTTCTGATCTGATTTCTTCAATGAGACACTATTTGCTTAGTAGTATGTTGTTCAATCTCCATGTATTTGCATAATTTCTGCAATTTCTCTTGCTGTTGATCTCTAGGTTCATTCCATTATGATTAGATGTGCTGTAAATAATATTTCAATTATTTTGAAGTTGACAACACTTTTCTGTGGCTTAACATACAGTTTATTTTTTGAAAAACTTTCATGGTTGGGAAAAATAATATGTATTTTGTAGATGTTGGATGGAATATATGGAGATGTCTGGTAAGTCCTTTTGATCTATAGTGTAATTTAGTTCTGATATTTCTTTGTTGATTGTTTTTTTTTTTTTTTTTTTTTTTTGGTCTGGATGATCTATCTGTTGGTGAGAAAGGGGTATTTACATCACCTTCTCTTATTATATTGGAGCCTATTTCTCCCTTCAGCTATCATTGTACTTGCTTTATAAATTCTGTAGTGAATCTCCCTCTGGCTTTTTTGGTTGTGATTAGTTTTGAAATAGTGCATACCATATCAGAACTTGAGAGTTCCAATTTCTCTGTATATCTCACAAGAATGGGGTAGCCTCTGGTCATTCAGGATGCTATGGTATAGGTAGCAGACTATATCCTTTTGACCTACCATGGGAATGGAAGCCCCAATTAAGAGGTGAGTGTTTCCATAGGCACTGTTGATACTGGATCTCTTGTTTGAAAGGGATTCTGATACTGGCTATTCCAAATGTGATAAATGGCCTGAGGTTTTTATCTTCAGTTTAGACCACAGTGCAGTTCCCGGTGTTTCTATGAAGAGGTGAGAGGCAGTATCAGATCACCTGCCCTGTGGTACTCACATGCAGCTTTGTCAGTGACGTGCAATCTGAGAGGGTATGTGAGAAATCCTTTGCTCAGACCCTTGTCCGTGTGGTTTCTTCAACAGTCATGTTGTTTCTTTTTGCTAATAAAGTGGGGGTCTGTCCAGGTCTGTCAGACCCCTGTATCTGTGTCCAACTGGTGATACATCATTGACCAGGGGGCTTTTGTCTCCCCTATTCCTTAAGTTGAAGTTCCCATCAAGGTTCTTGTGGGAGTAGGTCATGGCTGAATCAAGGTGTAATTCATGTCAGCTAGGCTGGTTGTATAGCTCAGTATCAGAACACCTCATAAGTGTCCACAAAATCCCAGGCTTTATTTATCCCTTATACCACAAGAACAAAACAGAAAAATAAATTAGGATAAAAGTAAGAGAGAGAGAGAGAGAGAGAGAGAGATGGGTGGGAATTAAAAAATAATAATTGAATAGAAGGGAAACAACAGAAAAAAAGAATAGCGTTGAGTGAAGGCTAGGAGTTATTCATTCCCAATTATTTCTGTGTTGCTTACCAGATGACTATGGAATGGTTGGAGACTGAAACTAGTAAGAGTTCCTCTCAACTACTTTTCACATTAAAACAAGCTAATGTAGAATGTAGAACTTGATAGGTAATGATTTGCACCACATAGTTGGGAGTTGGGTGCTCCAAGGTTGGGGCTAGTTTTGACTAGCACAGCAGTGTATTAATGAGCCATTTTGGAATGCAGGTTCCCTAAACTATAATTCTTTCTGGAGCATTCTGTTCTGTTTACTACAAGGGTGAAGTCAATGCCAAGTCTGTGGTGTTTGAACTAGCTAAAGTGGAATTCATAGGTTATAAAGCAAAGATTTTGGATTTGGGGGTGCTGCATGCTCCAAGGGTGGGTAAAATACTGGTGCTTCAGTGTGTCATCAATCTAGGACAGAATTTGTTGCTCAGTTAGCCAAGGTTCTCTCCCAAGCTCCAGGGGCCACATACTCCAAGGGCAGGGTAAATGCTAGGGCATGTATCCAGGTGCCCTTGCAGGGGAGGAAAGTCCTCTAGACTGTAAAGATTTTTCAGGGGCATGGGTGCCATGTGATTTACAATTTTGGAGCCACCAAATTTGGATCCCATGCAGTCATACACAACTTTTAATGTCCCTGTGCTCTGATAGCACATTTCCCTAATAGGAGATTTAATAAGAAGTATTTTCTCTTTCTCTCTGCATTGCAGCCAGTGCTTCCTATCACATAGAATTCTCATGGGTTTTTTGATAGAGTTACTTTCCTTAGGCCCAATATGTCTCAAAAGATAGTAGTTGCTCACTGAGCCAGTACTGATGAGATACCACTGGTTCTCAGAGATAGAAAAAGCAATCTTCTGATCCCTAGTGCGTTTACCTCAGATAATAGGACCCTCCTCAAAATGGCTTTTGGTTATGGCACTGACTATTGTAAAACACTGGGAAATGCAGGGAACTTCTGCAAAATGGTCTCATTTTGCATATCCTGGGTCTCGTTTGTTTAAATTGTATGTTTCCAAATGCCAGATTCTGAGCTTGTGGAGATCACCAGGATATTTTCTCTTTCACCTATACCCCTCCCTTAGGTGATCCCCTTTCTTCCTCTGCTGAGTCAACTCAGGTTACTTGTGCTGGGTCACTCTCTTTCTCTTATTATTTTAATATTCAAAGTTTTGGGGTTTCACTTGTGCTGCGCCCCTCCCCTGACTCAGGCAATGGCAAGGCCCTACTGAGGTGGATGGCGCAAGGCGTCCATCCTCTGGAGGAGCGCAGTATGTTTCTGGGAATGGGCTGGTTTGTTTTTGTATTCCTTTAATAAGTATAGTTGCGATTTCTCATATGACCATTAAGTATGAAGGAAAAAACATGACTTTCCCAATTAATGCAACTACTTCTAAAGAATAGACCTGTTTACTCTAAATGCAATGATTCAGCTGTGGAGTGTAAATTGTTAATGTCTAATGAAAAACTCCCTGTATTCCTGTCAAGGAAGTTTTTGAGAAATTAAATTAAAATCTAGAGAAGAAAAATTAATGTTAAGAAGACAGATTAGTGCTTGGTACTGGGCAACTTGTTCTTGTTCCTGTGCACAATGGTTTGTGCTCTTACTCTTGTTTGATTAAAATTAATAACAAGTCAACCACTTGCCGTAACCATGGCACTGGTTCCAGTCAGTAAGTCAAGAAAGAATAGTCAAGGTATAGGCCAATAGTTTGGGACATTTCTAACTATTATTAAAAGTTAACTAAGTAGAAACAGCTCAAAGCAAAACGTGAACTGAAAGTACAAATGCTTGCTTATGCATAAGCCAAGATACATTCTTCTATTCTAATTGTAGCTACGTAATATTTTGTTTCTTTGAATAATGATTCCTGTTTTGTAACCACAAAGTACTGTGAGCCTGCCAAAATGAAAAGTATATATGATCAGCTTCACAAGTAAAGATTGGGATCAACACCTTCACTTTGGTGTCTGTATTGTTTCTCCACCCCTCTTTCGCCGACTCCTCACCATCCGTTCGTCTCCTGAGACCCCCTGTTGGAGCTGGTCTCCGACACACTTGATCACTGACTCTACTTTAAAACTCCCACACTATGACCACCCGTCTCAACATGCAGCTACACATCTGTCATTTTGGTTCTATCTTGTGTAGAAACAAGTAAGTGCTGGATTTCTCTAATCTGCCATCTTCCCAATGGAAGTTATATCCCTCAATTCAATAATTTAGAAACACTGATCCATAGAACTATAAGGATCTTAAACATTATCATGGGAAGTTGACTTTTAAGCAAATGCTTTCACTTTTTAAAAAACACCAAATTTTCAAACTATAAGCATTTCAAAGTTTTGGAGAGCAGTTTCCCACAGTATCAGCATCATATGGAAATTCTTCTATTGCTTCCTGTGGCTTTTTACATTAGTACATTTTTTCTTTCAAGTACCTAAAAGTATACTCTACCAATATACTTGTCTTTACTATGTCCTTGAGTGATGCTATTAAAAGTAGGATCAATAAAATACAACCAATTTCATAATAATACACCATTGCAGTGATGATTGGATCACATAGAAGAACATCAAAGTAAAATCTATAAAGGGAAATATGGGCTATATATAAATAATTCAATATTACAAAATACAATATTATATCTTTTAGCTAAATGGCCCTACCATAATTTATCCTTAGGTATTCCCTTTCCTATTTAACCATTATCTTCCTTCCACTCTCAGTGAAACATGTCTTTAATCAATTTTCCATGCCACATCAACAGACGTTCTTAACATTATATTTCTCAGATGTTATGTATACTTGTATTGATTACTTTTAGGAAAATAAATGTTTTCTTTTAAGTCTACCTGTCTTATAATTTCTAAATTGATGTATCCGAAAGATTTGCTGAAATTGGAATGGGAAGATCAATGCTAAAATCTACTTCTGTAGTTTGAAACAAAATTGGCAATTTATTTATCTTTAGAGCTTTGGTATCCTTATTTATAAAATGTAGACAGTATTTACCTCACATAATTGTTACTTTAAGATGTGAACTTTTATATGCAAGTAATCTGAATGGTAAACATACAATCAAATTATATACAGATAAATATGTCTTTCACCTCTAGATAATTTTGTAATCAAGGCCCATTTTATAACAAATGCAAAAATGGGCATCTGATGTGAGGCCATTTTTATTTTGCCCAAGTAAAATTGCCTCTAATTTTTTGATGCTTTATAATATTGAGAGCCTCATAAAATTGAGCAATTATAATATATATGTATGTGTATATATACACACATATACACACATAATTGCATTTGAAACCACAATTGACTGTATCTATGTTTGTTACCTTGGATTGCAGCGTGATCTCACTTTTTTAGTACATAGTGCTTTATTAAATAAAATATCTTGATATGAACACAACAGAGAAAATCTTTAGACTATTCCCACGAAGGCCATAAAAGAACTAAATAACTTTGTTCTGTATAGTAAAGCATCAATTTTGAGCTTCCACAATTTCCCAGGGAGAAGACAAGGTTGGATTCCTGTGTGTGGAAGGATGACTTAAACAAAAGGTGAGACAGAAGTGAGAAATTGAGTATCAAGGGGTCAAGAATATTAAGCAAAGATGAGGAAGAGAAATGACCTATCCAAGTATCTTGAAAAATGATATGGACACTGGATTTTATACTGTGTGAAATGTGACTGGATTTATTTCAGTCTTAAAGTTCAAGGTGAGTCCAGCAGGCTAGAGGATAAAAAGGTATCATGGCAATAGTTAGTTTTGACATAATGGTATCTACTACTCAGGATATCAGTTTTATCAGTATTTTCTATTTCATATGATCATATTCAAGTGATTTTTTAGAAATGTAGGTTTCAAAACCATAAAACTATGTAAAGATAAATAATTTGGTTAACAATCAATTGGTTATTCATATGTGGACAAATGCATAAACAATCAGATAGGTAAATCAGAATGTATAATATCAAATGGCAAAAAAAGACTTTGGAGAATTGGAAAGGTCAAATATTTTGATTAAAAGTTTTACTTTTACATATTTAAATCAATATATAATTTATTTGGTGCCTTAGAAAAAATTAAAGATAAATATATTGTAATTAGCTTGTAATAACAAGAATGGCTTATTTAAATATTTTGGAGAGATTTGTTATTTATGTACTTTAAAATGAAAAGATTTTTAGATATGAGGAGAACTTATATTTTAGAAAATGACTAGTCCTTAATTTGATGCCTGTTTTTAATTCTGTAATTTTTCTTCTGTTTATGATAGCAATGTTTTATAAAATCTTATTAAGTATTTCCCACACTTCATATTTAATCTAAATGCTTAAAATTGAACTTTAGAGATAGAGCATTTTTTCTCACATATATATTGCATAAAACATGTAAAATGATTTTTACTGATAGCATTAAAGATAAAAAATCAACTATTATATTTTCCTATGACATAATAACTTTTTGTTTTAGATGCAAACTGCAAATGTAATTTTTATTTTTCTGTGAATATAAGTGATTCTAAAATCAATAGTACTTGTGTGCTATAGGATGGATATTTGTGTTTCCCCATAATTCATATGATGAAATTCTAACCCCTATTATGATGGTACGGGAGGTGATGGTTTGGAGAGATGATGAGTTTAAGGAAAAAGCCTTCATTAGTGCAAATAGCATTCTTATAAAAGAGATGGAGAAAAGCTCCCTTGTGCCTTCCACCATGTGAGGACATTGTGAGAACTCAGCTGAACTAGTAAGTGTGCCCTAACCAGGCACCAAATCTGTTGGCAACTTGATCTGTGACTTCTTCCTACACATTCTATTGTATTTTTGTTGTAGGAGACCAAATGGGTGAAAATATTGAGATGGGACACCCCCAAATTTATTATATTTATTCCATATATATTATATGTTTTAATTAAAAATTAAAAATATTTTCACTGTTATAGTCTCAGAACCCTTTCCAATTAATAGCTAAAACATATACTGTGTAAAAAATAAATGAAAATATTATCATGTTCATTTTATAGAAAAGAGCTGGAGCTCAGAGAGATTGATTTTTTTTTACAATGTGTTTTTTTCAAATGTCATTTGATGTGTGCCATTAAAAAACTGAATTTCCACCATTGTTTCTCATTAGGTGGAAATAATTAGTGATTCTTACTCTATGACCTATAGCTATATGATTCCTAAAAGCTCTCATTTTTCACCATATTATAAAAATCATGAAGAAAATGGTATTGATGTAAACTCTCCATCTAACTGTGAAATTCAGCGCTATTTGTTTTGAACTGAAAATCTTAGAAACAGAGGCCATTTTCTTCTAAACAATGAGCTTACAGTCAGGCTCTGCTGACTCTGGTGAGTCAGTATGAATATTAAAGTAAAGCAAATGTGATAATAAGTTATTTGTCCTAAATTTTAGACCATAAGCAAATAGTTTCATAAAAAAAATAAACTCTGGTGTCTGTTAAAATTATTTTAATCCTGAAAGAGTCATGTAGTGTTTTGATACATCTACCCTCATTTTAATTGCTGAGTTTGTTTGTCATGTATAAAAACTTAGTTTTCACAAATCCAGATTATTTCTTTTAATCATTATATTGGATTGTTTAGAGGAGTTTCTTAGTTTAACCAGGACTTTAATATATATACTGTTATTTCAGTAATGTCCTATGTCAAAATTTTTTAATTATTATTATTATTCTCATTGGACAATTTGACAGATTTAGCACATGTAACATAAGTTTTATCCTACAAGTAAAAACACATTCTCCTTATATAATTATACTCAATCAAAGAAAGAGTAATTAACTTTTTAAATAATTATTCGAAACATTTAAAAACTGTATTCTTCATCAATTCGTATATAAGGCTGAGCATAGAAAACAAATTGTGCCCTATTCCTGCTTGAGATTTACTTATAATCCAGTAAGACAGAGTATTCAACAGATCACAATGTATTAAAAGCAAAAAAAAAAAAAAATACTACTTATATGCAGAAGAAACTTTTATGATAGTTGTATAATGTGCTTGTTGAGAGGATAACTTTTGGATTCAGACTATCTTGAGTTTTAATGATTACTCTGGCACTTCCTATGTGATTTTCCATAGGTAGTTTAAGTTCCAAGTCTCTATTTCCAAGTTTTCATATCTAGTATAATGGTATATGATAATGTTGGAAAAAAAGCACTTAGCCAACTGATACATGGCATATACTCAATAAAACTTTTGTTTGTTTGTTTTTGTAGTGGGGATTGAACCCTGGGGTGCATTACTACTGATCTACATCCCAATTATTTTTTAATTTTATTATTTTTTTTTATTTTGAGACAGCATATTGCTAAGTTGCTGAAAATGCTAAGATTAGCCTTAAATTTGTGATCCTCCTGCCTCAGTCTCCCAAGTTGCTTGGATTACAGGTGTGTGTCATTTTGCCCAGCAACAAAAAATTTGTACAGGGGGAGCATAAATAGTCTGCTATGGGAAGATCTTATTCTGTGTCTGAAGAGAATAAAAATCTATATGTTATAGACACAATGAAGGGCATAGGGAAATTTGGTAATGGGAATATGGCCTGGGGAGGAAGATGAGTCTGGAAAGGTATTTTGCAATCAGTAACTTATTATATGTATAAAATAAATAAGATGGATAAGGTGAGGACACCCAGAAGATTTCTGCTTTGCCAATTTGGAAATATGATGATGGCATTACCATATTTCATTAAGTGTAGATAATATGTATTATAAGACATAACCGTAATGGATTTTTTGTGAAAAGTACATATTATATTTGCTCTTCACCAAAAATCACATATTTATAACTATATTAATTTTCTTCAGAAGCACCTAAAAGTATGAAAACAAACTTACAAATCAGTTTAATAAAAGCTTATTGAGCAAAATTCACAATAATAAAGGGTATTTATTGAGTATTTACCATATGCTAAAATTGACCTAGGTATGCTATTTCTTTATCTCCAAAACTCTGAAACAGCCCTTGAGATAAATACTATAATGAGTTCATTTATTATATAAAAGTGCAAATAAGAAAGCATTACCAAGGTTATTTTGTAAACTCTGATATTTATGTTTTCATGCTTTATTATCATTAGAAGGATTCAACAGGACGAAAAAGTCAAGACTTTATGATTGCTCTTATAAAACTCAATCTAGGAATAGAAGTCAGAAGATACCTTGAAAACTTTGTGTTTTATTAAATAAGTTATTATTATTAGAAGGAAACAAATCAACCATTGTTGTTTCACTCACTTTTCTCATTTCATTGAAATACCCATGAAAACCAGAGACAAATGCTATGTTAATCAAATATTTCCTGATCTCTGGATGAATGACTAGTGCAAATGAATAAAACTAAGAAAGTATATGAAGTATATAAACAAAGTATATGAAGTAAATTTCTCATACCTCATTTACATATCTTCAAAACCATCTTGGAATCTGAACTCGTAACCAGAAACCCAAGTAATGTTTGTGTTCTGGCATAATAGCTTTTCTAAAGAAAAAATAATTTCTCTACACTGTTATCTTTGACTTCTATTCACAGCCAATCATTCTTTTAAGTTTTAGAGCTTTGTACTAATAAATAGCAGTTGGGTTCTCTCAATGAACTCATACATGCATGGAAATCTATTTCAGTTTATGATCCTCCTTTTCCCTTCTGTCTTCCCTCCCTTCTCCCATTCTCCTTACTCTACTTCCTTTTGCTTGTCTATCAATTTATATTTGATTGGTTCTTTACGTTATCCTATTCTTCCCTCCCCCTTTCCTTTATTTTACTCTGGCTTCTGCATATGAGAGAAAACATTTGGACTTTGAGTTTCTGAGTTTGGCTTATTTCACTTAGTGTGATATCTTCCTTTCTATCCATTTGTCAACAAATGCCATAATTTCATTCTTTTTGATGGCTGAATCAAACTCCATTTTGTGTGTGTGTGTGTGTGTGTGTGTGTATCTCACAGTTTATTAATCCATTCATGTATTGACAGGCATCTGGGTTGATTCCATAATTAGCTATTGTGGATTGTGCTGGTATAAACATTAAGGTTGGCATACTATCACTGTAGTATGCCAACTTTATATCTTTGAGAAAATACCAAGGAGTGGGACAGCTGGGTCTTATGATGGTTATATCCCTAGTTCGGTTTTGTTGTTGTTGTTGTTGTTGTTGTTTGTTTGTTTGTTTGTTTGCTTTTTTCTTTTTACGAGACAGGGTCTCCCTAAATTGCTTAAGGCCTTGGTAACTTGTTGAGGCTGATTTTGAACTTGCCATCATCCTGCCTCAGCCTTCCAAATTACAGGTGTGTGTTATTGCACCTGGTTAGCCCTAGTTCTTTGAGGAATTTCTATGCTGTTTTCCAGAGTGGTTGTATAGTCTACACTTCCACCAACAATGTATAAGTGTACCTTTCCCCCCACAGCCTCACCAGCATTTTCCATTCTGACTAGAGTGAGATAAAATCTTAGTGTTGTTTTTATTTGCATTTCCCTGATTACTAAAGATGTTGAACATGTTTTCATGTATTTGTTGGTCATTTGTGTTTATTCCTTTAAGAAATTTTCTGTTTAGTTCTTTTTCCCTTTTATTGATTGATTTTTCTGTTTGTTTTGTATTTTTTTTTTTTTTTGGTGTTGAATTGTTTGTATTTTGTTTATATTAATCCCCTACCAGAAGAGTAGCTGGCCAAGATTTTCTCCCACTCTATAAGTTCTCTCTTCATGCTCTTAATAATTTCCTTTGCTGTGCAGCTACTTTTTGGTTTGATGGCATCCCACTTTTTGATTGTTGGTTTTATTTCTTGTGCTTCAGGGGTCTTGTTAAGGAAGTTGGTGCCAGCACCTATATGATGCAGTATTGACCCCATGTTTTCTTCTAGAAATTGTAAAGTTTCTAGTCTAATTCCTAAGTCTTCGATCCATTTCAAGTTGACTTTTGTGCAGGGTGAGAGATAGGGGTCTAGTTTCATTTTTGTACATGTAGCTGTCCAGTTTTCCCAGCACCATTTGTTAAAAAGGCTGTTTTTTATCCACAATGTATTTTTGGCAACTTGCCAAATATCAGATGGCTCTAGGTTTGTGGACTTGTATCAGTGTCTTCTGTTCCATTGGTTTTCATGTCTATTTTGATACCAATAACATGCTGCTTTTGTTACTACAGCTCTGTAGTATAATTTCAGATCAGTATTGTGATGTCTCCTGCTTTTTAGCATGGCTTTGACTATTTTGGGTCTCTTATTCTTCCAGATGAATTTTAGGAATGGTTTTTCTAGTTCTATGAAGAATGTCATTTGTATTTTGGTGGGGATTGCATTGAATCTTTACATTGCTATTGGTAGTATGGCCATTTTGATAATACTCATTTTGCTTACTTAAGAATATGGGATGTCTTTTCATATTCTAAGGTCTTCTTCAATTTCTTTCTTCGGTGTTTGGGTGTTTGATAATTTTCTTTGTAGAGCTCTTTTAACTTGTTGATTAGATTAATTCCCAACTGTATTTTTTTTTAGGTTATTGTTAATGGAATATTTTTTCTGACTTCTTCTGCACACAGCCAGTGGTTCTTATCACATATTTTATTCTCTTTGGGTTCTAAAAATAGCTAGTAGTAAGACCAGGTCAGAAGCTAAATGAGGAGTATAATATCATACTATATTTTTAAATATAAAAATTACACTTGGCTAGCAAGAGGAGATAACTTATTATTTTTGTTAAATGCTTATCTATTTTCCTATTCTTGTGGAATGGAAAATCATCCTATAAGTTATAAGCCACAGCATGACATAATTTTATACACATTTTCAAAATATTTCTAGTTTGGTGTTTTGAGAATATATATGTAGGAGGAGACATTAGTCATTTGGGAAGAAAATAATGGTGGCTTGGAAATACAGCCTGTCAGAGTTGATGATAGAGTAAATATGTTGGGAATGAAAAAGAGGTACATGTTGAGGATTCCTCACAGATTTGGTTTTTCATGCCTAGGACCATTTACTAAGATGAAGAGTTAAGAGAAGCATATATGTAAAGGACTATATTCCTTTTTGGATAAGTTAATTTCAGTGGCTTCCTCTGTAACACAATTTGATACATTAGTTTAAAGTTAAATGAAAGAAGAGAAAAAAGGGGTGGAGACAATGAGGGAAGAATGAAGAGAGAGAAAGAGAAAGATTGCGGCAGGGGGTGGGGATGGAGAGAAGGGAGAGTGAATATTAAGTGACTGGACTGTGGGATTTGTTAGCATATGATAAATAGTTAATGCTATTCCCCAAAGATAGGATATAGAATGAAAGTCAATTCTGAGAACTGAACCTCTGACATTTAGAAATAGGATAGAGGAAGATAGTTCAGCAAAGAAAAACCAAAGAGAAATCAGAAAGGTGAGAGTAAAGCCAACAAAGTCATATAAAAGCCATCATATGAATATTGTTTTAAGATGGATGAAGTGAATAAATATGACAAATGCTGCTGGGAAGTTGAGGAAGAGGAGATTGGAATGCCATTCACAGACATGCCAACATGGAGGATATGGGTGACCTTAGTAAAATGACATCAGCGTTATTTATCTTATGAATAAAAAAGAAAAAGAAAAACGCTGCCTGTTTAGCAATAAGGGTTCTAAAAGTAAAGGCAATCGGATTTTTTACTAGAATTGATAATAATTTCTCATGAATTTGTCTAGCTATATATAGCTAGTTCCCATAAGAGACAGACATAGATAAGGGTATATTATAAGGTAATTGTGGAGAAATCATAAAAATTGCAGATTGAACCAGGGATACACAAAATGCTACTACCAACCCTAGAATACAAAAAAAAAAGGTGTAAAGAAAATCTGTCTTTATTTTTGTATGAGGAAGGAATGTGTCATTATTTATGAATCATAAATATTTTATTTATTTATTTTTTAAATATTTATTTTTCAGTTTTCAGTGGACACAACATCTTTATTTTATTTGTATGTGGTGCTGAGGATCGAACCCAGCACCTCGTGCATGCCAGGCGAGCAAGCTACCGCTTGAGCCACATCCCCAGCCCAATCATAAATATTTTAGAAAGCTAAACTTAATTGATTTTTAAAGCAAAAATAAGAAATTTCACTTGATACTAGTTATGTTGGGAATTGGACACAGGTGAAGAACACTGGTTTGAAATCTATCCATTGAGCCTTGGAAGTTAGATTGACAATAGAAAGACACAGTAACAAAGAAGGAAGGAGAAACTAAGAGAATATGAAAAAAAAAGTAAAGAGTAAACTATAGTTAGTAGAGCAGTCATAGAATCATTCTACAGAGACACAAGCTAATACTGTATAAGTGAAATCAGTTGTACAACAATACATTACAGAATGAATATATAGCTACTGGTATTTGTTCAAATTCAAAATTTGAAAAATAATTTTACCATTTTCTCTGTGCAAAATGATATCTTGCTAAACATAAATAAGTTAAACTGCTATACATATGTATCATTTTCTTTAATGAACTTAAGAACATATTAATATTCTGGAATGAATCTGACATAACTTTCCTATGAACATATATGAATATAACACAGTGAATCTCACCATCGTGTACACTCACAAGACTAGGATTCTAATTAGAATAAATCATATTCTATGTATGTATAATGTGTCAAAATGCACTTTCCTGTCATGTATAACTAAAAAGAATAAATTAAACTTTTAAAAAATTTAAAAATATAATATATGATTCACTATCATATCTGTATTTACATCAGGAAAGTGTAGCTTCTAAATTTAAGTGCAAATATTTGAGATTTTGTAGTTTTCTATCATGAAATACCTGGCAGATAATCAAATGTTTAATAGGTAACTTCTGAATAAATTATGATACATATTGTTATTATTTATAAATGCATTTATTGTAAAATTGAAGGCTCGATTAGAATGATATCATAATTGCTTTCAAATATTTATGGTGTAAAGTAAATTGATACCAATAATAATACAAAAAAAAATTCTGAAACTTCTAGAAACATATATTTAAAACATAATTTAGATAAATTTAACTGAAACACAAAGTAAAAGAAAAAACTCCTCAAAAATTCTATTTGTCATTGAAAATTTTTGGAAAGTGTTTAGTCAGACTTAGCTAGTCTATTATATGTTTGGAGACAAATGAAAAATTTATGATACTTTTAAAATATTGTAGAAAATATGTTTAGAAATTGCAAAATTTTACTTAAGATAGCTACTACATAGAGGCCAATGAAACAATATATATTTGATTAAAAAGCCCTGGCCTATTAGTTGTAAGAGCTCTATGTGGTGGCTGAGAATCACCAGTTTTAAATCAAGTCATATCTTACATAGTCAAATTGGACATATTTTGAAATGGATATGGACAATCAAATAGGCATACACAGGATATGAATGGGAAAAATATTTGAATTGAATTATGTGTAAGAGACATGATTACCATGTCTTTGGAATGGATAAAAGAGGAGCAAGTATTAGAGCACAGGGAGAGTTAAAGAAGACTATAGACAAATTTGCTTAAATGTAATTTACAATCAAATGTATTAAATGAGTTCCAAATATCCTTTTTACCTATGAAACTTCCTTACTATCCTATTCTAGCCCCAGAACATACCTAGCTTTGATGAAGTTTGAATGCTTTGGGACTAATTCTGTTACAGAACACAATTCACAACATTAACAAGTAACATTCCAGTATCAGTATGTGAGTATTTCTAGTGTCTCAGTGTGCACTTGATGACTACTGTCAGAAATGGTACTGTTATGATTTTATAAGACATAAATTATAAACATGAAAAATCCCTCCATTTCTTCTAGTATGCCAAAATATTCCCAATATGGTATAAATATTGGTAATATAATATAAGCAAATGTCTCTGCAAAAAAAGGGAAGATCTCTGATCTTTGTAGAGAGAACCTGATTTCATTTTTGCAAACAAATATAGTATAGAAAGAATATATAGTGTTAGAAAATAATTTGGAGGTTAAAAGTATATTGATATATGAAACAGTGATTTGAAAAGAGACTATTTCATTTTGTTTCTGTTTAGCAGTGAAATTATTAGATTATGAGAGCTTTAACCTCATTGTTGAATTAAACTACTGATATGGATTAACCCGGTAGTAACTGCAGGCAAGTAGAGTGTGGCTGGAAGAGGTGGGTCTTTGGGGGCATTCTTTTGGGATATATATTTTGTCCAAAAAGCTGAGTAAAACACAGCTTAACAGCAGAACATCAAAATATATTATGTGGAAGACATTTATCTTCCTATTTCTGGTATTCTCCTGTTTTGTTTCACTATTAAAACTTTGTACACATCTGATCATTCTAAATCATGACCCTAATCAAGTTATTTCCTTTTAAATTTGTTAATGGCTCTTCCTTAACCTAAAGAGCTAAGAACAGTGCTTCAACCTGAATTTCAGGCCAGTGCTCAGTATGACAATTCATTCCACTTTACTCATTTATTTATTCCTGGGTTACTGCATACAAAATAGGCCATGTACTTTTTCAGCCTCCAAAGGTTTTGTTCTTATTTTTAATACTGGTGCTGCTACTCCTGTCTATTCCAGACAACTAAAATTCTAGCCTTTTCTGTGAACAACATTCAAAATGCCGTGTTCCAAATGTCATGCCATTTTTATGAATCTTTTTATTTACTCACAATTATTTCCATACTCTGAAGATTTTTTACACTTTAAAAAATTTGTAACATACAATATTCTACCTTATATTGCATCTCTTTATGAACTTGTGTGCTAGCTACGGTACTAGATTATAAAATCTTTGAGGACGTGGTTCAATCCTTTATGTGTATTCTGCACTATTTAGAACAGAGTCTCACACATAGATGGTGATAAAGTATGTTGGCTCAATATCATTGTTTTCAAATTTACATCAGTGACAGAAAAACTAATCCTCTTTCATGAAGATTTCCTGAGCATTCAGGTCCTTTTTATTTCTCTCTAGTCTGAAATTCTATAGTACTCAATCTCTGCACCAGTTGTTTTAGCAGTTAATTACTTATTTAATGGTGCCATGTGTCATTCTCAGTAGTTTAAAAGTTGCTTGAGGGCTGGGGCAGTTCTCATTATCTCTTTTGTATTCTTTACAGTGCCTTGAATACATAAGTGATCCAATGAATACTTGTTGAATTAGATTGAACATAGTAGTCTTTCATCCTTCTTCCAAAATGCCACACATTTGGCATGCAAATGAAGCATCAATAAATTAGTGGACAATTGTGAAAATATAATGAAAGTTGCACATAAAATTCAGCTTCTGGAGAGAAATATTGCTCCACACTCATCCACATCATTTGGCAACCACACTCCAGCTTCATTTATACTAAAATTATCCATTATGAGGCAACAGTTTGATGTACAACTGTGATTTTGAATAACCATCCCTTTTCTCATCATTTAAATCTTTAGTTCAAAAGGATTTTTCTCTATTGCTCATTTCTTTGTACTTGAGAAAATGTATGCATTGTACCTGCTGTCTTTCTTCACCTTCTTTTTGTGACGGAATTCCAGTCACAGTGAAATATTGCCAAAAATCACAACCATATTTGTCAATCCAGGAGAAAGTATAAATATGCCTTCCTTCATGTTTTCTCTTATTTCCCAATATGAGAAATATATCATTGAAATAATACTGAGAATAATTACAATGAGGATATAATTCTACCTCTTTGAGCTTTCCTTCCTCATTTATAGGTCTTTACAGTTGTATATAATATGCGACTTTACAAAGTCAGGCCGGTGCTACGCCTGTTCTTGAAAATTTGTAGTTACTGAAAGCATTAGAATTAAAAGAATTCTATAATTGTGTTATAGAAAACATGAATTAAAACACTTTTTATATTTAACTAGTAAAACCATTGACTATGGTATAAATCGCAGAAACTTACAATGGTTCTTTGAAATCAGTGGCAATTATTATTACTTTGTACTAATTATTCCTTTTATTTACTAATGACTTCTTAATTTGATATGTCTTTGTTGATAAATTTCTGTCCTGAATCATCATAAAAATTCCAAACAATATGTATGATAGGAAACCAGTAACTACATTAACCACATATATTTTGAATTACATGTAACATTTATAAATCAAATTGGTATTTTTTTCAAAGGAGTAGAGTGCTCAGAAGCATCGTTTTTTAAAAAAAAATATATATATATATATATATCTTTATTTTATTTTTATGTGGTGCTGAGGATCGAACCCAGTGCCTCACGCATGCCAAGCAAGTGCGCTACCACTTGAGCCACATCCCAAGCCCCAAGACAAGCATCTTTCATCAATTAAAATTAATCAATGTGGGGCTGGGGTTGTGGCTTAGTGATAGAGTGCTTGTCTGGTGAATGTGAAGCAATGGGTTTGATCTTTACCACATAAAAAAATGAATAAATAAAATAAAGGCATTGTATCCATCTACAATTAAAAAACTAATCAATGTACTAAATTCCTTAATTCATATACAAACACATATGCTCATAGAAAAACACCTTTCAAGCATTTTTTAAAGATTATAAAAAAAAGCAAGAGGGAAATTTTCCAAAAGTAATTGAAAATAATATCTTCAAGTTTAAGAGAGCAGAGAACAAAGAGTGTAAAATTAATTGTATTGTTTTTCAGTGATGACCAGGATGTAGAAGTATAAATACTTCCTAAAAAATGGCCTCATTTTCATTATCATTTTAATGTGCTTTCAGACATATGCAATATTCTTGCTATATTACTAATGGTGTTCTTTCAGGCCTGCCTTCACACCCAGTGCCTTTAAACTGCCTTTATAATGTTTTTTTTTATAACAATTTCTATTTAAATGCAAAGACCTATGGGGCTAGACATTACTGGCTTTTCCTTTTTATGTGCATTTGTATAATACAATTCAACTTACTATTTCCTCCATTTACTGACTTTATGATGAAAATAAAATGCTCTAAAATATTTTGTAAATAATATTATTTTTGTATTTATTGCAAAATATCAGACTGGAAAATTAACATAGAACTAAAAATTTTACAATTATTGGAACTTCTTAAAGATTATTGCTCACTTACTGTCTCTTAATCTTTTAAGCAAAGCCTCTATTTCATTGTAATGTCTAAAATGTATCTCCTCAGTGAATATATACTATGCATATTGCTTTAAAATACTATTCTCTTTATAGCTGTGAGCATCCATAAGATTATGCTATGGTTTGTAATATGAAGCTAAAATTTACACTGTGAGAATTCTTACTTGCTGGTAACTTTTAACGAGCTGCACAGGTAGACCAACATTCTAATGAAATTTTCAAAGTAAGAATGTAAGTTCTTCCCTACTCTGTTGTTTCACAATTTAAAATATTTTATTTATTTTTATTTTTCCTTTTCCCTTCTGTTTGGGGTTCTACAAGGCACTGCCTCATTATAATTTGTGTGCTATTCCTTATTGTCCATTTATATTTATTTATTTATTTATTTTAAAAACTATATTCTTTCTAAATTTGTATTTCCTGTTCAATTGCTAACTTATTTCAGGTCCCCTTTATTTTATAGAATAGAGAAGTAGAAAGAGACAATCCATGAAGAAAATAGTGAGAAGTAGAGAAGATAGCAAAATCAGGGGAAGAATCATAGAATGCTTGAAGGGGGACATTTAGAAATTTCCATTCTAGGTGAAATGAAGTAAACTTGTTCCATTGCATTTTTCTCACTGAATCCTTCAGTAAAACCTGGATATATTACGTATTTGAGGTTTATTTTTTCAAATTTTAAACTTATTTGCTTATTTAGTTGACAGTAATTGTATATATTCAGAGATTACAATGTGATGTTTTGATGTTTTTATACATTGTAGAAAGATTATATCAAGCTACTAACATATCTATCCATTACTTGTCTCCTTATCATTTTTATGGCAAAACCATTTAAATTTATTCTTTTAGTAATTTTGAAATACACCATAATATTATTAGTATAGTTACTAGGCATTATAGAAAGTAGTATAAATGTTTCTCAAAAAAAAAAAAATGAAAGCTGAATTAACATAACTATCTAGCACTCTGACTTCTGGGTGTTTTTACAATTGAATTGTAGTAAGTATCTCAGAGAGATATTTGCATTTACATATTCATTTAAGCATTGTTTGAGCTTTCTAAAGTTAGTAGTACCAGGTAAGTCAGCAAAGACTGGAAGTTGAAATACCTCCACATTAGTGATGGAGTTTATCACTTTTTCTCCAACTGTATCTCCCAGCATAGAGTCAATGAATCAAAATGGCACCAGGGCATTCTGAAGTTGATGGATAAGAGGAAGAAGGATGCACTCCCCAGGAGTTCCACAGCACAAAATTTAAACAGCAGGAAAACTGCAGCTCAGTGAGATGAGTGACTAAGGGAAATCACTGAAATTCAACGCTGGACAGTAAAATAATTACAGACACCTAAAGTCAGAAACTTTGAATATAAAATAAGAATACTATAGAGACTTGCCAGCTTGGCTGGCTGCAGCAGGAGGCTTCAGTGTCACAGCCCACTGCTGAGAGGAGAGGAAGCACAGGCAGAGAGAGAGAGAGAGAGGAAAGTGTGGAGAATAAAATTGTCTAGGGAAATTGTAGAATAGAGAGGAAAGCTGATCTTAAGTGACTCAGAGATGTTTGGGGAAGTGGTTGAGTGAAAATCAACTAGAATGAGAAGCCTAGAACCAGAGTCATAGCAGTGGCAGGAGGCAATTTCAAGTGGCTTTGTGGCAGTGAGCAGAGGTAGGAGATTAGGAACTCATGAAGAATCCAGCCTGACCCAGGAATCACCTGTTGTGGGGTCCAGAGTATGTGGTAGACCAGTGTGATTGTAACAGGTGCCAAGAGAATAGTGCCTAGGGGGATCCAGGCTCAGGACATTAAAGAATTAGAGTTCCCTTTGTTGCTGGTTTCATATAAGCAGTGGGAAGATGCCAATAAAAAGCCACATAGATGCATCTGCACACCAGGTCTGATCCTGGGTAATTCACATCCTTGACAGTGAATATATGAGGCTGGTGAAAGTTTAGTTTTTGGAAGTGGAATTTTTGGAAGACTCCTAAGTCCCAAACACACAGCAAAGATTGGCATCTGCCCAGCTATGGGGATTGTGGGTCAAATCTCAATACCCACAGACAGAGTTTCAAAGGTCAGCCAGGAATAAACCTTACCTGCTGGAACTTCTGATTTAAAACTCTGCCCTAGCCCCACTGAGGAAGTACATCACCTGTCAGGACTCCCCAGTTTATCCCATCCTATTCTGTGAGATTGGAAGTCGAGAACTTCTATAGCCAATTTTGGCTCCTGACCATAGAGCTGGCAGCTTGGTAAGAAGCACAAAGAAGTGGGACTTAACAACCTCCATTTCTTGATCTAAGGGTCCCGGAACCCAAACATATAATGAATAAATAAACAAAAAATACAAAGTAAAGCACAATAGCATAAGCAATGAACATCTATCTTTGTCAACAGTTTTGACCAAATCAGTGAAAAAAGTCCTTTACTTCTCATTAAGATATTTTTTTTCCTATTCCACTCTTTTCTTTTTCTTTTTTTCCCCCAATTTGCATGATTATGTTTTCTTGCTGGGCTGATATGTTCTTGCTGTGGTATGTGTGTTTCATTTTAATTGCTTTATTCTTCACCCATTTATTATTCAGTTTTGATTGGATTTTACATGGATTTGTTTTATTTTGTTTTTATATTTGTTTATTTGTTCATTCCTTGGTTTTGGTTCCTCTTATCACCCCTTCATGCTTCCCCCCCCACTAATAGCTAATTTTTCCTGTTCCTTCTTCCTCTAGTTTATGTTATCATTTTTAATTATTTTTACTCCTTCTTCTTCATAGCTATCATCCATTATATCTCTCCTACTCTGTCAGTGTTTACTTTTTAAATATTTCAAACTTCCTCTTGCCTTCCTACTCTATTTTTTGTCTGATAGAATTCTATAGCTTACATAATTCCTACCCCATTCAGATTGTGATTATTAATTAATACAGTGGACAACACAGTAGACACCTGATATTTAATTTCTGATCTATTTCATAGTTGTTTAGTGTTGGGGCTGATGATAAATGCTGACCCCACTATTCCTACACAGGTAGTAGTTAGTGTTATAGATGTCAAAGTAGACACTGGACACTTACTTTAAGACTGTACATTGTTTAGTAACATTATTACTATTGCTTGCTCCCCCTTCCTCTAAGAGGAGCTGGGAAGGGATTGAGACACTTAACATTTACAGTGTGAGGATCCTGCTGATGAGCAACACTCATAACTTAGTCACGTATTTGCTCTCTCAATTCATTCCTTAGATCTTCTCTTAGTTCATTGAACATTTAATTTTTTTTTCTTTTTAGCTGTAGATAATAACTTTATTTAATTAATTTATTTATTATTAATTTTTATGTGGTGCTGGGGATTAAACCCAGTGCCTCGCTCATGCTAGGCAAGTATTCTCTGCCCAGAAAAAAATTAATAATAAATAAATGAATTAAATAAAGGTATTGCCTATCTACAGGAGGTGAAAGACTATTTTAATAAAGAAATAAACATAATGAGAAGACACCAATCAGAACTCCTGGTAATGAAAGATACAGTGACTCAAATTATAAATTCATTGGAAAACATCACCAACAGATAAAATTGTGTAACAAATAAAATTACAGGCCTCAAAGACAGAACTTCATACTTAGAAGACAGGATATATGAACTTGAACAATCAGTATGCAAAAAAGGAAAACATAAAAGACCATGATCAGAATATATATAAGAACTCTGGGACAACATCAATTTGAGAGTCAGTGGGATAGAAGAGACTGTGGAGACCAAGGTTAAAGGCATTAAGAAATTCTTCAGTGACATAATAGCAGAATATTTTCCTAACATTATAAATAAGATGGACAACTCTAAACAAGTAGCATATAGAACTGCAAATAGGCAAGATTGAAAGAGATTCTCTAAGGCACATCATAATCAAACTTCCTAACATAGAAAATAAGGAAAGAATATTTAAAATCACAAGAGAAATGTCAGTGACATTTAGAGTCAAACCAATAAGGTTCACTTCTGATCATTCAACTCAGACCCTAAAATCAAGAAAGGCCTAGAAGGTAATATTCCAAGCTCTAAAAGAAAACAATTATCAGTCACAGTTGCAATATTCAGTAAAATATCTTCAGAATTGAAGAGAAAATAAAACCTCAAAATCCAAAATGCTCCAAAATCTTAAAACTTGATTGCCAGTATGATGTCATAAGTAGAAAATGCCACACCTGACCTCAAGTTACAGATCATAGTCAAAATTCAAGTGTATTTAAAATATTGTATAAATTCACCTTCATGCTATGTGTATAAGTTACATAAAACTACTTGGGATAACTGAAAAATAATGAGAGAAAGAGCAAAGTTTCAATATCAGGAATAAAAAATGAGAAAATATGACATGCCAGATAGAGGTTAACAACATAAAACATAAATATATTCTTGGCATTTATATTGAAAAGTTGAATAAAGAAACGAGAAATAATAGAAAATATAAATTATACAGTATCTGTAATCAACCTTCATATATAGAAACTCTGGGCTCAGATGACATGTTTTGGTAATTTTTCCATTAGTTAAGAAAGAAAAACTTGAACCTTAAAGGAATTATTTTAAAAACTGATAAAGGAAGAATACTTCCCAATCCACTTAATGATGCTAGCTAGCAGAACCCAAATTTGACAAATACAGTTTAATAAAAAGAAAATCTATTTCAGTATATTCTATAAAATAGAAGAAAAGTCCTAAACAAAATATCACCATAAGTCAATGTTATATGAAAAGTAAAAAAAAAATATTAGTGTGTGTTTAGTAAAAGAACACATGGTTAGTTTAGCATTTGAATATCGAATGATAAAATTTATTATATTTTATTTGTTTCTTCTAATTTTGAATGTTGGGACATGAAAGATATACTCAACAGGATTAAGAAACAATATTCATCCTGTTTTTTAAAAATAGAATTCAACTATAACAGTATATAGGATAAAATAGCGTGAAATTTACATACTCATTTTCTCTACATCTTCACAATAAATATTTTTATAGAATAGTTTGCATTAAATTAATGCAGTCTGGCTTCCACTATGCTATTTTTAACCTGCTTTTTTCAAATTCAACAACTTTCCAAATAGAAAACCTCAAAAATAATCATCATTTCTTACTTATTAAAATTTCAAAATTATTTGTCTATTCAGACCAATTATTTCTTTAAAAGTGTTTCAGTTCCTACAAGTGTAAAAAACTGCTAATTGTTCTCATTTTTTTCTTTCAAGAAATATAAAATCAACCATCCACCCTATGTTTTGGCATGACAAGAATTTGCTAATCCCCTTGAAGCCACATGGATCCATTTGCCTAAATTTTAACTATTATATGGTGAGTAGAAGTGATGTATGCAATATTCTTCTGACATTATTTCTATATAAAATTCTTTTTCCTAAACTTTTTCTTACCCTTCTTGTAGGTGAGAACATTGATATGGTTGCCAATTCTAACCGTTGCTGTGAGAGTGGTCAGTGGGGGAATGGGGAGGAGGCCAAGAAATAGCATAGAATAGCCCAATTTTTTTCATGACACTGTGAAACTAAGCAACAAATTGAACCTGGAGAGCCCATGCCATGCTGGGCTTTTACATACAGAAAAATAAAACTTCATCTGGTTCGATATACTATATTTTTGGTTCTTTTTGTTATACCATATTAACATATCCTAATTTATAAGAGAAAACAAACATTGCAATAATGATATTTAATTATCATTTTACAAGTAATTTAATGTTTCCAGATTTGGCAAAATGCCTTAGCAATAGCAGCATATAAGTAGACTGTTTAAGTATTTATCCCCTGTGCCATGTTTGGTATATTTTCCCTAGGTTTATATTCTTATGTTCCAAAAATGACTGAAGCATCTGTAACTATCATATTATCAAAATATACATTTTGATTAAAGGAAAAGGGAGCATAATTTTCCCTAAATGTTCAGTATCCCTTAAGTGGATTATATATCCACTGCTAAAAAGAAAGAAAAAGAAGGAAAAAAGAATAGAAAAAGAAAGAATAGAATGAATGAATTTTAAAAGCACTCATAAAAGAATAATGGGATCATTTTGGTTTATTTGTGTCAACTATGGTTTCTCTAAAGCCAGGAGAATGATAGTATATTGCTAATTGAATGAATTAGAGCCTTTGGGATTACAAGGATGTACCACAGTACCCAGCTCAAGAACAGAAATTAAGGAAGATGGGAGGCTGATGAGCCTTTAGGAAAATCAACAATAAAACATGTAAATTTATTTCAAATTCAATATCTTTCATGTGACTTTCACCAATGTAATATATTAAAATTTTCTTATACCATTTTCTCAGTGCATTTATACCCTCTTAAAGTGAGACATTTTCACAGACTTATCTAGTTACCAAATTTATCTTGAAGGAAATTATGTTTGGTATATGTACTTGTTCGTTAAGAAATGGATAATAACTAAGGTATAGCACCTTTATATAAAAATAAATTACCCACTCACTATTCATTTATTCATTATACAATGATGGAGAAGGAACAGAACAAATTTATTTGAGTAGGGAGTACAGAGAAGAAATCCACAATAATTTTTGGTTCATAATATGAATCATAATTTATTAGAAAAGATTTATATTGATTCCCTGTCTTTAGATAGCTTATCAGAATGTAATCCTATATTTTATGGATGTTTATTTCTTAGCTATTGTCTTCCATGTTCACAATTAACATGGGTTCTGGGGGAAAGGCCCTTTTCAGTTATTAAAGCCTACTTGCTATGTTGAGAGATATGATTCCTAGGTTCAGTCCTCATGCAATGAATAGTTAGTCTGTTGGTTTCTGTTCTTGAGCGGGGTACTGTGGTGCATGCTTGTAATTCCAAAGATTCCAGAGGCTGTGGCAGGAGGATTGTGAGTTCAAAGCCAGCCTCAGCAACTTAGAGAGGCCCTAAGCAACTCAGTAAAATCCTGTCTTTAACTCTAAAATATAAGAAAGGGCTGGGAATGCGGCTTACTGGTTGATTGACCCTGGGTTCAATCCCTGGTACATGGTACACTCACACACAAACACACACACACACAAAAATTCTGTTCTTTATTGTGGAAAATTTTCCTAAACTTTTTGAGCTCTGGTCTCTCTCTCTCTCTCTCTCTCTCTCTCTCTCTCTCTCTCTCTCTCTCTCCTCTCTTTTATCTCTTGTCTCTCTTTTATTTTTTTTAATTTTCCATGTTTTAGTAACCACAATGTTATGGTTTGGATGTGAAGTGTCCCCCAAAAGCTCACATGTGAGGCACTGCAAGGTTTGGAGGAGAAGTGATTGGGTTATAGCATTAATCAGAGAATTAATCCCTGATTGGATTAACTAAATTGTAACTGGAGGAAGGTGGGGTGTGGTTGGAGGAAATGGTTCATTGGGGTTGTGGCTATTGGGTATATATTTTGCGTCTGGAGAGTGTAGTCTCTCTCTCTGCTCTCTAATTACCTTGTTAGCTGCTTCCCTCTGCCACACTCTTCTGACATAATATCTTGCCTCGCCTTGAGCCCCAAAGAATGGAACTAGCTATCTATAGACTGAGACCTTGGAATCCTTGAGCTCCCAAATAAACTTTTCCTCCTCTAAAATTTTTTTTCTTGGGTCTGAAAAAGCTGAATAAAACACACAGATAAAAATGTTTTTAGAGTATTATCTGTAAGCCCTAAAATGACTGTATTTTTTTCCAATAATCCTGATAAAGATTTCTCTAGTTTATTGGATCTTCCTGGATTTTATGTAGGCATATCCATGAATTTTTGTTTATTAAGCTTGTGTTCTATAACCTTGCTATAGCTACTATCTTCCCATTCTATGTGTTTTTTATTTCATTTCTTGTCTTATTGCATTAAGTATGACTTCCAGTATCATGTTGAACAGTATTTGAGATGGAGATCATTGCCTTGTTTCCAGTAATAATGGAGAAAATATCTAGTTTTTCAGCATTAAAATTCTCTACATTATTACTTGCAACATATCTACATTAACACTTCCACATTTCATTTTGTAGATTTATTTTAGAAATTGAAACTGTGGCACTGTACTCATTTGAAAACTCTTAAAATTATTGTTGGATTTTGGTCAAGTGTTTCTGCATCCGTTGGTATGATCATGTGAACTCTTTTTACTTTTTTTGCTGCAAAACATTCATTTTGTTAATTAATTTTTGAGTGTTGAACCAGGTTTACATATCTGGAATAAAGACTTTTTGGTGTATAATTATTCATTAGAGATATTCATCTATAGTTTTCCCTTCTCATAATGTGTTTATGGAAAGATTGTAGATAACTGGAATGGTTTCTTCCTTAAAGATTTGATTGGATTCAAAATTAAACATATCTGGACTTGTTGCTTTTTTTAAAAAAAGTTATCAATTATTCATATTTCTTTGATAGAAATTGATTCATATTTCTTATTCAGGCTATAAATTTTTGTTGTTACAAAACATGGTGTTGATAGTTTTCTAGAAACGGATCCATTTCACCTAATTTATCAAATATGTAAGCATAGAGTTATTTATTGTATTCTTGTATTGCCCTTTTAATGAGTTATGGAATCTGTAGTGATGTCCTCTCTTCTGTGTTTTTTCCTTTGAGTCACTCAGATGTAGTGGCACCCCCTCCTTCACAGAAAATCTTAACTAAGTTTCTCCAGAAATCTTCATCATGATTGATTTTAGGACTATAAGCAAAAGAGTCTCTTCAAAAATAGTTCAATGTAAGTAAACTTCCTATTTTCCTGTTGCTCCATTTTCCTTTTCCACTGGCCTGGAAGAAATCAGCACTCCAGGAGCTGCACACCCCTTTAGTTGTTTTTCACAAACATTTATCTAATATAGTAGTTTGTAGAAGTGTGTTTACAAATGCAAAATTTGATAAGAAAAAGATAATTCTTTTAACAAGGCCACTGGCCTTGAGCTAGAGCTTCACAGAGATATCTACATTATAAGAGAAGTTACCAATTGGGCTCCATGGTAACAGCTGGCAGGGGGAGGAAAGAAAGAAAGTGCTCCCCTTCTCAGGTGTTGTCCTTGAAGGGTTAACTTGCCCAGAATAGTGACAGACAAAGCTGCTTTTATGTGAACTTCTGCAGACTGTGAACTTCTGAGCCCCTCCTCTTACATGCTGGGTATAAAACTCTGAAACTCCCTGAACTCTAGGTTCAGGGGATTAATTGATTACAGCCAAAGCTGTGCCTTCTGAACCTGGTTGTAGCCAAATAAAACTGTTTCCTGCTATCTTCAGTGCCTTGCCTCATCTGTCCCTACAACACGAATAGAATATTATCAGTGTTAGTTATCTTTTAAAACAATCTGATTGGGGTTTACTAATATTATCTATTGATTTTCTATTTATAATATCATTGATATCAATTCTCATTTCTGATTTTACATTTTCATTTTCTTCTGCTTATTTTATATTTATATTGTTTTTTCTTTTGTTTCTTAAAGTGGAAACTTAGATAATTAAATTCAGATTTCTTCTTTTCTAATATATACATTCAATGTTATAAATTCTATCTGATTTTTGTTATTCCATTTTTAAAATTTTTAATTTGTTTTAATTATGATATAAGACAGTAGAATGAATTTTGCCACAATTTCTGGAGCACAATTTCTCATTCCTCTGGCTGTATGTGGTGCAGACTCACACCAGTAGTGTAATCATACATGTATATTGGGTAATATAAAATAATTCTACTGTCCTTCCATCCCCATAGTCCCACACCTCCCCTCACTCCCTTCTTCACAATCCAAAGTTCCTTCATTCTTTCCTACACACTATGCATCAGCATCTGCTTATCAGAGAAAACATTCAGCCTTTGGCTTTTTGGGATTGGCTTAGTTCACTTAGCTTCATGTTCTCTAATTCCATCCATTTACTTGCAAATGCCATAATTTTATTATTCTTTCAGGCCAAGTAACATTCCATGGTATATATGTACCATATTTTGTTTATCCATTCATCTGTTGAAGGGCATCTACATTGGTTTCATAGTTTAGCTATTGTGAATTAAGCTGTTATAAACATTGATGTGGTGCATCACTGCACTATGCTGAATTTATGTCCTTTGTGTATAAACTGAGGAGTGGGATAGCTGGGTCAAATGGTGGTTCCATTCCAAGTTCAATCTCCGCAATGATTTCCATAGTGGTTGCACCAATTTGCAGTCCCACCAGCAATGTATGAGTGTACCTTTCCTCCCTCATCCTCGCCAACACTTATTATTGCTTGTATTTTTGATAATTGCCATTCTGACTAGAGTGAGAAGATATCTTAGAGTAGTTTTGATTTGCATTTCTCTAATTTCTAGAGATGATGAACACTTTTTCATATGTTTGTTGATCAATTGTATTTTATATTCTGTGAAGTGTCCATTCAGTTCCTTAGCCCTAACATTACATCTCAAAGCCCTAGAAAAAGAAGAATAAACCAACACCAAAAGCAGTAAAAGACAGGAAATAATTAAATCAGGAGTGGAAATACATGAAATTGAAACAAAAGAAACAATTGAAAAAATTGACAAGATGAAAATTTGGTTCTTTGAAAAAATAAATAAAATTAGCAAACTCTTAGCTACACTAATGAAGAGAAATAGAGAAATTAGTAAAACTCATGATGAAAAGCAAAGATCACAATGGACACTACTGAAATACAGAAAATAATTAGAATCTATATTGAAAATTTATTCTCCAATAAAATGGAAATTATCAAAGACATCAACAAATTTCCAGAGACATATGATCTACCCTAACGGAATCAAGAGGACATACCCAATTTAAACAGATCAATCTCAAGCAATGAAATAGAAGATGCTATCAAAAGCCTATCAACTGAGAAAAACCTAGGACCAGACAGATTCTCATCTGAGTTCTACAAGACTTTCAAAGTATAATTAACAACAATAGTCCTCAAATTATTCCATGAAAAAGAAAAGGAGGGAACCCTTCCAAACTCATTCTATGAAGCCAGTGTCACCCTGATACCAAAATCAGACAAAGACACATCAAGGAAAGAAAACTTCAGAACAATATCCCTAATGAACATAGATGTAAAAATTATCAATAAAATTCTGGCAAATTACACACAAAAATGTATTTAAAAAATAGTGCACCATGATCAAGTGGGGTTCATTCCAGGAATGCAAGGTTGCTTTAACATAAGGAAATCAATAACATAATTCATCACATCAACAGACTTAGAGAAAAGAATTAAATGATTCTCTCAATAGATGCAGAAAAAGCACATGGCAAAATTCAGCATCCAATCATGTTCAAAACACTAAAAAAAACTACAGATAGTAGGAACATACCTCAACATTTTGAAAGCTATCTATGCTAAGCCCAAGGCCAATATAATTGTAAATGGAGAAAAATTGAAAGCATTCTCTCTAAAAATTGGAAAAAGACACTGATTCCCTGTTTCACCATTTCTATTTAACATAGTTCTTGAAACTTGAACCAGAGAAATTAGTCAGACAAAACAAATAAAGTGATAGGAATAGGAAAAGAAGATCTCAAACTATCACTATTTGCTGGTAATATGATTCTATATTTAGAAGATCCAAAAAATTCTACCAGAAAACTTCTGTAACTAATAAATGAATTCAGCAAAGTAGCAGGATATAAAATCAATAGCCATAAATCAAATATATTTCTATATATATTCAATGAATCCACTGAAAGAGAAACTAGGAAAACTACTCCATTCATAATAGCCTCAACATTAGAGAACATTAGAGAAAGAATTTGAAGAAGACCTTAGAAGATAGCAAAATCTATCAATTTTTATCTCTAACAATTCCCCTTAATACATGCTAGCTCTTAAAACAAACTGGGCAAGTACTATTTTCATTTTCATTTATTTCAAAATATATTAAAATTTTATCTTGGGGATTGTTTTAAACTCACATTCTATTTAGAAGTTTTTGTTTAATCTTCAATTACTTTGGGATTTTCCACTTGTATTTCTGTTACTTTTTAGTTGAATTCCATTGTGATCTGCTATATTTTGGATCCAGAATTTCCCAAAAGACCCCTGTGTTGTAAGTTTGCTGCCCTACTCGGGATTACTGGGAGGTAGTAGAAATTTTAAAAGATAAGGTATAGTTGGCGTTTTTCAGGTATTTGAGGGTATGCCTTGAAGAAAATCGTGGATTCTTAGTCTCTTTCTCTTCTTCTCTCTTTGGTTTCCTGGCTACTAGTGAACAGTTTTGTTTTATCATACATTTCCATCACAAAGTGCTTCCTCATTACATGGCAAAATCAACAGGGCCAATGTGTCATGGCCTAAAACCTCCAGAACAATGAGCCAAAATAAAGCTTTGCTTTTTATAACAATGTATCTAAGGTATTTGTTACCATAATAGAAAGCTGAATAACACTGGTCAGAGATCATGGATTTCATCATTTCTGTCTTTAAATAATTTGTTGTGATGTGTTTTATATTACAGAATATGATCTATTTTATGAATGTTACATGTGAGTATGAGAAGACTCTATATTCTTCTGTTGTTGGATGAAGTGTTCTATAAATGTCAATTAGAGGCTGTTGATTGATGGTGCTGTTCAGTTCAACTATATCTTTACTGATTTTCTGTCTGCTGGATCTGTCAATTACATATACAGGGGTGTTGAAATCTCCAACTATAATAGTAGATTTATCTCTTTCTCTTGGAAATTCTAATAGTTTTGGCTCATGTATTAAGTACTATTATGCCTTTTCAGAGAAGTGACTAATTTACTATTATGAAATGCTCATTTTTATCCCTGATAATCTTCTTTTTTCCAAAATCAACTTTATCTAAAATTAATATACTGAGGTAAGCTTTTTTGTTAGTGTTATCATGTGCGTGATTTGTGTTTATTACTTTAATACGTGTATTTCTTCGTATTTTAAATGGATTTCTTATAGATAACAAATATTGTTGCCTTGCCTCTAGTCATTCTCTTAGTGTCTGATACATGTTTCAAGAGATTATTGGTATAGTTGGATAATTATCTTGCATGTTTGTAATTATTTTCTATTCATTGCTCTCATTCTTTGTTTATTTTTTGTTTACTTATTTTTTAAATTAAGAATTGTAGAGTCGTGCGGGGCATGGGGCAGTGCTGAGGACCTGAGGCTGTGGCCAGCTTGACACCAGGACTGACCAGCCAGTGCAGCGGAAGGGGAGACACCAAGACTGTCCAGTGAGTGCAGAGCAGCGGGTGCTGGCAGCTAGAGTAGCAGGAGCCACAGCCCCACCGCCTTTCGAGGAGCCCAGCAGAGCCGGCCATGGCATTGTCCATGCCGCTGAATGGGCTGAAGGAGGAGGACAGAGAGCCCCTCATCTAGCTCTTCGTTAAGGCTGGCAGTGATGGTGAAAGCATAGGAAACTGCCCCTTTTCCCAGAGGCTCTTCATGATTCTTTGGCTCAAAGGAGTTGTATTTAGCGTCACAACTGTTGACCTGAAAAGGAAGCCTGCAGACCTGCAGAACTTGGCTCCTGGGACACACCCACCATTTATAACTTTCAACAGTGAAGTCAAAACGGACGTAAATAAGATTGAGGAATTTCTTGAAGAAGTCTTATGTCCTCCCAAGTACTTAAAGCTTTCACCAAAATACTCAGAATCAAATACTGCTGGAATGGACATCTTTGCCAAATTCTCTGCTTATATTAAGAATTCAAGGCCAGAGGCTAATGAAATGCTGGAGAGGGGACTCTTGAAAACACTGCAGAAACTGGACCAGTATCTGAATTCTCCTCTCCCTGATGAAATTGATGAGAACAGCATGGAGGATATTAAATTTTCTACACGTAAATTCCTGGATGGCAATGAAATGACACTAGCTGATTGCAACCTGCTGCCCAAACTGCACATTGTCAAGGTGGTGGTGGCCAAAAAATATCGCAACTTTGATATTCCAGAAGGAATGACTGGCATCTGGAGATACCTAACTAATGTCTATGGTAGGGATGAGTTTACCAATACCTGTCCCAGTGATAAGGAGGTTGAAATGGCATACAGTGATGTTGCCAAAAGACTTACCAAATAAAATAGCACTTATGAGAGAGATGTCTTCAGATCTTCCCCTAAGAATATGCTTTTCCTAACAGACTGCTCATCTTCCTATAAAGTAGAAATGTGTTTTGCATGAACATGCAGTTATTCAAGATTAGGATCAAGGATAGACAAGGTATAGTAGTTATCTTAAATTATACACTCCTAAGAAGTAAAATCCTCTTACCCTGCCTACCTTCTCTACCAATGGTGTCCTCCTCTCCTGTAACTTGGAGACACTCCATCACAAATCCTCCACTTGAGAGGCAGTTTGCCATCTCTCTGGAGTCCTTACCATTCTGTGCATAGATGGCAGAACTTTTGAGGTGCAGTGTTTAACTCTTAAGGTAGTAGCTGTGACATCAGTCAACTGCAAGTTGGTGCATAATACATGGTACATGAAGTAGTCATATACTTTTTGGAATTTTGTAATATTTAGTAAGAGTATATGAAACAATTGCTACTGTATCAGAAATACTTTCAATTGAGTCTATCCTAGATACGTCCTGAAAGACACTACCACCAGAGAAGAACGCCTTGTACAGAAAGTCACTACATATTCTACTGTTCTTTTGTAGACAGATTTTTAGTTTTGCCTAAAATCATTTATCCTTCATACAAATTGTGACATCTGACACTATGTGGAAGGTGAAAGTTTAGAGGGAGGGATGCTACTCTCAAGATTGCAAACATTTTTTCCTTAGAAGAGAACTGATGGGTATCTGATACTCTAAATGTGTTGTTCTTTTGTGTGTTTTGCCCAGTGCCATTCATTTGGAAGAGTATCACCTTCTTTATTTTAAAAATCTTCTTTTTAGGTAACCACCCTGTTGTTTGTAGATATTTTTGAGCAACACTACATACACTGACACATATTTGCCGTAGCTCTAGCCATGCAGTGATTAGTAATGTAAAAATTAATGAATACAGAAGTTAGTCTAAAGAATGTAGAGTGGGTTTGTCAAAATGTCAAGTACATTTTGTTTCTAAAGCATATTTAATGTAGATTAAATCTGGAGAGTGCATTGTCTATTCTGTTTTGAGAACCATAAAGCATATATTACCAACTCTCGCACCACCTGTTTACTATGGGACTTTCCACAGAAGGTGGTTCACTTTGTATATACAGATTGCAGTGTTGGGTGAGGGTATGTTCACCCACTTGGCCTGATCTCAGTCTCTGTGCTTCCTTGAGTTAAATTTTTCTGCAGCTGCATTAAATTGAGAAATAGCACTCTAGGTGTAGGCTTTTGACTTTGTTATTTAAATTGGAAGTCATATATTAGAAATTATTTGTGCTCTAACAAGAATGAACTTGGTGTATTTATTCCAAAGAAAACAAACCAAGATGGACTTTCTTAATACTGCTCCAAAGACTGTGGTTGTGACTATAATAACATTTGTATACCTAACTTGTTTAAGATGTGCTATTTCTCATAGGCTTTTCTTTCTTTTTTTTAAATTTGCTTTAAGGATTTTAAGAATATTTCTTTAAGATGGCAATTTTTTCTCCCCTTTGATATGGTGACATTTAGTAAGCACTGGCTTTATGGAAGCAACCTGACTTTTATAAGCACAACTGTATTCTTTAACCTGCCAGTAATTAGCTTAATATAGGAAGATAAGAAAAAGCTTTATATTATATCCATTTGGCTCAGGGAGATTCCTTTACCTTACCTTTCACAGTGCTCCTATTGCTGATCAAAAGTCTAAGCCCCCGTCTTTTTGTTACAGTAGTGCATGATTTACCTGGTTTCAGAAAGAAGTACTGTCTAGCTCCCATCAAGAGTCTGGGTTGCAGTGGCTTTGGTGGATGCAGGTGTCCCATCTGCCCCAGGGCACAGCATGCCCCGCATCCTGCAGTCTTCACATTTTTAACATGACAATTTGGCCTCCAGGTGATACTAGACCACACCTGTTAGCTTAAAGCATGAGGGAGATTTGAGAGAATGGGTGTCTGTTCTTTCAGAGAATGATGGGCCAGGCAGACAGAGTTGGGGCACCCAGAGGACAACACTGCTGTCCTCCAGACAAGAGTTGACCTAGAACCCCTCAGAAACAGCTCCCTGTGGGCATCTGTTCTCTCTGTTGCTTTTATTCACCAATTATTACACTTGGCTATCTCTCTGCCTGTCCAAGAAAGGCCAGTCTTCTGACTTTGATGAAGGCAGAATTATTTTTCTCTGTAGAAAGACTGATTTTATTTTTCTATCAAGGAAGTCAGTCAGACATAATTGAGTGGCAACTACATCACAGCTAGTAAAATCCTGCACAAGTTTTTACTCCATCGTGTGTCTGGGGAGGGAGCCTAGCACACAGTCTGGAGAAACTTGGGACATAACAATATTCTTGGCAATTCATGTAATATTTGGCTTGATGTATGGAAATCATCTGATTTTATTTCTACAGCTAAAAAGTAATTCCTCTTCATTTTGTTATACTTCTTTGAGGAGATTGCAGTCTGAATGGAAAGTCTCACTATTTTCCAATGGACACTGAGAAATTTGTTGGGAAGCTCTGTACTATTCCAGTTGATAGACTTCCTTTTTTTTTTTTAAATTTAGATTCAAATTTTCAGTAAAATTCAGATAAGGTTTTATTTTTTGGTAACTTTGGCTTTCACAACTCTAACTCTTTGAACAATCTGTGTACAATTAAGAGATTTCTGATGTTTATTCTTACAATGAGTGGATCAGTTCTAGAATTTAGTCATTTTTACTTCTGTTGAATTTTGAGCCTCTCTAGAGTTGCATGCAGATAACTTTTAAATTTCTGTGCATTAAAGAAAAATCCATTTAGAAAGTATCTACAAAGTAAAAATGAGAGGAAATAGAAATTATTTTTTCATGAACATTTGATACACATTTCATCAAACTAATTGATTCACCAATTTCTTACACCAGCTATAATAAATATTTAATTCATTGTTGATATTTATTGGCTTTAAAAATTCCATCCTTTACAGAGCATCAAGGTTGAAGCATCCAAAAATTATATTTTTATCAAGGGAGAAAAACAAAACTCCCCAAGCCATAATGTTAAACAGAATTGGAGTATTTTCTTTAGAATTTCCTGAGTACGCAAATGAAAGCTTATTATTGAATACTTGTATTTTCTTTTCTCTCTCTGGAACATCAACACCAGTATATTGCTGGCAGCTATTATATTCAAAAAATAAAATGTATTTTCACTATCAAAAAATTGTCCATGTTTTATTTCCTCTCCTCACTTAGCACGTCAATCATATTTCTTTTGAAAAGATTTTTTGAGTAGTCACATTTTATTTTAAGAACTCTTGTGTACAATTATAAAGTATTATTGCCTAGTTTGAGAGAGGAATAGATCGAGAAAGAAGCAAGCAAGTTCTGTTTCCCGTGTTGATATTTCCTAAAACAGTAAAGAAGGGAAGTGAATGTCTAATTTTGGGGAAAAAGAGCTAGGCACAGAGTCAGTAGTATAGAAATATCTAAGCCCTACACCATTTTAAACACAATCATGGTCAACATTTTATGAAAAAAACTTTTTTGTGTTGTTGATATGGAATTTGCAATGTAAATACGTTTACAAGGACTTCGAATTTACTTTCAGATAACACTCTACTGCTTTATAGAGAGTACACATTCCTTATAAAGGTTTTTTTCATTTCACCCTACCCATCCTTTTGAGCAATGCTTTCACTCATTTCACTTATCCATAAGCTATAATTACTCAATACATGGTTGATGTAATTATTCTGAACATTTATCTGTTAGATTAAATAAGAAGAAAATATTCCATTTTACTTTCATATATTTATTTTTTAATGTTCTTTTTTATATAGATATAGGTTTCTGACATATTCTCTCTCTCTCTCTCTCTCTCTCTCTCTCTCTTTGTACTGTGGATTTAACCCAGGAGTGTTATATCACTGAGTTATATCCCCAACAATTTTTAGTTTTTATTTTGAAACAGAATCTCACTAACTTGCCTGGGGCCTCATTAAGTTGCTGAAGCTGGCCTCAGACTTTTGATCCTTCTGCTTCAGCCTCCTGAGTAGTTGGGATTACAGGCATGCATCACCATATCTGGCAGTTTTGAAGATCTTATTTCAGTTTTTCTTTCAAGATTCTTCTACTAACAACCAACTTCCTCAATGTTTTTTGAGAAAGCCTTTCTTTCACCTTCATTTCAAGTTGTTATTAAGGTGAAAAACACCTGTTAAACAGTCATATTCTTCAATATGCAACCTTTATCACCTTGCTTCTTTAATTTAGCATAAATTTCCAAGCTTCATTGACTGTATCACATACTTATATTTAATTTCTTTTTATGACTAAATAACATTTCATTGTATGGGTGTTTCATAGTTTGTCAATCAGTACATTCATTGATGAACCTTGGGTTGTATCCACCATTTGGCTACCGTGAATAGTGCTGCTGTGAACATTTGTATATATATATTTCTTTGAGTACTTGTTTTCAGTTATTTTCAGTATATATCTATGTGTTGAAGAGATGTGCTATATGGTAATTCTGTGTTAGACTTTTTGAGGAATGGCCAAACTATTTTCCACAGCATCTGAACCATTTTTCAATCAGCCTTGTACCAATGGCTCCAATTTTTCAACATCTTCGCTTACAGTTGATACTTTACTACTTTTCATATTATAGTTCTATGGCTTGGATGTAATTTGTCTACCAATGTTTCATGTGTTGGTCCTCAGTGTGGCAGTGTTGAGGTGGTAGAACCTTTAAGAGGTGAGTTCTAGTGCAAAGTAATTAGGTCGTGGGGGCTTGACCCTCATAAATGGATTAATGCTGTTTTGAAGGAATGCATAAGGTATGGTAGGAGTGGACTAGTACCCGAGATAGCAAGTTGTTATATAAAAAGTCTATCTTGCCATGTCACTTCACTCCTCTTTGCCCATGCTCTTGCTATTATGCCATCTGCTATGTTGTATTGTAACAAAGGCTCTCACCAGAGTCCAAATAGATAGGGCCCCCTGATTTGGGAATTTTAGCCTCCAAAACCATGAGCTATATAATCTTACTTTCTTTAAAAAGAACCCAGACCCACATTCATGTATAGTTATCCTGGTAGTTATAAAGCGCTATACCATACTGGTTTGATTTGTATTTCCCTATAGACTGAAAATGTGAAATATACTCTCATGTGCTCATTGGAAATTTGTGTATCTTTTTTGGAAAAAATGTCTTCACATGCCTTTGTCCATTTATTAATTGGGTAGTTTATTTCTTTATGGTTGATTTGTAAGTATCCTTGGATATATATTGGATGGATATCACTCATATGTATTTGCATTGTTTTCATTGTGTATGTTGTCTTTTCATTTTCTGTATTTAATGCTCAAAAGTTTTTAAGTTTGATTAATTCCTATTTATCTATTTTCTAATTGGTTTCTCATGGTACCCTATTCACAAATCTATTGCCAATCAGAGTCACAAAGATTTATCCCTGTTTTCTTCTTATATATTTCTGATGGAAAGTTTTTACATTATGGTTATTTATTCATTTTGAAATAATTTTGATATGTTGTTTTACATAGGGATATAAATTTATTTCTTAGCATGTTGATATACACTAGCACAGAATTATTTTGTAAAGAGATTATTCTTTCCTTATTGAATCATTCTTGCATCCTAGCTAAAATTCATTGACCAGAGTTTATGCACTCGTTCTGGACTTTCAATTCTTTTCACTGAACTATATGTCTATCTTTATGCTAGTGCCACTCCATTTTGATTCCTAGGTTTGCAGTAAGTTTTGAAATTACAAAGTATGAATATTTCAACTGCATTTTTTAAGATTCTTTTCTATTTGGGGTCCTTAACATTACTATATGATTTTGAGAACTGGCTTTTCCATTTCTCCAAAAATTCATTAGAATTTTGACAGGAATTCTCTTACCTCTATAGAAAATTTTGTGTAGTAATACCATCTTAATCTTAAGTATTCAAATCCATGAACATGGGATAACTTCCCATTTATTTAGTTATTCTTTAAATAGTTTTATAAATATTTGTAATTTTCAATATGTGAATCCTTTACCTGCTTGGATATTTTTCTCTGGGTATTTTATTATTTTGAATGGTATTGTAAATGGATTTGTATTCTTAATTTACATTTTCCATTACTTATTGTTGGTGTACAGGAAAAAATATTCTTTTAGTGTTGTTCTCATAACCTAGAATTTTGCTGAATGTGGTTTTGTGTGTGTATGCACTTTTTGGGAGATTCTATATAAATAATCATTAGATTCTGTTAGTGGAGATATTTCCTTATTTCTTTTCAAATCAGATACTGTTTCTTTCCTTTCTTTCTTCTTTTTCCTAGTTGCTAAAAAAGCAAGAATTCTGTTGAGCATGGACATAATTTTCTTGTTCTTGATTTAGGGAGGAAAGCTTTCAGGCTTTCACAAATGAGTATGATATTTGCTGTAGATTTTTCATAAATGCCTTCTCCTAATCTTTACATATTGACCTTATGTTGAGACATTCTTTCAATAATTAGCTTGGCCATTAGTAACTCGGTTTTCCCTTTCAACTTTCTACCTACACTGAACCTACAGTTCAATCAGCATTGAAAATGTAAGTTATTCTCAGGTCTTCACTGAGCATATACTCTTCTTTGGATATGTGTATCACCTTCTAAATTCATGAATTCATTTGTACATTTCTGAAAGTCCATTTTTTTTTCCAAATAAACTCTCCACCTTTTCCTCTCTGGTTTTAAATATGCTATTGTATGCTTCAATCATAATCCTTAATCCTTTGTGCCAGGGTTGCCCATTTACATTAAAATGTCTTTGAAAAATGCCTAACCTGAGTAGTTACTACAAACAAAATTACCTCCAGAACCAGGGACCAGAATCCCATACTGGGATTTTGGGTTGTTGTCATTAATATCACTGCTGAGTCATGGAGGGGGTTGGGCATAGATCAAATAAAAATGCCACCACAAACTTTTGTAACCAATTTTAATTTTGTATATTTATTGGCTCAGTATTTGCTTGGTTACTGTAAATGTTTGACTGTGTTGCAGAGTTCTGAGAGGGTTGATTCTGATAGATTTATTGTATGTTTGATATTTCTGTGGAGGGTTCCACCCTTGGAGCTGACTACTCTGCCATTTTCATTGAAGTTCATATCTCCCTCACTTTTGAAGGAGAATTTCAGTGGAGACAGATTCTGTGTGTTTTTGTTTCCTTTTAACATTTCAAACATCTTATTCTATTCTCTTGTTTTCATGGCTCCAGAAGATAATTATAGTAAGGTCCTTTCACTCTTCTGGCCTATTTCAAGATTTTCTCTTTGTGTTTGATTTTCTGAATTTGAAATATGATACATGTAGATTCAGAATTTTTATGTGTATATTTATTTTTCTTATCTGGGCCTCTATTTCTATTATGTTTTCATTAATTTTGGAAAACGTTAAGCCATTATTGTTTTCAATATTTCTTCTGTTCCTTTTTTTTTCCTTTTCAAATTCCAATTACACATCTTGTAATTGTTCCTGAATTCTTGCATATTCTGTTTCATATTTTTAAATTTTTGTCTTTGATTTTTAATATGAACAGTTTTAGGTATATTTTTAAGAATACTGATTCTTTCCTCAAACTTGTCCATCCTAATAAGCCCAACAAAGACATCCTTTGTTTCTGTCATAGTGGGTTTTTATATTCCATTTGTTATTTTATTAGTATCTTCCTTTGTTCATGTATTTTAATCTCTTCTTGCATGTGGTCCATTTTTTCCCAAATATTTATTGTTATTTCAAATTTCCAAGTGATAATTAAAAAATCACTGCTCTGAGTATGGTCTAATGTTTGGTTTATATCTTAAGATTGATTTTTCTTGCCTTTTAGCATGCTGTGTGAATTTTCATTGAAATATAGATATGATATCTTAGGTGATAGGAATTGAGGCAATTAGGCTTTTAGCATGATCATCAATGTGACAATTATTTAGACTGTGCTTACTATTTGCAATAGCTGTATGCCAAAAGCTTTATTTTCTTCTAGTGTTCTTTTTGTCTAAAAATGATATCTTTGGATTTCCCAATAAAATTATTTTTAAAAAGAATATGCCTTTAATCTCTTATTGGTGTAATCTACTATTGTTACACTTGAGATCTGTTGATGTCATGGCAAGGTATTGTGGAGAGAAGGTTTTCACTAATCATATGATTAAATTTAAATAGTTTAGTGGCCCTCAGTCTATAGAGAGTGATCATCAGAAGAGTTTCTTAGACCCCCTGCCCCCATTTTATGTGAGACAGGAATGCTCAAAAGGTGGTATGATGTCTTGTTACCCTTTCTCCTGGTCATATATGGCTATTGTAAAGTAGTTTCATCAGAAGGCAGAGCTTTGTAAAAGAGAATAAAATTTTCTAAGTACACTTGAAATGGTTATTTTTCTCTTAAGATTTTCTTAAAGTGGTTATTTTTCCTTTCCCTTTCTAGATGCAGGAGAAATTTTTTTTTCTTCTCAGTTTTTTACCATGAGAACTTGATGGGGCTACTGAAGGCAAATTCACAAAACTGAACTCTTCACTTAGATCGGGGCTTCAAGAGATTTTAATTTTCTATGCTCACTGTTCATCAATAAATCAAATACTATTTAAGTGTTCATACCAGTTCAAGGTTCAAAGTGGTTTCTGCTCCCATCATACTGCTATTTTATTTGATAGATTTAGAAATAGTTGTTGATTTCTAGTTTATCATCTTTGTTATATTTTGAAACAAATTTAGTTAGGGTGGTACCACTCTTTTCTGGATCTTTACTAGCAGGTTCAGTATCTTTTTCTCAGAGAAAATGATTAATGGTAACCTTATGTTAGAAAACTAGGTACTTAATGTTGATCTTTGCTCAATGTCAAGCTTTATTTTAAATTATCTTTTAGATTATCCAAATACCATTCTCTCTTTATAGAGCTTAAGAAAGAGACAACTCAAGACAATGCCCTGAAATTTCCCACTTCTAATTATATGTCATCATTTCATATGTAGTCTGCATCACAAAATATAATAGGAGAATATTTGACTATATGTTTTTCTTCATATATAAAAGTAATAAATTCACCAGGCACAGATAATTGGGTCATCATTCACCTCTAACTAACCTACCTTACTCATCTATATTCCACAATTTAGAAACTATTGTTTATACAGCTCAATTTTCAGTAATCAAGCTATTGAGTAAGAGATGTTTGGCTAAAACAACAAGTTTCACTAATAATGGCTGAAATCATTAAGACATCAAATTCTCTGAGACATAATCACAGAACTTTAGTCTTTTGTCAGAACCTGGAGAATATTCCCCCTGGCTACTCATTGGTCAGCACATTGTCACAAGTTAATCCATAAAATAATCATCAGCAAAGGAGTATGAAATAAACATGTTTTATTTAACCCAATCATGAGTCATAATATGAGACTAGAGATACTTTATCCATTCCCTGGCATCTTGTTGACTGAACATGATTTATCTACTAGAGTATACATCAATCTATTTCATTTGTATAAAGCTTACATACATCAATTTTGACCTTGGCTATAAGCAAAAAATTAAATACATGCTCCTAAATGGAGGTATTAATAAGTCATATTTTCAGACTATATAAAGTCACATGTCAAAAACAAAGATTACAACAATGGCATGATCCTCTGATTATCATTGTTCTCTAGTAGAAAATAATAAGCATTCATCAATGTTACTTATGGATTAAAGAGCATATATATTATTTTGTAATAAAATAATAATGTAAAAACCTACTGGGTTAAAATGGAGTTTCTTTTGTATTTTCTAAGGCTGTATATATATTTGAAATATGCAATTGTACAGTTCATGTGTGATTAAATCTGTCCTTTCTAGGTGATTGGTATTCTCATTTCATTGAGTAGTCCTTTCTTCTCTGAGTATTAATAAATTTTCTCACACAGCACAAGAAATTTCAACCTGATCTATTTCTAATAATCTTATTTGTATGAGGTAGGCATTACATAAAATATTCCTTAGGCTGTATACCTTAAAGGTATCACATCAGGAAATATGATTTCACTTTTTCCAAATTCAAAATTGGCTTAAAAATTTAAATATAATGTAGAAATATTTAAATATATTTGGTATTTCTCATAATTTGGAAGATAATTTTTTGGTCAAAACTTAATTAAAAATTAGTTGCCCAGAAATCAACAATATTTTAATCTTAAATTTCAAGGAGACTGAAATAATAAGACTAATAAAAGAGCTCCTCCTCCCATTCCCAAGTATCCAATATCTGGGAGAAAGTGTGTGATGACCTATACAATGTAGAATTTCCTCAATTCACTCACAAATCACTCATTTATAGAATAAAATGAAAGAGTCAAAGCAGGTTTGCTTCTTCTATGGGCTTTTACAAGGATTCACTTCCTACATGAAAACATTCTTGTGTAAACAACAGGAAAAATCATCAATTATATGTTTGGGATCATTCACCATGATGCAATTTTCAGCAAAGAAGCTAGAAACAATAGCCTTGACACTTCTTAGAAATCTGAATGTCTTAAAATCTACATGCTTGGCCTTTTGAAACTTCCAAATAAAGTTTTCTTATTCTAGCAAAAAATAATAAAATAGCTGTCAAGTTACCATCTAGAGAAAGCTGAAAGCAGAGTTTAGTGGTATAAATTAATAGGGATTCATTCACTTTTAAGATTAAAACCTCATTTTATATCAAATGTATTAAATACATAGCTTATAGGCAATGCATCAAATTAATGTGTATTATCCTTTACATTTCAGGAATTTAATTTTCCTGAAAAATATTGCAAATATAAACACTGAAATTTTCTTGCTCAAGAATGTGTCACTTTTCTCAAGCAATCAATGCAGGAAAGCTCAGAATTATTTTCTACTTACATAAGAAAGTACACAAACTTTTAAAAATTGAAAGGATTGTTCTTGAAATTTCTCCTAATTATTTCCCTTCCTTTCTTTTCCCCTTGCCATTGTCCTTGTTCTGAACTATATTAAATCTATAAATGGATTGCCACAACAGAATATTAGCTGAGTATTTTTGACTGGTCTTCATTACCTTAAAGGTCATCTCACAGCCACTGATTAATCATCCTTACAATATAAAACAACTTCAGTATAAGTGAATCTAATAGAAGACAATTCCAGGAAAATCTCAAATTCTCAGTTACTGAGCATCTTCAACTTGCCTCTGAGTCTTAAATAGCTCAGCATCATTTCTGGGGCACAGTAGTAAGTATCATCTTCAATTTACTAAAATGCATGGGGCTACTACTCTCATCAAAGTTTCATATGAAACTGTGTATTTGGCTTCCTAAGCTAATTTAACCATTCATATATTCTGGCCAACTTCTTTGAGGAATTTCTTCACATACATGTGTGGTTATACCTACAAATACTTAATTTTACATAAAATGTGTGTGTTTGCATCTGTTGGTATACACTTATGTATATATTTAAGCTTTTCATATACATATACTGCTAGAACTACAATTATTTAGTTAATTATATTGTCATGTAAAACACAAACTTGGTTATAAGCATGGAAATTTGTAAATCTTTCAAACAATTTCATTGATCTTACTCTGGTAATAGATATGATGGCTGGGGATCCTGCAGACATTATTGAGAATTTCAGTGCCATGCAGAAAAGTATAAAGACTGAAATACAAAAATAGCCTAAGTCCCTGAAGTCTTAGAAAACAAGATTAACTCTAGACTCACCACACCACAGTTCTTTTTTATGTTTAAGTCATTTTATTTAGGTTTCTGGTGAGACTCACCATGAGCTATTCCAACCAATCATGTGCAATAATCTACCTTGCAAAAACATTAGAAACCATTAACAGTCATACAAAATAGCAAATTATATCATAAACATCAATATATTTTGTTAATAGATTAAGAAAATTTATTTTGTGTGAATTAGCTCCTCATTCTCGAGTGAGACTTATATCTCATCTCCCACCTAATCCTCTCTTTATGTGCAAACTTAAATTACTAATTATGAAGTATAATTACAAAAATATATACATTGAATATATGCTTTTACTGAAGTTATGCCATATTATGCCAAGTATCCATTAATATAGAAAAAGACTTCAAATTGTAGGCAAAAATGGAAATAGTTATGTTAAAATGGTAAAATCATGACTGATTTTTAATTTTTCCTAAAAAGTGTCTGATATTATCAAAGCTTTCAAATTAAACATTCCAATGGGGAAATGGAAATAATCAGAAGTTTGACAATTGCTGAGAGCCACAGCCTTCCCTGGCATTTTGCCAATAGTATTGGTTGAGAGGCGAGCCATTAAGATGATGCTGGATTCATTCAATTGTATATTAGACCTTTACTGTTCGCCTCAGCCTGCTACTTTGGAGTTCTCGCACTACTTTGGAGTTCTCGTGGGGATTCCTGGAGAGTTGAAATAAAGTAGTTGCTGTTTGAACCTACAAGGCTTTGTGGCGGCTCGGTTATTCGTGCCCAGCCAGACTGCGGCAGACAATTACTGGACAGTGGCCCTGAACTGCAGTATGAGAGATTTTGTAGCAGCAAAGGACAAATGGAAATCATTAGTACTGCCTCTACCTATTAAAATAGTAAACCAGAAGCAATAACTAAATTTTTTTTCTTTTTTTTTTTTGGTTCAATACAATTACACATAATGGGATTCATTGTGACATTTGTATACACACATAACATATTTGATCAATCTCGTTCCCCAGTAGCTCCCCTTTCGCTCCCCTCCTCTCACCTATATTCCTCTTTATTCTGTTCCACTGGTGTCTCTTCTATTACTTAAAAAAAAAAAATATATATATATATATATATATATATATATATATATATATATATATATATATATATATATATATATTTAGTTGTAGATGGACACAACACTATTTATTTATTTATTTATTTAATGTGGTGTCAAGGATCAAACCCAGTGCCTCACATGTGCTAAGCAAGTGCTGTGCCACTGAGCCATAACCCTGACCTCTTCTATTACTTTTTAAAAATCAGTGTATTATGATAATGCACACAAATAGGATTCACTTATGGTTACTGCATAATTTCGTCCCCAAGTAATTCTTCCTTTCCCTTCCCCCCAGGTCTGCTTCCTCTACTCTATCAGTATCTCTTCGATTTTTGTGAGATCTTTTTTGTGCCTTTCTCTATCACTTCCACATTTGAGGAAAAAAAAAATTAAGGGACTACTAATTGACCTCATGACCATGTGAGCAAAAATCATTACCCACTAAGGGGTAATGAGGGCAATCAAAATACATATAGTTTATTACCTCATGAATGAGTTATTGCTTTTGTTTTACTATTTTCCTAGGAATAAGAAGTTCTAGTGGCTTCTACTTTGCTTCATACCATAGCTTAGGAAACTTAGGCTTGGATTCTGCTAGTTTATGGGTATAAGTATTCCAATTATTAATATGCATTCCAGAAGCATGTGAATAACTACAATATGAATCTGAGGACCTCCTGGACCCATTGTGAGTAGCATCTGAACGAAAATTCCATTTATTACCTACCTTCCATAAATTCTAGTCCAACTGGTAGACCAATGTGAAATTTTGGGTCTCCTGCAATTAGGCTCTATTTAGAGCTGTATTCAGTAATTGTTAAACATATAGTTATTTACATTTCACCAGTGTGTAGTTGCTCCAGTAAAAGGGACAAGGTAGCAGAGACCCTTCTCAAGGGGATCTAGAATCACTTTTATTTAAAGAGCTGAACTACTGAGAAAATGAGTTGTTTCAAGAAAAAGTTTGGAGTAAATAGCTTTAAAAACTCTGCTCCTGCCATTGTCTCTCATTGTCTTGGGGCAATTTTTTTTAATATTTATTTTTTAGGTGTAGACGGACACAACACAATACCTTTATTTTTATGTGGTGCTGAGGATTGAACCCGGGCTCCGCCTGTGTTAGGCAAGTGCCCTACTGCTGAACCACATTCCCAGCCCATCTTGGGACAATTTTAATACTTCTTCTTCTGAGAAACGACCCACATAAGTAGGTCCACCAATACTAGTGCCTGAAGTATAATATGGGAAAACAAAAAGCCCTGCAGGGATAGGAAGTTCATGAACACAAGTGAAGTCTTTCTAGAAACCTTCAGGCTTTCTTTCTTTCACTATGTCCCTAGAAAAACTAGAGTGTGCCTGCTACCAATATTGATTCCTTCTTAGGCTTTAAAGGTAAATGTAATGACTATGCCTCTTACCTGGTGAAAGAGCAGCCAAAAAATTTAAGCAAAAGTGGCTTGAAGGGACTTCAGTTTCTGAATATGATTAAGCTATTTATGAAAAAAAAATCTTACTGGCACAGAACATCTAAAACAGATTTTGAAAAATAAATTCTATTCAAACACACCTTCAAAGATATCTAATCAGACTACAATTGAACCTCACAGAGCTTGCGGAGTCAAATTCCTTGAAAGAAGGGAAGTGATATACAGAGCAGTGAGCAGATATTCTCCGAGTTAAATTTTCCTATGAATATTTGCCAATTCTTGGCATAGAAGAAGATGCTGCAAATCTAGTCAAGTGGTGTTGCTTAGAGGCAGAAATTCCAACAGAGCTTTTATAAATTCTACAAAGCAATAAAGACAAAAATTGAAGTGTGTAGCTGCCAAATTAGCTAGGACTTGATAGACCAACATCTTTAATGAAAAGAAGGGGCAGAATGTAAAGTCAAGTTTCAATTGAGTGTATTTAATATATTATTAAAATGTTTCAGGGAAAAAAAACAGACAAACTAAGATGAAAGCTGCTAAAAGCTAAGGAGTAGAAATTTCAACAATCTGAAGGTTGAGAGACAAAACTAGTGTTTTTTTAAGTATTTTTTTTTTGGTTGTTAAAAGACCTTTATTTTATTTATTTATATGTGGTGCTTAGAATCGAACCCAGTGCCTCACACATGCCAGGCAAGTGTGCTATCGCTGAGCCATAGCCATAGCCCTATAACTAGTGTTTTGAATACACAAAGAAAAAGGAGTCCTAGTAAACTCCCTAGGCTCTCATTTGAACTGCAAAATGCCTACTCTTGAGATCAATAACAATCTATATTAAAATAAGTGTATCCTAAAGTTCACCTCTATGGTAATGTTCATTTTCTTAATCTGGGTGTTGATTACATCAGTTTATTCATTTGTTTAAGAAAAATTAATAAAGTTATTACATAATCTACATACTTTTCATTATAGCGTTTTACTTGAAAAAGATTTTTTAAGTAATTTTATCATTCATTAGACTTTCTACCTGTAAATCAAGAACCCTCTCATTAGATACACTTAAATGTACAAAAAATAATTTTGGATCTTTGACATCTCCCAGGCCACATTCTTGTATCTCATTATGGAACATGAATCTGATAACCTAGGAAAACACAAACTCAATGACAAAATACTTCAACATTTGTTAATATCTGTTTTGAAAGAAAAACCAAAATGAACAGCACACAGCATCAATACCAGAATTATTTCAAATAACAGTTAAATAATTTTAATCAATTTATATGATGATAAAAATATAAAAGAATAAGCAAATATAAAAAGCAAGCAACTACATGCATCAGGCAAGAAAACCATAGTAGTTAAATAATAATAACCATAACTGGGAAGTGACATGAGCAACATGGTTGACTAGAGGTGCTAACTATACTTCCCTTTACAAAAAGGCAGTGAAACACACACACAAAAAAATAATTTTGCACCGGAGTTTTTGAAGCAGAGTTCCAGAGTGCAGTGGGTATATGGCAGAATGTCAATGAGCATGGAAATATGCAATGGCCTTATTAAAGAAGAGTAGTATAGTAGTTGTCATGGGCTGGGGAGAAGGGAAAATGTGGAAGTGCAGTTCAAACGGCATAGAGCTTCAGTTATAAAAGATGAGTAAATTCTAGACATCTGCTGCACAGCACTCTGCATCTAGTCTACTGTCCACTTTCAACATTTGTTAATAGGGTATATTCATGTTAAGTGTGTTTTATAATAATGAAAAGGAAAATTGGTCTTCAATATATGAAAGGAGAATGTCTATATTCTTGGATAAAGAAAAGAGAAAGTGATATCATGTTAGACAACTTTAGTGAGAATGTAATACCTTTAACCCATGACAAGAGGAATGTTCTAGATTTTTAAATGAGAGCAGTTGTTAAATTTTGCTAATGGGAAACAAATGAAAGATTAAAATGAACACTCCCATTTCCCTAGATAACTATGTAACGGATTGAAGAAAATATGTACACATTGGAAGATAATATGAGATAGTTCAGTAAACAATATTTCAGGCACTAATTAGTAAGATTTAAAATGTTGGAATAATTTTAGATGATAGTGGTTCATGCCAACAGGAAAATGCTAGGGAAGTAATGAGGTAATGACTCTATAGCTAGTCATAGTGAAAACAAGGTTTATTAAAGCATTAATGAGCAGTACCATAATTAATCATTTTATTATGTGGTTGCAATTTGGAGCAGGAATGACATGAAACATTGTTAGTGCAATTATTCTACTGAGTCAGTTGACAGTAGGCAAGCAAATGATCTGTGAGATATCCAAAACAAACCAAACATTAGATCTTCATATTTCCCAATATGGGAAACCAAGGATGCTAAAATGGAAAACTCATTAGCCAGGAAAGCAGAAGAGGAAAATGTTGACTGCGTGGCTGTGCTTCGAAGGAGACATAACTGGATTTAAAAAAAAAAAAAATCTGGTACAAAGTAGAAATCCGTTTTAAAAGTCAGTATTTACAAATTCAAGAATTTTCAGGTCAGGAAGTGTAATCATGGTCCACCCTGTCTTCACTGGCACCATGTTATAAACAAGCCACACTCTTCATCAATTGTGAGCTTTATTGTTAAACAATGATTGAATTCGTGAAATAAAAAGCAAGAATGTACTGTATACATCTATAGGAAGAAGGCTCTTAAGAGTTAAACTCCTCCTGACACCGTTTTTTGCCTTTTGGTTTAGGTTCCAGGATAAACCAACAATGAGTGGCAGTGTTTTCCCTTGTCATTTCCTTTGCTGCTGTGGGGAATATTGGAGGAGGAGTGCTGTGTGTAAAGTCATGCAATAACATAACTATTTCACTTTTTTTCATGTATTTGTGTTCAAGTTTATTCACAATACTGATAAAAATGTCATTATCCTCTTTGTCTTTTTTTTTTTAAAAATATGGCTACAATCTGAACTGAACTGAAGAGTGTAAAGGGAAGGTGGTGATTCAGTCCCATGAAGCTAATATAATTTTTTTAACTTTTTTATGTTTTTTTTAATTCTTTTTTTTTAGTTGTTGCTGATTCACTGATTTAAAAAAAAAAAAAAAAAAAAAGTTCACAGAACTTTTCTTTGCTGGCTTCATGGCCTGTTCTGTTCTCTTAGGCTCCACATGAGGGCGGGTGGGGCGGGGGTTGGTACCGATGGGGAAGTCAAGGAACCAGGCTGAGTCGACAGTGGCTGCCCCACTGGCAATGGGAGAGCACTCCTGAGGACCTAGGGCACCAGAGGGAGGTGGCATCGGCAGCAGCAAAGCAATAGCAGCAGCAGTAAGGGTCGCTGATCCAGAGCTACCATCTACAATGCCCAGCTGGGGCAACCACACCATCCTGTTGCTGGTGCTGTCGTGACGGTCCTGCCAGTCCCCCATTTTTGGCAAGTATGGACATCGTGACTCGGCACTCCCGGCGATGGGTCCCCACCGGGCATGGGCTGGAGGGCTCGGCCGGACCGCTCTCTCTCACTTCTTTTTTTCAGCAAAAAGCAGTCAAATTATTTTCTTTCAATTTTAAACATAATTAGCCTTATTAAATGTACTTACATTGGTATCACTGACCAAAATATTAACAAAATTCATAATATTTCCTTTCCATCCACTCATGCTGATGTTAAAGATAATGTTGCTCTAAATCTCTAAGTACTTACAAATGCATAGCTGTGAATTTTCTTCCCAGTGAGAGTTATGATGTTATAATGCACATAAATCAAATTTGTGTTTCACCTTATGTGAGAAATTGCAGGTTTCTTCTCATTCATGATGTTAAAAAATTACATCACAAAATAAAGAATTTGGCACTATATGCCTCTCTTCTAGTTCTTTAAACTCAAAGAAAAAAATGATAGAAACTATTAACCAAGAAGATATCTACAAATACACAATTTGTAACTATTTTACCTGCTATAAGATTATCATGCAGGATTTTTACGTTATAAATTAAAAACAAGTTTTATTACATGACTAAAAACTTCCAGTAAAGGGCAATACAATAAAAAATTTGTGGAGAAATATGTTATAACTGTGCTTTTCAGGTTGAAATAATTAAAGTTTTTTCTAGAAGCTAATAAGAGAATTAAAGTAAATAAGTATATGTCACCAAAAACAAAAAGACGCTAAGTGGTAAAATTTAACAAAAGATTCATGAAGAAAACTGTTTTGTTTATTTCATAGACTCATTATTTCATTCACTACAATGTTATTTATTTACAATTTACAAGATGAAGTTTAAGATCAGGTATTTTCCTAAGAAGAAGACCATAAATATAAGAAAGTGCAGTAAATAAATATATAATTGAGTTAAGTACTGTAATAGATAAAGACAAAAAATGTATCAAATTCAGAAAGAAGGAAACAAAATATATTTAAAATGCAAATAGCATTTTAGTTCATAAAATCTTTTGATTTTGTAGGCTATGAGTTTAAATTATTTTATCAATTTTTATTTCTTATAAAATAATACCAAATCATGAGAAACAGGCATTTTCATAATCATAAGGAAATATAAATAAATAATCAGGCCAAACAGCAATATTTAAAGCCTCATGGAAATGCCAGTATAGAAACAAAATATCATCTCTTCCATTGTTCTTTAAAAAACAATTTCTGTTTTCAAAAAGTCAGGTGAATATTCTAAATGTTAATGTATATAGACATTCTAAGTAATGAAATATCGAAAAGAATATGTAAACACAGAAATAGAGGAAATAATTGCAAATGGTCAGGTAGGAGGAGGATTGTCATTACAATAGCAATTTTAAGCAGGAACAAATGAAATCTTCCAGAACCAATGGTCTGATGCTGCAATGATGTTATGGATTAACAATCTTAATGTTTCTAAACACTGAAACCTGGAAACATTTGAATTGTTTTATGAAAGACAAGCAATTATACCCTGCCCACTCTTATCTTCCTGTCTTTATATCAAGAACTAAAATTTACAAAATACAATCATATTCTAATGAATAAGAAGAATTTCAAGGGAAAATGATGATATCTTACTATGTTAATTCACTAGGTATAGCCAGTCTTTGTCTATGCATCATAGCAAGGACTCTATCTGGAGGATTATAAATGAGCACCTCTGAATAATGAAGACACTAATAAAACATCTACAGGTTGTAACTCCATCTGCTCTTTTGTTCAATTTGCCATGTGAATTAGATGGAAGACTAAGAATCAAGGTGTGATGATGGAAAATTGCTTCAAACCATCCCAGACAGCTCTATAAAATTCTTAACAGCTTCAATTTGTACAATTTTGTATAATATGAAAAAGAAACTTCCAAACGGTAAAGAAAATTAATAATGCATCTTCATGAAGTTTACTTTCCCAAAGAAATTGGTGGCAGGATTTTTTTTTGTAATGAATAAAGCATCTATTACAAACTGAACCTAGATTGACTAAACAGTAAATATAAATGAAAGGAAATAAAACATGATATATTAATCCCTCATTTTCAAGTAATTCTGGTAGATGCTTTTCTAAGGTTTTCACAGGAAGGACAACAACACATATGAAAATGCTGTTCAAAATTGAATTCATTAATTCAGCAACAAATTTATTTGGGCAACAAATATGTGTGAGGCAATTAAAGTAGAGGGTTACAGGGCTGGGGATGTGGCTCATGCGGTAACGCACTGGCCTGGCCTGTGAGGGGCGCTGGGTTCGATCCTCAGCACCACATACAAATAGAATAAAGATGTTCTGTCCACCAAAAATGAAAAAATAAATATTGAATCGCTCTCTCTCTCTCTCTCTTAAAAAAAGTAGAGGGTTACAAGAATCAACAAAACAAGCACAAATACACAAGGATCTTACAGTTCTGTGGAGACAGGATAGACTGTAAATTAAACATATAGGTAAAATGGAGAATGTTTTTTAATTAATGCTACAGCAGAGAATAGGAAGAAATGGAAGAAGTATTAAATTTAGAATACGGTGATCAGAGATGTCTTCCTGAAAGGCCATATTTAAGCAAAACCCAAAGGAGTAAGGAAGTAAACTATTTTAGAACTAAGCAAAGAGTTGCAGACAGAGGAAGCCAAAAGTACTAAAACCCAGAGTCAATAACATCCCTGATTTGACAGAGTTCAAGGAGACCAGTTTGGTTGGAGAAAGCTAAGTAAGGAGGAGAGTGATAGGAAATGAGATTAAACACATAGTATCTAAACTTTGAGAGACTTCTAAAACCCTGGCAAGTTTTCGGTTTTTTAATTTGAGTAAGATGATAAGTTACAAGTCGTTTATTTAGTTTGCAGAGAAGCCAATTATTTTTAAGGTTTCCATAGAATAACTTTGTAGTGAGAGTAAACTGCAGAAGAAAAAAGTGTAAGCAGAAGTTATTAAATTTTTATTCTGATATTTTTATGTAGCATCAAACATGAATATTACATGAAATACAATTGACAATCTTTCTGTGTCATTATGTTAAATTTAAATATGAGACGAAATAACTAATCTTCTAAAGTAGTTTCTTGTGATTTAAATATTACATGTAATAGAATACAACTAGTGATTTAAGCTGTTTCACAATATGGAAAATATATGTTATCACAAGTATTGGTTAAATGGCTGGGTATAGAGCTCATTGATAGAGAATATGCTTAGCATGCACAAGGCCCTGGATTCAGTCTCTACTGCCTCTTCTCAGATGTACTAATTAAATTATTTAAACACACACATATGAATACATACTATTAGGCAAATGGAATAATCCAAGAGAATGATGATGTTGACTCAGTACAGTAATAGTGTCAGAGTCTTCTGACAGATTGGAAATAATGGTATAAGAGAGAAGGATCAAGGATGGCTTCAATTTTAGGGCTAAATAACTATTGGGAAGTAATATGAAGTTGCTATTAACTAATATGGGAGGACTGTATGAGGAACAGTTTAGAAAGGAAAAGATCAAGTGTTCTGCTTTGTACTTGACTTCAATATGCTTATTAATTGTCTTAGTTCAGGTGATGAAGATTCAGTTGAATATATAAGACTGGTATTCTTGGAAGAGATCAAATTTCCAAGATGGAAGTATACATATGTAATCAGTGTAAAGATTGTTTTTAAAACAATGAAACTGGAAAACATCAAAGCTCATGGAGGAGCAGATAATGGTAATTAGGAGAAAAGGTCCCAAGGAACTTAATCCTCAGATATACTGCAATTAATGAAGAACATTTAATTTGGGGAAATTCTGAAATATATCTCAATATAGTAACTTCAGGTAATAACAAATACCTTACTCTGATAGAATTATTACATGTGTACATATGTAGAATCACACTGAATATTATTTTAAATACTCAATAATTACTTGAGGATTGGCAATGTTTCAATACATGTAAAATATGTTCAATGATAATTATTTAAGAATGGCATTTTAAATGCCTGTACATTAAACTTTGTAAATGACACAATTATTTAACTAAAATCTGTGACATCATTCAGGTTTTCAGAGTTCTGATATTATTTTTCATTCCAAAGTCATATCACATGATTGATTTAAACATGTTCTACCAGTTCCTATGCCTTCTCTCACTCTTCCACACACACTCTATAAATAGTCTATAAATAGATATCTTTGTTTGGCTCACTGGTATATTCTAAGCACCCCTTCCCCCAAATTGCCCAGTACAGAGAAGGCAGAAATAAATATTTCAAAGGAAGGAAGGATATGAGGAGGTTGAATATTTTATCACCTAATTAATTTGGCTGCCTAAGTAATTTTCTTTTCTTTATTCAGAATTCATTTTTGTGTTCCTCCTGAAGCTATTACTTTGAGAAAGGATCTCCCTCAAAGGAAAGTTATTTTCTTTCAATGATATATCGGGAAGGCCAATATCAAACTTAAAACAGAGGTAGAGAAAACTACCCATCTATTTTGGAAATAGTGGTTAAACTAAAGTCTGTTATTATCATATTTTGCAACTAGTAACTGGAGTTGTATCACCAGTGGCCAGGCTGAGGGAATTGACTTATATCTATGTAGTGACCTAAAATAAGCCAAATGATTTCCCAAAGTTTCAAGTTTGTTTCTTTATGGGATGGATGAGATCCTAAACTGAAGTTATGACATTTTCCTTCTACATCCCAACATAATTCATCTCCTTACTCACTAATTAGCATTAATTGCTTCATGCCATTTTAAATATTAAAAATTCTGAAATTCATATGGAAGAATAAAAATCCCAGAATAGCTAAAACAATTATAAACAATAAAAGTGATGTGGGAGGCATCACAATACATAATTTTAAACTGTATTACAAAGTTACTGTTACAAAAACAGCATGGTATTAGCATAAAAACAGACATGAAGACTACAGGACTAGAATAGAAGTACTGGTGACAAATTGACAAAGATACAGTTACCTGGTCCTTGACAAATATGTCAAAAACTTAAGTTGGAGAAAAGACAGCCTTTTAAACAATTGTTGCTGAGAAAACTAGATATCCATATGTAGAAAACTGAATTTATATGCCTGCCTATCACTCCTCACAAAAAAGAACTCAAAGTAGATCAAAGACCTAGTATTTAGACCAGAAACACTGTGACTGCTAGAATAAAACATAAGCTCATCAGTCAAACATATCTATATGGTCCCCAATTTCCTTAACAAGACTCTCAAAGCTCAAGAAATAAATCCAAAAATCAATAAATGTGACAACTTCAAATTAAAAAGCTTCTTCACAATAAATTTAACAAGAGCATAGAGAGACAGACTACAGAATGGGAGAAAATTTTTGCTAACTAGTCTTTCAATAGGGAATTAATATCCAGAATATATAAAGAAGTAAAAAAATACTTTAACACCAAAAATCAAATAACTCAATCAATAATTGGACAATTAAACTAAATAGACATTTATCAAAAGAAAAAGAACAAATGACCATCAAATACATAAAACAGTTCAATACCCTTATCCATCAGGGAAATGGAAATCAAAATTACACTGAGGTTTCATCTCACTCCATTTAGAGTGGTAATCATCAAGAATACAAATAATAAAAAGGAATGGGGGAGAAAAAAAGGGAAGAAAAGAGAAAGTACTAGGAATTGAATTGGAACAAATTATACTTCATGCATGAATGGTTATATCAAAACATGGATGGTTATATCAAAATATCAAAATAAACCATAACTTGATGAATGAATAAAGAATACATGATATATATGTGTGTATATGTATGTGTGTGTATGTGTGAATGATGATCAGTCATCAACATGAATGAAATTAAAGGATTTGCCAGTAATTAGAAGGAACTAGAAAACATTATGCTATGAATGGTGAAATAAATAAGCCAGACTCAGAAAGTAAGAGTCAACTGTTTTTCTTAAATGCATAAGCTAGAGAGAGATAGAGAATCCCATGAAAACAGAAGGGAGAATAATAGAGGAGAGGAAAGGGCAAAGGGAGAGAAAAGAGAGATGAGAAAGGGTAGCAACTGCAGAATAAAATTGACCAGACTTTGCTATGTGCATGTATAAATGTGTCACAATTAATCCCACTTTTATGAATAACTATAATATGACAATTCAAAACAAAAAATATAAGAAGCAATATCTGGAGAGGAGAGAGGAAAAAGATCGGGTGAGTAGGAAAAGGGGAAATACTGGGGATTAAATGCAGCAAATTAGGAGATCCAAGATGGCGGAGTAGAGGAGATCCCATTCTGTGTGTGAATCCAAGGGAGTGGTCAGATTGTTTCTCCACAGGGGCTTGCCCTGAGGAATTTGCAGATTCTCGGATTGTGTGACAGGATCCCAAACAGCAGATCTTCGCAGAGTACACCAGAGAGGCAAGCACAGCACAGAACACAAGGAAAGCAGAGTCACTCTTTGCCTGCGGGTATCTGAACAGCAGCACCGGATGTCTGAGAACTTCCATGTGGCTCTCTGGTAGCTGAGCGAAGACGCTGGGTCATTGCCCATACAGGGCCGCAGGGCACCATGCTGTGATCCGCTTCAGCACAGGACACTGGACTGAGAGCTGGATGCAGTCTGGGGACATCCCAGCTTCCTCCACCTCACTGGACACCTCAGTGGGGGAAATGGATGGGCTCCATCTTGGAAAATCTATCTCCTCAACTTTTGGTGGGTGTGGCTGACAGCTGGGATGGGCAACCCATTCACAATTTCCTTAAAAAAAATAAGATACTTGGGAATCAACTTAACAAAAGAGGTGAAAGATCTGTACAATGAAAACTACAGAACCCTAAAGAGAGAAATCAAAGAAGACCTTAGAAGATGGAAAGATCTACCTTGCTCATGGATAGGCAGAATTAATATTATCAAAATGACCATACTACCAAAAGCCCTATACAGGTTCAATGCAATTCCGATAAAAATTCTAATGACATTCCTCATAGAAATAGAAAAAACAATCATGAAATTCATCTGGAAAAATAGGAGACTCAGAATAGCTAAAGCAATTCTAAGCAGGAAGAGTGAAACAGGTGATATCGCTAAACCAGACCTTAAACTATACTACAGAGCAATAGTAACAAAAACAGCATGGTACTGGCACCAAAACAGGCTGGTAGACCAACGGTACAGAATAGAGGACACAGAGACTAACCCACAAAATTACAACTACCTTATATTGGACAAAGTTGCCAAAAGCATGCACTGGAGAAAAGATAGCTTCTTCAACAAATGGTGCTGGGAAAACTGGAAATCCATATGCAACAAAATGAAATTGAATCCCTATCTCTCACTATGCACAAAAGTTAACTCAAAATGGTTAAAGGATCTAGGAATTAAACCAGAGACTCTGTGTCTAATAGAAGATAAAGTAGGCCCTAATCTTCATCATGTGGGGCTAGGCCCCAATTTCCTTAATAAGACACCTATAGCACAAGAATTAAAACCAAGAATCAACAAATGGGATGGATTCAAACTAAAAAGTTTTTTCTCAGCAAAAGAAATAATCTGTGAGATGAACAGGGAGCCTACATCTTGGGAACAAATTTTTACCCCTCATATATGAAATAGAGCTCTAATCTCTAGGATATATAAAGAGCTCAACAAGATAAGCGCGCGCACACACCCACACACACACACACCAAAAAATCCAATCAACAAATGGGCCAAGGACCTGAACAGACACTTCTCAGAAGAGGATATACAGTCAATCAACAAATATATGAAAAAATGCTCATCATCTCTAGCAATCAAAACTACTCTAAGATACCATCTCACTCCAGTCAGAATGGCAGCTATTATGAAGACAAACAACAACCATTTTTGGTGAGAATGTGGGGAAAAAGGTACACTCATCCTTTGCTGGTGGGACTGCAAATTGGTGCAGCCAATTTGGAAAGCAGTATGGAGACTCCTTGGAAATCTGGAAATGGAACCACCATTTGACCCCGCTATTCCTCTTCTCAGACTATACCCAAAGGACCTAAAAGCAGCATATACAGGGGCACAGTCATATCAATGTTTATAGCAGCATAATTCAGAATAGATAAACTATGGAGCCAACCTAGATGTCCCTCAGTGGATGAATGGATAAAAAAAATGTATCATTTATACACAATGGAATATTACTCAGCACTAAAAAAAGAACAAAATAATGGTATTTTCAGGTAAATGGATGGCATTAGAGAAGATTATGCTAAATAAAGTTAGCCAATCCCCAAAAAACAAATGCCAAATATTTTCTCTGATATAAGGGGGGGACTCAAAGTGGGGTATATAGAGAGAGTATGGGAGGACAATTACTTCTAGATAGGGAAGAGGGGTGGGAGGGAAAGGAAGGGGAAAGGGGAATAGCAAAGATGGAGGAATGTGATGGTCATCATACAAAATATATGTAAGAAGATTTGAAGTTGGTATCAACATACCTTATATACAAACAGAGATATGAAAAATTGTGGTATATATGTGTATTAAGAATTGTAATGGAAAAAAAGAGTACATGTATAATGGCATAATTTGGCATGAATATACTTTATATACAGAGTTACAAAAACGTGTGCAGTAAATAGGTAATAATGAGTGTAATGCATTCCACTATTTTCATGTGTGAAATAAATAACTAAATAGAAATTTTAAAAATGCATCAAATTATATGTCAAAATGAACATTAACATCATGTGTAACTATATTGAACTAATTAAAACATTTAAAAATAAATGTTATGTAGCTCACAGAGTAATGTGAGTCCTCATGACACTTACTGTGGAATTCCAGGTTGTAACAGATCTTCTTTGCAATAGTTTTCAAGGCATGTCAAGTTGTTACATGTTTCACAAAAATGGTAAAAAAAAAATTTTGGATTGCCACTTCAGCTAGTTTTTTTCACCCCTACTTCTCTACTTTTCAGACCACTTCTACTGGTACTATTCTTTCCTGGTGTTCATTCCTCTCCTATTGATTTTACAAATCCATGGACTCACGTTCATATTTTTATTCCACACAGGAGATCTACAAAATATAACAATCTCTAAAATCTTAGTGAGGTTGTGGGGATATCAATACTGTCACTATCACCACAAACAACAGAAAAAGTGAAAACTGTATACAAAGTATGACTCCTTCCTCTATATATAGGGCAAGAACCTCGACATATATGTCTCTCTAATCTTAATGTTATTTGACACAAAACTGTATAAGACATTTTCTTCATCCATATGATATAAAAGTTTTCAGTCCAAATTTTATAGTTACAAAGGGAAAAAATGTAATTTATTTTTTTCAAAATGGAAACACATTTCAAGGTCTTATAAAAATTTCGTTTTAAATAAAGATAAAATTCTACTTTTTAATCACCAGTGCTGGGTGTATTGTTTAGTCCTCCCCTCCCTTCTTAATTCAAATGTCTGGTCTAAATCCCCATGTAATGTTTCAGAGTGTCAGTATTTTTAAAGAAATTACCCATATAATTCTCATTTACATGAAATTTGAGAATTACTACCAATTATTGTGCTGAATATTAGATTCTGTTGCCTGGATTTTCAGAATCCATTAAATGACATACATTTGTATAAATGAAATATTATTCCCCATCAAAGCATCCCTCAAGTCTTCCTCAAAGTAAATTCTCATTGATGGTGTTCTTTTACTCTAAAACTGATTCTTTCAAGTGCAAGTATCCCTGTCCTCATAATACAAAACTACTTGTAGTATTTGTGTGATAAACAAAAGGGTACAATTGAGCAGATAGGAGGACTAAATCACTTGCCTCTATCATTGAATATAACCTCTTCTCCTCAAGCTGCACTAAACTTAGATTCCTGAATTCCATGTAGTGCAATGAAAGATTAGTTGAAATTCAACATCAAGAGACTTTAAAAATGATAGCTTTATATCAACATGTAATTTTAAAAATTTTCCCCCAATTATCACCATCTCAATTAAATATATATTTTATAAAAAATATATAATAAAATATATAATATTAAATAAGTACATATTTTTACTCTTTGAAACTACAGTGATCCTTTAGATAGACATTTTAAATGTTCCTAAATGCACCATCTGAATTTGGTTATTCTAAACATAATTCAAATGACATTCTAGATCAAATCAAATTATTCTCAGATTAGCTTTCTAGAATTGCTTTTCCTCATTAGGAAAACTCCTCTATTTCATTTGTAATTTTAGTTGCCTTGTCTGAAAAATGTCAAAGTGACCTGGCTCACTAGGCTACCATATATAATTATGCAAGACATGTCCTACAAAAATCTAGTAGATGTCACTTACATGGACTATCCATTGAATGGAAACACATAAACATGTGCAACATACACGTTACTCAACCAGAATGATTGCTTTGAAGGTTTTTCAACTAGAATTCTGTGTTATTCTACTGTAGTTTGTCAATAAAACTATTATATGTCAAAATGTATCTGAGTTACAGATTAGGTTACTGTATTTCACAGATGAGAATATTGATTTAAATATTTTCATTTTAATACTAATAAATGTACTTATGATCTCATTAAACTTATGTGTTCTTCAAGTCATTTATTAGTTGTTAACAAGAAGTTGCATTTAATACTCAGAAGAGATTGAGGGAGGGAAAACTGTTCAAACACATATTTTCTGTTGAAAAGTCATATCCATTTTGGTTCAGACTTGAATTTCCCTGATGATTAGTGATATTGAGCACCCTTTTCTATTCCTGTTGACCACTTATATGTCTTCTTTAAAAAAATGCTTATTCTAGTCAACTTACATTTTAAAATCAAGTTATTTGTATATTTTGCTATTATTTGGAAGAGTTATTTTATATTTTCTGATATTAATCCCTTATAAATTATATGTTCCAAAATATTTTCCCACTCTATAGGTTGAAATTATTAAATTCAAAAATGTTTCCCACGCAATTTCCATTTTCAGTTTATTCAATTCAATCCTAACCTAGTTGTTAGTCTTGAAGAGATTATATAAACATGGATTGATTCTCTTTCTTTATCTTATTTTTAAAAATTACTTTATATGTTTAGTATAGGAGAATTCCTTTACCTTTTCCATTGCTTTGAATATGCTTAAATCTGTTTTGCCAGATGTACTGTAAAATACATTATATCCTTAATTTATAAAACAATGTTTTTACATCATTTTCCAAATCTTTGATATATGTAAAGAATTTAGAAAGAGAACAATTTATTTCCTTTGAAATAAACATCAATTTTTAATTATCTCTGTAGATCAACAGTATAGCACAGTAATCTAAACATATAAATTATTTATTATGTGATAATTCAGAGCATATGTTTAGTAAACATCATTGGTTAATTAGCATAATGCCAGCACTCAGCAATACAACATGGCTGAGGGGAAATGGTTTCTAATATTTACAAGTTAAGATTTCCAGCAGTTGTTTATTTTTTATTTTATGCTTTATAGACTATTTGATAAAACATTCAACAAGCAATTTCTTTTATTTACCATTTTGAAACAAAATAACACTATATTATACGCATATTCTTTCTTTAAAGAAAATCCATGTGTCTTACTACTTATGGCCTAATCTTGAGTAAGGAAACAACTGACTGAATTTATATTCTTATATAATTCAATCTTAAGAAGTCAATATACTTATTATTGAAAGAGAGTCTGAAAGATTGTAGATTAAATAATGAATGACCATGTGACAGGAAACGTGTAGTTTGGAGAACTGGTTATTAAAACTATTTTTATATATGGATCATATGAGACAAATTGTTCAAAAATAATATGGACAGCATGATTATGGGTTACAAGGCATTTATGTGGACTTATTTCTTTTTTTTTAAATTTTTTATTGTTGGTTGTTCAAAACATTACATAGTTCTTGATATATCATATTTCACACTTTGATTCAAGTGGGTTATGAACTCCCATTTTTACCCCGTATGCAGATTGCAGAATCACATCAGTTACACATCCATTGATTTACACATTGCCATACTAGTGTCTGTTGTATTCTGCTGCCTTTCCTATCCTCTACTATCCCCCCTCCCCTCCCCTCCCCTCTTCTCTCTCTACCCCCTCTACTGTCATTCATTTCTCCCCCTTGTATTATTATTCCCTTTCCCCTCACTTCCTCTTGTATGTAATTTTGTATAACCCTGAGGGTCTCCTTCCATTTCCATGCAATTTCCCTTCTCTCTCCCTTTCCTTCCCACCTCTCATCCCTGTTTAATGTTAATCTTCTTCTCATGCTCTTCCTCCCTACTCTGTTCTTAGTTACTCTCCTTATATCAAAGAAGACATTTGGCATTTGTTTTTTAGGGATTAGCTAGCTTCACTTAGCATAATCTGCTCTAATGCCATCCATTTCCCTGCAAATTCTATGATTTTGTCATTTTTAATGCAGAGTAATACTCCATTGTGTATAAATGGCACATTTTTTTTAACCATTCGTCTATTGAAGGGCATCTAGGTTGGTTCCACAGTCTTGCTATTGTGAATTGTGCTGCTATGAACATCGATGTGGCAGTGTCCCTGTAGCATGCTCTTTTTAGGTCTTTAGGGAATAGACCAAGAAGGGGAATAGCTGGGTCAAATGGTGGTTCCATTCCCAGCTTTCCAAGAAATCTCCATACTGCTTTCCAAATTGGCCTCACCAATTTGCAGTCCCACCAGCAATGTACAAGTGTACCCTTTTCCCCACATCCTCGCCAGCACTTGTTGTTTGACTTCATAATGGCTGCCAATCTTACTGGAGTGAGATGGTATCTTGGGGTGGTTTTGATTTGCATTTCTCTGACTGCTAGAGATGGTGAGCATTTTTTCATGTACTTGTTGATTGATTGTATGTCCTCCTCTGAGAAGTGTCTGTTCAGGTCCTTGGCCCATTTGATGATTGGGTTATTTGTTATCTTATTGTCTAATTTTTTGAGTTCTTTGTATACTCTGGATATTAGGGCTCTATCTGAAGTGTGAGGAGTAAAGATTTGTTCCCAGGATGTAGGCTCCCTATTTACCTCTCTTATTGTTTCTTTTGTTGAGAAAAAACTTTTTAGTTTGAGTAAGTCCCATTTGTTGATTCTAGTTATTAACTTTTGTGCTATGGGTGTCCTATTGAGGAATTTGGAGCCCGACCCCACCGACTGTAGATCGTAGCCAACTTTTTCTTCTATCAGACGGTGTGTCTCTGATTTGATATCAAGCTCCTTGATCCATTTTGAATTAACTTTTGTGCATGGTGAGAGAAAGGGATTCAGTTTCATTTTGTTGCATATGGATTTCCAGTTTTCCCAGCACCATTTGTTGAAGATGCTATCCTTCCTCCATTGCATGCTTTTAGCCCCTTTATCAAATATAAGATAGTTGTAGTTTTGTGGATTGGTTTCTCTGTCCTCTATTCTGTACCATTGGTCCACCCGCCTGTTTTGGTACCAGTACCATGCTGTTTTTGTTACTATTGCTCGGTAGTATAGTTTGAAGTCTGGTTTCGCTATAACGCCTGATTCACACTTCCTGCTTAGCATTGTTTTTGCTATTCTGGGTCTTTTATTTTTCCATATGAATTTCATGATTGCTTTCTCTATTTCTACAAAAAATGCCGTTGGGATTTTGATTGGCATTGCATTAAACCTATAGAGAACTTTTGGTAGTATTGCCATTTTGATGATGTTAGTTCTGCCTATCCATGAACAGGGTATATTTTTCCATCTTCTAAGATCTTCTTCTATTTTTCTCTTTAGGGTTCTGTAGTTTTCATTGTATAAGTCTTTTACCTCTTTTGTTAGGTTGATTCCCAAGTATTTTATTTTTTTGAGGATATTGTGAATGGAGTGGTTGTCCTCATTTCCATTTCAGAGGATTTGTCGCTGATATACAGGAATGCCTTTGATTTATGCATGTTGATTTTATAGCCTGCCACTTTGCTGAATTCATTTATTAGCTCTAGTAGTTTCTTTGTAGACCCTTTTGGGTCTGCTAGGTATAGAATCATGTCTTCTGCAAATAGTGATAATTTAAGTTCTTCTTTTCCTATTTTTATGCCTTTAATTTCTTTCGTCTGTCTAATTGCTCTGGCCAGTGTTTCAAGAACTATGTTGAACAGAAGTGGTGAGAGAGGGCATCCCTGTCTTGTTCCAGATTTTAGAGGGAATGCCTTCAATTTTTCTCCATTCAGAATGATGCTAGCCTGAGGCTTAGCATAGATTGCTTTTACAATATTGAGGTATGTTCCTGTTATCCCTAGTTTTTCTAGAGTTTTGAACATAAAGGGATGCTGTACTTTGTCGAATGCTTTTTCCGCATCTATCGAGATGATCATATGGTTCTTATTTTTAAGTCTATTGATGTGGTGAATACCATTTATTGATTTCTGTATATTGAACCAGCCTTGCATCCCAGGGATGAATCCTACTTGATCATGGTGCACAACTTTTTTGATATGTTTTTGTATCTGATTCGCCAGAATTTTATTGAGGATTTTTGCATCTAGGTTCATTAGAGATATTGGTCTGTAGTTTTCTTTCTTTGAAGTGTCTTTGTCTGGTTTAGGTATCAGGGTGATGTTGGCCTCGTAGAATGAATTTGGAAGTTCTCCCTCTTTTTCTATTTCCTGAAGTAGCTTGAAAAGTATTGGTATTAGTTCCTCTTTATAGGTTTTGTAAAACTCTGCTGTATACCCATCCGGTCCTGGGCTTTTCTTAGTTGGTAGTCTTTTGATGGTTTCTTCTATTTCCTCAATTGATATTGGTCTGTTTAGGTTGTCTATATCCTCCTGACTCAATCTGGGCAGATCATATGACTTAAGAAATTTATCGATGCCTTCACTATCTTCTAATTCATTGGAGTATAAGGATTCAAAATAATTTCTGATTAACTTCTGTATTTCTGAAGGGTATGTTGTGATATTGCCTTTTTCATCCCGTATGCTAGTAATTTGAGTTCTCTCTCTTCTTCTCTTCGTTAGCATGGCTAAGGGTCTGTCGATTTTATTTATTTTTTCAAAGAACCAACTTTTAGTTTTGTCAATTTTTTCTATTGTTTCTTTTGTTTCGATTTCATTAACTTCAGCTCTGATTTTAATTATTTCTTGCTTTCTACTTCTTTTGCTGTTGATTTGCTCTTCTTTTTCTAGGATTTTGAGATGAAGTGTGATATCATTTATTTGTTGGTTTTTTCTTTTCTTAAGGAATGAACTCCAAGAAATGAATTTTCCTCTTAGAACTGCTTTCATTTTGTCCCATAGATTCCGATATGTTGTGTCTGTGTTTTCATTTATCTGTAAGAATTTTTTAATTTCCTCCTTGATGTCTTCTATAACCCATTGATCATTCAGTAACCTATTGTTCATTCTCCAAGTGATGCATGATTTTTCCTTCCTTCTTTTATCGTTGATTTTCAGTTTCATTCCATTATGATCAGATAAGATGCATGGTATTATCTCTACTCCTTTATATTGTCTAAGAGTTGCCCTGTGGCATAATATATGATCTATTTTTGAGAAGGATCCATGTGCTGCTGAGAAAAAAGTGTAACTGCTTGATGTTGGGTGGTATATTCTATATATGTCAATTAAGTCTAGGTAATTAATTGTGTTATTGAGTTCTATAGTTTCCTTATTCAACTTTTGTTTGGAAGATCTGTCCAGTGTCGAGAGAGGTGTGTTGAAGTCTCCCATGATTATTGTCTTGTGGTCTATTAGACTCTTGAACTTGAGAAGAGTTTGTTTGATGAACATAGCTGCACCATTGTTTGGAGCATATATATTTATAATTGTTATGTCTTGTTGGTGTATGGTTCCCTTGAGCAGTATGTAGTGTCCCTCTTTATCCCTTTTGATTAACTTTGGCTTGAAATCTATTTTATTTGATATCAGTGTGGACACTCCTGCTTGTTTCCGAAGTCCATATGAGTGATATGATTTTTCTCAACCTTTCACCTTCAGCCTATGTATGTCTTTCCCTATCAAATGCGTCTCCTGTAGGCAGCATATTGTTGGGTCTTGTTTTGTGATCCATTCTACTAGCCTGTGTCTCTTAATTGGTGAGTTTAAGCCATTAAAATTTGGGGTTATTATTGAGATATGGGTTGTTCTTCCAGCCATATTTGTTTATTTATGTTGCTAAACATGGTTTGTTTTCCTCTTTGATTATTCCCCCCCCCCTTTACTGTCCTACCTTCCACTGTTGGTTTTCATTGTTATTTTCCATTTCCTCTTCCTGTAATGTTTGCCGAGGATGTTTTGAAGAGATGGTTTTCTAGCTGCAAATTCTTTTAACTTCTGTTTATCGTGGAAGGTTTTAATTTCATCTCCATCCTGAAGCTTAATTTCACTGGATACACAATTCTTGGTTGGAACCCATTTTCTTTCAGTGTTTGAAATATGTTATTCCAGGATCTTCTAGCTTTCAGAGTCTGTGTTGAAAGATCAGCTGTTATCCTGATTGGCTTACCCCTAAATGTAATCTGCTTCCTTTCTCTTGTAGCTTTTAAAATTCTCTCCTTATTCTGTATGTTGGCCATCTTCATTATAATGTGTCTAGGTGTGGATCTCTTATGATTTTGTACATTTTGCATCCTGTAGGCTTCTAGGATTTGGGATTCTGTCTCATTCTTCAAGTCTGGGAAGTTTTCTAGTATTATTTCATTGAATAGATTGCTCATTCCTTTTGTTTGGACCTCTATACCTTCCTGTATCCCAATGACTCTTAAATTTGGTCTCTTTATGTTATCCCATATTTCTTAGATGTTCTGCTCATGGTTTCTTAACAGTCTTGCTGAGCTGTCTATGTTCTTTTCCAGTTGAAATACTTTGTCTTCATTGTCTGATGTTCTATCTTCTAAGTGTTCTACTCTGCTGGTAGTATTCTCCATTGAGTTTTTAAGTTGGTTTATTGCTTCCTGCATTTCTGTTTGTTTGTTTTTTATAACCTCTATCTCCCTGTATAGTTGATCTTTTGCATCCTGGATTTGTTTGTGTAATTCATTGTCGAAGTGATCTTTCATTGTCTGATTTTGCTGTCTAATGTCTTCCTTGAGATGCCAGATCATCTGAAACATGTATATCCTGAATTCTTTATCTGACATTCCATCTGCTGCAGCTGTTACCTCTTCTAAAGTTGAGTTGAACTGCATTGCTTGTGGTCCTTTCTTTCCTTGTCTTTTCATACTGCTTGTGTTTCTTTCTGCTTGGTGAAACTGTTGTGTTTTTGAAAATTTTTCCCCCTATATATTTATATTGCTCTTGTATAGTTGAAAAGTCTCCCTTGCAGGGTCGGGCGGTGGTCTGCCTACCTTGCAGGCGTGGGCGGCGGCTCTGCTCTGCCCTTACTCCAATTGAGGTGACATGTCTACCACGCCGGCGAGTTGCTGGGCTTATTCCGGGCGCGGGAGGCGGCTCTGCTCTGCCCCTACTCCAATTGGGATGACGTGACTACCGCGCCGGCGGGCCGTTGGGCCTGTCCTGGGCATGGATGAAAGCTCTGCTCTGCCCCTACTCCAACTGGGGTGACGTGTGTACCACGCTGGCAGGCCACCGGGCCTGATCCGCCGGTCGGTTGCAGGTCTGCCTACCTTTGGGGCGCGGGTGGCGGCTTTGCTCTGCCCCTACTCCAATTGGGGTGACGTGTGTACCACGCCGGCAGGCCGCTGGGCCTGATCCGCCGGTCTGTCGCAGGTCTGTCTACCTTGCAGGCGCGGGTGGCAGCTCTGCTCTGCCCCTACTCCAATTGGGGTTACCTCACTACCACGCCGGCGGGCCGCTGGGCCCGTTCCGGGCGCAGTTGGCGGCTCTGCTCTGCCCCTATGGCTTGATGACAAAGTGAGAGAGACTCGGGTGTTTGTGACTCACTTTCTTTACCAGGAGACCAACTGTTTCTGTTGCCACTGGTATTGATGAAGTTCTCTCCTCCGCCGCTTTCTGATGACATCAGATCTCTGCAATGTTGGTATCCCATGCGAATGGCAGCATTTCGTTCCCTTTGCCGGGTGACCAAAGCAACGGGTGAGTCCTGACTGGCCCTCACAAGCCCCATCTCAGTCCTGTTGCCACTGCCTATGAAGGCTCGGTTGGTATTTACCTCCACAGTATTCAGCAGGACCCGGACCGAGAAGCAGTTTCCGCGGGTTCTTTATCCCTGGACCAGAGCAGTTCCGGGAGCCGGAATTCGGCCGCTCCGTGCTCGGTGTATGTTCTGATAAGAGCAGGCTCCAAGAAGCAGTTTCCGCGGGTTCTTTAGCACTGAGCCTGAGTAATTTGTCTGCGAGCCGCAGGCAAATGGCAGCCTGAAATTACCTGTTCTATGGCTGAATGAGCTGTGATCAGTCGAAAACAGGGATGGTGACGTCAGCTCTCCAAGATGGTGGCCGCTGGCTTCCTCTGTGGTCTGACTGGTGTGGAGAACCGAATTGGACCGCTTCCTTCCCCCGTCTCAAACCCAGAATTCAGCACTGAGTACGGTGATTGCACAGCTGGCAGAAGCCCGCAGAATCTGCAACGCTGTATCTTTGCATTGCTATCTCCTCGTTTCCCAGCGTGCGCCTCAGACTCTAGCTACAGGGCGATTTGCTGAATAAGCAGCGTGACCCTCCGTGCGTACAAATCTCTCGTGTTTGAGCCCCCGTAGCTGATCTTCGTGCGATGGAAATCCTTCCTCTAGGTTTTGAAGCACCCCAATTTTGCTGGAATTTCCTAACAAGATAGCTTTTAGCCGTTCTTACTCGTCATTCTCCCGCACAGTGACGCGGTACACGGGGGTAATGCACTCCCTTCACCGCCATCTTCAGAATCCAGTGACTTATTTCAATAGTATATTATCTAAGTTTTTTCCTGAAGAATCAAGTGGTAGATTTTGATGTATGTTAAGGTTTTTTTCAAGCTCTAAAATAATTCTGAAAGAAAAGTTAAGAGAAAAGTAAGGGAGAAATCCAAAACATTAAGGAAATGCAAATTTTACATCTGATCTTTAAACTTAATAATGTGATCAAATATTCATGAAATTTATTGCTTTATTATAAATTATTTAAAATGATTTTGGTTATTCTGACTAATGATTAATATTTATAAAGCAATCATATTGCCTCAAGACCGCTATTGAAGAATAAAACATGTATGCCCTTATTCCACACTAATTAAATAGAAGTTTATTTCTTAGAGTCTCACAAATTTGCCATTCCTATTCTTGCCCTGACTCTTTAAATAAGATTAAAAAATCTTTACACTTTTCCTGAGGATATTACCTAATGAACTGGTCCTAACTTGCATTTTTCTAGAGCTAAAAAGAAATACTCCCTACTTACATTCACTGCTTCCCTTTATACTTTCAAAAAAATAGCTGCATGTTAAATTTGTATACTTATTCATTCATGGGTTTTCCCTAAACAGACAAAGAAGCAAATCAAGAAACAAGAATATTGAATGTTTACCACATATCAGGAGCTTAGTTTGTGTTCCTCAGAAGCATCAGTTGATGCACAGATTCGGGTGTATGTTTTACTGATGATGCACTCTTGGGAAAAGACTTGTAAGAAGAGTTAAAGAAACAGCATAATAAAGAGGAAACAGTACATCAAGGATGGAGCATCATCTAAAATCTAGGGTTATCCCAATCTGCTGAAGTAGATCAGGTGCATCTGGTACATAAGTCATACCACAGGACTATCCTAACTTGAGACAAGGTAGGCCAGTTTTATATATTTTTATATCAGTTTATCATCAGCTATTTACAAAGGAGAATGAGTAGGGAAGAGACATAAACTTTCCAATAAAATTTAAGCTACCACCAACCCAGGAAAATGCTCTAACAAAAGGTAAAAGATATAAGACATCAATTAGCATCCAACACTGACAGCAGCTGAGATGTACTAATGTAGTTACACTTTTTCTGAAGAAAAGCACCAAATGGTATCCACTGTAGCCCACCCATTGCTACTGATACTACACAGTCCATCTGTTTTTCAATTTTAATTTGCTCCATCTAGGTATATCTGCTAGATTCATAATTACTGAATATGTTTATTTATAAAAGAAATATTAGTGGGATGAAATATATACGTTATTGTTATAAATGTTCCTGAGCCCATAGCTAATACACATTTCCCTTTCCACCACTCATTCTAGATTTTCCTCATCCTCAATTGGTAATTCTCCTGATTTGGTAACCTTACACCCTATGGGAGAGGGGCAAGCCACTGGTTATTATGCCATTTTTAAAAAATCATATGTCCTTTTTAGATATACATGATATTATGATATTCTTACACCATGGCTGCTACAATTTTCTATGGTGCATGGAAATATCTGAGAGACTTCCAGTGAGTCCCCCAACTGTCTATTATTATTCCCTGCAAGCACTGCTGTAGGAACAACCCTGTCTCCTAAATTCAGGATAATTATCCTTGCTAGCATGGTAACTACTTTCCTTGACTGCTGGTCTTTTAGCCACAGGAGCCAGAAGTGATCAAGCAAGGATCAGAGCTAAAAGTTGAGACTTAACTATGGTCAGAAATACTCACACTCTGGGAAACTGGACCTTCAAACTAATAATGGTTTTACCTTTTCTATCTGTGAAGACTTTATGTTTAGCCCAACAGCTTACAAATGGGTTTCTTTCTTGCTTAAATTCATGATTAGTCCAATGTTGTAGTGCCTATGCTGAGTAAGTTGTTTTAGAATGTGCAACTGATGTTTACCATTTCCCAGGGATGGGTTATTACAGTTGATTGATCATATTGGCTGATGAGGTTGATCATATCAGAGCTACCCATTTGATTGTTTTCACTACTGTAGGTTTTGGCTCATACATCAAAGAATCAACATGAGTGTTCTCCCATTTACCAAGTAAGTTTATTTTAGTTATACATTTTATGTATAACTAAACACATACATTTTAATTATACATATTTTTAGACAGAGGACATGATCACTCAGTGAGTAGATGGACTTCATCCAGATATCATAGCATCCCATCCTAAAAGGGCTATAAAAGCTTAAAAAATATGTCCCAATATTATTTGACACCCCTCTTCAAAAGTCACAGCCTAGTTTTCCCTCCTTTGAATGTGGGCTCTGTTTAGGAAATTGCTTGTACAAATACAATGTGGTAGAAGTGATGTTGTGTAGCTTCTGAGATTACATCGCAAAAGGCATTACCACTTCCACCTTGCTCATTTAGATGACTCTTCCTGGGTAAAGTCAGTCAAGATGTAATAAGGACACTAGTAGTCCTGGATTAGGTCCACCTGTGTAATATTTGAGCCCTCCCCCTGCCCAAACTTCTAGTATCAATGTGCTAGTTATGTGTGTTAGTAACTATCATGGACTTCATGTTTGGTGTGCACCCCCATGCATATATTGAAACCATAACCTTTAGTGGTATAGTATTTGTAAGTGGGGCATTTGGAAGTAAGTGGAAAATGAAGGTAGAGTCCTCAGGATAGAATTAGTGCCCATATAAGAAGAGGCATATGAGAGTGATCTCCCTCCCCGTGATGTGCCAGTAACTTGATCTTAGACTTCCCAGCCTCCAGAACTGGAAAAGGTAAATATTTGTTGTTTGACCTACCTAGTATATGGTATATTTGTTATAGAATATCAAATGAACTAAGACATTTACCTTAGAATTGGATCCTCTAGATCCAGTTATACCTTGAAATAACAGAAACCTCATAAGAAACCTTAAAAGTATCCACCAAAGCTACTTGAAAATACTTCACTAGCATAAAGAATGAAATAATAAATTATAATTTTAGATTTAAGTCATTGAGTTTTGGGGTGGTTTGCTAGGCAAAAATAGATAATACAGGGGTGTCCAGTAGTAGCACTTAGAGTCATCATTATTATCCGTACTGTCATAATATATTCAACCATTCATGAATGATCTTGATATACTTTTTTCCAAAGTATAATTGCTTTATTACATATTCATAGAAAACATTAGAGAAAGAGTGAAGAAATTGCTAATGAATATATTTACTAACGTAATGGAGAACCATTTTACATAAGGATGCAGTATCTCCCTCAGCAGTGAGTACTAAACTTGATAATTGGTTTAGATCTCTAGAACTAAATTTTTACAAAAAACTATGATTTGGGGGGAAAGACAACTGCCTTCAACTCCCCGATAATTTATTCTGGATTTCCTTTTATTGTATATATTAACCATTAATTTCATTGTCTATTGATATACTTCATTGCAGGACTATCATTTTCCATTAAATATTTCTTTAGTTACCTTTGATACTGCTGTCTCTTTCATATAGACATTCTTTGCAATAACTGTGTCCACTGATAACAGTTGAGTACATCAAACTGGCCTGTGATGTTTGGGGTTCCCATCTTAATTGCTATCAAATAGCTGAATTTTTTTTTTCAGCATTGGGCATTGAACCCAGGGGCACTTAACCATGGATGCCACATCCACAGCCCCCCACCTTTTTTGTATTTTATTTAGAGACAGAGTCCTACTGAGTTGCTTAGGGCCTCACTAAGTTGCTGAGGCTGGCTTTGAATTCACGATCCTCATACCTCAGCCTCCCAGGCCACTGAGACTACAGACATGCTCCACCCAGATTGCTGAATTCTTTAATATAATCTACCTTTAGCTTTGCCCTACAGAAGATGACCAGTAATGAATTTCTCCGCAATGTTCTTGCTCCTATTACTTGGTCAATGGAGTACACTCTAGGCTTTCCTTAGAAACATAGTCATCTGAAGAGTTTTTCAGCATTAAGGATATCTGTCTATCATACCCACTTCTGAGTCTTTTAATCCTTTAAACCACTGTCTGTAAGTGTACTTTAGTCATGACTACTTCATTGATTGGAGTTCTTAACTTTTTCCAAGATCCTAAAAGCTAACTCAGCATTATGTTAATACTTCCACTTGGAATTCTTGATAGGGGGTTTAAAACCCATAATATGACTGGTTATATATGTACAAAGTATCTATAAACTAACATTATGCTCTGTCCCCTTAATCTAGAAACCTCAGAATTTAGTGACACAAACATCTTCCTTGCTCATTCAGTATATAGTAGCCAGTACCTTCCACATGTAGTTCATCTCTTCTCTTAGAAAGCCTCGCATATCCTCAAACAAGTTTATTTGAATTTGACTCTTGCTACTGTGTATTTTCAGTAGGTAATGATGAAAGAGGCTGAGGGAGGCATACATGTAAGTTCTCTGTGCTGTATTAAACTACACAGGGTAAGTATATGGTAATTTTTAACATGAGGAAGTAGAACAATTTCTAGGCTCACCTAGTACCTATATATATTTATATTAAGACCCCATACATTAAATCTGATGAAGCTAAAAATGCAACCTCCTCTAAAGTTACATGACTCATAGAAATATGTTCAGAGGTTGGTTCTTTGCTCTGTTTTGGGGAAAACAAATGAAGATCTGACTTTCACATTTTCCCCTTGACTTTTAGTGATTAATATTTCTAAGATAGTTATGATGTCTTGTCCAGAAATCATTAGCACACAGAAGCAGCCACACAAGTCTATATTTATGATATTTTCCCTAATACCTGTTAAACATCAGAGATAGTTCACCTGCCAGAGTGTTGTTTTCCTTATGTGTGTGTGCATGTATATAATCAAAATTTAAATAATTGTATACAATCATACCATCCAGTGTGTCAAGAGAGAACTATATTCTACCTATAACTAGTGTTTGAGTAGTTTTTACCTGATGGACAGCAAATAATATATCCCACAAATCTTTCTTTGATTCCAAGGACCACACCTGGTATGATTTGTCTTTGAAATTGTTTTTAGGAAATAGAATCTCATAAGGATAATTATGGATAGGAGATTTCTTAAGACATTATAAGGTATTTAAGATTATAAGGCCTTTCTTGGGACAATGTTTCTGTGAAAAAAATGGAGAAGAAAAGACTGGTTAAAGAGACAAAGTGACACATATTATCACTGCAACTAAAGCCTCCATCCTATACGGACCTCTGGAGCTACATATCCCTTCAGTATTGTCATAAATTGAAGAGTGGATGCCAAGACATTTTTACTACCATATTAACTAATCATTGGACAAGGGATGTTTCCTGAGAGGGTGTCCAATCTTGAACACAACATGGCATTTCGCTGCAACTGAGTACAATTCCCAGTGAATTACATACATTTATGAATTGTCACCCAATGTTCCTAATAGCTGGGGAAGAGATGTCTTGACTCAGAGAATACCACCTACGTCAAGTACCACAGTATCTATTGCATATGCTATTTTTAATGTAGTATATAGTTAAAACAACAACAGTAATGATAAAATTATTTATTATTATCAAATGCTCAGTCCTTGTTCAAATCATACATATTTTCCCTATATTAAAATATAGCAATCATTTTACAAACCAGAATTGAATTCAGGATCATTCATTACATTCAATAATCATTTCTGTATCTACTTTAGTTTGCTAAAATATCTGCTTCTAAACTACCCTGAAATTAAATGGTGAAATTGCCTGGATTAAGGTGTCATGATTCTCTGTATAAAGATTCAAAAAAATTTGGTATGGACTCTAAGAAGGAAACATATTACATTATCTGGCATGAAAGTTCTAAATTGGAAGCTCTAGAAAATTTCAAGATTTGTATATATCCCCTGTTCTACTTTAAAACTGATATTAGAATACACTTCACAATGACCAAGGAAGAATTAAGGCTATTATAACATATTTGTGTGTATGTGCATGCACTCTCTGTGTATTAAGAATATTTATTATTTGAACTACATTATTTGTCTCTCACTATTGAAAAACACCAGGATTATGGTCCAGTAAATGTTAACATAAATGCTAACTGCACACTATTAGTGCCATATGAAATCATTGAAGATTCAAAATAAATTTAGTGTGCAGCTTGGGAACTATTATACTATGTTCATTTGCGATTAAAGAGAATGCTTATATGTCTGAGTAAGCTAAAGAGGAAGAAGTTCTAAGAAGGTAATTTTCTTCTCATATAAGTGTCTAAGCAATTTCCCAATTTATACTTTGCTGTCCTCTTTTTATTTTTAAACTTGACCAACTTTGTTTTCTTTTATAACTGAGCAGCATAGGCATATTTTCATAACTCCAACAAAAGTCTACTGTGTTTTTCTTTCTTTATATCTTCACACTTCAGTAGATTTGTGTAATGCTAGTCTACCTCCACCACCCTCCAAAAAAAATCTTTCACAGAAATTTGGTCTTAGTTGGCACTAAGGATGAGATTTTAGCCTAGATATTTAAAATATGGGGAAATGCATTATTTTAGACATTCTTTTGATAACTAATCATCACTTAAATTTAATCAAAATATGGTGTAATAATGCTAATTTTTAGCATTGTTTTCATCAACAGAAAATGTAAAATTGTGGCATTTGTTTTCAAATCTTCCCATGTACACTTGATTAAAAATGTAAACATTTTTTCTTCCTCAGTATCTTCTAAATTTTATTTCTTGATTTCCATCACTTCCCATGCTTTATTTTCTCTTTCCTGGGTTAGTATAATTTCTTTTTTACTAACTCTTTGATAATTCTAGCAATTACAACAAATATTTGAAAAAACAATTCCCTATTTATCCTGAAAATAAAATAAATAAGACCATAGGAATATTTGGAAACATTACAATTGTACAACCTCTTTCATATCGTGTTCTTATTTACCTTTCTCAGGTCTAATTACTTTAAATACTTTGAAAAAATAAGTTTTTGTTCAACTAAATCATGTTTAAGTGCATGTCAAATTTATTTGGCTTGCATTAAGGGAAGAGATCTTAGAGTAGATCATTTCAAAAATTTCCTTTTTGGGGGAGGCTGGTGATGTAGCTCAGTGGTTAAACACCCCTGGGTTCAATCCCTGCTATAAAAAAAAAATCCCTTTTTGGGTGAACATTTTAAAGAAAAAGAGAATAAAGGAGAGTTGTTCAGTTTTGGCACTTTGACATTTGGATCTGAGTAATTCTTTGTTTTGGGAGGATATTCTGTGTTTGTGCTAAGTTTACAAGCAGGTCTAGTCTCTTAAGTGCCAGTAGCACTTTGAAATGTGACAACAAAAAATATTTCTATATATTTTCATATTTACCTTGATGGACAAAATTTCCCCTTGTTGAGGTTCTCTAACTACTGGGTTTATATGAGAAAAATAAACATTTACATTAGCCAGCCGGTTACTTAATCTGAAATCCCAGAAGTTCTTAGCTTCATTTTGAGGTGACAGAAAACTGCTCAAGCATTTTATAGAGAATTCAAATTCCTCCATAGAAGAAAGTTATGAAATTCATCTTGTAAAACAGTTCTGGTATCAACTTGTCTGAGATAATTTTTTCACAATGTTTCTCAGCTTTATCAGATTCAATACAATCTTTTCTGGGGGAAAACATTTTATAATGGGGCCAGTTTAAAAAAAGAACCTATGACTATGTGCTTAAACAACTGCAGGACAAGAAACTGAAATGATCAACTACTTAAAAGAAAACTTACTGTATAAATAATTTTATTGTTTTAATATTTGTGATTCCAAAATTATAATTTTTATCCTTCTTGGGGGAGCATAAAATATTTTTAATATTTCCTTATGTTTTTGCTCATCCTAGAGAAATTGGTATCAATTCCTATTTTCAGACATATTTGTCTAAATGTAAAATGTGTTATTAAATATCAACCTCTGAGTCCACTGTGGTTTCTTATTACTATAAATCAGTTTAGGAATCAAAATGATTTTATTTTTCACTTTTGACATGTACCTTTGAGTTTGAATAAAATAAATACAGATAATTTAAAAATATATATCAAAATTACTTGTCAGAATAATTTTTGATAAAAGATCAATCATATATCATTTTATGATTAATTAATACTCTAAAAATTTATTATAATATTAAATTATATTATTTATAATTATAATATTAAGTTATAATATTTTTCAATTATTTTATTCTATGACTTCAAAATGAAAGTGTAGTTATATGTCAAGATTCAGGAGAGAGGGGAAGAATAGATATTCAGTGTATTACACAAAGGGGAATGAATGGAAGAGAGTGGAGATAGGAATAGGAATGACAGTAGAAGGAATCAAACATAATTTTCCTATGTTCATGTATGAATATAATACCAGTGAAACTCTACATGTTGTACCATCACAAGAATGGGATTCTAATTATAATAAGTTATTCTCCATGTGTGTATAATATGTCAAAATTCAATCTACTGTCATGTAGATCTAAAAATAACAAATTTTAAAAAGGAAAGAGTGAAATGAATCTGAATTAATTTTTCTATGTACATATATGAATACACCATAGTGAACCTCAAAATCATGTACATTCATAAGACTGGGATCCCAATTAGAATAAGATATATTCCATGCTTGTATAATTATATCAAAATGAATTCTACTTTCACTTATAACTAAAAAGAATTAAATTAAGTTAAAAAAGATTTGCTACTCATTAAAATTTCATTTTTAATATTTGCCTGTAATATATAAAATAAAGATGATTTTTTAAAAGATCAGATGTAATTTAAAAGCCAAGGAATGCTAGGAATTATGTAGACTAGTTTAGAAGGAGGAGAGTATAATGAAAAATTTCTCAACTAATTGAAATAATATTATCAGTAAGTTGTAGTTTGACCAAGGAAATAAACAAAGATTTACTAAAATTATAATCACATGCAGCACATTGATTTCTTTCTTAATGAAGTATATAAGTACCAAAATTATTCTTATAGTTAAATCATGTTAACTTTATTCTTAAACTCAAATTATATTTGTACTTTTCTTACCTAAATAATATGTACACTTGCATGGTATCTTACACTTTTCATGTCATTTATGCATTTTATAAAACAACTGTTGCACATTAATTATGCAGGATGGTGGTTTTATTGTGGCATATTCATATATTTGTAAAAATGTAATTTGATTAGTTTTGTTAATCATGTCCTCCATTTAAGTAGACAACATGGGTTTCCATCATGAGTCCATCAATTTTTGATTTTAGCACTGGGGAATTATAGAACTCATGTAAAATGTGTATATTTTCTACTTTTGTGAGGATTACATAATTATTCTACAAAACTGCTTGACATGGGAGGCACTTGCATATTGTTTATTGCTATTTTATACAAAGGATATCTGAACCTCTGAGGGGGTAAATGAATAGTTCTAATCATTAGTTTTTCAGTTTTTCAACATTTTAATTGTGATGCAGAGTATAAAATACATGTTGTAACTATCCAATATTAATGTACATCTATATGAAACAAAAGTTCTACAATGTCAATTAACTTTTGCTGCATGCAAGGAAATCTGATATTTTATATTCTGTCGTCTTCTATGTGCTTCTGTCCTTTAATTTTCTAAGTTTATTTTGAATCACTGCACTGATTTCCCCAAGTATAAGAGTCGCAATCAATTGTATGAAAAACACAACTGTAGTCACAGTTAGGCAATAGCAGAACTAACATTTGGACCTATAGCTGTTGTAAACTACAAGCACATGAGTAATAAGAATTGTAATGCATTCCACTGTCATATATTTATTTTTTTAAATCAATAAAAAAAACAAAATATTATGTTACAGAATCTGCACATGACTAAGAGTAAGAAATATATTATGGATTTCCACATGCATGCATATACATATATTTCACTAAATGAAAAAAATTATAGATGATTCCCTTACTTTGGCTAAGAATTTGGATATTGCTTTCTATTCTACTCTTATTTCATCATTTTCTACTTCATCTTAACTTAAAATATGCTTGTTCTGACTCACTAAATTAGTTATCAGAACACACTAACTGGTACTAGTTGAAAATCTCATTTAAAAATAATTCTATTTAAAATAAGACAGATGAACACAATGAACTAGGGAAAGAAATTTACGTAGACAAATGTTTATCTTCAATAAAGGAAATTTTATGTACTCTCACTAATTAACTGATAAAAATACATTCCCTTTATTCATTGATTCACCAACTGTTATGGAATATAGTCAAAAGCATACTCCATTGAAATGGACTCAATTTCTTAGTGACTTGAGAATAAACCAAGTATATTTTAAAGAGTTCTATTACAAGTATGTATAATTATTCAATGTCATTGATAGGAAAATTGTACTAGAACAATTTGGTTTGACGAAGATGTGAAATATTTGGCTATTTTCTCTTTCTATAAGACCATGGAACCCCATGTCCAGGAATAAATCTGAGTCAGTGGCTGGGTTGAGAATTATCAGAAAGTTATATTCAATATTTCAATATTTCCCTTTCCCTCCCACCCCTCTTCCCTATTTAGAATTCATCTATTCCTCCCATGTTCCCCTCCCTATCCCACTATGAGTCAGCCTCCTTATATCAGAGAAAACATTTGGCATTTGTTTTTTTGGGGATTGGCTTACATCACTTAGCATTATATTCTCCAACACCATCCAGTTACCTGCAAATTCCACGATTTTATTCTCTTTTATTGCTGAGTAGTTTTCCATTGTATATATATGCCACATTTTTTATCCATTCATCCACAATTATATTTTGTATGGATATAATAAAATTGGTTGAAAGTGACATGTTGATATTTTTAAATTTTAAAATTTCAATATTAAAAATACAAAAGGATTATAATTCAGAATGCATATGCTATGGAATTTAACATTTCATATAGCATTCACTATGAAATCAACAACATCAATTGTATACTAAGTTTATCTCTTAATGAGTTTTGTAGTGGATATCCTAATTTAAACCAATATTTTATTTGTAAAGAATAAGAAGAAAGCTAAAAGTTTCAAGTTAGATTTCATAATTATTCACATTTAAAGCTCTGAGCTGTGAAAAAGGCAGAAGAATGCAGAGGACTTGCTACCACTTGTATTAAAACATGATAACATACAAAGATATTGTAATGAATGATCAATAATATTCAAGAGATGAAGTATAAAAAAGAGTGGAATTGGTGAATAAAATATAGAATGATGGATAAATTTCAACTATCCAATACTTTTCACTCACACAAAGATATATTCAATATATTACTGCAGTTCAGCTATCAATGTGTTAATACCGTTGGAAAACCCTTGGTACCATAGCATTCTCATGTTTATTCCACCCACGTCTTCCTTATTTTTTATTTGTTCTTCTTAGTTATACATGATAGCAGAATGTGTTTTGACATATTATATATATGTGGAGTATTCTTCTGGTTGTACATAATGTAGAATTACATTGGTCATGTAATCATATGTGCACATAGGATAGTAAGATCCAATTCACATAGGATAGTAATATCCAATTCATTCTGCTATCTTTCCTATTCCCATTACCCCACCCTTCCTTTATCCCCCTTTGTCTAATCTAAACTACTTCTTTTCTTCCCTAATCCCCCTTTTTGTGAGTTAGCATTTGCATATCAGAGAAAACATTTGGCATTTGGTTTTTGGGATTGGTTTATTTCACTTAGCATGATATTCTCCACCTTCATACATTTTCCAGCAAATGACATAATTTCATTCTTCTTGATGGCTGAATAATAGTCCATTGTGTGTGTGTGTGTGTGTGTGTGTGTATGTGTATATATATATATATATATATATATATATATATATATATATATATAATATTTTCTTTATCCATTCATCTGTCGAAGGGCACCTAGGTTGGATTCATAGTTTAGCTATTGTGAATTGAGCTGCTATAAACATTGGTATGACTATGTCACTGTAGTATGCTGATTTTAGGTCCTTTGAGTATAAACCAAGGAGTGGGATAAATGGTGGTCAAATGGCAGTTCCATTCTAAGTTCTGAGGAATCTCCATACTGCTTTCCATAGTGGTTACACCACTTTGTAGTTCCACCAGCAATGTATGAGTTAAATTTTTCCCCCATATCCTTGGCAACATTTATTGTGGCTTGTATTCTTTATAATTGTTATTTGGACTGGAGTGAGATGAAATATCAGTGTAGTTTTAATTTGTGTTTTTCTAATTGCTAGTGATGTTCTTCTGTGAACTGTTTAGCTCCTTTGCCCATTTATTGATTTTTTTTTTATCTTTTAGTTGTTGATGTACCTTTATTTTTTATTTATTTATATGTGATGTTGAGGATCAAACTTAGTGCCTTGCACATGCTAGGCAAGTGCTAAGCCACAACCCTAGCTCCTTGATTCTTTTTCTTTTTTTTGGTATTAATTTTTTTTACATATCCTCAAGATTAATGAAAAAATACAGCACATGTTCATGTACAAAACACTAGGAAAACTAGGGATAGTAGGAACACACCTCAACATTATAAAAGCTATATAGAATAAACCCAAGGCCAATATCATTTGAAATGGAGAAAAATTGAAAGCATTCCCTCTAAAAATGAACAATAAAAAGATGCCCTCTTTCACCAGTTTTTTTCAACATATCATTAAAATTCCAGCCAGAGCAATTAGACAGCAGAAGGAAATTAAAACAATATAAATAGGAAAAGAAGAACTCAAACTGTCTCTATTTGCTGATGACACAATTCTATATTTAAGAGGCAAAAAAAAAAAAATCCAACAGAAAACTTCTAGAACTCCATGATGAATCTATTAAGAGAGAAATTAGGAAAACTACCCCATTCACAATATCCTCAAAAAATTAAATATTTGGAAATCAATCTAGCCAAAAGAGGTGAAAGACCTCTACAATGAAAACTACGGAACACTAAAGAATCTGAAGAAGTCCTTAGAAGATGGAAAGGTTTCCCATACTCTTGGATAGGCAGAATTAACATTGTCAAAATGGCCATACTACCAAAAGTGTTATACAGATTCAATGTAATTATTGTTAAAATTCCAATGACATTCTTCATGGAAATAGAAAAAGCAGTTATGAAATTCATTCAGAACAATAATAGACCCAGAATGGCCAAAGCAATCCTAAGCAAGAAAAGTGAAGCAGGAAGCATCACAATACCAGACCTTAAATGATAGTACAGAGCTACAGTAACAAAAATGGCATGGTATTGGCTCCAAAACAGAGGTGAAGACCAATGGAACAGAACAGAAGACATAGAGACAAACCCACATAAATACAGTTATCTCATACTAGACAAAGGTGACTTGAACATACATTGGAGAAAAGGTCGCCTCTTCAACAAATGATGTTGGGGAAACTGGGAATCCATACGCAGAAAAATGAAACTAAACCCCTATCTTTCACCCTGCACAAAATTCAACTCAAAGTAGATCAAGGACTTAGACATTAGACCAGAGACCCCGAACCTACTATAAGAAAAATTAGGTGCAACTCTCTATCATGTCACTTAGAAACTGACTTCCTTAACAAGGACGTCTTCTTCCTAAAAACACAAAAAGTAAAATCAGGAATCAACAAATGCAATGGAATTAAACTTAAAAGCTTAGCAAAGGAAATAATCAAGAACATGAAGAGAGAGTCTACATACTGGGAGAAAATCTTTGCCATCTGCCTCTGAACCCATGTCTTGATTGCCAATTCCTACACTATCTAAGCTTAGAGCCATATATTTAATTTAGCAGATATTAATGTTTCTTGGTTTTACCCTGCCTATAGTTGTCATTTAGAAGCAATTAAAGTTATTTCATGTTTTGATTTCATCTGCTTTCATAGTAACTGCAGTACAACTCATCTATATTTCCTGGGCTGAAAACTCTTGCTAACTCTCTAAACAGCTATTTAATGTAGATATACTTCTCTATTATTGAAGAAAACAAAAGCTTTTATAGTCAAGCACACTGAAAAAAAATAAAAGATCTCTGGAAAGCAATCATTTGTCTCATCCTTAAAACTGTCAAGGTTGAGTTAGAAACCAGAATCAATAGATGTTATTAATCTTTTCAGAATAACAAGTATGTACAGACATTTAAGCATATATCTAGTGACTGTGTCTCATTAATTTTGCAGCTAAGCTGTAATCTAATAGGGAAAGTTTTCCAAATAAAGAAATGAACAAAGAAAAACAAGTACAGAAATAAATTAGGGGACACAGGCTAAATGTGGAACTTCAATCTGAATATATATATACTTTTACAATTTGAACTCATTGTTGTGCTTTCAGGCGTATAAGGGAAAACTTATGCATAGTACTGTAAAGTGAAGGTGAGGATATACTGAAAATAACATTTTTAATTTCTTGTTCTGCAGCTCCAGAGTTAGTAACATTCAGCATATGCTATAAAAATGGGAGATTAGAAGAGTAGTATGAATAACCTGGTATTAAAAAGAATACTAGCTGTCTCTACTATTTCCTGGAATCACCCAAACATTCTGGTACTAAAGAGTTGTTCCTTTGAATAAAAGGCAAAAGCTCCCTGAGGTGCATCACATGTCATTATACTATTTTCCTGGGTGAAATGGGTTATGGCATTTTTCTCCTTTCCTACTTACACAATGTAGACTGAATCTGGTCTTTGTGGGGAATGTATTTATTTGTATAACTTTTATTAGTTTTAAACAATGAGAAATAGTCATTTAGACCTCACCCCACATTAAGACGCAAACAAACTCTATTCCCTACTGAGTATCTAGACAGATATGTGACATCCATCATAATTACTATTTCCAATATTCTTTATTCTTTTTTTATATTATTTTACCTCTGCCTAAATGACAGCTTTTAAAATTTCTTTTAGTGTATATTCGCTTGTGATGTTTTTGTATGCCTGGAAAAGTTTTTATTCACCTTCATTTTTAAAGAATTTTTTATAGCAATACCGTTTTACATTGACATATAGCTTCTTTTTATTCAATACTTTAAAGATGGTGCTCCACTCTCTTCTAAAAGGAAATCAATCATCTATGTTTTTATTCCCCTTTTCAGGATATACCTATTTTATATTTACTGGATTTGAGCAATTTAATAATAATATGCCACTGTGAACTTTTTTTGTACTTGGGATTCACAGAGTCTCAGGTTTGGTGAATTTTCAAACATCATTTATTTAAATTTTTTCAGCTTCCCTTCTCTCCTTCAGGGTCTCTGATCACATTTATTAAAATTTTACTGTAGTTCACTAATTTCTCTGTTCATGTATTTTGATTATATTTTCTCTTTGTGTTTCATTTCAGGTTTTTATTCCTAAACATTCCATTTACTAATATTTTAATATTAATATCTAATTTGTTTTTTTCCCGGGGGGGGGACAGGAATTGAACTCAGGGGCACTTAACCACTGAGCCATATCCCCAGCCCTATTTTGTATTTTATTTGGAGACAGATAGTTGCTTGGCACCCCAATTTTGCTGAGGCTGGCTTTGAACTTGTGATCCTCCTGCCTTATCCTCCTGCACACTGAGATTACAGATGTGTGCCACCATATCTGGCTCTAATTTGTTTTTAATCAGTATATTTTTTAATCTCATACTTCTTTATTTTCATCTCTAAAATTCTTATTTGTACCCTTTTATATCATGCAAACCTCTACTTAACTTTTCAAATACATGTATTACTTTAATACTGTAATACCACTAAACATCTATACTACTAATAAATTTTATTGAGCTGAAATTCATATATCTTAAAATTAACTATAGTGCAAAGTCCAGTGGTATTTAATACATTCACAATATTGTGCAACTGTAACCTTTATCTGGTTCCAAAATATTTCATTATGCCTCCCAAACCATGTACCCATTAAGTAGTCACTACATATTTTCCCTGATTTCTGTCTTTATGGATTTACCTCTGGAATATTTCATAAAAGTAATCATACAATATGTGATGTTTCCTGACTTGATTCTTTCAGTCACCATAATGATTTTTATATTCATCTATGATGTAGTATGTATGTGTATTTCATTCCTAGTTGTGAGTGGATAATATTTCATTGTATAGATATACCATCTTTTGCTTAGCCATAAATCTGATAGACATTTGGGTTGTTTCAATCTTTTAGACATGGGGCTATTATAAAATTTGTGTATAAGTGTTTTTTAAAATATTTGTTTTTAATTATTTTTTAATCTAATTCTATCTCTGGTGTGAGGTAGAAGAAGGGCCACCATAAAACTTTGCATGTGGATATCTATTGGACCCAGCAATATTTATTGAGAAGACTGCTTTTCCCAACTGAATGTTTTTATTAGAATTATCCTTTGAATACAGTGCCTCCCAAAGATCCTGGTGGTAAAGTCTTGGTCCAGGGGATTACACTATTGAGAAGTAGTGAGCCTTTAGAAGGTAGGGCCTACTGAGAGGTTCTTAAGTTATTAGGGATGTGCTTTTGAAGTGGATTGTGACATTCTAGTCTTCTAGTCTCTCTTTGCTTCCTGGATTAGGATAAAAATAGTTTGCCATGATGTGCTATTCTCACCGAGGCCCAAAGCAAGAGTCTCAACTGATCTTAGAAATATCCAGAAGGATGAGTCAAAATAAACATTTTATATTTATAAGTTAACTGTCTCAGGTGTCTCATTATAGTGATGCAAAGCTAATTCATTCACCTTTGCCCAATATAAATTTCTTTCTGGATTTTCAAACCTTTTTCATTAATTTACATGTTTCTTATGTCTGGAGTAAACTTTTTTTCTTACAATATCCTTGTAATAAGTTTTGAAATTTGAAATTATAAGTTCTCTAATTTCATTCTTTTTCATGGTTAATTTAGCTACTTTCAGTTTCTTGGAGTTCAATAGAAATTTTAGGACAAGCTTGACAATTTCTTTTAAAGAGTCATTTAAATTTGAATAGCGGTTTCACTGAATCTATAGATGGCTTTGGGGAGCATTGTCAATCTGAACACTATTAAATCTTCTAGTCCATGAACATGATGGAATGCCTTTTTGTTTTCAAGATTTTATGTAATTACTTTTGGCTGTATTTTACAGTTGCCAGTGAATAAATTTTGTACTTCCTTAGTTAATTTTAAGTATTTTATTTATTTTGATTCCATTGGATTTGGAACCATTTTATTTTCTTTTCAGATTATTCATTGATTATGTATAGAAACGTGACTGGTTGTTGCATGTCAATCTTATATCTTGTTACTCTGCTGACTTTGCTTATTAATAAGTTTTTTTGAGAGGTTATTTAGAATTTTCTATTGGGAATCAGTTCTTAATCTGAGTGGGGATGCTTTATATTTGAAAATGTCACTTTTCTTTTACTGTTTTCAAGATTCTCTTTTTGTCTTTGTCTTTCAAGAGTTTAATTATAATGCTTCATAGTGTGAACTTGCTTGTGTTTATCATATTTGGAAATTACCTAATTGAGCATCTTGAATATACTTCCAGAATTTAAACAAAATTGTTTCATTGTTAGTTTCTGTGAAGAAATGGACACTTGGATTTCTTTACTCCACTGTTTGATTGATGTCACTCAGTAATAGATTGTTTTGATTGAGTAATCTTTCCATTATGTGTTGCATTTTCCTTTGTCCTTGCATGACTGCTGTGAATTCAATGAGATAAAATTTTATCTTGTTGGGTCTTAGAATATTTTTTACCCATAGTAATATTTTTGAATTTTATTCTTTGGTTCTACTAAGTTACTTGGAAATGGTTTGATCTGTTCAGATTTTACTTTAAAGAATTCTGGGAGGATTTAGAGCATTTCTCAGTTTGGGGGTTAAATATTTCCCACTGTGAAGGACTGAAAGACCCCTAAAATTCATATCTTGAAGTCTAAGTTATTCAATCTTCTGTAAAAGAAAATACTATAAAGTAGGTGACTTGTAAATATCAGAATTTTTAAAATCACACTTCTAAAAGCTGGCCAAGTACAAGGTCAAGTTGCCAGTACATTTTGTATCCAGGTGAAGGTAAATTACCTTGATCATACATAGCTGTTTTCTTTTGTGTCTACATATGGCAGAAGGGGTGAGGGAGCTGTCTAATACTGCCATTACAAGGGTGATGATGCATTAATTGAGGCCTTATCTTCATGAATAATTGATTCCCAAAGGCCTCACCTCCAAACACAATCACATTGAGAATTGGGTTTTGATATATGAATTTTGAGAGGACATAAATATTTGATCTATAGCAAAACCGTAACTACCAATTGTAACTCTATTTGGTGATAGGGCCTTGAGGGAGATAATTAAGGTTAAATGAGGTCATAGGGTAGATTCCTAAGCTAGTTGGATTGGTGTCCCTATAAGAACACTAATATTGTATTAGTCAGCTTTTTCATCATTGTGGCCCAAATACCTGACAAGAACAATCACAGGATGAAAAGTTTATCTTGGCTCATGGTTTCAACTTCATTGCTCTGGACCCAAGGTAACACAGAACATCATAGTGGAATGGCACAGTGGAGGAAAGTAGCTCCTGGACATAGCCACTAGAAAGAAGGGAAAGAGTTCCACTCACAAGGGACAAAATATAAACCCCAAGGGCATGCCCCCAGGGACATACCTCCTCTAGCCACACTCTATGTGCCACCCAGTTATTCCATATCAGTAGAATAATCTACCAATTAGGTGAAAGCTCTCATAATCTAATCATTTTGCCTCTAAACCTTCTTGTATTCTCTCACACATTATATTTTGAGGGACACCCCATGGCTAAACCATAATCATCCACGTGAGGATTTATGTCTTGATGCAATCAAAGAAAAAAGATCATGTGAAGACCAAGCAAGAATGTGACCTTCTAATAGGCATGAAGATTATCCTAACTCAAAACCAAGTTTGGTAATAACTTGATTATGGATTTTTTGTTCCCAAAACTGTGAGAAAATAAATGTGTGTTGCTTAAGCCGTAAATCTGTGATTATTTTTATGGCAACCTTAAGATAAGACCCTGCTGTACACTTTACAAAATGTTACAGGAATCATAATATCTTCTGGTATTGCTTGTAGAAAAATAATAATAATAAAACCCACTATTCTCCGCCCTGTGTGGGATTCAGGTATTGTTTCTGTCAATACTTTTGGTATATTTTATCTAATTTCCAATTGTTTCCTTAGACACATGTGCTAATCAGTACTCAGATAAATACTTGAGCATTCACTCCTAAATTCTTGTCTCAAAGGAATACTGAAAATGTGTGGAATTCTTTCTTCTGGTTAGCTCTCTCTTCTCTCTTATTCTGTCCTGTGAACAATATCTGATTTGGTTTTCTCAGTCATTTATCTCCATCTTCTCACCTCAGGAAGTCTGCTGAGCTCTGCTTGCATCCTGCCTCACACACTGTGCCCAGAAAATTCTCTCAAGTTAATAATGTAGGGCAATCAGGGCTCACTGTGTTCATTCTCATCTCAGTAAAATCACTGTTTTTCCTTGCCTGATGAACAGTGTTATGAAAATTGTTGATTCATGGGTTTTGCCTATTTTGTTTAAGTTTTAGCCAAAAAATAAAGCTGATCTCTGATAATACTGCATAGCCAGAAGTGAAAGTTGTTGTATGTATTATCAACTTGATCTGAACCAAATATTATATATACATATATATGAAAATAATGACTTTATGGGTTTATTGTAAATGTTAAGTAATATATCATGTTTATCACTGGAGTATCATGAAGAAAAATATAGAATTTAACTGAGAGACATAGATAAAATAACTAGGTATGCTAAAAATTGAAACAATCCAGAAACTAGAGATTAGCCTAATTATGGAAAATAATTTAAATGTCATAGAACATTCTCTGTGCTACCTGTGGTTTTCTAGAGGAAAAAATATATTGACAATAATAATGGCTGTCCATATACAAAATATTTATAATTTATTATAATATAAAAGGAGTCTCAGTTTTATT